>NC_063263.1:666666-1333333 GCF_019578655.1 Ricinus communis | reverse complement strand
TCTTGATGATTTATCAAAAGGAACTGAAGACTCTATTGAGGCTACTCATGAAATTCAACCTAATTAAGATGCAACACAAGAAGTTCAAACCATTGAGAGTTCACAAAGTCTTCCTAAGGAATGGAATTTCAAGAAGGATCATCCTCCTACTCAAATCATTAAATATCTATCAAAAGGTGTAAGTACTCATTCTAAAATTATGGCAATGAATAATCTAGTCTTTATTTCTCAATTTGAGCTAAGGACTATTGATGAGGCTCTAAATGATAAGAGTTGGGTGATTATTATGCAAGATGAGCTCGACCAATTTGAGAGAAACAAAGTATGAGAACTTGTCTCTAAACCTAAATATCACCAAATTAGTTGGTGCAAATGGGCATTTAAAAACAAGTTAGATGAGCAAGGCTTAATCAATAGAAACAAAGCTAGATTAGTTGCAAAAGGTTTTAACCAAGAGAAATGCATTGACTATGATCAGATCTTTGCTCCAGTTTCTAGATTAGAAGCCATTAGAATTATTTTAGCTTATGCATGTCATATGAAGTTCAAATTATTTCAAATGGATGTGAAAAGTGCATTTCTAAATGGTTTATTGAGGAGGAAGTGTATGTTGAACAACCTCTTGATTTTGAAAGTCATAAGTTTCAAAATCATGTCTTTAAGTTAACTAAACCCTTATATGGTTTAAAAGAAGCTTCTAGACCTTAGTATCAAAGGCTTAGTTCCTTTTTGATAGAAAATGGTTTTTCTAAAGAAAAAGTAGACACTACTTTGTTTGCAAAGAGACATAATCATGACACTCTCATTGTGCAAGTTTATATTGATGACATTGTACTTGGTGCTACTAATGAATTTCTTTGTGAGGATTTTACTAAGTATATGACTAGAAAATTTGAAATGAGCATGATGAGAGAGCTTAAAATTCTTTTTTGGTCTTCGAATTAAGCAAAGCAAGGATGGAATATTCATCAACCAATCCACGTATATAAAGAGATTTTAAAGAAATTTAAGATGCATGGTTGCAAGGTAGTAAAAACACCTATGAGTGTCTCAACAAAATGTGAAAAAGATGAGAAGGGTAAGGTGTAAATGAAAAGCTCTATAGAGGTATGATCATATCCCTTTTATATTTGACAGCCTCTAGACCTGATATCATGTATAGTATTTGTCCTTGTGATAGATTTGAATAAAATCCTAAAAAGTCTCACTTGAATGTCGTTAAAAGAATTTTAAAATACTTGCATGACACATTGCACTTAGGGCTTTGGTATCCTAGAATTCATCTTTTAACATAATTGGTTACTTAGATACTGATTATATGTGGGAAGTCTCTTGGATAGGAAGAACACTTCCAAAACTTATCATCTTCTAAATGGATGTTTAATATCTTGGGTCAGTAAGAAACAAGCTTCAGTTGCTCTTTCCACCGTGGAAGTCGAATATGTGGCAGCCAGGTCTTATTGTACTTAAATCCTAGGGATGAAGCAACAACTAAGAGAATATTAGAGAGAGGTTCATCACATTCATATTAAATATGAAAACACAAGTGCTATAAATCTTTCAATGAATTCCATTCAATTTTCTAGGAGCAAACACATAGACATAAGCATCATTTCTTAAGAGATCATGTGCAAAGTAGTGATGTGCTGTTAGAATTTATCGACACCAATAACCAACTTGCCTACATCTTAACAAACCCTTAAATTAGGAAAGACTAAATTTCATTAAGAGGGGACTTGGTATGATAGATGGAGATTCTCTTAATTCTTAAACATGTTATATGCATTGATGTGTTTGATTGCTCTTGTTTGTAGTTGTGCATTCATTTCATTATAACTCAAGAATGACTCACTTTTTGATCATGATCAATACCAATGACTTTTGAGCACTCATATGTTATTCTAACATTAATTAGTGACCACAAAGAGTATGCTATAAATTTTTTTCAAATGCTTTTACACTAAAGGCAAAACTCAAGTCTTTTATTTTTGACCTATAAATTGCGAACGCAATCCTAGCCTCACGATTGTGATTACTACTGGATTCTTATCAATAAATTTTCAAAAAAATTGCAAATGCTACGCGGCTTTCGTGAACACGTAAATTTAATTTTTGAGCGTTACTCAAAACACACACATTTTTCGGATGCAAGCCCTACTTCGCAAGCGCGATATCAAAAGTTTTATACCCGTTAAACACTGTTTTAAAAGTTTGCGGATGTGATCAATATATCACGGTCGCGACTGTCATTAATCCTGCAATTTCAAAAACCATTACAGGTTCTTGAAAAATTGAAATTTAAAGTATTTCTAGCCATTTTTCTTTGACGTTTAGCTAGTTAAACCCCTAAAAAAGGTGTTCTACATTACCTTTAATTACTCTTAAGCATACTTCTTCGCCAATTCATATTTTCTTTCATATTATCAAAGTTTTATTTCTTTTCTCTTTCAAAACTAAGTAAATGGAACCTAAGTCTACTAGCAATAGAAGAGATACTGGCAAGGGCATAGCAATAAATGATCCTCAAACTGAAGTTGCCTAAATCCTAGATACGATGAGAGTGATTGCCTCAAAGGAAGTAGTTGCCAACAAAATACCCTCAAGGCACTGCCATATGCAACTGGGGATTGAAAAAGAGGTTAGGAAGGGATTAAAAGGCCTTAAGTTGGTAAAACATGTGTTCCCCCAATAAAGATGGGTTTGTGGAGCTAAAAAAGGGAGTTTTTGTGCACCCTGCACGTCAAGAAAAAGCTTAGTGACCCCTTAGGCCACTATGACATCACCTTTAATTTTTTTGGGAAACCCTTTAGTCTCTAGAAGGATCAATTAATGGAAGTCTTTATAATATGACCCTAGATAATCTGTTGAATATAACCAATATCAATCCATTTTGAGGATCTATCAAGAACACGATAAGGATATGTAACTAAGAACTCACAACAATCTATTGAAGGAACCTTTAGCTATTAGTGAACAATCAATGAAGTTGCAATGTTCAAAATAGTAAGCCCTCGCAAGAACTTAGAAAGAGAACACTCTCAAGCATCAAATTGTAATCAAAGTTAAAGTCGTAAAAATGATAACCCTTACGTATTTATAACGAATACTTTAGAGTTTAAAATAACTAAGGAGTGTGGTGCCATATGCAAGGGGCGGCCTACTCTAAACAAACTTACTAAGGTTAATTAATTAAAAGCCAATGGATCTTATATAATCAATCTATGATGGATATATTATTCATGGGTTAATTGTTATATTAATTAAAGTCCATTTAGGAAAATAAAGTTAACTTAAATTAGGTTAGGGTTTTGTGATTTTTCTAATCCTTTAAGAGTTTGATTAAAAGGCCATATATATAAAAAGAGATGCATGGGGCAGCAAGGATGATTTTTTGTGAAGGAGATCCCTAGGTGAATTGATATGCATAGTTTTACACATATTTGCTTGCATATTATTGCGTATTTCTTAGCTATCATTGTGCTTTTATTCCAAGATCACCTGTGTTTTGTGTTCTTTTGTATTTTAGGAGAATTTATAGATCCATCATCAGTGTTTGAGAAATTTTAGATCAATACATGCGAAAACGGATGGGAATTCATCAAAATTGGACAAGGGCTGGACTCCGGCCGTGCTGGGACAATTATATAAGGAAAATGATTTCTTGTGCTAAGGTTAGCAAGGAGCAAGGAGTAAAAAGAGAGTTTTGGCGGTTGGTTCGGTTTTTGCAGAGTACTGAGTTTAGGAGAGAGTCGTAGAGAGGGAGAATCCCGGAATCGCAAGGTTCCGAATGTAAAATAGTAGTGGAGCAAATTGAGAGGAAATTAGGGAGATCAATTGTAATGCAGATTCAGATTTGGAGCTGCTCATCCAATTCAAGAAAAAAGGGTGTATATGTTTCATTTTTGTTATTCTTTCATTGTAATTGATTTCCTAGTTGTTTTAGACATGAACATGTGTAGCTAGATTGATTTAATCTATTGGGATTTCTTTACTATGTTGGCTTAGTATTAAATTGTTGGATTATTTGAGTTTAGTTTTGTATCCTTTTTGCTTTCAGTATTAATAAGATAAGGTATTATTCATGAGACGTTATGAATTGTGGTGTTTAGATTGCTTTATGTGATTGAGAAGTTCATTTGGCAGTTGGAAATTTGAATAGTAAGAACTCGTTAATAATCACTTAGAGATAAGGATAATTAACTAGCCGGATTAAGAATTAACAAAGCTTAATAGAGGCGAATTAAAGCTTAATGCTAATTTAAGGATCAATCATTAGGAAGAGATTCCAACTTTAGGTTCTTTGAGTTTAGGGAATTCGGTTATCTCGAGAGAAATCGAATTGCTTAAGAATTTGTCTCAGGTAGCGAATTGGACTCATCAATCATATCTTTTGTTCGAGTGCCAACTAGTTTAGGTTCCCTTTGGGTTTGCTTTCTTGTCTTGGTTGTTTCATTTATCCATTCATTCCTGCATCTCACTTAGAACTCAGCTTGTAGTTATTAATAAATTTAGAAATCATTCATCATTCATTTTAGCTAATATAACAGAGAACAAAGTAGTAACTCTGGGTTTTCACTTTCCCGAGAATACGACCTTGATACTCACCATTAGTGCTAGACTGCATTGATAGGTTCACTACCTTATATTGTAGTTACATAATGGATATATTATCCATGGGTTAATTGTTATATTAATTAAAGTCCATTTAGGAAAATAAAGTTAACTTAAATTAGGTTAGGGTTTTGTGATTTTTCTAATCCTTTAAGACTTTGATTAAAAGGCCATATTTATAAAAAGAGATGCATGGGGCAGCAATGGTGTTTTTTTGTGAAGGAAATCCCTAGGTGAATCGATAAAAAAAGTTAATTGATTCATCCGCATTGCTAGAAACTAGCAATCAATATCTACTCTACCCTTGTAAAAGTTATTCAAAAAGATCTTTGCTTCAAAGCTTGTGTGGATCACAAAAGAGGCTAGTGACTTTAGTAGCTTTAAAGTGCATCAGTCATTCTTAAAGAATTAAGAATCAACTAAGAATGAAGAAGTTCTCACAATTGGTCGAACTCTCTTTGTAAGTGTTCTTGACTTTTAGTTTATTTTTTTTATTATGACTACTTTACATCAATGAGATCCTTGGTGGAAATTGAAAACTTCTTATTTTACTTCTGTTATGCCTTATCTTTTATTTTGTATCAATTCCTAATAGAAACCTCATATGATATGACTGATCAAATGTTTATTGCAATGAAGGCTGCAAAGTAAATCAGAAATAAAGAACCTTAAAAAGTCAGAATTGGTTCCTACCCCAAGATGGCTAGTAATGAATGTTCAAATAGTTAAACCAAGGAGGAAGAAGAAGAGATGCAACAAAGCAAGAAGAAAAATAAAAAGGAGAAAGAATAACAGAAGGTTGTTGGAAGACTAAAATGGAAATTTTTTTGGATGAGATGAGAACTATGAGGTAAGATATGCTTGACTAGTTGATATACCTGAAGCCAACAGAGCAGAAGGCCCAACTAATTGAAGATTCAGAGATCTATAAGGTCTTGAAGAACCTTGAAAAGTGGTTTGACCAATTGAGACTTAAGATTATGTCCAAGTTTGCAAGCTTCAAAGTGTGGTTGCTAAAGGTAGCAGGATGTCTAATAGCATGCAAAAAGGAATTTGGGAAAAGATGACAAATATTTTGAAGTAGCTTCAACTGGTGAGGAGTGTTCCAACTCAGTAGTCTTCTAATAAGTCTATCAAAGAAAAATGAAAGCAGATGACATCTAAGACAAACAACTCATATAAAAACAAAGAATCTATAGAAAAGGGAAAAATATAAAAGGCAGAAGAGATAAAGAAGAAAAGGTAGAAACTACAGAGCATTAATGCACCCACATATAGGAGGTCTGCAAAGAGTGGGATGAAAATCAAATTAATGCTACTAAAAGTGAGGGAAGAAAAGAAAAGCCAATGGATCTTGACTGAAGCCTACCTTTTTTAGGAAAATTTGAACAATTTTTATCACATGTATTTTAGGTACATTGAACAATTTCTTATTAGATATTTCCGAACAAGTTTATGCGGTATTTTCATGAGTACTCCCTTTTAGATGTCTAACAAAAAAGGACATAAATCTTGGTATTGTTATTGCAGGGTGATTTTGACTTTGGTGAGCTTATACTAAAGGTTTTGAACTTTATGAATTTATGTTGATTAATATTACATGTTGTTAAGTTCATTTATTCAAAAGGAGCATCATATGATACTTGACAGAGGACTCAGAAGGAGTATATTTAGGTATCTAATTCCTTTAATCATTTATAGTCTACGTATGCTCCTAACTATGCTACTTAGTCAACCAAAACTACGTGCTAAAGATATTTTGACTTGGTGGTTTTTTAATCATAAAAAAGGGAGAGTATGTTAGTTCACCTAAATGACTACTCAAATTTTGATGATAACAAATCTTTATGCTTGAAAGCTATTTGTGCATAGTATTATGTTTAAGTTTGGTTGCAAGATTAGAAGTAACATAATCTTGAATTTCAAATTTTGAGCCAATTTGATAAAAGACCAAGTGCTATCTTTGAGATACAATTTTTGGATTAGAATAAGGCTGAAAAGATAGACATATAGCTACTAATGAAAGTTATTAGAGTATAAAAGGAAATTTCTTGCATATAAAAGGGAAATGTATGTCATTCATTCTTTATAGAGATGGGTGTTTAAAAAGAATATTAAAGAATTTTGTCTTCCATCATACAACAAAATCGAGAGTATCTTTTTCTAGGCAAAGTGTCTTTTAATTTCCAGCAGAACTTATTGTCCCTTAGAACCAAGAAATGGATGTTGAATTAGTAACTTCAAATAGCGAAATTAAATTAAAGTAGACAAGCACAAGGATCACAAATGTAATAACAAAGAAATAAGATAAGAGAAAGGGTTAGAAAGATTGACACAAGAGATTTATAATGGTTCAAAATAATTCTCCTTACGTCCACTCCTCAAGATCACACTTGCCTATTCCACTATAATTAAACTTTATTATAAAACTTTTCACCCAATGACTTGGCATTTTAACAAGCTAACACTAAACCTCTTCCCTTAGTGATTCAGTCTCACATTAAGTCCCTTAACCTTTGAGTTTTAATGGAAACTCAACAACCAATTTCTTATGTTTTGATCCTAAGATCACACAACAACCCTTTTAAGGTTTTAGTTGAATGAAAAGATTCAACTTAATACACTATATAAAGAAAGAACTTAGTGTAAAAAGTTAAGTAATAAATTTATAAGAGTTTAGGCACTTGAGAATTCACAACGTCTTATGTCTTTATGAGAAGTATTTATATTCATACCAACCTCTAAATAAATGTTACAAATAGCCTATAGCTCATTAATCGAAAGTTTAGATGATTTGGTAAAAAGTACATTTCTACTTGAAAAGTGCCCTCGTACTTGGAAAGCGCCCACTTATTTGAATAGAGTAGAGTCCAATTGCTAGACACCCGTTGTTATGATTAGTCATTGGTATATGGTCGACATTAAATGTTAAAGCTACCCCCATGCTTGGAAAACACCCTTATGCTTTGCTTAAATCTATTGCTAGATTTTTCCTTTATCTTAAGTTATAGGCACCCACACATTTCTTAAAGAGAAGACTCTTTGATTGCCAAGTGCCTTAATATGATTGGGGGTCTTCTAGAGAGTCTTTGCATGTGGATGGTTAGCTTGACCAAATGAAAGGCACCTCGCGCTTTCAAGGCATGCTCACACTTTTATGAGTTTTTATTAACCAATCTTCATAAGCTTAAGGAACACTTGTCAAATCCTTGAACCTTTAAAGCACTATCATATAAACACTCAAGGGAGTAATTAACAATACTCAATTTGAGTGTTAAAATCAAAATAGAGATCAATTGACTTTTAAGCTAACAATCTCTCCATTTTTTATTTTGATAACCAAATTGATTCTAAAGATAAGATTGAGTGCGTATAAATGCAATTCAGTGAATGATAAAATAATTCAAGTGTAGAAATAGGCACTCCCTCTTAATCTAAGTATGTTTCAAGTTAAGGACATAAAATGTCCAAAGAAACTAAACATGTCCTTAAAAAATTTTATACACTTAGATGATTTTCTCCCCTTTAAAATGATATTCAATTCATGATTCTTTATTATAAACTCATTTTATAACTTTCCCCTTTATTTTTGCATTTAGCCAATAACTCTTATTTCTATCTTTGCCCTATCTCTTAATCTTTCATCTAAGGATTTTATCACTCCCCTTTTTATCATATTATCTTTAGCAATATTATCTTTATCAATATGTCTTCTCATTTGGAAAAATCAAAATAAAGAAAATGATAAGATAAAAGAGACATTAAAAGGATAAGATAATCAAGAAAATATTGAACATAAAGAACTTCATTGCATAAATAAAGAAAGAAGATATAAAAGGATGTGTGATCAAGACATGGAGCTATGCATGAGAAAAATAATGAAGGATGAAGAATGAGTAAAAAATAATAAGAATTTTTAAGAGATTAATCTTCTTCTTCTTCTTCTTCCACCATAGGAGCCTTGTCTTTTGCACTACTACTAAAGCCATATGAGTAAGAGGTGCTTTTACTTCTTCCTCTTCTTTTTCCTAATCTTTGATATGACATGAATGAAGCTTGTGAAACTTTTGGGTTCTAACAAGATCCGCATGCAAGTGATGGAGATAGTTCTAAGTTTGCTCCATCTTTTTTAGAACTTTTTCTTCAAAGGAGAAGGGAGCTTTATCCTCATGAATAGAAGGAGTAGGCTCACTAGGAGTTCTATGGTCCTTCTTTCTCTTCCTCTTATCACCCAGATATTTTCCAATAAAGAGGAAGGGTTCCCCATCTATTTCCCATTTAGGACTTAAACGAATGACCCTAACATGTTTAAAGAAGGGAAGTCCTGAGGAAATAGGAGCAATAAGTGGAGTTAGGTAGGTTTTGTTTAGAGGGATAAGGATTTGAAGGTGTTTGGCTATCTTGGTGATGTGGGAAAAAAATAAGAACATCACCTTTTTAGGTGTTGCTAAGATGAAAGAAATGATCAAGAAAGAACTTAGATGTAAGAATCCTCTTACCATAAATCATTGCATACAAGAAAATTAGGTCCTTTTGAGGAACTTTCTCAATACCATTATCTCTTACATGAATATAGAGGTCACCATCCTATGCACTACCCAATGAGAGAGAGATTTTAGGTCTTTGGATAGAGAGTCTCTAGTGTAGGTTTATTTGGTGGAGATTTGTCTCAATGATTCTCATAGGAATCCTCTTTGAAACCTACTGATAGAGAAAATTTGAGCTCTAGAAAGAGCGTGTCTTTTCCTAAATATCCTAAACTCTATCCCATAATACTCATCACTATTTCCTTTTTTTATTGATCACTATTGAGGAAAGAAACTCTTTGGTGAGGTTTTCATAAATTACATATAAGTTGGGAGGTAGAAGAAATGGTTTTAGGCCTACATTTTCAAGAAGAGAGTTCGTCTCTTGATCAATGCCATGCTTTTAAAGGGTTTCTTCATAAAAAATCTTATAGCTTGGACTTCCTTCCTCTCTATTATTGTAAATTTGATCATAGTTTCATCATCTATGCCTTTCATCTTTTCTTACACAGTTTGAGAGGAGGAAGAACTTTGTACAACTGCTTTTCTTAGCCCTATTAAGTTGTAGATGAGGAAGTGAAAAAGATGAGGAACTTGAGAGAGATAGAGAAGCTTTTTGAAAGGTTTCAATTATATGTGATCAAAAGTGTGAAAAACCTTTAAATTGTGACTTAAAATAGACTTGGGAGAAGTACTATAACAAGAAAAAATGACTGTATTTGATAATGATTCCTTAAAAATAGTTGTAATGATTATATTCTTACAGTTTTTAAGTAAAAGCACGGACATGCTTGCCAAGCACGGGCGCAAAATTCAAAAATATGTCATAATGGTTATTTTTAAATAGAATCATGGTCATGTTTTAGAATCGCGAATGTGTTTTTTAGTGATTTTTGAGAAAAATGCCTTTAAATTAATGTAAGGATATGCTTGATCACAAGGTTAATTTTATTGAGAATGAAAATGCATAATGAGATTGTATGAACTCAAATGCCAAGAAAATAGCAATACTCAATTCATCAAAGTAAAGACATATAAAATTACATCGCATTAGCAAGAAAAGCACTCAAGCATATAAGGCATAGAGATTCTAGTAATAACTCCCTACAAAAATATGCATGAGAAATGATTGAGTATAAAGGAAATTAATCTATTGTGCTCCCACCAATCATTCTTAGCTCTCTTTTTATAAAATTTAATCTTTCCTTATTTAAGGGTTCTGTAAAGATATCAACAAGTTGGTTATTTGTATCAATGAATCCAATACAACATCACCATTTTGCACATAATTTCTTTAAAAAATGATGTATGATATCCATATACTTATTTCTAGAGTGTTGAATAGGATTCTTTGAAAGGCTTATAACATTAGCATTTTCACATTTAACGGGAATATGATAAACCTCTCTCCTATAATCTATTAGTTGTTGCTTATCTTTAGATTTTGAGTGTAATAACATCCCACCACCACATATTTGGCTTTCGCGTTAGATAGTACAACTAAAATTTATTTCTTATTAAACCATGAACTAAGCATTAGTCTAAAAAATGACAAGTTCTAGAAGTGCTCTTTCATTTTAAGAGCCTTCCCACTTAATCGGTATCCGAAAAACCAATATTATCGAAGGATGAATATCTAGGATACCAAATACCTAAATGCAACGTACCATGCAAATATTTCAGAATTCTTTTTTGACCGCATTCAAATGAGACTCTTTTGGATTTGATTGAAATCCAACACATAGACAAACATTATACATGATATCGAGTCTAAAGGTGGTTAAGTATAAAAGTGATCCGACCATACTTCTAAAGAGCTTTTCATTCATACTCTTACCATTCTCGTCTTTCTCCAATTTTTTTGTGACACTCATGGGTGTTTTAGTTACCTTGTAACCATCCATATCAAATTTCTTTAGAAGTTCCTTTATGTATTTGGATTGGTTAATGAAGATTCCATCCTTGCTTTGCTTGATTTGGAGACTAAGAAAGAATTTTAGCTCACCCATTATGTTTATCTCAAATTCTCTAGTCATACACTTAGTAAAATTCTCACAAAGTAACTCATTAGTAGCACCAAATATAATGTCATCAACATAAATTTGTATAACAAAAGTACCATTCTTGTGTCGTTTACAATTAAGATAGTGTTAACTTTTCCCTTTGAAAAATCATTTTCAATAAAAAAATGAGCTAAGCCTTTCATACTAAACTCTAAAAGCTCATTTTAAACCATTTAAGCCTTTAGTTAATTTGAACACATAATTTGGAAATTTATGACTTTCAAACCTAGGAGATTGTTCTACATATATTTCATCCTCAATGAAACATTTTAAAAAGAACTTTTACATCCATGTGAAATAATATAAAGTTCATGTGACATGCATAAGCTAAAATAATTATAATAGCTTCTAATCTAGTAACCGAAGCAAAGGTTTCATCATAGTAAATGCCTTTCTCTTGGTTGTGACCTTTTACAACCAATTTTGCTTTGTTCTTTGTAATAGAACCTTACTCATCTAACTTGTTCTTAAATAACCATTTACACCCAACAATTTAGTGGTCTTTAGGTCTAGGAACAAGTTCCCACACTTTGTTTCTCTTAAATTGGTTGAGTTCATCTTACATAGTAACTTCCAACAAATGCTAGATTATTCATTGCCATAAGTTTAGGACCAATACACCCTTTAAAAGATCTTCAATGACTTGAGTGGTAGGATAGTCCTTCTTGAAGTTTCATTCCTTGGGAAGACTTTGAGATTTCTTAATAGGTTTATTTTCTTGAGTTGCATTATGAATTAGTTAGCTTTCTTAATTGTCCTTAATGAGTTCTTCAATCTCCTTTAATGGATCATCAAGATCAATTTGAAGCTCCTCAAATGCACCTACAAGATCATTCAAACAAATACCGTTGCGAAGATCAAGCTTGCTTGACTCATCAAATACAACATTCATAGACTCTTCAGCTATTAGTGTATATTTTTTAAAGACTCTATAAGCTTTGCTTAATATGGAATAGTCTAGAAAGATTCTTATGTCGGTTTTAGAATCAAATTAACCAAGATTTTCCTTGGTGTTTAGAATATAGCATTTGCATCCAATACTCTAAAATATAACACCTTAGGCTTTCTTCTATTCCATATCTTATAAGATGTTTTATTTAAGATGGGTTTTTTGAAAACTCTATTTGCAACATAACAACTAGTGCTAACGGCTCCACCTAGAAGTAAGAAGAAATTTATACTCATTAAGAATTATTTTAGCCATTTCCACTAAAGTTCTATTTTTCCTCTCCACAACTCTATTTTTTTATGGTATCCTTGAAGTTAAAAAGTTATGTGAAATTTTAATTTCACCACAAAGTGATTCAAAAAGATTATTTTCAAATTCTTTTCCATAATCACTTTTAATTAAGAAATAAATACCTTTTTTCATTTTGAACATGTTTTGCAATATTTTTGAAAATATTGAAAGCTTCAATCTTATGAACTAGAAAATTAATCCAATTAAATCTAGAGTAGTCATCAATAATAACAAACACATATAACTTTTCACTCAAACTAGCTACTCTAGTTAGTCCAAACAAATTCATATGTAGCAATTGGAGTGGTCTAGAAATACTTGCAATGTTCTTGGATTTGAATAATTGTAGATATTATTTTTCCATTTGATATGGTTCATAAAGCATTTTCTTGATGAACTTCACTTTAGGAAGTCCACTTATTACTTCCTTTGGCTAATTTTTGGAGAAGTTCCATACTTGTATGTTCAAGTCTTTAATGCTATAGCCAAGGTTCATCATTAATAGAGACAAAACACTTAAAGGACCGATTAACAACTTTATATAGGTCAATTGAATAAGTATTGCCACTTCTTTCTCCTTTGAATACCACTTTATTATCTACTAGGGTATTAACAAAGCATCATTTGGAGTCAAAAGTGAACATATTATCTTTGTGACACAATTGACTTATATTTAACAAATTATGCTTTAATCCATCTACAAGGAAAAAAATCATCAATGAAAGCTTGATCATTCTTACTAATAGAACCAATGCCAATTACCTCCTTACCCTTGGCATCATTACTGAATGTTACTTTGGCTCCATCATAGTTTTTGACATTAATAAAGAGGCTCTTGTCTCCCATCATGTGCCTTGAACATCCACTATCAACATATCAAATATTTGTGCTTGTGGAATTAAGACACACCTATAAAAAAAAGTCAAATCACTTGGTTTTAAAGTACCCAAACAAGGTTGGGTCCTTAGAGGTTTGCCTTGAAAGAGTCATCCACAAAAAGATGCATCTTTCTTATTGTACATTTGATATTTACATTACCAACCTTCATGCAATAGTGGCAAGTGACCTTTAGATTTAGAGAGGAATGAAATTGGTCTTCTTTGCCACTTTTTCTTAAAGGTTAAATCTCAATGCATTTACCACATTTTCACACATATAAGAGTAATGTTTATTACCTTTCATTTGCCTACACATGTATGCATGCTTTATTCCTTTTGGCTTAGCCTTAAGAACTTGTGGTGCCATCCCTTTCTTCTTTTGAGTGGGAGGTCTAATCAATGCTTTGGCCTTTGAAGCTCCTTTAGAAGTTCTTTCAACTATCAGAGGTTGAGTGGCCTTTATAAATATGGTTGTGTTGGATGTTGGAGATGTGGATGATGGTTCTCCATTGGATCCAAGTCCATGACTCACAAGGGGTGGTTTTTGAGATACAATTACTGTATCAAGAGACTCTTTTCCTTCGTGAAACTTGGAGATCGAACTCCTAAGTTCTTCAACTTCACTTTTGAAAGTGTTATTCTCTTTAAATGGTTTTCATTTGAAATCTCATCTAATAATTTCCTTAAGAGAAGTAATGTCTTCTTTAAAAGCTCAAATTCTTTTTCTAAGTTGGAGCATTTATTTTTATAAAAGTTTAACTTTGAAAGCATGTTTTGTAAAAGCTTATCTTCATCATCCAATATATCATCACCAAAAGATTAGGCTAGAAGTAGACCTCATGTGAATTCTCAAAGTCGGCCATTAATCAAAGGTTGGCCCCTTCATTTCTATCACTTTCCATGTTTAAGGTTGAGGATGTATCACTCTAAGTAGCTTTCAAATCTTTCTTCTTTTCTTTGTCTCCCTTCTTCCTCTTTAAATATTTAGGACAATCTAGTTTGATGTGTCCTTGCTTTCCACATCCAAAGCAAGTAATGTCATTTTTCTTATCCTTATTTGTTCTAAGCTTGGAAGAAGACTTTTTATTAATGAAGGGCTTGTTGCTTCTTCTTCTCTTGGCTTCTAGAATCCTCTTAACATGCTTATAGTCAAGGCCATATTATCACTTTGAGCTCCCCCTTGGTCATTATTATCACTTGCGATGTTACTTCCCTCTTGAGCTCTTGTGTTAGCTTTGAGTGCTAGTGCTTTCTTCTTCCTCCCATCCCTATCAAATTCATCCTTGAATAGAGACATTTCATGGGTGAGAATTTTACCTATGAAAACATACATATGTTGGAATCTTCCTATTATCATAAAAATTTAGAAATAAGAGTTATATAAGCCCTGTGATGAGAAGGTTTAAAATGGCTGTGGCCCTCGAAACCCTGAGAAATTCCTTTTATTATTTACTAGCTCCAATAAAAGAAAAGAGAGCTAAAGAATTTTAAGTCTCCTACAAAGGTGAGCTAGCACGAGGATATCTGACCAGGCGGGAGCTCACTTGAGCAAGCGTAGAGTACTAACCTAGCACGAGTTTAAGTAGGACATGCAACTTGTTCGGAATGAGCTAGTGCAAGTTTGGCCAACCCTAGCATGATGAGAATACTAACTTAGGAGCATGAGCCCCTGACCTTGACCTAATGCCCATTCATATTCAGCTTGCGATATCCTGGACTAGCCTCGCGTAAGCACAAGGCAAGACCCCGCCCTAACATAACTCGTATTCAGTTTGAGGAAGAGTCAACTCATGACGACGTGTTAATCATCTATTGAAGGAAATTTTATGCAAGATTTTTCCTTCCAATTGGTTCTTGGCACCTGTTAAACCCTTATTACAAATAGTTGACTTTATGCATCGGAAAAAAGGTTGCTAATGTGGTTGACAAAAATTAATTACTGAGAGCTATTAAAAATTAATTATAGAGAAAAAAATAGAAGAGAGCTTTTTTAGGTTTTCTTTGGAATTTATCTTTTTAAAGAAAAGGAGGAGAGGCCACGTTTTCTTTTCTTGATTCTCTTTCTTTTCTCTTTCTTGTAAATTTATGAATTGTTCATTCAACGAATCAAAGAGGTAACCTTCTGAAGGCTAAAATTTATTTTGGATTCCATTTTTCATAAATTTTTCCATATTTATTGCACTCGTTTTAATTTATTTTTCCACTTATATTTCATCCTCTTGAGTTATATTTTTTTTCTACATATCTTATTATCATTGTTCCTGAATATCTTCTAGGTTAGTTGAACACACAGGAGGTCAATTTATGTCCCTCAGATTTTTGCCATTTTTAAATATAGTATTTTGTGCTTTGGTTGAAACTGTGTCTTCTTAAGTCCACAAAGGACTTGAACCACTAAGCTCGCGTAAGATTAGGGAGCTTGACACTTTCACATGATGTCATCTAGCTTGAAACTCTATGTTTGGGGTGTTCCACGCCGTAGAACCCTATGTTCGCGTAAGGTTACCCTTTACTTGTACAGGTTCAAGCGCCACATGGACCCTCGATAGCCTTCTGAGCGAAACGACGGTGTACCTTCTATTGCTTAGGTTTTAGAGTTGTCCTCATGCAAGGTGACTTTATCCTTGCGCGAGCTCAATCTCTCTCTTCTAGAAGCCAAAGGTTAGCATCCTAAATGATGCCTTGAGCCTCTTGTGTCATGAGGGGACTAACCTCCCGCGAGGTCACCTTATACGCTCACGTGGTCAGCCTTTGTGATGAAACAAAAAATATTTTATGTGTTTTGAATTTTATTTGATTTCCTACCTTATTTTGATTCTGCCTCATTTTAATTTTACTACTTTTATTTCTCTTTATGCATAATTAACTCATTATATGCCCCTTTATGATTAATCTCTAACCTTAGATGCGGAGTAGATAATTTATAAAGAACCAACCCCCAAGGTGGATTATTAATTGTTATTATCATTTGTTAAGATGTATTTAAGGCCATTAAGACCATTTGCATGTGTAGGTCCCCCTAGTTAATCCTTAATTTTCTTAATTCCTTTCTAGTTCTATTCTCCTCCTCCTTTTCTATGCATGTCGAATTATTGCTTAGGATATCACCTCACATGTAAAGAATGGATAGAATTGGACTTAGAAATTATTTTGATCACCTCACATGCAAAGATAATAAAATTGAAGCTTAGCAAAGTAAGCCCCCATGTCTCACATGTATTCATCTCAAATGCTAAGGCTAAAATAAATTTGACATCTAGATTAGGGTTAATAAAAATTGCAAATGATGTGAAGACTTTGGCATGTCAAGATAAAATCTAAGGCACCAAAGTGCCTCTCAATTAGGACAAGTTAAGGTATCGAAGTGCCTCCATTTAGGATAGTCTTTTGGTTTCTCACTTCACATGCTAAAGAAAGATAAAAAAAGGTTGGTGTTAAAATGAATATAGTGTAAATAGGCTAAGACAATGTTATTAGTATAGAAAAACACTCGTATGCTCTAGTGGAGGCTAGGCTTCACTACCTAGGCAGATAGGGGTGCTTTCGTAAATCTTCCCTATCCGTACCTAACTTTTCGAACCTATAATCTCTAATTTTAGGGAGGAGAAACTTAGGCTCTCCGTGAGGGGTTCAAAGTCGCCATCCTCACTCATAAAACTTGTTCCAATCTCATCGAGTGGCGCCTCCTTCTCTAATTGGTCTTAAGGCTATTCGTAATCCCTTATGGCCCTTAATCGAACGGCTCATTTTGAAATAGACCTAGTACGAAGAATGGTTCCTAGAACCAGTGATTGTGCTCGCTCACACTTCCTAAGTTCTTTATTAGCTTTTTCAATACTAGCCACTCTAACACCATATTTAGCCAAAGGAAGCCTCCTAAGGATCTTGTTATTGATATCCACAAGCTTATAATGCCTGCCAAGTTTCTTTACATTGTTGATAATAATGAAAAGCCTATTTTGTCATGTCAGTGACAGATTCATTAGGCTAAATCTTGAATATCTCATATTCGATAATGTACATTTGGTCTTTCTTGATTTAACTTATTTAGTACCTTTATGATAGTTCTCCAAGATGGTCCAAATTTGATGTATCGTTGTGCAATGTTGTATTCTCCTATATTCTTCCCTTAATATGAAACTCACAAGAATAGTCATTGCTTACTTATTTTTATGATTTTGTTTCTTATGAGCATCTATCTACTTTTCTTCAGGAAGAATTTTTTCTTCTCCATTCTTAGTTTCTGTGGGAGGCTTCTATTCCTTCACATCATAATCCCAGACCTCAATACTAAATGAATCCAAATAAACCTTCGTATAGAACTTCTAAAAGGCTGGAACTTCTAAAAGGCATAGTTTGATCCACCAAAGAATGGTTTGAGGTGTTGAGCTTCTATATTGGTTGCCATTTGATTTTTACACTCGTAATTAAGCTTAAAAATGAGTCTCTAAGTTATGATACCACTTGTTGTCCCTTAGAACCAAGAAGGAAAATTGGATTGGTGACTTCAAGTGAAATTAAATTGAAATAGACAGGCACACGGATCATAAAATGTAATAATAAAGAAATAAGATAAGAGAAAGGGTTAAAGAGATTGACATAAGAGATTTGTAATGGTTTGTGAATAATCCTCCCTATGTTCACTCCTCTAGGTCATACTTGTGAGTGTTTCATTATAATGAAACTTGATTACAAAACCTTAGATTTTAGCAAGCTCGCCCAATAACTTGGTGTTTTAATACGCTAACATTAAACCTCTTCCTTTAGCAATTCAATCTCACACTAAGTCCTTTAACCTTTGAGTTTTAATGGAAACTCAACAATGAATTCCTTGTATTTTGATCCTAGGCTCGTATAACAATCCTTTTGAAGTTTTAGTTAAATGAAAAGATTCAATTTAATATACTATATAAAGAAAATATTTAGTGTAGAAAGTTAAGTAATAAATTTGCAAAAGTTTGGGCATTTAAGAATTCAAACACTTTATGTCTCATATTTTTATGAGACGTATTTATATTCATACCATCCCCTAAGGAATTTTACAAATAGCCCATAGCTTATTAATTGCAAGTTTAGGTGATTTAGTAAAAGGTACCTTTCTACCTAAAAAGCACCCTTGTGCTTGGAAAACGCCTCTACACTTTTTGAATATAGTCATTAGGACTTTAAGGTTACGGAACCTACTATTAGATTTTTCCTTTCTCTTGAGTTATAGGCGCCCTTGTATTTTTCAAAGAGAAGACTCTTTGAATACTAGGTGTTTTAACATGATTAGGAGTCTTCCATGGAGTCTTTATATGTGGAAGGTTAGCTTGACCAAATGAAAAGCGCGCTCGTGCTTTATAACCTAGGAATTTCTATAATAGAGGTTTACAAACACCTAGAAGTCTAGGACAAAAGAGTAGGGATAACTTTATTGGGTAATTTTCTAGAGGTATTAGAAACTACTGTATAATGCTTGACTTTAGCCTATTAATAGAGTTAATAATGAGAATAGCTCAAATTGCATCTTTGAGGAATTTATATAGGTGAAAGTGCCGAACCAAGATAATTCTTATCTTTTATCCATTATCTATTCTATTCTCTCTTACTACTTTAAGTTTATTATGTTTCTATTTTCTTGTGTGTTTTAAGTTTAAAATCTTTATCAAATCTTTTTAAAGGTGTAATCTTGATTTATGATACTTTTGTGTGATTACGACTAAATAAGTTTTCCTTAAAGTTAATCTCATAACTGAAGGTGATTTCAATCATTTTTCTATTTCGCTCATTATACATCTGATTTCTTCTGTGCTACAACCATATATCTAAGTTTCTCCTAGTTACCTAGATAATTGTTTTCTACTGTATATTATTTCCAAGTGTATTTATATTAAAACTCTAACTTTTTTTTGCATTCAATTGCCCTCTCTTGGACTACAGTCTCCTAATCCATAAAATAATATGTTGTATTAAAAATATTGTGTAAGTTTGTTTGATTTGGATATTTGAAGAACATATAAAATATGAAATTTTATAATGAATTTACAATCCTAATCATGATTTGATTGAACGGGTTGTCGAAACCCTTTAAAATAAATTACGGATTTTCCTAAACTAACTTGTAGAAATAGTGAAACCAAGTCGAATCCCAAGGGAACCAATGTGAATAGCTTTTCAAAGTTAAATAAAAATTGGGGGGTTTTGAATGTTTGAACCAAAATTATAAATAAACAGAAAATAATATAGGCTGAATATTAAAGTAAATAAAAATCAATCTTACCAAACTTCCAATTCAAGAGTGCAAATTCTATCCAATTGTAATTCTAATCATAGGCTTAAACATCAATTTTTATATTCAAGTACTTAGTCTACTTATTCGGAAAAGTAGCAACAAGTGTAAATTCTCCTAACTGAATTGACTCAAGCCTAGCATCCAAATCAAAACTTACCATTAGTCGACTGGGCACGATAGCGTTCTATATCAACTCAATGATAGCATTAAGAATAATGAGAATGACTAAACCAATATTAATTAATCCAGATAGCTGCAATTGAATTAATCTTGTTCCTTTATTTCTCTAGAGCCTATCATGCAAGCTATATAATTCGGAAAGGCCGCAATCGTACACACATGAGCCAACTCCTTGCTACTTGTGTCAATCGTTCATGATAATTATGGATCACAAACTCAAGGTTAGCAATAGAAAAATCAATATCAAATTGAGTCGTCAGTTCAATCAATATAAAAAATTTATAAATAATAAAAATAAAAAATAAAAAATACTTGAATAAAAAATTAATTCTTAGCCACACATGTTGGAGTGGAAATTCACAAGAGTTATAGGAAATAGAAGAAGAAAATTAATAAAAATATTAAAGCTCTTCGCCGTCCCTCTCTTTGTAGAACTGGCCTCCTTATGTAAGAAGTCAAACCTAAACCCTAATAAGATAATCCTTATCCAAAAAGAAACAAACTTCCTATATAATCTTAATCCTATAAGGAAGGATAAGATAAAGAGTAATCTAAACAAATAAAATCCTAAATAATATGGGAGTCAGTTTTCCTTATCCAACACTTCCAAAATAAAGGAAAAAACATAAAAGTGGGTCCACCGCGAATTTAACTCAAAATTTAAAATTCTCTTCAACAGATTCTAGCAACTCATAGATTATAGGGTGTGATCACTCCCTATTAAAAATGACATTCTGCATAAATTTTCGCTCTTCTTCCAAAAGATTTGGTTTTTGACAAGTGATGCTTTAAAACATGTCTTTAGGCTGAATTCCACTCAATCCTTGATATTTCACCACCTAGATCAGAACAAACATAATTTCCACAATTAAACACAATATCCAATCAAATTATAAGGGAATTAAATACAATAAGTATAATTATTTATGATCTAAAAAATTCCCCAACACCTAATCTATGCTTGTCCTCAAGCATACCTAAAATCAACATATTAATTCTCCTCTCTACTTCCTTTTCATCTTTTTTAATATCCACAAATATCAAATAAGTTAAACATACATCAATGAGTTGAATTATAATGACAATCAAGAGAGTAGCACTCATAGATAAATTTTGTAAAAGGAACAAGTATCTCACTAATCTATCAAAATCAAAGCAACAAGACTTAACAACCTAACATGGTTTCACTCAATACTCTCAAAGTGTTTAGGGTGCATTTACTCTTAGAATTAAAACATAGCATGTTATTACCATAAGCTTGCTAATGAATCAAGTCTCCACCACTACACATGAATTAGATGCAAAAATCAAAGAGACTTCAGAAGGATTATAATGGGGCTTAGGAAAGAGTATGATAAAAGAAAAAAGTAAAGTGTTTCACAATCAAGACAAAAAGTTAGTTACTTGTATGATAACTACGCCACATAACCAAGAAACATACTACAACAACTTTGAAATTTATTCCCACATCTTATATTAGCACTAAGAATATGTAACAATTTAATTCAACATACTTGATGAATATTTCTCCAATTATCCTCTTTCATGAAAGGAATAAATATCAACTTTTTCTTTTCTTCTTTTTTTGTATTTTTTTCACATTATTATGTTTATTTTTATACCATGCAACACTTTCCCTCTTGTCTTGAGAAGGGTAGAAAAATAGGGGTAACAAACAAAAGGTCTTGGGCTAAACAATATGTGTTAAAAACAAGAAAAGAAAAAAATGGAAAATAGGCTCAAAGTGGCTAACTGAAACGAAAATCAACAAGGTAGGTCTTTTAAGAGTCTAAGAATTGGTTAATCCTAATTGCCCTTATCATATTAAAGCATCAATCCAAAAATATGGTCTCAACATACATTCACAAGCAAGTTCTAGAATAAACACACTAAGTTTGATAACACTCAACAAAAATAATTAGAGCAAAATATAATGAACTGCTCTTAGGCTTAAAAGCTCACTTGAATGTTCAAATTTGTATCAAGTCCTGTGCATTTTTCAATCAATAAACTAATGAGATACCATCAAATAATTTTAAAGAAACATTAATCATGCTTATCCCTTTCATGCATTAAAACTCAAACCAAAAATGTTTCTCTGACTTACATGGTATTCTAGTTTATCAAAACAAAACTCAAAGTTGCAAAAGAAAAATTAGCACATATGAATTAAAGCATACCTAATTCTAAGCATAAAAAAATATTTTCAAAGAGAAAAGGAAATCATGTAATTAATAAATTCCTCCCCCACACCTAAACTATACATTATTCTCAATGTATCAAAAATAAAATGACTCACAAAAGAAATAAAAAGAAATATGAAACTTCTTTGATTTGCGAGCAACTCGGACTGAGTAGTCTATGGTGATGGTGGGCAAGGAGGTAGAACCCCCCAATGCTTCATCAATGCGTCTAGATTTTTCTCCATCTTTGAAATTTTACGTTCCATCTTTTCCAAATGAGCTTCAAAATCTAGTTCAGTTGAATCATCAGAGGCATGAAGATTGCTTGTCGGGTAAGAGCGTTTCCTAGGTCTCGGAGGATCGCCTTGGCAGAAGGAAAAATAGGCTTTTGGAAAGAATACACCCCATTATTCTCCACAAGCACGTCCATCTTCATCAAACAAGTTATGTCTAATGGTTCCATCTCACAGGCAATATGCAAGTTAGTACTATCAAGATCAAGTAATTGAAGGTGAACAACCAAGTGGGTAATCAAAAAGCCTAAACACAGATGCCTGCTACGAGTCAACACAAAGTTGAATTGTGAAGCTAACCAAAAACCCAAATTAATTGTGTTATCATGCAACATGGACCAAATAACATAAAGTTCGGCTTTGGTACATACGTTTGCTGTGTCTTTTCTATTAGAAAAGCTGAATGCTAAAATTCGTTGCATTTAAACCCATTCAGGTTTATTAAGGTAAGCACCTTTAGAGTTGCTAGGGTCATAATGCATGGGGTCAGAAGACATGGTCTTCCAGAGTTTTGCGTGATTGAAAGCATCAACAAAATCTATAACAGAACTTTTGTATTGAGTGGTTAGGGAAAATTCTCTAAGGCCAGATTAAATTCAGTGATTGATTGCTTAAATCCATTGCCTAAGAGTCGATATCGCACAACTCCAAGACTATTAAAAGTAAAATTCTCAACTACTTCAAACTGAAAAGTCATGTAAAATTCTCTAATCAACTCAATAAATGTGGGATATTTAATAGTCATAAAAGTTTTCCACCATATACTGACTATCATAGCATCAAAAACTCCCTTAATATTCAATTCCTCTAGAGAATAAATATCAACATACTTACCTGGGTTAATTTTTTGAGTTCGTACATCCGCATACCTGTTCTTTCGGGCTTTGGTACTGAATTTTAAAAACCCATTTAGTTCAGCTTCGAATGGTGGTAGAATAGCTTTCCCTTTGCTCAAGCGAGATCGCTTGAATGGGGCTTTACCGTCATCCCGAAGGATTGCTGTCTTCTTCTCTTCTTGGCAAGCTGCTACATCGGAGTTAGGCAAAGGAACTGTTGCATCAGCAGATCTGGGCTGAGCTGTTGCGTCGCCGGAATTTCAAGATGTTTCTTTGCTACTCTGACGTGTTGTGCCATCACTGTCATCGCATGGGTCATCGCGTGGGGCTGTTGTTTTCTTCTCTTCTTGGCGAACTGCTGCATCGTTGGAATTTGAAGGTGTGTCTTTATTGTGCCGACCCATTGAGGTCCTCTTTCGAGCAGTAGTTTTAAAGCGCATCATGGATGGTGAATGATAGGTGTTTGGGTGGAGGGGAGAGGAAGTCAAAATAGGAATTTTTGGTGATGGTTGTTGCAATATGGAAAGGGAAAAGAAAAAAATAAAAAATAAAAACGATCTCTTTTTTTTTAGAGAAATAAAAAATACCAAAGAAAATAAAGCAAAGAAGTCAAAAAAAAAAGAAAAAATTTAGGGTTGTCGCTCAAAACAAATTATAAGGTAGTTTGAGATAAGACGTGGTTACGGTTTTTAAAAAATGATCTTCTGGAAAAAATTTGGTTAATGCATTTTGGAGAGCTGTAAAAGGCCTAGTCACGCCTTATTGAAATTAGTCTCCTGCCCAAAAAATTGAACTTCTTCATTAAAAAAGAAAACTAAAAACTAAAAAAAAAAAAAAAAACTAAGTGAAAGAAAATAAAAAGTATAAATAAAAATAAAGAAAGCATTTGGGTTGCCTCCCAATAGCACAATTGTTTAGTCTTATTTTGCTCGATGGAATGATGAAACATTTCAGTCATCCAAATAAGTAAGGTGATCCAAAGGAAAACTAATAAGACATGGAGCAAGTTCACCCTTATGGAAGATCTTCAATCTATGACCATTCACTTTGAAAATTTTATCCGAATCCAAGCTTTTAATTTCCACTGCACCATAGGAAGATATATTAGTAACAACAAATAGACTGATCGAACGAGAATGAAACTTACTAGGCATAAGCTTCAATCTAGAATTATATAACAACACTTTTTGACCAATCTTAAATCGTCACCTAATAATTATGTTATCATGGAATAACTTAGACTTCTCTTTGTAAATTCTCAAATTCTCATAAGCATCTAATCGCAAGTCCTCCAATTCTTGCAATTGCAGTAGCCTTGACATTCCAGCTTCATCTATATTCATATTGCACTATCGAACTTGCCCAATAGGCTTTATGCTCAATTTCTACTCGTAAATGGCATGTTTTACCAAAAACTAACCGATAAAGGAACATTCCTATATGAGTTTTGTAAGCCATGCGGTAAGCCCAAAGAGCGTCATCTGAAAACGAAGGCTCCAATCCTTTCTTCCTGGATTCACAGTTTTCTCCAAGATAGATTTAACTTTATTGGAAACTTCGGCTTGTCCATTGGTTTGAGGATGATATGCGGTGGCTACTCTGTGATTCACTCCATACTTCATCATCAAAGCTGCAACCGATCTATTGCAAAAATGAGTTCCTTGATCATTGACAATTGCTCTTGGAATCCCAAACCTATTAAAGATGTTAGCCTTGATAAAACCTACAACAGCTTGAGAGTCATTAGTTTTAGTGGCTTTAGCTTCCACCCATTTTGATACATAATCCACAGCCAAAAGTATATATGAAAAACCACAAGAAGAGGGTAAAGGACCCATAAAATCGATGCCCCATACATCAAATATTTCACAAATAAGAATTGGAACTTGAGGCATTTCATTCTTGCAAGTTAGTGCTCCTACTCTTTGACATCTCTAACAACTATTGCAAAATTGATATGCATCTTTAAACAAAGTTTCCCAATATAAACCATTATCTAAAATTTTCCTAGCGGTCCGTCTAGGTCCAAAGTTTCCTCCACATGCATAATCATGGAAAAAGGCTAAAATAGATTGAAATTCATTCTCAGGCACACATCTCCTAATCACTTGATCGGAATAAAATTTCCATAAGAAAAGCTCATCCCAAACATAATACTTAGACTCATTTTTTATCTTTGCTTTCTTAGACTTACTAAGACAATGAGGTAGATTTATTGTGACTAAATAATTGACCATGTCTGCATACCAAGGAATCATACCTTTGAGTTGGAACAAATGCTCATCCGAAAAGTTGTCATTGAAAGGTAGATCATCTTCTTCCCTTATCAACCTACTAAAGTGGTCTGCAATAGAATTCTCCACTACTTTTCTGTCTTTGATTTTCAAGTTAAGCTCTTGAAGAAGCAAAATCCACCAAATTAGCCTTGGTTTTAATTCTTTCTTTACTAAAAGATACTTCAAAGCTGCATGATCAAAATACATAATAACTTTAGAACCAAGCATATAAGATTGAAATTTATCCAAAGCAAAAATAATTGACAAAAGCTCCTTTTTCTGTAGTGGAATAATTGCATTGGGTGGAATTTAGGGTCCTGGAAGCATAATAGATGACATGACTTTTCTTCTCAATTTGTTGCCCTAGAACTGCTCCCACTGCATAATTGCTTGCATCGCACATGATTTCAAAAGGTAAATTCCATTGAGGTGGTTGAATAATAGGTGCGCTTGTCAATAAATCTTTGAGCTTATCAAAGGCCTCTCTGCATTCTTCCCCAAACTCGAATTAAACTTCCTTTTGTAGTAAATTTGTCAATGGCAAAGCAATCTTGGAAAAATCATTGATAAACTTGCGATAAAACCCTGCATGTCTAATAAAAGAATGCACTTCCCTAATATTGGTAGGGTATGGTAAGTTTGCAATTATGTTCACTTTTGCCTTATCAACCTCTATACCCTTGGAAGAGACCACATGCCCTAATACAATGCCTTACATTTTTCATAATTTTAAACCAAGTTAGTCTCTATTCATCTTTTCAAAACTTTGGTTAAATTATCTAAGGATTCATCAAATGAATCCCCATACACAGTAAAATCATCCATAAATACTTCAATGCATTTCTCAACATATTCAGAAAAAATACTCATCATGCATCTTTAAAACATACTTGGGGCATTGCAGAAGCCAAAAGGCATTCGCCTATAAGATAGGTTCCGAAAGAACAAGTAAATGTTGTCTTTTCTTGATCTTCTTGTGCAATAGGAACTTGATAAAATCCTGAAAAGCCATCAAGAAAACAAAAAAAGGATTTTCCAGCCAATCGTTCTAACATTTTGTTAATGAAAGGTAAGGGAAAATGATCTTTTCTAGTCAGTTGATTAAGCTTCCTAAAATCTATACATATTCTCCAACCATTTTGCACATGCATTGGTACAAGTTCATTGTTCAAATTCCTTACCACAGTCATTCCAGTTTTCTTTGGGACAACATGAATCGGACTTACCCATTCGCTATCTGATATTGGGTAGATTATACCTGCATTCAACAACTTGAGTATCTCTTTCATGACAGCTTCTTTCATAACTGGATTCAACCTCCTTTGTGGTTCCCTTGATGGTTTAGCATCATCCTCTAGCAAAATCCTGTGCATGCAAATTGATTTTAAAGGCTTTTCTACTTTTCACAAAACTCTTGTCTATGTCTTTATTTTTCAGAAGAGGATATATATATTCTATCTATTATTTTAGAGATTTATAATTCTTCTGTTTTACTAAATGGAATCTTAATGAATTAGATTTCTAAGAAATACTAAGTCCTAGTTTTTAAATATAAAAGAAGCATTTTGGCTTGGATCTTGGAAGTAAGAACTACTAAAACTGTGCAAAATCCTCATAGGGATTTATGCACAAAGAAGAGGAAACCTTTATGGGTTGTTTTTGAAGACATGAAAAGAGATTTTTTATGTCAGCAGCAGAAGCCTAAGCTTCTCCACTCCTTTAAAGGGATCATCTAGAAAGCACTTGCAATAAAAAATGAAATATCACAATATTTTTTATACATGTCGATGTGATGAAAAAGAAAGAATATTTTTTACGTATTCACCCAACTTGTCAACTTAACTAGGATGAAAAAATCATTCTCTACTAGGATGCATCATGGGAAAATCTTAAAATGATATAGTGATACCACTTAGAGCTCCTTACAAGGCTTGTTGCAAAACCCATTGTTGAACTCATTCTTCAGATCTTTCTAGAAAGATTATTTTTTTCAAGTTTGAATTTGTTCATTTGGAATTTGGACGTAGGACTCCCTTTATTTCCAGATTACAAAGAAGAAAAAATAGATTTAGAACTCTTAGAATTTATAAAATTTATATTTGATCATAAAATATTAAATATATGTTTCAGCATATAAAAACAAGAAATAAACATGACTGGATAAGACAAACATTAATAATATATATAGCATAATAATAGATCAATCAATGATATTTATATAAATAGCATAATACAACATTCTATAAATAGGATGATTGAATCTTATTTTATGACATTTATCTCATTTTCTATTCTTAAGCAAGTCCTTATAATAGACATGCTACTAATTTTTTAATATGCAAAAAAGATTTTTTCAAAGAGATTCATCATCTCCTTCTATTTTTCTTAATTGTCGTGGAATGATTGAATCAAAATTATAATAAAGTTGTAAGTTTGAGCATGATAAAAGGACTAAGAGTATCAAAAGCTCTTTGAATGGATATATAAAGGCTATTT
Organism: Ricinus communis; assembly: GCF_019578655.1. Lineage (NCBI taxonomy): Eukaryota > Viridiplantae > Streptophyta > Magnoliopsida > Malpighiales > Euphorbiaceae > Ricinus > Ricinus communis. The sequence continues at coordinate 1,305,477 of NC_063263.1, read as the reverse complement.
GATGATAGCAAGTCAACATGAAAAACTGTAGTGTGTAAAAATTATGATATCAACAACCTTAGCTCTGTAAAACAAATGGTTCAGGCTCTTATATATGCTATAGTGTTATTTCTGCCATTTTTAATAATATAGCACCAAAAGTGGTTTGAAAGGATTTCATTTCTAGTTAGGTAATGAGAACACAATCAAATTCTAAGAATATCCATGGTTAACCTTAAACCCACTTATGGTTAATCATCATCGGTTATTCTTTATTATGAATAATCCTGATACTTTTTTTTTAATTTTAGATTTGGAAATTATAGTTAATTGGTTTTAGTAATGCAATTTCTATTAGAAGTGCAGTCTCTTCACTGGAACTAAATTTGCTCGAATTTCTTTCTTCTAATTCTCCAAAATATGATACCAAAGATACATATGGAGGATAAAATTATCTATTTTCATAATCCAATAGGGAATTATACCATTAAGTTATTTTGTAAATAACTGATTAATCTAAAATTTTCTTATTATCTTTGTACTATTGAATTGTTTTAAGATACATCTACAAACTGTTAAGAAATATTAGAAAATATTCAATACAAAATATATAATAATAAAATTATATAAAATAAGCTAATTAATAAATAACCATTACAATTTTTCTCTAAAATGCCTTTATTTTGATAATGTTAGAAATTTCTCATTATCAATATTATCAAAGATATCTCTCTCGATATATGTGATCAAATAATCATTCATCCAAGAATCACACACATTCTATTCCGTAGCAGATTCTTCACTAATTTCATTGCAGGAATACTCTTTCCACAGTTATAGTAGCAAGCAATTGGCAAAATCAAAGCTAATTTCGTAAGTAAATATACCATAGGGTACACAACATTTTTATTTGATTCTCTCCTAGCAAAGTCACTAATACCTCTTAATTTTGAGAATCTAGCATCAGATCACATGTGAATAATATAATTTTTAAGTTGATTGTCAAGAATAACAAGCTTGATCTTTGGGAAATTAGAAGAATAAATTGAGCAGGAAGGACTACTTTTGCTTGTTAAAAGCATAAAAAGAGTCATTTGGGCTCAAACATGCTACACAAAGAAACAACTTTGTATTGATCTCAATAAAGTGATTGTTAAGTTCATGTAATTACGTATTAATAACAGTATAGAATAATTCAACCTGATAATGATGTAAGCTTGTTATTTTTTGGAAATTCCAACGTGACCGTCCTCGAATGAAAAAGATATCATCTGTATTTGGAACACCAATATTGCGTCTTTCATAAAGAAACTTCACCAAACAAAGACTCTCACACATTATCTTTCATTGTCTAGAGTTGTTGTTTAGACATTTTAATCAAAGTACTTGTAATAATTCATTTATGACTCCTAACATATTTGTCATCATATTCAAGTTGAATACAAATTCAAATGATTTAATAGATTCAAAAAGACCATATTCTTCATCCCTTTTTGCTCTAAATTTATACATTCTCATAAAATTATCTCAAAAACATCAATAACATAATCAAACACCATAATTAGATTTGCTAATGAACCATAATAAAAGTTTCAACGTGTATCATCGGGTCTTTTAAGAGAAGTTTCTTAATGTAAGCTTTAACCACTTGAGATTTCATTATCTTTACATGCTTCAACAATCTTTTTAAATTATCTTTCATGAAGAATTTTTTTTTTGCAAGAAGCTCAAATAATATTTAACAAGCTTGAGACTCTATTAACCAAGACAACATTACTGCAAGTGTAAATTATAATTGGTGAGCAAATAATGAATATAATATACATAACTATTTTCTTTCATGATCAAAGTTTTCAGACCATTAATTGCATCTTGCATGTACTAATAGATAGAGATGATAAATTCAATCCATACTTTGAAAATAATGCCTCAATTGCAAGCTTTAATGATAAAAAAGTTGTGTCACTTGCATTTATAATACCAGTTTGAGTACACATCCTTTTACATTCACATATTGCAAAACCATTGCCATTTTCTATTTAACAAAGATATTACAAGACTCATCAATAACAATAAATATATCATTAATTATAATATCGGTTTGCAGCAATATGTGCAATATGCCTTTGAATTTTTAGAGAAATAACCTTGAGATTACAACGCGGATTTTCTAAAACAACATTGCCAATATTTTGACTATGATTAAGCAAGAACTGTAAAATTTGATGAAGGTTTCCATAATTGCCAGAATCTTGCTATTTATTATGACTGCAAATAGCTAATCCTTGTCCCAAAAGGAATAAAATACAATCAACTGTCGCAATCAATTAAATTCTATAGTCCCTCCAAGCTTGATTGGATTGTCTAACATAAGCAACTTCAATATGTTGCTTTTGATTTATCAAATTTTGACATTTCTTTAAAGCTTTATTACGAGCACTACTTGGACTTTCTATATGATTCAAGAATCTTTCTTTTTTCCATTATTAAACTCATCAATAGCAAAAGTATTACTACTTGATCTCCATTATCTAACCTATAAAGATAGCTACATAAACATAGTGCAACATCTTTCATAATATTATATGCCAACCAATTGTCATATTTTTAAAAACCATGATGAAATAAATCAACAATAAATATTTTTTAGTTTTTGTTTTTATTTTTTGAAAAATCATTGTCACGACCCACTCTGTGGACCTGTGACCGGCACTAGGGAATTGGTAGGCTTAAGGCCACCGAATCCCATAGTAAGCCTGGCACTCACTAACTCAATCAAATCTCATCTCAAATTAATATTATTAAAGCCACAAATTATCTTAATACTTACATTTTTCATAATTATTTTGGTCTGCTAGAAAAATTAGGTGAGACTCGAAACTCAGAAAATTACCACTGATACCTCTACTATTACTACTGTGGAGAATCTAAGATTTTTACAATTTGACATAGCAAATCAAACACCACCCGATGATGAAGAAGTCGGGTTACTGAGTAAGAGTCGCAGGAAGACTAACAGTCACGAATCTGAAAAATAGTAAATGGAGACTGTCAGTCTCGAGAGTGAGTTTAAATCATATATCTAAAACAGTTTCAAACATCTCAGTATCATATTATTTAATTTTAAAATAATTAATAAATCATACAAACCATACATGTCATGCCATGCTTATACAAAAATAATTCCACATGCAATAGGATAGAGTACTTCAGTAGAACCCTAATCCCAACTCTAACATCTCGATTTAATTCAACACTTACATCTCGACTAACCTCAACTCTAACATCTCAATCTCTCATTCCAACAGAACTGGCGCCCAGAGAGCAAAGCTCGACTAGGGACCTTACCTCCAGTCTAGTCACTTGACTCTCAGCCTTAGCCTTTCGGCTCTCTTATCCAATAAGACTAGCGTCCAGAGAGCAAAGCTCGACTAGGGACCTTACTTCCAGTCTGGTCACTTAACTCACTGGTTTGGCGACTTCCTAACTCTGCTTCGGTGCCTCGATTGGAGCGAGCCGAACAGACAGATCATCTAATCACGGAAAACAATTTATCAAAATGCTTTAACAATCGATCATTAATCCTAGGTCTAGACTCCTAGGACTGACTATCGAAGAATCCCAATTCGAGAGAATTCTACCGAAAATCCGGCAGAACCTCCCCTACAACACGGACATTTGCCCCCCGTAAAAACGGGTCCAGGACCTGCCAGAAAAACACTTCAAATATCCAACAATTCAAAAAACGGGAGTCGGGTCCCCATACTTCACTATTTTCATGACTCCGCCACACAGCACAAAACATGAGGCAGGCAAACCGACAGACAATTATTTTTTTCTCAAAAATATCAAATACTCAACATAAAACAATAAGCACGAATTAAATCAAATAATTTCCAAAAATTAACAGGCCAGAGAAAATTACCGAAACGCTTGATCGCTCGGTCGACTCGCCTCCAGCCGCCGGAGTCCGATCGACGATTCGAACTCACCATCGGACTCGAAATGACGCGCTGATGACAATTCTCATTTCTGATTTTCCAATCTGACCCCTGATCATCCCGACAGATTTGCGAACGATCTCGGTCGTCAATTTGCTAACGGAGTCCGATCGCCGCAACCTGCCATTACTAAGCTCGAAAGGGAGAGTGGGATCGTCCTCCGATCGCAGATCGTGGGAAGCTGCGCGAATGGCCTTAGAAAGTTGCCCCTTCTTTTTCTTTCCTCGTAGCATTATTGGACTAACGGCCGAAGCCCGACTGCTCTTCTCCACCGCGGCCGAGCCACCTACTTCTCTCTACCAATTTTTTTCTTCTCTCTCCCCGACACTCTCTTCTCGTTTCTTCTTCTCCATATCGACTTTAGGCCCCCAAACTTTTCTTTCTTACAATTAGATCCCTCAACTTTCTAAATTACGACAATTTTACCCTGCAGAATTTCTAATTAACCCCCAAACTTTTCTTTAGCCTTTCAATTAAGCCCCTAGCTAATTAATTTGGGCCAAATTAGAATTATTGAAAATACACAATTACATAAATACCCCTGCCGACACATTTATTTATAAAAATACCAAACATCCATATTTCCATTAAAACCCCATATTAATGAAATTACACTTTTAATCCTCATCTAAAAATAAATTTTCAATTTAGTATTAACACAATTAATTTAAATAATCAATTTGCTAAATATCTTCCAACTTAAAATTTAATACCACTAGTTAATTAAAATACCTATTTTCCCTAAATTCCTTTTATAAAAACACCCTTTACAATTTCTCCACAATTTTCCAATATGTAATTTTATTTATATAAATATGCATTTGGGAAAAATTTGAATAACCAAAATATAATTATTTCTCAAATAATTTACTTAATTAATTTCTTAAAAATTCAAACTAATAGGAAATAGAAAGAATGACTCCTTTATTAGTCTAATATTAAAATTTAAATTTTGCATTTAAATTATTCCAACTAGATCAAGTAAAAATTAAATTAAATTAATTTTAAATAAAAGCTCATTATTAAATATATAAAAATTTCGGATATTACAATCATGATCAAAAGGTTTACAAGGCCTTTTTTTGCAAATATGTCATTTTTGTTAGGATGATAATTTAAATTTTTTTCTATGTAATCCATGATATGAAGGATGCTCATCTAAGTTAATTTCTAAATGAAGTTTCTTCAAAAGTATTAGAACTATCACATTTCTTAGTGTTATCCTTGTTTGCAAGCGATTCTTCAATAAGACCTTTTCTTTTGAAAGTTTTGTCCACAACTATAATAAAATGTCACTTAAAAGATATTCAACTACCACAACAAGAAAAATATTATAAATTTAATTTATAACATAATAACTAAGTAAATTAAAGTGAAAAGGTATAAATTAAGATTGAACAAACTAAATATGTGCAATTTCTCAAATCGTATTCTTTTTTATTCCATAGGATATATTTTATAGTAAAATTTAATAGACGACATATATAATTGATGAATGATACATTAACCTTGCCAAACTATTTACAAGAGAGTAATATCTTGAATCTTGCTAATCCATTTATGTAGCAATTATTGGAAATAAATTACAAATTTTTTTAATTAATATATTCATAAATAAATCCATTTTCTAAAGAGGAAATTACACCCTGTATGCTTTTTTTTGAAAATAATCACAAAATACCTCTGATTTTAATTCATTACATTTTTACTCATTTCACTTATATTTTTATGCTTTTTTACACCGAACACCAAAGACCTGCAAATCTCAACCAAATACCCACAAATCTTCATCACCATCCAATTACTTCATATCCACAAAACCATCGTCATGTCATCCAAACCATCTATCAACTACCCATATTATTCATCACTTTGAAACAAATAAAGTAAGGCAGAGGCAGTGAGGGTGGTTGACAAAATGTGGCTAGTCTGTTTGCTCTTCACTATCGCTAGCATAAAAAATGAAGGCGGTGGGAGTGGTTGGAGAAAGCAACGTTATTGGCTAGGGTTGCAAGGCAAAGCTACTGGCAAGGGTTGAAAATCGATGCTGACAGCGAGCTCTTTTGTTTTATTTTTTCTTTTTTAATTTGATTTATTTCTTTGGAAATTATTTTGTAATTTTTTAAGGTGTTTTTACTAGATGCTTTTTCATGGTTTTGATGTTTCAATGGTAGGTAAGGAAGCTGGAAGGTGAAGATTTTTTTTAATTGAAGATGTTCTTTGACAGGTATATTAGCTTGACAGGTAAATGGTTTTAACTATTTGTTTCTTTAGTTCATTTTCAAGATTGGTAAATCAAAATGGACTAACATTTACGGATTAATCAAGTCCATTAATGGTGCAGTTCTAACCTCGAAGGGAGAGGGTGGAATTTGGATAGTGACAAGGGACAACTTGGGTAGATTTCAGCGACATGCAGCATAAAGAATTTTTTTTCTGTAAAAATTCAACAACTATGAGAAATTTGGCTCTTAGAGAAGCAGTTATACTAGCAAAGGAATGGGAAAAAATCTGATCTGATCTTCGAAGTTGATGCCAAAGTTGTCATTGATGGTGGTTTGACCAATTTGGTTGTAGGTGTAAATAGAGTAGTTGATGATATGTTAGCTTTTGTTCCATATTTTATGTTCCTGTTTATACGCTCTCCGCACACGGCAAAGTGCACTGATCATGTCAAGTAATAAAGTGATAAGTAGAGTATCGTTCCATTAGGGACTGAATTATGAATACTATTTTCAATCATATACTCATATTAGCAATCAAATGTAGGTTGGCTATAGTAATAATTAAAAGTGAAATAATGTTAAAAATGAGAATTAAACAATTGGTGTATTTATCAAAGATAAAGCCTATTCAAGTAATAAATTCCCCTAATAAGTTGTATACTTCATGAAATAAATAATAATTAAATCAAAACCAAGAGTTGAGTTGGCATTTCAACAAATTAGGTATAAATTTTTCTCAAGTGATTAAACCCCTAATTCCTAAGAGGAGGAAAATGAATCTCTTTTGAGACTTGCTCATTTAAGTCACGCATTAAGATTAAGGAACTATTAAACCAAAAGATCTTATAGATATATATCTAGTATCTCAATCAATCCTCAATCCCTAAGATGTGATCAATTCATAAATAATTATCTCTAATCAATTTATGAATAGAAATTCCAATCAATACGTCGACTAATCAATTGAAATATATAATTAAGCAATCAAAGGAATAAAATAACTCAAGAAAAAGATTTAATTGCATTAACTTGGAAGCAATCCATATAATACAAATTAGGGTTCATCAAACCCAAATAGCGAGAAGATTAGTTCCTACATATTGCAATAAAGAAAGAAAGATTATGGAAAGAAGATCTCAAACTATTCATGAATGATTAGAGATAAAAATCTTCAAAATCTTGGATCTTCAATCTCAAAAAACAATTATAGAAATGATGTTCTTCCTTGAAAATAACTAATAAAATCCTAATAAATCAAAGGAAATTAAGTTCCCTAAGTGTTTTCTGTCTAAAAATGAAATAATGACAACACTCTCCTAAATTAATCCTAAAAGTTCCTTTAAATATTGTATCTTTATGATTAATATAGGGACGACACAGGCTGTTAGGAATTGAAATTAAAATAAAGGGAAAGGCACAACGGAAGTAATTAAATTTCTCTTAATTCCCACCAAGGATCTCATTGATTTAGATAGTCAAAACATACAAAAACAAGTAAAAGATGGAGAAGGCTTACAAAGGGTGTTTGCCACCTATTCTAAGGAGTGCTTCTTGTTTTGTTGATTCTTGATTCTTCAAGGATGATTGATGCACTTTAAAGCTACTCAAATGACCAGTCTTTAATAGTAATTCACATGAACTTCAAAGTTGGAATCTCCTATGAACAATCCTCCACAAGCGAGAGTGAAAAGATGATGAGGAATAAATGCTAGTTCTAAGCTAGGTTAAATCTTAATTAATCTAATTAATTAAGTGTTGATGGCATCATTCTCCTTCACACACATACACATTCCTAGCCGCCCATCATACTCTATATATATATACATGAGATTTAACCGAGTCTTATAACAAGCAAGGCCTTACTTACTCTTAAGTTGGGCCTTATTTGGGCTTGTTTAGACTATGCTAACTTAATTAATACATTAGCATAGTTATGGGGCCCTTATAGCCAAATATCATAGCCCAATATGTATTAAACTAATTAACTTTTAATTAGGTCCAATGCATATAAGCTTAAACCCAATCTTAAGCTTCATTTTAATCTTAACTTTAAGTCCATTTATATGTGATCCAAAAGTTCCTATGTTGGTAGTGAATTATGAATTTATGAATTAAACCCTTTTAATTCAATGTTAATATTATAATTAACTTATTCATATTTCACATATCAGAATTGGCATCTAGTAATGCATCATGACCACTTAAATGTGAGGAAGGATTACAATGCTTTAATCAAACTTTACAGTGAACAATCTCATAATGTAAGTCAATCCTTTTGTTATATTTGTATCTCAATAAATTCATAAAGCATGGATGCAAGTGTTGTTATTTTTGGCTCCTTTCCTATCCCACATTGAAAGCTAAGAAAAGGAAGAAGTGGTCCAAAGTCTATAAATAGTGGGCCTTCTCTCCTTTTCTAGGTGTTAAGAAAAAAATTGGCCTTATAGTTCTATGGGCTAAATTGTATTTCTCTTCTTTCTCTTCTTAGTAATATTTTCTTATAATTCTATTGAATTAAAGAAATATTATTTTGGTAGTGCCCGAGGAAGTAAGCATAATTTTGGCCAAACCTCGTTAAAGTTCTAGTGTTCATTTTCTTATTATTTATTTAATAGCTTATTTGTCTGGTAATTTTACAAGTGATTTATTATACCTAAAATTACCTAAGAATTTATTTCTTAGTTGTGATTTTTCGTATAATTTATCCAATTGCAGTGGAAACTAACCCGATTTCCACAATAATTGGTATCAGAGCCAGGTTGTTGAGTATGCTCTGTGGCTGCAGTTTAAATTGATCTTCCATATCATAAAAGAATCTGGGTCCTTCCGCATTGTATTTAAAAGCTATTAAATATAGATTGAAGCAGAAATGGCTGACGGTCAAAGTACCTCTACACCAACTATAATATTAGCACCAAATTCGTCAATTTTAGTGAGAAATGCAGTGGCGAATTCTAGAATTATGGTGGAGATATTTGATGGTACCGGTCATTTCGGTATGTGGCAAGATGAAGTTCTAGATGCCTTATTCCAACAGGGTCTAGATGTTGCCATTAAAGATGAGAAACCAGACTATATGGAGGAGAAGGAGTGGAAAACAATAATCGATTAGCATGTGGTACAATTCGATCGTGCTTGTCTAGATAGTAGAAATATGCATTCTGTAAACAAACTTCTGCTAGTAAATTATGGAAAGCACTAGAGGAAAAATTTCTAAAAAAGAGCAATCAAAATAAACTCTATATGAAGAAAAGATTGTTCATTTCACATATGTTCCTGGTACCACAATGAATGATCACATAACAAACTTCAATCAGCTTGTTGCTGACTTGATGAATTTAGATGTGACATTTGAAGATGAAGATTTAGCCTTGATGTTGTTGAGATCTCTTCCAGAAGAATTTGAATTCCTTGAGACTACTTTACTCCATGGGAACACTGAGGTGTCTCTCAATGAGGTTTGTGCTACTTTATACAGTTATGAATTGTGAAGAAAAGATAAAAATGGTAGCTCCAGTGGTGTAGCGGAAGCTTTGGTAGTGAGAGGCCATTCGAAGAAAAGAAGTAAAAGGAAGAAGGGAAGATCGAAGTCCAAAGTTGGCAAAGACCAATGTGCCTTTTGCTGGGAAAAGGGGCATTAGAAGAAAGACTGTCTGAAGCTGAAAGAAAAGGCCAAAGGGAAAGCTGTTGCAGATACAAATGTAGCTGAATGTGATTATGATCTTTCATTAGTAATGATGCCATCAACCAGCAATTTGGGAGCTTGGATTCTTGATTCAGGCTGTAGCCACCATATGTGTTCCAACCGGGAGTGATTTTCTGATTTCAAAGAAACAGAGGGTGGAGTTGTCTACACAGCAAATGACAACACTTGTAAAACTGCTGGAATTGGTTCAGTTCGGTTGTGGCATATGCGCTTAGGACATGCAGGCGAAAAATCCTTGAAACTTCTGGCAAATCAAGGATTATTGCAGGGATTAAAAGTCTGCAAATCGAATTTCTGTGAACATTGTGTCAAAGGGAAATAAACAAGAGTGAAGTTTGGTACTGCAATCCATGATACTAAGGGTATTCTGGATTATGTTCACTCAGATGTATGGAGACCCTCGAAGATAGCTTAAATGGGAGGCAAACATTATTATGTTTCCTTCGTTGATGATTTTTCCCGGAGAGTGTGGGTGTACACTATAAAGACAAAGGATGAAGTGTTAGGAGTTTTCCTCGCTTGGAAAAAGATGGTAGAAACTCAGACGGGCAGAAAGATCAAACGTCTCCGAACAGATAATGGAGGAGAGTATACAAGTGATCCTTTTATGAAAGTCTACCAAAATGAAGGTATTGTGAGATACTTCACTGTCAGAAATACACCATAATAGAATGGGGTGGTAGAAAGGATGAACCGGACTCTACTTCAGAAAGTTCGGTGTATGTTGTCCAATGTTGAGTTGGGTAGACAGTTCTAGTTTGAGGCTGTAACACACGTGTGTCATCTCATTAATCGTTTTCCATCAACTGCTATCAATGGTAAAACACCTTTAGAGGTATGGTATGGAAAACCTGCTACAGATTATAATTCCTTACATGTTTTTGGTTCCACTACATATTATCATGTTAAGGATTCAAAGTTAGATCCGAGGGCAAAAAAAGCAATTTTCATGGGGATATCATCAGGTGTAAAAGGATACCGCCTATGGTGCCTAGATTCAAAGAAGATAATCTTTAGCAGAGATATTACCTTTGAAAAATCTACTATGGTGAAAAAGGTAGAAGAGCAGGAGATAAATGGAGCTTCACAGCAGGTGGAGCATTCTCCCAAACAGGTGCAGTTTGATGATAGTAGAAGTACTGAACCAACAGTAGATCAGTCTGATAAATCTACTCCTATAGAAGAAGGGGAGTTAGAGGATGAATTAGATGATGAAGTAGAGGTTCCAGCACAAGAACCTCCACGGCAACACGAGTCAATTGCATTGAGTAAGCCAAAGAGGAACACTAGAAAACCTGCTCATGTTGAAGATTTTGTAACCTTTGTATCTTCAAATGTTGATATTCTGACCACTTATATTAAAGCTGTACAAAGCTCTAAGGTAGATAAGTGAAAAATGGCTATGGAGGAAGAAATGCAATCCCTTGAGAAAAACCAGACGTGGAAGCTAGTTAGTCTGTCTAAGAGAAAGAAGGCAATTGGTTACAAATGGATATTTGCAAAGAAGGATGGATTTCCTAATAAGAATAATGTTCGCTACAAGGAAATATTAGTAGCTAAGGGCTATGCTCAGAAGAAAGGAATTGACTACAATGAAGTTTTTTCTCTAGTGGTGAAGCATTCCTCTATCAGAATATTGTTGACCTTGGTAGCACAATTGAATTTGGAACTAGTTCAAATGGATGTAAAAACTGCATTCTTGCATGGTGATCTGGAAGAGGAAATCTACATGGATCAGCCTGAAGGATTTAAGGTTGCCGGAAAAGAAAATTTAGTGTGCAAATTGAACAAGTCGTTGCATGGTTTGAAACAGTCACTAAGGCAGTGGTACAAACGATTTGATAAGTTTATGATGAGGCAAAGGTGCACAAGAAGCAAATATGATCATTGTGTATTCTTGAAAAGGCTACAAGATGGATCCTTTATCTATCTTCTCCTTTATGTTGATGATATGTTGAAGAATAGAGGAGAAATTGAATAGTTAACGGCTCAACTAAATCAAGAGTTTGAAATGAAGGATTTAGGTGAAGCTAGAAAGATTCTTAGCATGGAGATAAGCAGAGACAAAAAATTAGGGAGACTTTGTTTAACTCAGAAGGAATATCTGAGAAAGATACTGAAGTAGTTTGGAATCGATGAAACGACAAAGCCTGTCAGTACACCACTTGCTCCTCATTTTAAACTCAATGCTTCTCAATCTCCAAAGAATGATAAAGATCGAGAATATATGTTGAAGGTTCCATATGCAAATGTAATTGGTAGCTTGATGTATGCTATGGTATGCACAAGGCCTGACATTTCACAAGCAGTCAGAGTTGTGAGTAGGTATGTGCATGATCCTGGAAAAGGACATTGGCAAGTTATGAAATGGATCCTAAGGTATATTTAGACTACTGTGGATGTTGGATTAATGTTTGAGCAGGATGAGAAGTTTAGTCTGAGTGTGGTTGGATATTATAATTCTGACTACACAGGTGATTTGGATAAACATCGGTCAACTACTGGTTATGTGTTTACACTTGCAAAAGCACTAGTCAGTTGAAAGCCTACTTTGCAGTCAACGGTTGCTTTGTCTATAACAGAGGTAGAGTATATGGCAGTTACAGAAGTTGTAAAGGAGGCAATTTGGCTTCAGGGGTTGGTGAAAGACTTGGAAATTGATCAGAAGCACGTCAAAGTGCATTGTGATAGTCGAAGTGATATTTGTTTAGCTAAAAACCAAGTCTATCATTCAAGGACAAAGCATATCGATGTTCGTTATCACTTCGTGAGAGAAATTCTTGAAGAAGGTGAGATACTTCTTTTGAAGATCCCAACTACTGAAAATCCTACAGATATGACTACGAAAGTAGTAACTGGAGTCAAGTTCCAACATTGTTTGAACTTGATAAATGTTTTGAAAATTTGAAGATGGGCGCTTAAAGTGCATTTGGAAGCATTGCTAAATTTGTGATGAGAGAAAATAGAGAATGTTTAATTGGGCTTAGGAAGTCACTAAGGTGGAGATTTGTTATTTTTGTCTCCTTTCCTTAATTGGGCTTAGGAAGTCACTAAGGTGGAGATTTGTTATTTTTGTCTCCTTTCCTATCCCATATTGAAAGTTAAGAAAAGGAAGAAGTGGTCCCAAGTCTATAAATAGTGGGCCTTTTCTCCTTTTCTAGATGTCAAGAAAAACAATTTCCATATATTTCTATGGGCTAAATTGTATTTCTCTTCTTTCTCTTTTTAGTAATATTTTCTTGTAATTCTATTGAATTAAAGAAATATTATTTTGGTAGTGCCCGAGGAAGTAAGCATAATTTTGGCTGAACCTCGTTAAAGTTCTAGTGTTCCTTTCCTTATTGTTTATTTAATAACTTATTTGTCGGACAATTTTACAGGTGATTTATTATACCTAAAATTACCTAAGAATTTATTTCTTAGTTGTAATTTTTCGTATCATTTATCCAATTGCAGTGGAAACTAACTCGATTTCTACAACAAGTGTTAACTCTATAATTGAATCAATCATATTTGTTCTTGATAATTGCATATAACATCTTAAATAAGATCTATAAAACACTTTTCATAATCTTCATTTAAACAACCTTGGCCAAGGATTTCCACGTTAAAGCAAATCAAGAATCATCAAGATAAGGTCTTATGACATATTATCTTGGGCAATGAATTCTTTATTGATAATGTATTATCTTCATATGATTCTTAGTATACTCAATGACTATCCCTTGAATGCTTCATGGATAGGAGAATATAAGATAGTATCAAAGTATAGTAATCCTCATATAAGATAATATATTATTATCTCAAATTTAAGGATCGCGTTTTACATAATTGTCACAAGAGTATTGTCCATGGACACTTAGGATAAATTCCATATGGACTTCTCAGCAGGGTCGTGTTCAATGAACTTGTCCTTGTAACAAACATCCATATGCTTATCTCAAAATCCATATTCCTCAACCTTATGAGACAGATTGCTTACTTAACAAGTAAGTGATAACATATTATGGTGGTCTCGAGCATTTGATCAATATCCAATAATCAATATCTAATTCTTGATCAATCACCGACTATGAACAAAGTTTAGAAATGTATGTAATGAGAACCTCATTATAATAAACTCGCTTTATAATATCTCTTACATTTGTGTTTACATTCCATAGTGTTTATCTCTAACGGTTTGGAGTATTCCTTAATAATACTTGACTACTCGTACCATTAGAATCGAACAATGCCTTTAGTATAATTGTATGCCATCAATTGTGATGTATAATTTAGCATACATCATCCGATAACTTTTTTGTTTTTAGGGCATACTCTAACAATCTCCCACTTGCACTAAAGCACAATCAAAGCTAATAATCATGGTATCCTAAATACTCAACTCTTTCTTATAGTGATCATGTGGGTAAATAGCTCCGTTGGTACTAAGACCATGGCCTGTACTTCTAATTGGTGCAAATATTTTAATTTTTTATTACAAGCAATGATACCCATTGAGAATCCATTCTACTTTTGATGACATGGAGGGTAGAGCTCTACATTAGCATTCCACTCACTGTCTACGTCATACTTGACTTTGGGTAAATTGGCTCGTTGGTGCCGAATCTTTTCAACTTATATCCAAATAGTACAAATTCTTCAATTTGTTTCTTTTTAGCACCACGTTATATCCAAATAGTATAAATTCTTCAATTTGTTTCTTTTTAGTACCACGTTCATTATTTATTCATGTGTTAATTAGTCTTATGCTTAGGTAAACTTCTGGTTGCCACGTTAGCAAAAATGTTACCAATAGTATAAGGTAATAACAATGAAATTCATTTTAAGGGTTAAGGAATAGTGTTGGATGGTTGTATTAGCATTAGTCTTTCGGGAGTAGTGTTGTGTCTCACAAAGTTAGGTCTCATCATCTTGTGAAACTTTATCAATTTGGGTAATTACAAGTTATAGACATTCTAATGATGACCCAAGTATTCCATATCATGATCTAATCTTGATACGATACTTTATCATAACTCTTCCTAAAACAAGCATACATCCTATGCATCGCTTAGGAATTCGGCATATGTGTATTTCTCAAAGACAACTTGATTGTAATATTGATTTCATGAGATTAATAAGTTACATAACTTATTTATGTTACTTATTTGTCTTAATATCAATAATATAATCCTTATTGCTTTAGTTCTCTCGCAATAGGGTTTTGTTTTTCTTACTTTCATACAACCTTTTGTATGATATTTTAGAAACATAAATCATTTAATTGAATAAGGCAACAATTGCCAAATATTATTAAATAAAATAATAATCAATAATAGTTCTAAAAAAAGAATTAATAACAATTATTAAATTCTAAATAAGAAAAATAAAACTAATAACTAAACTAAATAGCAACAATTGCCTTCAAGCTAGTATATTCCTTCGTTTCAGAATTAGAAGTTTATTCTTGCTTCTTATCCTTCAAAGCAGGGAGATAAGTCTTGCAGTTTCTTCTCTAATGTACTTCCTTCCCATAATGGTGACACTTTCCTTTATCCTTGTTGACACCTCCAATAGCCTTTAAGGCTTTTTTAAGCTCATGGGCTTTCTTTCTCTTTTTCTTATTATATTTACTCTTAGCAGCCTTAGAATGTTCTACCACTAGAACTACTCCCTTTTGCTTCTTTATGGTGCCTCCGCAGTCTTTAACATATTAATAAGTTCCAGTATCGTAGTATCCAACTTATTCATATGAAAGTTCATAACAAACTGCAAATAACTGTGAGGTAGAGATTGCAAAATTAAGTCTATACTAAATTCATGGTCCATTTCAAAACCAAGACGCTCTAGATGTTCAATATATCCAAGTATCTTTAGTCCATGTGCATTCACAGATGCACCTTCAGCCATCTTGCATTGGAACAATTCCTTTGAAGTCTCATACCTTTCAGTCCTTAATTACTCATCAAACATGTCTTTCAAATGTAACATGATAGTTTGAGCATCCATATTTCACGTTGTCTTTATAGTTCGAAAGTCATACTTCCTAACATCATATAAACAACTTGGTCATCATCTTCTTGATACTTTTTATACCCTTGGACCACCTTCTCTGGTGCATCTTCAGTAAGGAGACACAATGGAGGTGTGTCTAGCACATAAAACTTCTTTTCTTGTTTGAGAATAATTGTCGCATTGCGATGCCAATCAAGAAAGTTTGCCTGGTAAGCTTGTTGGTGTCAAGGATACTACGCAAAGATAGATTGCCACTCATCTTTTCTTACAACCTTCCAATATAAAGATCAACAAATATAAGTTAATTTATATAAATAACTAGTAAAGGTCTTGCAACCAGTTACTTAACTCCCACTATTTTTTTGATACAAATTAATAGTCCTAAATATCAATTCAGGATGTTAACAATTTAGCTATCCTAGTGGATTAGAATCCCATCTATTTTAATATGACCTTAAGTTTGCTCAACAAACCATACTAAAATAAATTAGGTAGACAACTATTTGTCAATTGTATCACTGTATAACTTCTAGATCAATTAGGCGACAACAACATTTGTCTAAAAATATATTATAATGTTCCAAACATCATATATATTTCACCTAATTCATGCCTCTATCCTCATATAATTAAGGCTTCATGAATATGAATTATATAAGATAGTTAAGTAAGACCCATCAATTAAAATAGAGAAAATACCCAGGTAATAGCCAATCTTGAGTTTGCTCAACAAATTGACCTATGAACAAGGCTCTCATTTCTATTTTAATTATAGAAGGCAACTTACCATGTTCTTAACATATGACTTAATATTGAACGAGCAATTTGTTAAAAAGCGGTGATTAAGTTCTCAAGCTTTGGCATGAACATAAAAATATCGAACGTAAAGGTTTCATGCTTTGGTATGACCATGCATATATCATACATCACGTATATAATATAAGTTGAGCATGTTAAACTACTATGGATGATTATGGACTTTCTAAACTAGTGATCTCGAGCCACCGAAGACAACTAGATGGTCAAAACCTAAGTATTGTCTTCACAATCTTCAAGTCTTGAAGCAATATCCCCTTCATCGCTATTTGGTGCCATATCTCCATCCAGATTACAAAATAAAATTCTATCTAAATAATCTAAAACTATATATAATATTTACATAGGATTTAGAGACACCTTGAATTGCATTCAAAGGGATTCTAAAAATATAAGTTCATGTCTTAAAGGATTTATAGTAATTGTATTAACTAAAACAATCTTTTAATTTATCTCCTAATCATAGTAGGACAAGTAATTATAATTGTAAGACAACTAGGATATGTCTTAAGACAATGAGTCATATACCAACCAGGATACTTCATATAGAAATCCCTATAAACAAGGACACTACTTATTTAACAAGATTTAAATATCTAAAAAGTATAATTAATCACATTAAGTTCAGAATTAACTGAATTTATCAAGATTCATCAAGATCCACCATCAAGAAAATCAAATTTTCTATCAAACAATTGAAGATAATTAAGATTCACATGGCAATCATCAAGAAACAAGGCAATTATGGACGAAACGTGATCAAGAATCAAATTAACTTGAAGATTGCTTCAAGAATGCATCTGATGCATGATCTAGATCTTATGTTCTTCATTAAAAGGCTTTCCATTAGATCAAGAACCATACATATGCCGAATTCCAACAAGTAAAACATATTGTGCGTATAACTCATCAAATCAACACTTGATTTGTATGTTGTGTGCATATATGATGTTCATGAAGATGAAACCTTAAATTTTTAGAAATCTAAAGGTTCGTTATTCATCTTCTAAATCATATTTATTGCTTTCCAAAATCAAATCAAATCAAAACCCATACACACATGCACATGCCAAACCCTTAGTATGTGTAATATGTGCATAGTTTTGCTTTAATCATCAAGAATTCAATTCCAAATTGTTTTGAACTAAGTTTGGACATCTAGTTGCTATAAGAATTACCCATGCAATTATTTCAATTAATTTTTTCATTCAAATTTGATTAGAGATTGGATGTTATTGATCACATCAAAAGCTATCTATGCAGATAGTATTGATTTCAAACGCTGAAACCCTAATCAAACAAGATTTAAAATTATAAAAATCTCCAAATCATAAGATCTATCCCTTAGGGTTCATATACAATAAGAATCATCCAAAAATTTGAAGAATAGCTATGGAAACCAACGAAAATTTTAAAATAGCCTAAAAATTCCAGATTTGCATGCTTATGATCAATTAACAATTATGTAACCATTATGACTAAATTAATCAATGGAGGCTCTGATACCACTATTGAGAATTGAAATTAAAACATAAGAAAAGGCACAACTGAAGCAATTTAAAAATTTCTTAATTCCTACTAAGGATCTCATTGATTTAGATAGTCAAAATACATAAAAACAAGTAAAAAAAAGAGAAGGCTTACAAAAGGTGTGCTACCTATTCCAAGGAGTGCTTCTTGCTTTGTTGATTCTTGATTCTTGATTCTTCAAGGATGATTGATGCAGTTTAAAGCAACTCAAATGACCAGCCTTTGATGGTAATCCACATAAGCTTCAAAGTTGGAGTCTCCTATAAACAATCCTTCATAAGAAAGAGTGGAGATGATGAGTGAATGCTAGTTCCAAGCTAGGTTGAATCTTAATTAATCTAATTAATTAAGTATTGATGGCATCATTCTCCTTTGCACACATACATATCCCTAACCACCCATCAGGCTCCATATATATATATATATAGGATTTAACCTAGTCATATAACAAGCAAGGCCTTAGTTACTCTTAAATTAGGCCTTAATTGAGCTTGTTTAGACTAAGCTAACTTAATTAATACATAAGTTATAGGGCCCTTATAGTTGAATATCATAGCCCAACATGTATTATACTAATTAACTTTTAGTTAGGCCAAATGTATATAAGCTTAAGCCCAATCTTAAGCCTCATTTTAATCTTAACTTTAAGCCCATTTGTGTATGACCCAAAAGGTTCCTAACATATTGATAATGAATTATGAATTTATGAATTAGACCCTTTTAATTTATTATTAATTCTCTAGTTAACTTAATTCATATTTAATAAATCAAGATTGGCATCTAGCAATGCATCATGATCAACCAAATGTGAGGAAGGATTAAATGTTTTAATCAACCTTTATAGTGAACAATCTCATAATATAATTCAATCTTTTTATTATACTTTTATTCCAATTGATTCATAGAGCATGGATGCAAGTGTCAACTTTGTAATTGAATCAATCATATTTGTTCTTGATAATTACATATAACATCTTGAATAAGATCTATGAAACACTTTTCATAATCTTCATTCAAATAACCTTGGCTATGGATTTCCATGTTAAAGTATATTAAGAATCATTAGGATAAGGTCCCATGACATATTATCTTAGGCAATGAATTCTTTATTGATAATGTATTATCTTTATATAATTCTTAGTATACCCAATGACTATCCCTTAAGCGCTCCATGATAGGAGAATATAAGATAGTATCAAAGTATAGTAATCCTCATATAAGATATTATATTATTATCTCAAGTCTAAGAATTGCGTTTTACATGATTGTCACAAGAGTATTGTCCATGGACACTTGGGGTAAATTCCATATGGACTACTCAGCAAGGTTATGTTCAATGAATTTATTCTTGTAACAAGCACCCATATGCTTCTCTCGGAGTCCCTATTCCTCAACCTTATGAGATAGATTACTTACTTCACAAGAAAGTGATAACACATTATGATAGTCTCGAGCGTTTGATCAACATCCAACGATCAATATCTAATTCTTGATCAAATATTAACTATGAACAAAGCTTAGGAATGTATGTAATGAGAACCTCATCATTATAAACTCGCTTTATAATGTCTCTTACATTTGTGTTTATATTCTATGGTGTTCATCTCTAACGGTTTGGATTATTCCTTAATAATACCTGACTACTCATACTATTAAAGTCGAACAATGCCTTTAGTATAATTGTATGCCATCAATTATAATGTATAATTTAACACAAATCATTTGACAACTCATTATCTTTAGGGCATACTCTAACAATCACACAACCGTGTGACATCCTTAGCCTTTTGTAGCTTGAATATGTGTCTTTTTCTGTTCTTTACTTTGCATGCTATTTTAGGGCATTGTAAAAATTGAATTAAGGCTTATGTCCGGATCAAAGTTGTAGCTCTTGAAGAGTAGTTTATTTTAGGATTTTAACTCACCTCAATCAGGCCTATGTAGCTCTAGATAAGGCCCAAACACTAAGACTGGCCCAAATATAGACGTACTGCACAACATCTGACTTCAACACAATTCTTTTTATCCTTAGTAACTTAATATTGATGGAAATCCTAGTGCTCCTATAAACCAGTGTAAGCAAGATCCTCTATGCATGGGAAGTGAACCAATCATAAGAGCAAGAGCTAAGAAGTTTAAGGATGCAATGGTCTTGTTTATTGAAACTTTGGTGATAACTCATATTGTTGAAGAACAAGCTTCAAACAAGCCCAATGATTCAGATTACTTCTTATTGCTTCAAGCTAATAGGTATGGGCTTCAAGACTTAACCACTTTCTTTCTTCTTTTGCGCCGAAACTATACTAGTATTTTATCTTTATTTAGTTCGGCCATTTTGTCCTTTATAATATAAATTTTAATTTCTTGGGCCTTTTATTAACTCTTTAGTTTGGGCCTTAGTTAAGTTTATTAAGTTTTGTTTAGAGTGGGCCGCTCCTTGCATATGATGCCATACTCCTTATTTATTTTAAACCTTAAAGTATTAACTATAAATACTTAAGGGTTATCATCTAGTAAGACTTTAACTTTGATTACAATTTGATGATTGGGAGTGTTCTTTATCTAAGTTCTTACAAGGGCTTATTGTTTTAACATTAAAACTTTGTTGATTCTTCATTAATAGTTAAGGGTTCCTTCAATCAATTGTTGTGAGTTCTTAGTTGCGTATCCTTTATCTTGTTCTTGATAGATCCTCAAAACGGATTGATACTTATTTAGTTGTTTCTTTTATTTTCATAATAAAAAAAGAGTGAAAATTTGTATTAAAAAAAGGAGCAAAAGGTGTTCATTTTATGTAAAACTCTATTAAAGTTCAAAATTCATGCTTGGAGGTAAATAGGTCAAAATCTGGAAGCTCCTAATCAAGGGATTGCGTTTTAGAAGATTTATCATAAAAGAGGAAAAATTTAGTAAGTTTCCTAATTAAAGAATAGAAAAAAAAAAGATCTCCTTGATTTGGCCAAAAATACTCTCCTAAACAAGGGGAAATTGTTTTGGGAACAAGGAAAAGTGAAGATAGGAAGTTTTCTAGTCTAAGAAGATCTCTTTAAAAGAGGAAATTCTACATTTAGAAAATAAGATCCTAGCTTTTCAAGAGAGCTGAGTTCTATAAGGTTGTTTAGAAAATTATTCCTTTCAATCCTAACTTAGAAAAAGGAATAATCCTAATTATTCCTAACCTAATTTCCTTCTAGCCAAAATATTCCTTCCTCTTCTCCTTCCAAAACTGAGACACACCAACATACACAACCTTAGCCGCCCTACCTAGAGGAATAAAACTCCTATTTCTCCTTCCTTTATTTGTTAAGTCGAAAACCCAAATACAATATATAACAAAATCAAAAATCTTACCTTTTTCCCTTGCCTAGCTGAAACACACTACACTACTACACAACACAATTACTTTCTTGCTTGCCGAATTACATACCCATGGAAAAACTACCCAAAACACAAATACCAAAAGCCAAGACACAACCTCATCCTTAACCTTTTCTTTTCTAACTAAGAACAACATAACTAAAACTCGTCTTCTTTTCTTCTTGTTTTCTTATATAAGAATGATTCTTTTCTCAACCTTAGCCGGCAACCTCAATCCTAGAGAAAGGGATTAAGGTATTTTTTCTTCTTCTTTCTCTTCTAAAACCGAACCTAATACTAATACGGGTTCAATTCTTATTTCTTCTTCTTCTTTCATTCTAGTTTAAATTTTTTTACTTTATTCCTTTCTTTTCTTTTCTAAAACAACTCTTTGATCATTTACAAGTTGTGATTAGTAAAGTGATAAGTGTTTGTAAGAATTTAAGAAAGAGATGAGTGGTGTGAGGTAGTCAGTGCATTAAAGGGTGTGTGCTTAAACACTTGAGAGAAAACATGTAAGGGACTGAATTTTCATTTGGATGTTTCTTTGCAGGTAGTTGTCATGGACACACATGATGATGATAAATTATGGAAAGATACCTTCGTAAGGATCTTACCATAGTTCGATGAGTTAAGACTTGAAAGGGACGATAAGCCGAATTGAACACCACCTCCACCCCCACCTAGGAGGCAAAATTGGATTAATGATGATGAAGAGGAAGATGGCGCCTTCAATCAAAACTTTTAGCAAGCAAGAAGGGATAGGAACTTAGGATCCATTAAGCTAAGGATTCCTAATTTTCAAGAGAAATGAGATCTAGAGGTCTACTTGGAATGGGAGAAGAAAGTGGACCGCGTGTTTGAATGTTATAAATTTATAGAAGACAAAAATGTAAAATTGACTTATGTTGAGTTTACTGACTATGCTAGTATTTGGTGGGATCAATTAATTACAGCTAAAAGGCTGAACGATGAGGATCCAATCTCATCATGGGTATAGATAAAGAGAATCATGTGCAAACAATTTGTTCCTTCACACTACTATAGGAAATTGCACAATAAGCTCCAAAAGCTTGTACAAGGAAATAAGTTTATGAATGAATAGTACCAAGAGATGGAGGTAGCAATGATCTAGGCCAACATTGATGAGAATAGGGAGGCAATGTTGGAAAGTTTCTAAATGGACTTAATCGAGATATTGCTAATCTAGTTGCATTACAACCTTATATGGATATGGAATATCTACTTCACATCGCAATCAATGTTGAAAAACAACTTCAAAATTCAGTCAAAGGTAACTCTGCTCCTAAATTTTCAAATAAGTCTAATTGGACTAATAAAAAAGGGGGAGTAGTTTTGGTGCCAACAAGACCAACATACAAAGATAAGACCACAAACAATAAGGGCAAAGGGAAGGCTAGTGGTTCAGGTTCAAAGATCCAATGCTTCAAATGCAAAGAATATGGTCACAAGCAAGCTGAATGTCCTAATCAAAGCATTATGACAATCATGGACAATATCGATGTGATAAGTGAAGGGGATGACAGTAATGATGAGTCAGCCTTGGATGATGACAAATAAGAAGAAGAGATGTCGAATATGCTCCTGATGGTAAACTCTTTTCTTTTGTGACTATGCGTGCTTTAAGTGTAGAAGCCAAAGAGGAAGAGATACAACGTGAAAACATATTTCATACTGGATGCACAATTGCTAATAAGTTATATAGTATGATTATAGATGGCAGAAGTTATACTAATGTTGTAAATGCTAGTTTAGTTGACAAAATTTATACGAAAATAACTAAACATCCTAAGCCCTATAGATTACATTGGTTGAATAATTATGGTGATATTAGGGTTACTAGGCAAGCATTAATTTCTTTCTCTATAGGATGGTATAAAAATCAAGTTTTGTGTGATTGATTCCTATGCAAGCTAGTCATATATTGTTAGGACGTCCTTAGTAATTTGATAGAAAGGTTGTTCATGATGGTTTTACTAATCACCATACTTTTACTTTTCAGAACAAACCTATTACTCTTGTACCTTTAACTCCTAAATAGGTCTATAAAAGACCAAGTTAATTACAAAAGTGTGAGAGTGCACGTGAAAGGGATAAGGTGCATGAGCAAAAAGAGAGCTATGAGAAAAATAATGAAGGATGTGTGAAAAGAGAGGAAAAAGGAGAATTTGAGTGTTTGCACAGTGATAAAAAAAGTGAGGTGCAAGAAAAAGGAGAGTCTAGTGAAAAAGTAAGCAAAAGAGAGTTAAAAGGCAATTTCTATGCCAAAGAGGGTGATGTACAAAAAGCCTACTTGGCTAAGTAAAAAAGCATGCTTATGCTTGTTTTTAAAGGTGCCATGTTATCTTTTTCTAACTCTAATCTTAAGGATCTACCTCAAAGCATTAAGATTCTTTTGCAAGATTTTGATGATGTGTTTCTGGAGGAGTGGATTGTTGCCCATTGGATCAATTGAGCATCAAATCGGTTCATACCTGGCGCGCAAATACTTAATCGCCCTACATGTCGGAGCAACCCAGAATAAACCAAGGAATTACAACGATAAGTGGAAGAGTTGCTTTCCAAAGTTTTAATTCGAGAGAGTATGATCCCATGTGCTGTACTTGTTCTTCTAGTGCCCAAGAAAGATGGATCTTAGAGGACATGTGTCTACTGTCATGGCGTGAACAAGACTACGGTAAAGTATCACCATCCAATTCCTAGATTAGATGATATGTTATAAGAATTACAGAGGTGCTAAAATATTCTCTAAAATTGATCTTAAGTCTGGATATCATCAAATACGCATGAAATTAGGGGATGAGTGGATAACTGCCATTAAGACTAAGTATGGATTGTTTGAGTAGCTAGTGATGCCTTTTGGGCTAATTAATGCCCCTAGTACCTTTATAAGACTTATGAACCATGTTTTGCATCCTTTTATTGGCAAGTTTGTTGTTATGTATTTTGATGACATATTAGTCTATAGCAATTCAATGCATGAGCATTTAGAGCATCTTAGGACTTTAATTGATGTCTTGTGAAGAGATCTAGGCAAGTGTGACTTTTGCACTCCTAAGATAGTTTTTCTTAGATTTGTTTTTAGTGCTAATGGGATTGAGGTAAATAAAGAAAAGGTAGAGACTATGGCTAGGTAAAGGCTATGGCTTCTTGGCTGACACCTAAGAGTGTGAATAGGATGAGATCTTTTCATGGCCTACCTAGCTTTTATAGGCAATTTATGAGGAATTTCTCTACCCTTATTGCCTTTTTAACTGAGATTAATAAGAAGAATTTAAGTTTTAAATGGGGGGAAGCACAAGATAGGGCATTTCATGTTTTGGAAGATAAATTGATTAATGCTCATTTACTTGCTTTGCCTAATTTTGATTCTACTTTTGAGATTGAATGTGATACTTCTAGAGTTGGAATTGGAGCTGTATATGATGCAAGAGGGTAGACCAATTTCCTATTTTAGTAAAAAGCTTAGTGGAGCAAGCTTAAACTACCCCACCTATGATAAGGATATGTTTGCATTAGTGCGAGCGTTGGAGATATGGCAGCATTATTTATTGCCAAAGGAGTTCGTAATCCATGTTGATCAAGAAAGCTTGAAACATTTGAAGGGTCAAAATAAATTGAAAACAAAAGGCATGCAACTTGGAGTTTATTTATAGAGACTTTTCCTTATGTGATAAAATATAAGAGGCGTAAGGATAATATGGTGGCCGATGCACTCTCTAGGAGGTATGCCTTAATTAACACATTTAATTTTAAATTGATCGGATTTGAATTGCTTAAAGAACATTATCTTGATTATTTGATTTTAAAAGTGTGTATAATGTATGCAAGCATGGAACTTTTGATAAATATTATAGACATGATGGCTACTTATTTAAGGATAATTGATTATGTGTGCCTAATTGTTCTATGCATAGATTGTTTTTAAAAGAATCGCATGAGGAAGGATTAATGGGGCATTTTGGTGTTGCTAAGAATTTAAATATGTTGCATGAGCACTTTTATTGGCTAAAAATGCGTGTTGATATTGAGAAGTATTGTGCCAATTGTGTTGTTTATTTGCATGCTAAGTCTAAATGCAAGCTCCACGGATTGTATATGCCATTGCATGTTCCTATTTCACCTTGGATTGATGTTTCTATGGATTTTATCTTAAGAATGCCAAGGTCTGGGCATGGCGATGATAGTATTTATGTAATAGTTGATAGGTTTAGTAAAATGGCACATTTTATTGCATGTCATAAAACATATGATGTATCACAAGTTGTTGATTTATTCTTTAGAGAAGTAGTACATTTACATGGCATGCCTAAGACTATTATTAGTGATAGGGGTGCAAAAATTTTATCCTACTTTTGAAAGTTCTTTAGAGAAGTAGTACATTTACATGGCATGCCTAAGACTATTATTAGCGATAGGGGTGCAAAAATTTTATCCTACTTTTGAAAGATGTTATGGACTAAATTAGGTACTAAACTATTATTTTCTACTACTTGTCACCCTCAAACGGATGGTCAAACCGAAGTGGTTAATAGGATCTTAAGATAATTATTGTGTGATAATATCAAAAACAATATCAAGTCATGAGAAGATTGTTTGCCTCATGTAGAGTTTTCATATAATAGGAGTGTGCATTCATCTGCTCATTGTAGCTGTTTTGAAGTTATTTATGGTTTTAATCCACTAACCCCTTTGGATTTATTACCTTTGCTATTACAAGAGCATGCTAACTTGGATGGTTCTAAGAAGGTCGAATATGTTAGGCAACTTCATGACAAGGTAAGGCAGCAAATTAAGAAGAGAAATAAGCAAGTTGCATGTCATCACAACAAAGGCCAAAAATAAGTTGTGTTTGAACTTGGTGATTGGGTGTGGTTGCATATGTGCAAGGAGAGGTTTCCTCCTCAAAGGTGTTCTAAGTCACAAGCAATAGAAGATGGACCCTTCTAAGTGATTGCTATAATTAGCAATAATGCTTACAAACTTGACCTTCTAGGTGAGTATATTGTTAGTGCAACCTTTAATATTTCTTATTTATCTCTTTTTTATTTTGAAGGTGCTAAGTCGAGGACAAATTTGCTTAAGGAAGGAGGGAATGATGGAAATCCTAGTGCTCCTACAAACCAATCCAAGCAAGATCCTTTAAGCATGGGAAGTGGACCAATCACAAGAGCAAGAGCCAAGAAGCTTAAGGATGCAATGGTCTTATTTGTTCAAACTTTAGTGACAATTCATATTGTTGAAGAACAAGCTTCAAACAAGCCTAATGATTCAGATTGCTTCTTGTTGCTTCAAGCTAATAGGAATGGGCTTCAAGAAGCTTAACAACTTGCTTTCTTCTTTTAGGCCAAAACTATACTAGTATTTGATCTTTATTTAGTTCAGTCATATTGTCCTTTATAACTTAAACTTTAATTCTTTGGGCCTTTTATATTACTTCTTTAGTTTAGCATAAATACTTAAGGGTTATCATCTTGTAAGACTTTAACTTTGATTATAATTTGATGCTTGAGAGTATTCTCTTTCTAAGTTCTTGCGAGGGCTTATTGTTTGAACATTGCAACTTTCTTGATTGTTCATTGATAGCTAAGGGTTCCTTCAATAGATTATTGTGAGTTTTTAGTTACGTATTCTTTATCTTGTTCTTGATAGATCCTTAAAATGGATTAATATTGGTTCTATTCAACAGATTGTCTAGGGTCATATCAAATATGAAATTGAGTCATTCATAAGAATTATAGCTTAGGAAATCCTCTACAAAGTTGATAAAGACCACTTTGCAATTCTGGACCTTTAAGATCATAAAAAATGCACTAAAGCTAATGCGATCAAATCTGCGTAATGCCGAGATTCTTCAGTTTCTTCCACACGAGGAGCACGCGGCCGTGTGGGCTTCCTGTATAGACCTTTCATGCAATCTGCCATTTTTCACAACTCATATGGGAAGGCCACATGGTAGTGTGGCTTCCCTTGTCAGACTGAACTTTGGATAAATATACCTTTTCTTTGCTCAATTCTCATGCTTTTTTATTCCATTCAACTCCTTGACATGTATTATCCTTAAAGTGCCTAAAAGAACTGAAAACCAAGCTTGAACAAAAAAATTAAACTCAATTGAAGGTAAAATTTATATAAAATAAAGCTCAAAAGTAAGTGCCTTTGGAACTTATCAAATTTCTCCACGCTTGAGCAATTGCTTGTCCTCAAGCAAATTAAATAGAATAAAAAATAAAGAAATGACAAACTCTCTCTTCAACAACTAGATATCAAATAATATCAAGGTTAATCATTAATATCACTACAACCTAGAATTATTAGCCAAGAATCGATCCTTAAATAAAATATCAACATCTAGGGCAATCTCATAATAGGAAGCAAAGAAAATTAAAAACTTGACATCTAAAGTTAAGAGAATAGCATTCCTTTCAAACAACTCAAAACATCCAAGAAAATAAAGATAAAAGATTTTTCCCCTAAATACAAAACAAATTCTTATGAAGCGTAATTACTTGTGTCTCTTTTTTCAGAGATTTAAGCATATTCGAAATTGTTATTCTAGCCTTTTGACGCAAGTGTCGACTTTGGTGCTGCCAACCCCTGATTACTCAATTAGAGTCACAAACCCAAACAACTA
Source organism: Ricinus communis (assembly GCF_019578655.1). Taxonomy (NCBI): domain Eukaryota; kingdom Viridiplantae; phylum Streptophyta; class Magnoliopsida; order Malpighiales; family Euphorbiaceae; genus Ricinus; species Ricinus communis. The sequence goes on along the minus strand of NC_063263.1, from coordinate 1,277,211 downwards.
CTCATATTCTTAGGTTTTCTTTAATTTATTTCTTTTCATTTTGAATCCTTTTGAGAATAGCGGAATAGAGCGAAAAACTCTCAGCGGTCATTTTTTTTTACATCTTAAAAGAATAAGAAAGTACAAAGGGGTATTGGATGTGTCTGCTCGACAAAAATAAGAGAAATTTAAAAAATTAATGGTCATAAACATAATTAAAATTTGAAGATATAAAAATAACGCGACTCCATCAATCAAAATTCTTAGCATGGATACCAAGTTCAGTTTACAATTTAAAGCCAAATCAACTAAATTGCAATTTAATAAACAACTAACATTATTTTGAACCCATAAATTTAAGAGAGAGAAAAGCATAACAAGTAATTAATCAAACTCAAAAAGCTTATAGGAAATCAATCACAAATAGACAAAAGATAATAAAGACCCTTCCCCCACACTTAATCAACACATTATCCCTAATGTGTTTGGCATATAATGTACAATAAAACAAAAGGAGGAAGACACTTCCTTAAACCGAATGATTTCCTTTTTTTTCCAAATCCAAAATCCATTCCAATTCACAAGTCATTTATTTATCTATCGAACAACTATGAACAAAAGTAAAGTTTATAGCATATACAGTCATCCAATAGTAAAAGAAAACAAAAACATAAAAAATGGGAAACCGTAAATTTCCTAATTAAGTACAATCATCCAAAAATAAAATAAAAGACATAGAAACAAAGCAAAATAAAATAGTCCAGCTCAAATTCCAGAGCAAAATGGAGGTTCACTCCTCCATACCACCATCTCCATCAACCCGCATCAAGGAGCTTAATCATCTCCACAAAAAATGCATATTCTAAATGAGATGGGAACTGCTTAAGCTTTAAAGCTGGCGAATATTTAATAGGAGGCTTCATTCTTTCTTTCTTGGTCATCTCAATAGCTTCAAATGCCCACTTCTTTATCGATTCCCAGCCTATGAATAGGTTAACTACTCAACAACTTCTGATGTTCCTAATTTTTCATGTTTCTACACAAGACACAACTTAATAGGATCTTTAGCAACAATAGATGAAATAAAATTGACAATTTCATACTTTATCATATCATCACTAGAATCCATATAATCAAGTGCAAGTGGGTGTTTCATATCATTAAGGGTTTGAAAGGTCAATTGTTCATCCCTTACCCTAAGAATGAGCTTATCATCATGAACATCAATAATGGCTCTAGCTGTAGCAAGAAACGGTCTACCGAGGATAAGGGGAACATCGACATCCTCATCCATATCTATGATCACGAAATCCACAGGAAAAATATACTATTGTATCTTTACCAACACATCTTCAATGATACCCCTAGAGTATACAACAGATTTATCTAGCTGAACACTCATGAGTATTGGTTTAGATTTTCCTAGTCCTAGTTTCTTGAAAATTTATTAGGTATAACACTAATACTGGCCCCTAAATTATCTAATGCACTATCAACATTTAGGTTACCAATAAAATAAGAAATACTGAAACTTCCTAGGTCTTTTAGCTTCTTTGGTAATCTCCTTTGAATGATCGTTGAGCTCTTCTCTAACAGTTGCACCATTAACACTTCCTCAAGCTTCCTCTTGTTAGAGAGGACTTCCTTTAAGAACTTAGCATACTTGGTCATCTGCGATAGAGCCTCCATAAAAGGTATGTTAATATGCAATTTTTAAAAAAGTTCAACAAATTTACTAAATTATGTATCTAATTTGTCCTTCAGAAGACACGTCAGATAAGGCACCCTTAGGTTATACTCCTTCACAAAATGGGTAGGCTTTGGTGTTTCTTCTACTTTTTCTTCCACTTTAGCCTCTACACCATTCTCTTTTTCAACTACCTCTTTAACCGCATCAGATTGCTTTTCCGCTTGCCTTCTTTTGGTTCCCAATTGTTTTCCACTTCTCAAGGTAATGACCTTGAGTTGCTCTCTAAGATTTGTCTCTATGTTGCTAGGCAAGCTTCCTTAGGGTCTTTCAAAAGCTTTGCAATCTGCCCTACTTAATTTTCTAAATTATGAATCAAAGCTTGTTGCCTCCTAAGAGCAGTTTCTATAGATTGAAACCTCAATTTAGAAATTGAGATGAATTTATCCATCATCTCATCTAAGTTACTCCTTCTATGAGGATTTTGCTGTTGATTTGCTATTGAAATCCTAGTGGTGTAGGTCTCTGCTGATTTTGATTTTTCTAAGAGAAATTTCAGATGATTTCTCCACCCTGGATTATAAGTATCGTTGTAGGAGTAATTCTATTGGCCTGGAGTATTTCCCAATAATTAACTTGCTCTGGTTTGGCGGAAGTATTTTCATTTTGGCAATCTTGACTTTGATGACCACCCCCACACTAATCATAAGTCATAAATTGTGCTTATCTTCTAGATGAAGACATAGTCAAAGCATACATCTTCTTGCTCATTGCCTCTAACTATGTGCTTACAGCTACTATGGGGTTTACTATATTGATCCCAACACCTTTGCCTTAAACTTGCTCTCTTGGATTTTGCCATTGATAGCTCGTGACTGCCATGTCTTTTTATTCAGTGATCCATCTGTTGCTGCATTAATAGATTGCTTACTTGCGTAATTCAATCCATTAAAGAATGTTTGAATTTGGAGCCATAAAGGTAAACTATGATGTGGAAAACTCCTCAGTAAATCCTTGAACCATTCCCAATAATCATATAAAGTTTCATTCTCTTACTGAAGTAACCATGTTATGTCATTCCTCAACTTGGTCGTCTTAGAAGGTCGAAAGTGTTTATCCAAAAATTTCTCGGCCGGTTGATTCCAAGTTGTAAATGTCCTAGCTAAAAATGATTTCAACCACTTCTTCGGCTTATTCCTCAATAAAAATGGGAATACCCTTAGTTTGATAGCATCATCTAATACCTCATTAATCTTGAAGGTGTCATAGATCTCAATAAGATTATCCAAATGAGTGTTTGGATTCTTATTTGGAAAACTGTCAAACATGCAATTATTCTGCACCATCCTAATAATAATTAGGCTTAATCTCAAGGTTGTTTGCCGCTACATTCGATCTAACAATACTTGAGGTGCCCCCATTTAGAGTTGGAAGTGCATACTCTTGTATGGTTCTCTCCTAGGTGGAGCTGCCATCCCTAACCAGTCTTGTCTCGAATTTGGATCCTCAACAACCTCCTAATTTGATCTTGTAAATCTACCAATGTTTTAGCTAAAACTCATTCTCTTTCTTGTTTTCATTGCTTTCTCAAAGTCCTTTCTCACTCAAGGTCGTAAGTGAGTAAATTTGTAGAACTACTTCGGGTCATGCACAAATCAAACTACCTGTATAAAACACAAACCATAAGCGCAAAAGGTAATCAAATAAAAATAATAAAAAGATTCTAAATCACTAGTTTTTGAATTACTAATAATATAATACTAGAAAAGTCTTTAACAACAGTGCTAAAAACTTGATTCATGCTATCTGCACACGGCAAAATGCACTAATCGTATCAAGTAATAAAGTGATAAGTACAGTATCATTCCAATAGGGACTTAATTGTGACTACTATTTTCAATCATATACTAACATTTAGCAATGAAATGTAGGTTGGTTATAATAATAATTAAAAGTGAACTAATGTTAAAAATAAGGATTAAATAATTGGTGTATTTATTAAAGATAAAGCCTATTCAGGTAATGAATCCCCCTAATGAGTTGTATACTTCATGAAACAAACAAAAACTAAATTAAAAATAAAAGTTGAGTTGGCATTACATAAAATTAGGTAAAATAATTTTCTCAAATGATTAAATCCCTAATTCCTAAGAGGAGGGAAATGAATCTCTTCTCAAACTCACTCACTTAGGTCATGCATTAAGATTAAGAAACTATTAAACTAAAGGATCTTGTAGATCTATCTCTAGTATCCCAATCAATCCTCAATCCATAAGATGTGATCTATTCATAAATAGTTATCTCTAATCAATTTATGAAAACAAATCCTAATAAATACATCGACTTATCAATTGAAATATATACTTAAGCAATCAAAGGAACAAAACAATTCAAGAAAAAGATTAAATTGCATTAACTTTGAATCAATTCATAGAATATAAATTAGGATTCATCAAACCCATATAATAAGAAGATTAGATCCTATTGATATACTTGATATTACACATATTTACATACTTGATTTTGAGTTATTTTTAGGGTAAATTATGTGTTTTTGTATTAGAATCACCCTGTTTTAGTTTTCTTTGTGTCTCAGGTATTTTTCTAGGTACATCATCAAGTTAGAGAGAAATCAGACCAAAATTAGGAAGAAATTAATGAATTGGGAGCGTTACACGCCTTGCCAACACGCCCATGCTGAGAAGCATGGTTAGGATCAGAGGGTGAGCTGAAATTCCTTACCCATGGCAAGAAGAAATGATTTGTAACATGGTTCCCGAGAGTAACACGGCCTAGGAGCATGCCCATGCTGAGCAGCACGGCCCAGATCCAAGTCATGCTGAAAGAAGGCCAGATGTACAATTTTAGCCAACACAGCACGGATCTAGGCCATGCTGGTTAGCACGGCCTAAATCCAAGCCGTGTTAGATCCCGAAGCCTTATTTAAAAGGAGAAAAAAGAAAGAGAAATGGATTGTGGAGAGAGAGAACTTTCGGGTGTCTAAGACAGACTTTGAAAGCAACCTTCGAGATGATCAAGAAGAGAAAAACGGAGACTAATTCCACTTCAACATCATCCAGATAGTTGTTCTTAAGGATTGGATTAAAGATTCAAAGGAAAGAATGAGGAGATCTTGACCTGCAAAGATTGGATTCAGAGTTATTCAAGATGGGATAGCATCTCCACCATTTGAGAAGAAGGTGTGCATGTTCTTTTCGATTCTTATTTACTTTGTATTTGATTTTTGTATTAGTTTAATCATGAACATATGTAACTAATCTTATTAAACCCATTTTGGGGGTAATCTTTAGCTATGCTAGGCTTGTTTTATGCTTAATTGATTGAATTGTTGATTTAAGATTGTAGTTTTCATTCAAGTATAATAAAATCTATTGTTTCTTCTTCATTGTTGAATCAATTTGAGAACTCCTTTGTAATTGAGAAATTCAATTGAGTTTGGACAATTGCTTGTGTGATTGAGTGTTTTTATTCTTAGAGATAAGTGTAATAACTTACTGGAATAAGAACTAGACATTCTTATTAGCGATAAATTATTGTTAGGAAGAGATTCCAATATTAGATCTTTAGGATTAGGAATTGGTTAACTCGAGAGAGAGGCCAATTCATTTAAGAAATTATCCACATTGAAATTCTTAATCAATCAATTCATAAATTATTATTTTTAAGCCAGCTAGCTAAAGGGATCCCCAATTGGGTTAACTCATCTCATTGTTTTTTTCAAACTTTCATTCTCTTTTATTAAAAATTTAAATTTCATTTGCATTCTCAATTATTTTTAGTTAATGATCTTCATCATCTTTTGATCGGTTAGATAATAGGAATAGTATAGTAGCAGTAGCTTTTCAGTTTCCATGGAATACGACATTGATACTTGCCATAGCTAGATTACATTCAATAGGTGCACTTGCCTGTAGATTGTTAGTTGTATTTAGCTCGCATCACCTATACATTGCAATAAAGAAATAAAGATTAGGAAAAAAATATCTCAAACTATTATGGATGATTACAGATAAAAATATTCAATCTTGGATTTTCAATATTGGGAAACAATGATGGAAATGATGTTCTTCCTTGAAAATAACCAATAAAACCCTAAGAAAATGAAAGGAAATTAAGTTCTCTAAGTGTTTCTCTTTCTAGAAATGATATAATGATGGAACTCTCCCAAAACAACCCCAAGATTTTCTTTAAATATTGTATATTTATGATTGACACGGGGACCGTATGGGCACCACATGGCCTTGTGACGTCCTTAGCTTTTCGTAGCTTGAATACGTGTCTCTTTCTATTCTTTATGGGCAATTTTAGGGCGCCGTACAAATTGAATTGAGGCTTACATTCTTCCTTAAGGTTATAGTATTGAAGAGTAGTTCATCATAGGATTTTTAATCACCTCAATCAGATCTCTAGCCCTAGATAAGGCCCAAACACTAAGACTGACCCAAACAAAGACGGAATGCACAACATTTGACTTCGACCCAAGTTTTCTCATCCTTAGCAACCTAATATGGAGTTAAGCCATCTATAAGAATTATAGCTTAGTAAGTCCTCTAAAAAGTTGATGAAGACCACTTTTCAACTGGACCTTTAAGATCATGAAAAATTACACTAAAGCTAACGCGACCAACTGTAATGCTCACCGCCATACCGGTAGAGCACGGGAGCAAAGGCCGTGTGGGCTTCCCATGTGGACCCTTCATGAAATATGCCTATGGGGGGTGGTTTCAGGCGTGCACCTAAGCGTCTTTAGCAACTACGGCACTGTAAGCTTTTCAACCTAATTAGAAACATGCTAACTAATCGGAGAGACTAGCCCAGAGATGGGAGTCACCACTCGGGTAACCAGAATACTTTTACTAATGAGTGAAGTTTCTCGATTGCATAAGGAAGCCTACATTATAAATCTAGAGATGGATCTAAAAGCCAAATTCTTTATTTTTGTATATTTATCTTTAATTTTAGTATTTAACGGGCTATTCCCTATAAATACAACATAATATTTCTACACATCAAGCACTACAACATGTAAGGTCCAACTAAGTCTAGCCTTTTTATTAAAGCCCAGCCCAGTATAAAGTAATTAACCTAATTTTACTAGCCAATTATATTCAAGACCCAACCTAATCTAGCCCAATTACAAGTTATGCTATTAATGATCAAGCTTGTTAAGCCTAATTAACTAATTTTTATGGAAAGGCCTAATTCAATGAATGTAAATCTAATATAGCCCAATTTTAACCTAACAAAGCATGGCATAGCCCATTGAGTCTACAGGGATTTTAGATTAAAGCCCACTTTACCATCTTAATTAAGCTAATAGACTACAGTTTTTATGCCAGGTCCAATTTTAAGGCCTAAGACTATGTGGCCCATTTTAGTTAATCAAACATGTCACACTTATTTAACCATACAGTAAATAAAAAAAACAAGCAAAAGATAAAGTACAAAAAATAAATCTAGCTATTAGAACTCGCCTACAACTAAAAGGGAAAAGAAAAACACCTAAAACTAAGTACATAACGTAAATAATTTAATAAATACATCAAAAATCCATAAACAACCAAAATCTAGGGTTTTGGGGTGCTGAGTCAATCGGCTATTCCTCGATTCAATTGCCTCAAAGCCAACCCCACATGCACATTAGACAAAAATCAGTTAAAACGTATAAAATCAAATAGAAAACATAGTAAGAACATAAGATCAACTAAGAAACCTTGAACAAATCATGCAAATCCTAAATTACCTAAACTAACAGTAAACAAGAAACGGTTAAATATTAATTTTTGATAATGTAATCCTAACACAATTAACTACAAAAATATGAAAGAATTAAGGATATAATCTAAAATTTTAATCATATTATTGATCATTAAAAGGAAAACACAATCAAAATCCTAATGTTCTTATTATCATATTCAATTCCTAGCAACATTCTTATTATCATATTCAATTTATAGCAATGTTATAACATATAATCATAAAAAAAGTATTCTAATCACATAAATCAATAAAAACAAAACCTAATCATATTTCTAAAAAAGAATAAAGAAAAACAGTTCTGAAAGATGATATGGATGATGGTGGATGTGGGGGAACCCTCGGCTTGTCACTATAGCTGGTTGTTCTGAGAGTCTCAAAAGACGATGATGCAGTTAATTGAAGATCGGTTGAGGATCCAATGCTACTTAGGATATAAAAAGGCTTATGTTGTTCTCTTTAAAGGACTTTCTAATTCTCTTAGGTCTTTCTTAGTGTATCGACTCTCTGGATCTTTTTCTCAAATGTGTATCGACTATTAAAAGTTTCTTCTCCCCCTATACTTAGGAGTTAACTATGAATTTATAGATTTAGGGTTTGGTAAACCTTAAGAATAGATCGATATATTTTAAGTTTTTAAGGACTATCTTTGATAAAATCAAATAAAATCTAGTATTTATTAATAAAATCCTTCTACAAAGTCATTTTGGACATTAAAATGCTAAAAAAATGAGGTCGGATCAAGAGAATCACGAATAGGCACTGTGTAGAGCCGGTTGGCTCTATGATGAGTCGATCTGCTCTGTGTACAGCCAATAGGCTCTAAAGAGTAGAATTTTGAAAAATATTTGCAATTTAGTCCCTGAACTTGCAAAAATCATCATTTTGACCACCAAACTTCACTTGTCTTGACAATTAAATCAGAATTGATTTCAGAAAGGTAATTTTGGTTAGATTAAACTCAACCCTAACCTCGGATTCACCTATCCTCTGTCTCTTGAGACCCGAGAAAGGTAGTAACTTTCATCATAGGATTTTCCATAATTCCCTCGATATCTAGATCCGAAAAATGGATGTTGACAGTGACCCCCAGTCTTTCAATATTTATAAGCATGCAATCGATTAAATAAATTGAGACAAATTATAATATCAAGGATACAGCAAAAAAGATATCTTAATGAGCTATAGAAGCCATGGCCTATAAGCTCAGATTTAATTGTTGACTTGATGTGGGGACCCCGCTTGAGTTTTGAGTTTTGGAACTACGCCCATTGATTTTAGGGAGCACGCCGCCTGTTGATATGGAGACTGCGCCCGTTAATATGGGTACTCCACCCATTGATATGGGAACCACACCCATTGATTTAATATTTGTAAAGGCTTCCCTTTAGTTATTTCACCATTTTGGGTCAGTTTGGTAATTTTCCACTTTTGAGTACTTTTGGTCAAAATTTCTTATCTTAGGGTGCGATCTGATTCGTTTGATTTTTTTGGAGGATATGTTAACATTTAGTCCACCTAGGGGCTAAAATGTAATTTTAATAGGTTATGGATCAATTTTGTAATTTTTTAAAAACTTCCTCCTCGAGATGCAATCTGGCCTTCCATACATTTTCTAGGGACTTGTATCGGTACTTGGTCCATTCAAGAACTAAACTATAATTTTGATAGGCTGAGAGCCTAACTGGCACTTTTGCCCTCCTATTGGGACCTATATAAGCCTCACCTCCATTCATAAGTCACCTCATCTTCATTGTCTTTTATTTTCTACCAAGTCACTTTTTGCTTTTTTTTTCTTCGAATTCTCGCCTATTTCTTAACCAAATTTTCATAAAACTAGTCTTGAAATGGCGGCCTTATTATCAAGATTCTCAAGGCGCACCCCGATTGCATCGAACTAGGAGTCCTCACAATCGATTTCTCACCAAAATGAAACATGCATTGGAATCAGCTTCTCTTATCGGTAGTAGAGTCACCATTGTGGGCGGCAGTTTCAGATGTGCACCCAAGTATCTTTAGCAACTACAACACTATAAGACTTTTCAACCTAATTGGGAACATGCTAACTAGTCACATAGATTAGCATAGAGATTGGAGTCACCACCCAGGTAACTAGAACACTTTTACTAATGAGTGACGTTTCTCGATTCCATAAGAAAGCCTATTTCACAAATCTAGAGCTAGATATGGAAGCTGACTTCCTTATTTGTATATATTTATCTTTAATTTTAGTACTTAACAGATTATTTCCTATAATTGCAACATAATATTTCTACATATCAAGCACTACAACATATGAGGTCCACCTAAGTCCAGTCTTTTTATTAAAGCCTAGCCTAGTATACAAAATTATTAACTTAATTTACTAGCCAATTATGTGCAAGGCCTAACCTAGTCTAACCCAATTATAAATTATGCTTTTAATGATCAAGTCTGTTAAGCCTAATTAACTACTTTTATGGAGAGGGCCAATTCAGTAGCGCTAAATCTAATATGGCCCAATTTTAACCTAACTAAGTATAGCATAGCCCACTGAGTCTACATGAATTTTATATCAAAGCCCAATTACCATCTTAATTAAGCTAATAGACTACAGTTTTTATGTCAGGTCTAGTTTTAAGGCCTAAGTCTATGTGGCCCATTTTAGTTAATCAATCATGTCACACTTATTTAATCATACAATAAATAAAAAAACAAGCAAAAAATAAAATGCAGAAAATAAATCTAGCTATTACAACCTGCCTACAACTAAAAAGGAAAAGAAAAACACTTAAAACTGAGTACATAACATAAATAATTTAACAAATACATCAAACATCCATAAACGGCCGAAATCTAGGATTTTGGTATGCTGAGCCGATCGACTATGGGTGTAGGACCGATCGGCTCACTCCAAAGCTGAATCGTCTTTGCATTGAGCCAATCAGCTCTAGGGCTTGGATGGCATTTTTTAGCAATTTCTTCCTTGATTCAATTGCTCTGGAGCCAACCCTACATGCACATGAGACAAAAAGATCAATTAAAACATGTAAAATCAAATAAAAATATAAAAAGAACATAAAATTAACTAAGAAACCCTAAAATACCTAGACTAGCAATACACAAGAAACGGCTAAATATCAAATTTTAATAATGTAATCTTAATACATTTAACTAAAAAAATATGAAAGAATTATGGATCTAATCTAAAACCCTAATCATATTACTGATCATTAAAGGGAAAACATAATCAAAATTCTAATGTTCTTATTATTATATTCAATTCCTAGCAACGTTCTTATTATCATATTCAATTCTCAACAATGTTATAACATGTAATCATAAGAAAACTACTATAATCACATAAATAAATAAAAACAAAACCTAATTATTTTTCTAAAAAAGCATAAAAAACCAGTTTTGGGAGATGATATGGAGGATGGTGGATGTGGGGGAACCCTTAGTCACCGTAGTTAGTTATTCTACGAGTCTCAAGAGATGATGATGTAGTTAAATCAAAGACCTATTGAGGATCCAATACTACATGGGATATGAAAAGACTTTTGTCGTTCTCTTCAAAGGACTTTCTAATTCTCTTAGTTCTTTCTTAATGTCTCAACTCTCTGTATATTTTTCTCAAAAATGTATCAATTGCTAAAAGTTTCTCCTCCCCCTATACCTAGGAGTTAAGTGTGTATTTATAGAGCTAGGTTTTGGAAACTCTAAGAATATATTGATATATTGTAAGCTTTTCAGAGATTCTCTATGATAAAATCAAATTAAATATTGTATTTATCAACAAAATCCTTCTAAAAAATAATTTTCTATGTTAAAATGCCAAAACAATAACAGCAAATCAAGAAAACCACGAATAGGCATTATGTAGAGTCGGTCAGCTCTGCACAGAGCCTATTCGGCTCAATGGAGAGCCGATCGACTCTAAAGAGCAGAAGTTTGAAAAATATTTGCAATTTAGTCCATAAACTTGCAAAACTCATTATTTTGACCCTAAACTTTACTTTTCTTAGCAATTAAATCCGAATTGATTTCTGAAAGGTAATTTTGGTTAGAATAAACTCAACTCTAATCTCGGATTCACCCGACCTCCGTCTTTCAAGAGTCAAAAAAAGCAGTAACTTTTATCATAGGTTTTCCATAACTTTCTCGATATCTAGATCTAGAAAATAGATGCTGACATTACCATTTTTCAAAACTCACACATGTGGTCTTTCCATATCAGACTAAACTATGGATAAATATGCCTTTCCTTTGCTCGATTCTCATGCTTTTGGATTCCATTCAACTCCTTGACATGATTATCCTTAAAGTGCTTAAAAGAACTGAAAATCAAACTTGAACAATCAAATCAAATTTAATTAAAAATAAAATTCATATAAAATAAAGCTAAAAAATAAGTGATTTCAGCACTTATCATTGTTCCTTTTATGCAAAAAGAACTTGTAATGGGTTGCTAATGACTTATTAAGGAAAGCCCTTCTTGATTAGCATTTGGCTTTATTCCTCAAGCTCAACTATTGTGGCTTAGTACTCTATAATCTTTTCAGTTTTCATTCAATGAATGGGATTATCTTTGGCAAAAAAAGAATTGAAAATTTATGAAAAAGCATCTATTATACTCTAAATTATTTCTAATATATTTATATATATTAAGTTAATTATTAAAACTTCTAGGTGTGAAGTTTGCAATTTACACTTACGCATAGAAATACTAATTAAATCTTAAAATATTTGTTAATCAATTTAAATAGAAATAGAAATAAGATAAGAAAAATAAAATAAAATGGTATTACTTAAACTAAATTCATGAAACAAATAACTAAAACTAAATTCATGAAAAGAATAACACCCATATATATATTAAAATGCTTATGGATAAATATTTATTAACATTCAAATAAGACTTGGAAAATATTAAATTTTCAATAGTAAATAAAAAAAATTGAAGATATTACTTTTTTGAGTGATTTTCTATTGACGTGTAGTTGATGTAAGAGGAGTATGATTTATGTGTTGTTGATGTTTGGTTAATATTTTATTTATTGTCTAACCATATTTATTAAATTTTAATTTTATTCATTAGTTTTTATTTATTTATTTTTTAACTCGATAATTTTATTGATATTTTATTGATTTTAGTTAATGTATGATTTTTTTTTAAAAAAAAATTGATATGGTTAATGTTTAGGTAATTTTTAGGATATTTGACTTGTAAATATATTTTTCAGAAAAATATATTTTTTAATCATTTCTTTCTGAAGTAAAAATGTGATGATTATTATAAAAAGAAGTATTTATATAAAGAGGTCTTTTTTAAATAAAAAATAAATTATATCAAGAATGGCGAGAGAGAAAAAAAAAGTTTGTTAAAGAAAACAAAAACTATGCCAAAATGAAAAGACACTTGTTTGAAGTAAAGGACAATTAAGATCATTATCATTAATTTCTTCATATTAAGATGAATCATTGTGATAGGTTGATTCGCCGGAAAAAAAAAAAGTGAGATAAAGACATTGAGTGGTAGAAAAGTCCAAAAAGTAAAAATTGAAATTTAAAAGTAATAGAAAGAAAAATATAAAAAGAATTATTATGTCGTGTCTTTTTAAAAGGGAATTATAGTAATGCACCATTATTATGGGCTAGCAAGAATTATTATAGTTGAAAAGAATTTCATATATTTATTTTTTTTTAGAAAAATGTGTCTGTTATTGAAAAAATTGGGTATTATCTAAAAAGAAACTTAGCAAGGTAAAATAAAATAAAATAAAATAAAATCTATATTATAATATTTTTCTGGAGCCGTGGGGAAAGTGCCCCCACCCTTGGATTAGGCCGTGGTCGCAAAATATAGTTAAATGTCCCAATTATGTCCTACCGTTGTTTGCATTGCAATGCTGCCTACTTAAATGCAATTTTTCCTTTTCTCAAATTTTGGACTTTATATTTAATTAGTATCAATATTATCTTTGATACTAATATTTTTATTTTTATTTCATTTTAAAACGTTATATTCTTTTTGGTCTTTTTTTATTAAAATGGTCATTAAAAATTGAATATTTTTAGTTAATTTGCTACATCAGCAATATCAATTTACTATTAATTTATTTTACTAAACACACTGAATTCATCTATATATATACTTAATAAAATAAGTTATTAATAAACTGACATTATTGATATAGTAAATCAATTAAAAATATTTTTATTGCTAATGGTCACAGTAATAAAAATAGATAAAAAAAAGTAGTAACCGCTCTAAATAAAAATAAAAATACCAATACCAAAAATAACAAAAATCTATAGATACTAATTAAATATTTAAATCTAAAAATTTAGTACTAACGGGTAATTTGCCCTATTTTTTTCCCTAAAATCTCCATTGTGTGTTGGCCTCCTAAATATTTGTAGTAGCCCTCCACTAGTATTTATATATGCGCAGTCAAGTTCTCAATATATTCTTTGGTTAAGTTCTTTGGAAACCTACAGAGTTGTGCAGCCCTCGTTGTTATAGCCTTTTGGTTTCGTGATGTATTAGAGTTTTGCTTGTATTAGTGCTCTGACGAGATCTTTTCTTTCTGATATCTTATTTGGTTGGTTACTATATTTTCATTTTCTTATCTTTCAATTAGTATTATTATTTTGTGTTTCATTTTCTATATACAGAGAGGTCTTGAGAATTTTGCACGTGAGATTTGACTGCCTAGGCTACTACTTGTCAAGTATATCATATAAAGCTTATTAGCTTGTGAATAAATGGCGGCCTAGTCTCATGTTTTTCTCCATTCAACAGATTAATAAAATGAACTTTCTCTTATTAAAAGAAAAAAGAAGAAAACATTTCCAAACACTAACAACAAGTTGCCATTACAAATAATCATAAGAATGGACCTACTAATCATAACAATATTATCCTCTAATCATAATTTAGGTTATTTGAAGATACGCAATCTTTTCTCTTGCTTTGCTATTTGTAGCTCATTTCCGAGCTTGATTTAATGTTCAAAATTTGTCCTTCTTGCCCTTTTACTTTAGTGGAATCTCAGCCAATTCAAATGTCCTATTGTCAAGTAGGATTATTATAGGATCAAAGCCTCCTCCCCTCTAGATAAGCAAGCACTGTCAAGTTATTCTCATCATGACGGCAGTTTTGATTTCCTTTCCTTTCATTCACTTTCTTCATTTGTTTTATCCTCTTTTCCTTGTTTGTTTCCTTTTAATTTTTAATAGCCTAGTTAACACTCAGGTATAAGCATATCGACAAGAAATACTAATTTACCCAAAAGTTTCAAAGTTTAAGCATCTGATTGAACGAAAAAGAACAAAAAGAAATCTAAAATATTGAAATTTGAAAAATACAGACACCGTTGGAACAGTTTTTCCAAACCCAGAAAACTTTTACTCCAACTACTCTACTAGATTACAAACAAGAGCGATTTTATGCCTTTGTTATGTGCAAGCAGTACCATTGTTGAGCCTAAGGCACACAATTTTCTTCACCACATTAAATCAAGTCAAGAAGCCACCACTTTTTCAGTTTAATACAACGCAAAAAAAAAAAAAAATTTATACATGCTCGTCCAAAAGAAAAAAAGAATTTCCTTTTATCCCTGTCCTAACATGGATATTCATCCCCCTAGAATTTGACAGAAGGAAGAAAGAAGTTTCCCCTCTTACAATAGTACAAATACCCTGCACATATCCTTCTTACAATTCTTCATATCTAGTAAAATAATTACTGATTCGTCCTAATATACTAATGCTCCTTACAAGTTACCATTACAACAACAAACTCGTTACAAATTTTAGATTAGTACTTAAATAAATATAGTAACTGTAAGCCCAATCTCAAGGAAATATGCTTACTAGCAACAGTTGTGTCCAAGTTACCTCACTCGAGGAGATTGTTGATACGCTCGATTTCCATCCTGTCTTAGATGAAGTGGAGAACGATGTTGCAAAGGTTGCTGACCATGTTGGTGTGTCCTAGGACGGCTCGGACGAACTCTAGGCTCTATCGATTTTTCATTGCTTCCTTCAATCCTTTCTAATGTCTCCACAACTTCTTTCATTGATGGTCTATGCTTGGGCTCAGACTCTATGCAATTTAAAGCAAGTTGAGCTATTCGGAATGCTGGTTTTGAAGGATATCTCCCCTCTAACCGTGAGTCCATAATGGTCTTTAACTTTCTCTTATCGTATAAATATGGTTTGATCCATTCCACCAGATTATGTCGCCCACTTGGCCGGTTTGTATCAAGTGCATGTAAGCCCGTCAAAATCTCAGCCAGGACAACACCAAATCCGTACACATCACTTTTTACATATAGATGTCCTGATTCATTAACAATTTGTTAATATTACAGTTAGGTTTCAAAATGGCTTTTAGGCCAAATGGCTTAGAAACTTGAACAACCTAATTTAGGTGCAAACCTTTAGCCAGACAATCAAGTTAGATCATTTAAAACTGAAGCAAGATTTAAAAAATTACCTGTTGCCACATATTCAGGAGCAGCATAACCATATGTGCCCATCACCCTTGTTGTCACGTGAGATTGACTAGCTGAAGGCCCTAGTTTTGCTAAACCGAAGTCTGAAATCTTGGCTGTGTAAGACTGCAATCAGAAACATATTAATACAGGTCAGAATGAAAATTTTCTTCTACTCACATCTTATCGTCTATCACCAATTATTTTAGTCTCTCTTTTTATATATGAAAATCAAATCAGAAGGGGAAACGAGAAATATGGTTTCCTGTTTTACATAAAACTAAGTAGTAATTGGTAATTCATAAAACCCTACCCCATCAAGCAATATGTTCGAGGCTTTAAAATCTCTGTAAATCACTTGCTTGTCTGATGTGTGCAAGAAAGCAAGGCCTCGGGCTGCTCCTATAGCAATTTTGATTCGTATGTCCCATGGAAGTGGCTGAACAGTTGAGCCCCCTGCAACAATAAATCATATTATATATGTGACATTTTTTAAAGTAAAATAAAGATGCTTCAGGGTATTTGCACAAGTGGCAAACATATTAGTTCAATAAAAGTTATGTGTTAGCTCTTACTTCCAAATAGATGGTTTTCTAAGCTTCCCTTTTGCATAAACTCATAAACGAGTAGAAGCTCCTTGTCCTCCCAACAGTATCCTAACAGCCTTACAAGATTAGGATGAGAAAGCCTTCCCAAGAAGTGTACCTCGGACTGTAACAACAAAGGGCAGATGTTTCAATAACATTTTCACAAAAGATTTATGGAGGGATCAAATTTTAAGCTATCTAAGAAACAAGGACACCTCCATACTAATACATTTATGCATGCATGTTTAAGGACTTGCATTTTGCATGAACAAACAACCAACTGTTTTTCATGTGCATATATGTGAATATGTCCGCACAAGAGTGTGTACAATACCACATATAGCTACATTGTTCAAACAAATTATGATTCAGAATCATGTGACTTTGTGTTCTAAATTTCTGTTTTTGTGTAATGAATCACATTGGCTCACAAGGGTCAGAAATTTGATGAAAGGACCATTTTTATTGTTTTCTACTGATTTGCAGCTCAGTATGGTCTCCCATATACAATTTATAACAATGTTTACTTTGTCTGTTTAATGTTACTGCATGCACTACGGTCTAAAAGAGGAGAGATATTGAGGTCTTCATCATTAACTTCGCAACCTTAAAAATGGAAATAATGAATTAGATGAAGAAACAATTATGCAAATATTTTAGTATTCATAACTGAATATAGATTTTATTACTTTGCCTTGTTTCCCCTCCAAGTAAAAGCAAAATGAAAAGGTAAATGCGTGAAGATTATCTCTAGTTATTTGAATTCAGAAACTATCTTTTACTTATTAGCCTAGCAAGTCTGAAGTTTCCATGGAGCTTTTTCATTTTCATATTCAGAAATAATTTTCACTTATTAACCTAGCACGACCGAAGTTATTGAGATTTTCATTTATAAAAATGAAAAAGTAGCCAAGATATTATTGTTAAGAGCATGTTCCTTCAAATCACTTAGACTTTGAAAACCTGGGGGCAGGCAGACCTGTGGTTAAGCAACTCATTCAAGCCTGTAGACCCTATTATGCTAGACAATATATTAGATACAAACCTATTATCAAGCCCTCACCTACATGCTGGAGATCTATAGTTGAGTAGGTCTTTTTCTTTTTCTTTAATCTTTTTTCCAATTGTAAATTGATTTGCCTTTCCATTGTCTTTTCTTGTGGGTTATATTCTTTTCCTTTGGGAGCGATACCAAACTACTAAGGGTAGATGAAACCACATAATGATAGAATTTATCCCACCTACCAAAAGATTATACCACCAGCACTCATGGACAAATACTGTGAAAGAGAAATGCGTAAGGAAACAAGCTAAAATTCAAGATTATAACTGTTAAGTGATAAAGCAGGCAAAATTCGGATCTTTTGTTAATTAACCTATAGTCATCTATTATTTTATTCTCCAGTAGAATGTGTTCCGTTGCATTGGAGAAGAAAGTATCCATGGATAAATTGATACAAGAGACTCAACTACTACCCAGTTAACGTGGCTTAAAACTAAAAGAGAGAGTATGTGAATATAATTTGAACTGCTCCAGTGCCACTTACAATTAGCGCAAAGACATTTACCACGTATCAGAAGTCCTCTACTGTTCCATGTGAGAAAGAAAAAGCGAAACAGGAAAAAAGAAAAAGAGAATGTGCAGTTTAAGATAAATGAGTAATAAAAACATTTCAAACTATCAAAAAAATGTATGAAAACACAAGGGAAGTTTTAAGAATGCATGCTGGTCTTTATCAAATTTAGTTCAGTTACCTGCCATTCTTCAAATCCTTGCAAGCTCTCAGAATTCAATTTTTTGACAGCTATTACAGTTCCACTTCCAGGCTTTCCTGAGCCCTTCTCATCAAGCCAACCTTTGAAGACTTTACCAAAACCTCCCTCTCCAAGGACTGTATCCGATCTGAAATTCTTGGTGGCAGCCTTCAGTTCTTGAAAGGTGAATACCTTCAAGTTGGGGGTGGGCAATATCTGCCCATTGGGAAAGGCCTCATCACCACTTCCCCCAGAAAATCGGCTGTTCCCAGAGATGTTGCTGCCCTGAGAAGATGCTGTATTGGTGCTCCGAGAAGATGTTGTGTTGCTCCCACCAGAAGAAGTTGTGTTGCTAGTTGTTTGAGACAATCCGGCTGTAATTATAGAATTATAAAATTGAGATGAGATGATACACTATTGCAGTCAAAATAGGGAAATTTTGAGAATGATATAAGGGATAAGCAAAGGAAGTTCATCTTGTCATTTAGATTGAGTAAAACAAAAGAATGAACAAAGAATTTAACTAAATTCAAACAAGAAATTAAAGACCATAACTTTGTTCCTATCGCATTGAACAATAAACAGAGTCCAGAAGCAAAAGCTATCCAAAATCCAATAAATTTGAACATTTATAACTAGAATACAACAGTAGTTGCAGAGAATTGTAAGAAACTCAATATATTACAAATTTAACAACTTACTTAGGTTGTGAAGAACACATCATATAACAAAAAGAAAAAAATTCCTTATCAATTACACAAAATATGCATACAAGAAATCTTCCATAAAATAAAACAGAACAATGACCCAAAAAACAAAACACACAGAGTAGTATCTGAATTATATCAATTGACTTACAAGTTCTAAAGTATCAAATACATCCATTAATGATCAGAAACCAATAAAACAAACCCAGAGAAGAATTTTGAGAAAACTGATGAAATTTTGGTTACTATACGTATGCTATGTTAAAAAGGGTTAATTACCTGAACTGACTTGACCAGTGGTATTAGCTGTAGGATTAGTAGCTGGAGAACCCCAGCAATTCCCCATCAGAAGAACTTAAAAAACAAAACCTGCTGGATTTTTATTCTGTTCTGACAATAACAAAGATGATGAACTTATTCTTGTACCTGTTTCCGGCTTTCAAGGATTCAAACTTCAAAGAGAAGTTCTGTACCTGCAATTGATTACTTCCTACTTTGCTAGCTATTGGGTATCTAGAACTTTTCAAATGGGCAATATTGCCTCGTTCAACCCTTGAAAATTTATCTCTCTCTCTCTCTCTTTTCTTGACTAGAAGAAAAGGTCCCCCTATATATCTCTTTCTCTGTCTCTCACAACACTACAAGCTTTAGGCTGGAACTAATATTAAAGAAAGACTTTTTTTTTTTACAGCATCAAAGATGACAAGCAAGAAGAATAGAAAGACAAGAAAGTAAAGACTGAGTCGTCGGTTTCGTAATATGATGGAAAAGAAAGCTAAGGGGCTTCGCGGGGATTGTCGCAGGAGTGGAACGTTATTTCCTTAGTCAACTGCCGTGTTTTGTGACAACTCTCAGTCGGTCAATGATGGAGAATTCAAAGGAATGGGGACATGAATTCATAAATTTCGTTTAAGTATTTGTTATATGTTCCTTTAAATTCCACTTATGACCATGACACTTTTTTCCATTTCTTTTTGCATTCATTGTTTAGTGCCGAATGGATTATATATTTATATACAACGGCATTGAGATTCTCTAGTATACAATTTAAATATGATGGATTTGTTGGGCTTATGATATAAGTCCAGTCCAAGTTAGTTAATGAAGTGGAAAAGTTCAATTCATCATTTTGTCCAAATTCATTAAATCAAGCACGTGGACAATAAGGAAGTCACGTGAAGAGTTGTCAATTAGTTTTTAACTAATTCATGCTCTCGTTTCTTCTGGGTATTGCAGGACAAACAGAAAAGAAGTTAGTCACGTGAGAGAGAGTGGAAAAATAGGGGGAACACAAAATTGTGGGAAAATTAGACTAGAATTTTCTATAAATCAATTATTGTGTTAGACTATTATCAAGGAGTATTGAGTATAGATTCAATTATACTTTGAAGAGTTAATTCTCTAGTTTTTATCTATAATCATAGAGAATTATAGGGTTTTGGTTAGAGAGTTAATTTGGGTATTTTTTTATTGGTGATTGTACTCAGAGTTTTCTTGATAGTGGATTGATCGGAGTTTGGCCCGTGGGCTTTCCTTTTACACTGAAGGGTTTTCCACGTAAATCTCTTGTGTTGTGTGATTGTGTTTTTCCTTTGGAGTTTCTATAATTTTTCCTTTGTGTTGTTGGTTTGATTTATTTTACTTAGCTATATCGATATTGACCCTAACAAGTGGTATCAGAGCTTTTGGTTTTGCCATAGTTGGGTAAATTGAGATGGATTCTTCCGCTGGTTCGATGATAAAACTTTCAGCTACAAATTATTCGATATGGAAGTCGATGATGACGGATTATTTGTACTGTAAAGATTTATTTGATCCTATTAAATTAGGTGCTAAGGCTCCTTCAGGTAAAACTGAAGATGAATGGGAGAAACTACACAGGAAAGTAGTTGGTAATATTCGGCAATGGGTGGAATTCAGTATCTACCTTCACATTAGCAGTTAAGTCGATCCACAGGTGTTGTGGAAGAAATTGGAAATAATGTATGAGAGGAAGAATGCTCAGAATAAAGCCTCTACAATTAAGAGGTTGGTAAATTTGTAGTTCAAAGATGGGCAATCTGTAGCAGCTCATTTGAGTGAGTACCAAGATTTGGTTAATCAGCTAGGAAGCATGAAGATAGTACTAGATCATGAATTGCAGGCTCTATTTCTCTTGAGCTCTTTGCCAGATAGTTGGGAAACATTGGTGGTGTCTCTTAGTAATTCTGCTCCGAATGGCCTTGTCACTTTACAAATGGTTAAGGACAGTATGCATAACGAAGAAGTTAGGTGGAAAGATTCGGGTTTAGACAACTCATAGGCTCTTGTCACAGAGAACAGGGGCAGAAGTAAGAGTAGAGGACCTAAGAAGCATGGTAAATCTAGAGGCAAGTCGAAAGGTGGGAAATTGACATGTTATCACTGTGGTAAGGAGGGGCATCTCAAGAGAAACTGCAAAGCCTTCAAGTAGGAACAAAAGAATGAGAAGAAGTCGGATGATGAGAGCACAACTGCTATTGTTTTTGAAGAAAACGAACTGGTTGGTCTTACTTTTGAAGAGGAGTATAATGTTGTTTCAGAACCCCATATTGAGTGGGTTGTTGATTCAGGAGCATGTTTTCATGCAACTCTCAGGAGAGATATTTTTTCTACATACAGGTCAGGAAAAATTGGAAGAGTGAAGATGTGGAATACCAGTTATAACGACATAGTAGGAGTCGGTGATGTAGTTGTGCTGACTGATTTAGGGTCTACATTGACATTGAGAAATGTTCGACATGTTCCTGGTTTGCGGTTGAATTTGCTATCTACTTATTCATTGGATGAGGATGGTGGCTATCACAGTCACTTTGGTGGTCTGAGATGGAGGCTGTCTAAGGGTTCTATGGTTGTTGCTAGAGGTAAGCCTTTTAACAGGCTTATGAGAACTCAGATGAGATTGCTGGATGGTGAGCTGAATGCAGCTGAAGATGATGCTTCGCCTGACATGTGGCATAGAAGACTGGTTCATATTGGTGATAAAGGGTTGCAAATATTGGCAAAGAAGTCTCTCATTCCCTTTGCCAAAGGTATCAGCTTAAACCCTTATGATATTTGTTTGTTAGGGAAGCAACATAGAGTTTCTTTTAGTAGTACTTCTAAGAGAAAAGAGAATGTGCTTGATTTACTGTATACTGATGTATGTGGTCCCTTAGAGGTTCAGAGTAATGGTGGTAATAGATATTTTGTTACTTTTATTGATGATACTTCACGTAAGGTGTGGGTGTTTATTTTGAAAACAAAAGACCAGGTGTTTGAGTGCTTCAAGAAGTTCCATGTTATGGTGGAAAGAGAGAAAGGTGGCTCTTTGAAGTGTCTTCGTAGTGATAATGGTGGAGAATATACATCAAAGGAGTTTGAATCCTACTGTGCAAATCATGGCATTAGACATGAGAAGACGGTTCCTGGCACCCCACAACACAATGGTGTAGCTGAGAGGATGAACAGAACCATTGTGGAGAAGGTTATTTGTTTGCTTAGAATGGCTAATCTGCCTAAGTCATTTTAGGGTGAAGCTGTTCTTACCGGCTGTTATTTGTTGAATCGATCTCCATCAGCTCCTTTAGAGTATGATATTCCTGAGAGAGTTTGGAGTGGGAAAGATGTTAATTACTCTCTCTTGAAGGTGTTTGGCTGCAAAGCCTTTGTTCATGTACCTAAGGAGCAGAGACAAAAACTTGATGATAAGGCCACTCCATGTATTTTTGTCGGATATGGAGATTCAGAGTTTGGATATAGACTATGGGATCAAGCAAAGAAGAAGATTGTTAGATCAAGAGATGTGGTATTTCATGAGCATGAGATGCTAAAGTCAGATTCAGCTAAGGAGTCGAGCACTATTACTGTAAGGAATCCTACACCAGTTTCTCCTTCAACTAATGATGCCATAGGAGGAGAGATGATTGATGAACATGGGATGGAGAACGAGTCAGTTCAGATTGATGATGTTGGTGGAAATACAGAGGGTGTTGAGCAGGGGGAGCGAACCCCTCCACCTCTAGTTGCAGAGACCAGGAGATCTCCTAGAGGTCAGATTCCATCTACTAGATATCCCAGTTCAGAGTGGGCTACTCTTGCTGAAGAGGGGGAGCCAGAGAATTTTGAAAAAGTAGTAACTCATGCAGATAAAGGGCATTGGATGAGAGCAATGCAGGATGAGATGAGTTCTCTGAAGAAGAACAACACTTATGAGTTAGTGGAGCTTCCAAAGGGTAAGAGACCCTTGAAGAACAAGTGGATTTTTAAGATCAAGAGAGATTGTGAGAAGTTAGTGAAGTACAAAGCTAGACTAGTGGTGAAGGGCTTCAACCAGATTGAGGGAGTTGACTTTGGTGAGATTTTTTCTCCTGTTGTGAAAATGAATTCTATCAGGTTAATTCTCAGATTGGCAACTAGTATGGATCTTGAAATTGAGCAGTTAGATGTGAAGACTGCATTCCTTCATGGTGATTTGGAGGAGGAAATCTACATGGATCAGCCAGAGGGGTTTGAAGTGAAGGGAAAGGAACACATAGTCCTGCAGATTGAAGAAGAGTTTGTATGGCTTGAAGCAAGCTCCTAGACAGTGGTACAAGAAATCTGACTCTTTCATGATGAGTCATAAGTACACCAGGACAAAGGCAGATCATTGTGTGTATTTCAGAAAACTACCAGGTGGTAAGTTTATTATCCTTTTGCTATATATAGATGATATGTTGATAGTTGGACAGGATGCTAAGGTGATTAATAGCTTGAAGAATGAGTTGTTTAGTGCTTTTGATATGAAGGATCTAGGCCAAGCAAAATAGATTCTGGGTATGCAGATTGTTCGTGAACGGAAAGTCAAGAAGATATGGCTGTCACAGTAGAGCTATGTTGAGTGGGTTCTAGACAGATTTAACATGAAAGATACAAAGCCGGTCAGTACTCCTTTGGCTAATCATTTTAAGCTTAGCAAGAAGCAGTGTTCTTCTAGTGAAGAAGAGAAGAAGAAGATGGCAGCAATTCCTTACTCATCTGCAGTGGGGAGTTTGATGTATGCGATGGTTTGCACCAGACCGGATATAGCACATGCAGTTGGTGTTGTTAGCAGGTTTCTTGTGAGTTCAGGAAAAGAGCATTGGGAGGCAGTGAAGTGGATCTTCCGATACTTGAGAGGTAGCTCGAAATTGTGTTTATGTTTTGGTGGTTCAGAACCAATTCTAGAGGGATATACAGATGCAGATATGGCAGGTGATCTAGATAGTAGGAAATCTACTTCTGGATATGTGTTTACTTTTGCAGGGGAAGCTGTCTCATGGCAGTCAAAACTACAGAAGTGTGTTGCCTTGTCTACAACAGAGGCAGAGTATATTGCAGCTACAGAAGCTGGCAAGGAACTACTCTAGTTGAAGAGATTTCTTCTTGAGTTGGGTTTGAAACAGGATTGTTATGTGGTTCATTGTGATAGTCAGAATGCACTTGATTTAAGTAAGAATGCTACATTTGATTGTCGTACTAAACACATTGATGTGAGGTATCATTAGATTCGTGATGCTATGAATGAGAATGAATTTTTGTTGAAGAAAATTCAGGCCAAGAAGAATCCATCTGACATGTTGACTAAGGCGGTGACTCGAGATAAGCATAATTTCTGCAGTGCTATTGCAGGGTTGTCTTCTACTTGATTTGATGAGAAGCAGACATTCTTCCCATGGAGTGGAGGGGGAGATTGTTGGGCTTATGATATAAGTCCAGTCCAAGTTGGTTAATGAAGTGGAAAAGTTCAATTCATCATTTTGTCCAAATTCATTAAACCAAGTACGTGGACAATAAAAAAGTCACGTGAAGAGTTGTCAATTGGTTTTTAACCAATTCATGCTCTCGTTTCTTCTAGGTATTGCAGGACAAACAGAAGAGAAGTTAGTCGCGTGAGAGAGAGTGGAAAAATAGAGAGAGAAGAACACAAAATTGTGGAAAAATTAGACTAGAATTTTCTATGAATCAATTATTGTGTTAGACTATTATCAAGGAGTATTGGGTATAGATTCAATTATACTTTGAAGAGTTAATTCTCTAGTTTTTATCTATAATCATAGAGAATTATAGGGTTTTGGTTAGAGAGTTGATTTGGGTATTTTTTGATTGGTGATTGTACTTAGAGTTTTCTTGATAGTGGATTGATCGGAGTTTGGCCCGTGGTTTTTCCCTTTACACTGAAGGGTTTTCCACGTAAATCTCTTATGTTGTGTGATTGTGTTTTTCCTTTGCAGTTTCTATAATTTTTTCTTTGTGTTGTTGGTTTGATTTATTTTACTTAGCTATATCGATATCAGCCCTAACAGGATTATATTTATAATTTATTTTTAAATTAAAATTAAATGGTTACAATTTTATTGTATTTTTGTATTGTCAACTGAATTATCTTTTTTAGTTACTTATTATCTAGCTCAAGCGTTGCGTATTTTTGCTGGTCATATTACCTGCTTTGAGACTCTGATTATACTGATGAATTTGTTGTTGCAAATAGTAATGTTCTTTCAGTTTAATGCATATTCTGTTTGTTTTGCTTTAAAAAAGATTTATTAAAAACTCCTTATATTTAATAATTTCAATAATATTTATTTGTATTTGGTAACAAATACTAAACAGTATCTTTAGTTAGGATTTCATACAGAAGCTCATTCTCTTTACAAATCTTCATATATTTGTATGTTTAATAATAATTCTAAATTTCATTTAAATCAAACTAATAATGTAGGATAGTTTGTAATAAAAAATTCATAGATATAAAAGGTATGAGAAATAAAAGGATAAGAAAATTAAATAAAATTAGTCTTGTAATATTTTTTTCTAAAAAAATTATCATCTATTTTATTAGAATTTAGTTTAATTATAATAAATTTTATAAATTTAATGAGTTATAATACGAAATAAATTTTCATTTCAATGAAACACGTGAACAAATAAATTCTATAAAGTTAATTATTTCAACCAAAATACAATATAAAAGAAAATAATATATAGATAGTTAACATTTTTCCTTTAAATATTATCTCTAATAATTAATAATTATAAAAAAAATATGATTTTTATTAGTTACTAAATTTTATTTAATTTATTATTTATTAAAAATAAATAAATAAACATATATATATATATATATATATATATATATATATATATATATATATATATATATTGTTGATATACATATTTTTATCATAATAATTGGAAAATAGTAATCTATTTAAATAATGAGTTGCTCATTTTATACGTTTATCCTACTTTTTTTTTAATGAAATGTATATCTAGGACATAACATTGATGATAATTTTCACCAATTTTTTAGTCTATTATAATCAATTGAAAATTCGCTGTCATTACAAACTGCTGTTAGTTTCTCAATTTTTCCATTGCTTTCCCGTTGACAGTTTAGCAAGAAATGACTCTACATATTGTTTTTAATATATAAGGGCTGACAAAATTGACAGAGAAATCAGTATGCTTTTTCCATTTGAAGTATGCTTCCATGATGTTTAAACGAAGTATCGCTTTCTTCGAAACTCCTTTTTTTTTTTTTTTTTTACATCGTAAATTGGAAGTGAATGAGTCAAAACAATATAATCTATAACTTATAATATATATATATCATAATATATATAAAGAATGTCAAATGTTTTTATAAAATTCTAGTTGGCAACATTTTATAAAGTCATATATTATATAAGATTTCAATAAAATTATATATATGGCTTTGATATTGTTATATAATAATTTATTATAATATTAAATACTAATTAAATAAAATGATAATATTAAATAAATTTTAATACTAAATACTAATAAAATAAAATAATGTAAGTAAGTGCTTATTAAAATAAGACGATAGCTAAATATAATTATAAAATTAGTGATTATATATTGCCACTATATATATCTATTATTTTTATATTAAATTTAAAGTTATTAAAGTAAAATGGTAATATTAAATACTTATTAAAGTAAAATATAGTTAAATACAATTGTTTTCTTATAATAAAATATACTTATAATCAAAATAAGATACCTTAAACTAAAAAATTTAAATCATAAGATTATCAATAATTACATATTAGTACAAGTAAATAAAATGATATTACTAGATGCTTATTAAAATAAAATGGTAGCAAGACATAATAAAAAATTAGTGATTATATAATAACACTAATTTAAAATATACCTATTATGAATTTTTTAATTATTTTTCATAATTATTAAATTCTAAAATTATATAAACAAAATGATAAATATTAAATGTTATTATACTAAATAAGATTATTTTTATAATGTAATACTTTTCTATTAAAATAGAATATTATAATTTAAATTTATCAATAATTGTGCATTAGAAACATATTAGTAGTGATTAGTGATTACTAGTGTTGAAGAGAAATAAGCCAAAAGTTATCATCGGAAACAATAGTACTTCTTATCCATGACTGGATTAATTAATAGGATATCCAAAATAGGTAATTATAAATTAAAAATATATGTTTTATTATCTTTTGTATTTTAATAATGATAGCTATTTATCAAATATATATTCATGAAAACTTCCTTATTTATATAAAAGTTTTTGCTAGAGATAAAAAAAATACAAGGATTAAGGTAATTGTGATTTCAGTCATTTAATTTTATGTTAATTTAGGTTTGGATAATTTCACATTTAAATTCGTATTACTTTTTATTAGATAGGCAGCCCACATACTGCAGACTGTATTTAGTTGCACTATTTTTATACAGTTATTATTTTTATTTTATTTATTAATAGTACTAAAAATAATTTATATAAGCAACTAATAAAATATAAGAGAAAAATACAAACAGGATAAATTTGCAATTACTTTTAATCTCATAAAATATATCCGTCAATATAATAATATTTAAGATATTTAATATTTAATCTCATAAAATATATCCGTCAATATAATGTATAAAGCAGATAATTAACTTAAAAAGTATGTAACTGCTTACTAAATTAAAAATATAAAAAATTAAATATAAAATATAGAAGTACAACTGTAATGTATGTTATCCATTGGGCATTCTAGTTGCTACAATCGTTTCAAAAGAGCTGTTCCACAGAATAAATTGTTATTATTAATTTTTTTCACAATAAGAATAATAATATATCAAACTAAAATTAATATTTTAAAATGTATCTTTTCATTTTTCCATGCAATTGCCCTATTCATCTTCGTCAGATGATAAAACTGAAATACCTGGCCTAGTAAATCTAAAATAATAAAATGACGTCGTCATAAACTGCTATAAATATTGATATTTTTTTACGTGACGCAAATTCTTTTTTCCTTGATACTCTTCGGTGTCTGAATCAGCATCCAATTTATTGACAGGAACAGATTTGAGTGGTACAGCTGCAATCATAGATTCTGATAAGTCTACAAAATGGCTTCCATCTGCATCAGTATGCATCTGAACAGAAGCAACTGAAGTTGCTGTAACTTTCATTGAGGTAAAAAAATTTGAAAATTCATTCGAATGGCTTCCACCTGCATTAGAAAAATTAAGAGCTCTCCTAATATTTTTCTTAGTACCGAGGGTTAGCAGTATTAGAAGGACCGATGAACTCCTTGGAGTACTTGTCATGACAGCTGGAGAAGCTGGGCCAGAAGAATCACCATGGATCATCTGCTGACTATTGAGAACGACTTAAAATAAATTTTCTATTCTAGAAATTGTGCTCATAAGCGGAGGCATCAAAAACTTATCTTTATAATCTTGAGCTAAATTGCTAACTGACAGACCAATTAAATTAGTTGTTGCACGATCAAAAATTAGAAAAGTTGTACATCTAGTCTCATCTTCAACAACGGCATTTAGCTTGTACCTAACAATTCTTTTATCATAAATTTAATTAATACATAGATTTATACATAAAATAGTAAAGAACTATGTTTAAAATATACCAATAAGTAGAAGGATCTTTTAGTACTCCACGGCTGTTGCACCAAACCTGATCATTGTAGTTCTGAGTACTGGTTTGGTTTTGCATTGTGGACATGCTCTAAACCACTAATCAGTTGATACATCAAGATCCTTAATTGATGTTTTACACGTGAATTTGATATCCATTGTAAAGAAACCATAATAGATTAACAAATATTAATTCATATTAACATAGTTGGTATTCTAAATTATTAAATGAAATATACATTGTCAGTATGAATGTCCAAAGATAGCAGCTCTTGAATGGTTTTCCTCTTTCTATTTTTTTCTGCTTCTATATCACGAACTAGACGACTTTCATTTTGTAGTCGTATGATTTTTTAACAGGTTCAGAAATTTTGTAGTAATACAATATCATTATCATTTACAAAGCAATAAAAAAATATACATTTTTAAAATAATTCATTTATGAATTTGGAGGTTTCACAGAATTAATAAATTTATAAATTTACCTTTCCTTAAGAGTATTTTGTTTCTAGAATTTAAAGATTAACAAAATTTTAGTTGCCGAAGAGCTATTGAATGAAACACCATCTATATTAAAGTAAAATGAACGAAGTACAATTTATATTTATATTAATTAATAAAATAAAACATGATAAATATGTAACTTACCATTGAATTTCTTTAAAATCGTAGAAAGAAATGCAACAATAACAATATCATTGATTTCTTCTTGAAAGATGCCATCCTCAAAAAATTGTAACGTAATTTTATCCCATAGAGTAACATCCAAAAGTCTCATTACTGTAAATATATATAGATTTTAATCATTGGAATATTTTTAGAATAATAGATACATTTTACGAATTAAAATTATATACCCGTAGTCTTGAATCTGAGTATGTCTGTTTTTTTGCAATTCGACCCATAATATTCACTTCTTCAATATCTCCAAATGAAATCACTTTTCCTAAAACGTCTATAACATATAAAAAAATACAAAATAAGCAAAAGGTTAAGTAAAAAATAAATAATTTGAATGAATATAAAAATGTAAAATCAATAAATTCTTACACCATGAAAATCAATAAATTCAAATCTATCAAATGGTACCGGAGAATCATCTTCATCAAAAATCCTAATAAAAGTATTTCTTACCAACTTAATTCGAAAATGGATGGGATTCATTTTGTAATTTGTCTCCGTTGATATAATTAAAAAGCTGGATATATGATAAACCTTTCCTTTTGTCAGTGATTATCGGAAATGATCAACTGACTACTTAAGTATTGTGGCCTACATTGTCTCATATTAATAAATATATAGCTATTAAAAATATAATACAATAAAAAAATATTTATTTGTTTAGGAATTCTCATATTCTTATAACATGGACTTTGAGTTGAATATTTTTGCTCATTCGATCAACTTCAGATAGCAACATGTATAACATTTTCCTTAAAATTATCTTACACCAAATAATAAATATACAAATACTAAATAATAAATAAATAATAACTAATATCAAGTAATAGAAGATACATCATCAAAAACTTCACTATATAAAATATTTCTAATAATGCCTGTCCATTCATTATTATTTTCTGCTATTCTTTTATTTATTAGTATACGAAAATTTTTTTTGCAAAGTAACTAGAGATAATACAATATATAACTGTCTGTGAAAAAAAACATGATCATATAAGTATAGCCTAACTTGTTTTAATGTTTGTCCCTAGCTTTTATTTATAGTCATACTATAACAGATTCTTATCGGAAATTGATGCCTCTTTCATATGAAAGGAAATTTATTCTCACTATAAGAAAGAACAACTTGAGGTATGTACAATTTTTCTCCAGAATGCGATCTGGTTATTATTACAGCTTCAAGAACTTTATTTTCTAAACTTATCACCATTAATCTTGTACTATTACACAAACTGATGCTATGATTTATATTTCTTAATAACATAAGAGGTACATCTTTTTTTAACTTCAATTCATGATGTGGGAATCCGTTAAAATTTAAAGAGTTTAAGAATTTAATTGGATAAAGAACTTCTAATTCGTCAAAACCGTTTGATGTCCTACATATTGAATCGGAACTATAATATATTTTTTCTTCTTCAGGTATTAAATCGATCATTTCTTTATTAACAACATTAACAATTTCGTTATAAGGTGTTATAATAGCTCTACCTTTAATATATAAATGATTTGAATAATTTGTTAAGATATCGGGATGTGTCTTTTTAACTATTTTTTTACTGGGTCTCTATAATATTTTATTAATGAATTTTCTTCTATTTCAATTAAATCATTCATTTCGTCATTATTCGTATGTTGCAGTGTAAGTGATATTCCATCTCCAATCAATAAAATCCATTTAGAAAATTCGTTCAATTCATTATTATTATTGCTAGCTCTTCTTAGACGCATGTTAGTAGTTAATCTGTATAGTTTAATATAATTCCATAGATAAGATTTTGTAATTGATGCATTTATAATATCTTTTTTGCTACTATTAATAACAAGAAGTAAAATTTGCCTAAAATTCCCTCCTTATAAAAGAGTCTTTCCCCCGAATGGGTTATTTATTTTTTCTTCTTTCGAATTACATAAAACATCCCTAAATGACCTATCTAATGCTTCAAAATAATATTTATAACTCATAGGAGCTTCATCCCAAATAATCAATCAAGTTTCTTCTATTAATCTTGCTAGTTGTGTTCTCTTTTTAATCTCACATGTAGAATATTCAATTAAATTGATAGGTATTTTAAATCTAGAATGGGTTGTTCCACCTCCGGATAATAACAATGCAGCAATACCAAACGAAGCGACAATCAAAATAATTTTTTCTTCGCACCTAAGTTTAGATGTAATAACATCATATAAATATATCTTACCAATTCCACCATTAACTTAAATAAAAAATAATCCTCCCTTATTATATTCAACTACAAAAATAATGTTATCATATACTTTATGTTGTTCGATATTTAAAGACTAAATTAGAGTATCATGTTTATATTTTAAATCAATAATATTGTAGTTTAATTTTTCAACTAACAAATAATTGCTAGTGTTACCAATTAATGATTTATGAGGTAAAGGCAAAGTATGATATAGTAAAGAAGATAAATTCTTATTAAATGTTTTTTCAAGTTCAAGCAAAACTCTATTCTTTAAATAATAATAAAAAATAAATGTCATTGGTATCTGTAAGGTGTTACGAAGTTCATATGTTATATCATCCGAAAAATATTTCTAAAAAAGACTAAAATCACAAAATAATATAAGAATTGTAAATAAATGACGTAGCTCAAAAGACAATGCAGATAATGTAGCTTCTTCTATTGCATTAATCCATTCAATATCTTTTTCTATTAAACCATATGCATTACATGCGGATTGAAAAATATTATGTAAAACACCATTAATAGTTCTAATTTCTTCAAAGCTTTTAGGTTCCTTTATAATATTTAACAACATTCTTACATAACAAAGCTCACTAGAGCTAGGATAAATATAGATAATTCTATCACTACAATATCCTTTCTTCCGTCTAGTCCATATTTTTTTCTTTATTTTGCCATACTCGTTTAGTAGGAAATTCAACATACATAAAAGCTTGAGCATCTTCATAAAAACAGTTAGTATTCATCCATTATGTAAATATAGTACGTTCAAAATCTGAATTATATGAAACATGACTTAAATTATTATTTGGCTTTAGTAAAATTCTATTCATATATTCTAGATGTACTATTAACTTTTCATCAGCTGGATCTCTATATTGTATGAGAAATTCAAATAATCTCTAAGCTGCTTCACATGGCGAAATATATGGACAATCTACAAATATTTTAATCTCATCAACAACAGGTTCATCAGCATTTTAGTCGAATTTACATCTTTTTCATAATTATGAATAATTGCTCGAATTCTATCCGTTCCCTTATTAATGTATTTGAATAAATATCTTACCATTATAGATTTACAATAATACTCAATGCAAATGTGTGCTTCATATTTACATATTAGATCTCTATTGTAAGGAACAACAAAATGATTATTAATATTTTCATTATTTTTTATTGTAAAATTTCTATCATTCCTACGTCTATATAAAGCAAATCCATTATCATCAATAGTAGTCTCTTCTTTATAACTTTTAGGAGAAAATTTACGACATTTATTATTTTTTATGCAAGGAGACGACAGATTAACCGGACCACATGGACCATGTATCATAAATTTAGAAACAATTTTATGTGCTTAATCAAGTTCTTTAAAGAGTAATTCAACAGAAATAATTAAGTCAATATCAGAAGCAATCACTGGTTTACTCTCTTTATGTAACCATACTAAACAGTGCATATGAGATAAGCCCCACTTTTGAAATTCAACAATGTATAAAAAAGTAAGGACTTTACCAAAATGTACATGTTTTTTTAATATTGTTAATTAACGATTGAATTTAACTTTGAATATGCAACAAACAACATCAGGTCTATCTTCAAGTTGCTGGCCAATTATGTAATCTAACATTCTTTGAATTTAAGGCTATAATGGATTACATGTAAAAGTTATAAATAAATCACGGTGTCCGAAGAATTTACATATAGCCATAGTATCGTGGTAATGTTCAATCATGTAACGCAAACTTCCTATGTAGCAAGAAGGCAAAATTATAATTGATTTTCCTATATCGTTAGAGTTATTCATACCGTGCTTAACTGCTTTTTTTATTTCTGAATATATTTCAGATCTTAATTCTTTTTTATTACGTTTAATAAAATCTAATCTTTCTTCTTCGACACATGTAAATGCATCAACTACAAATTGTTGAAATAAACAACCACCTTTTATTATAGTAGTTACTTTATTAAAATATTGTTGTAATCTATAGGTATTAATATTCACGCATAATAATAAATTTTCTAAACATACGGGTTTTTCGGCTAGTAAAACAATATTCAATATCAATTCTATAATCATCTTCACCATTAGGAAATAATAAAGGGTATTATATTGCCATAACACTTGGATGTATAATACTAATTCATTTCAAACTATCTGATTTATGCTCAACAACTATATCTCTTTCTTTATCAATTATACCAAAATCATCAACTATTAAACCAGCTATTTTAGAAGATAATGGAAGGTAATATCGTAAACTATCATGAGATTTTCTTCCAATTAATTTTAACTTTATAGGCAGGAAATCATTATCTTTGAATCCATCATGTACCATTCAGAAAGATTTAACAACTTCATTACAATCATCAGACATTCTAATAAGTCTAGTGACAATTGTTTCATTTATAGGTTGATGCATTTCAGAATTTAGAAAAGAAAATAATTTATTATGTACCTCATTTTCTATGTCATATATATACAACTGAGCAAATTTTGTTTTGTCTCCATCAGCAAATAACAATGAACCAATCAAATGATGATCTTGTCCATAAATTTTGAAAACATAAGGACCTGATTTTTTATTTATTTTATATTCGACTTTACCACCAATTGATGAGAATGCAAACATGGAATTGTAAACTCTTATATTTTCTCGAAATTTCATTGATAAAGATCTATTTTCGTGATTTAAGAGGTTATCTAAGAATTCAGGAGTCTTTGGCAATAAAGACAATTTTATTATACCACCTTTACAACATATTTTAAATTCTTGTGTCAATCTCTCTATCCTTTTACTTCTTGTGTTCTTATTGCACAATTGTCTTGTGTTTTATGACTGTCAATTTTAATTTGCGATTTGAGGTCACCAATTAAGTCTTCTGTATTGGTTCTAAGGAACAACACTGAATAAAGTCTCAAATCATTTTGAATTTAGGTCACTCATACTTAAGATCTTTCTATATTTGAGTCATTTCGGATTTTAAATTTTCTTTTTTCAGTTTACTTTTCTTAAAGTTCAAGTATTGTCAAATATTCAATCTTATTAGGTTCATATAATTAATTTTTAGAATTATATTAAACTTAACAAGATAGGGTTCTAATCCAATCGGGTAAGATTTTAGGTTTAGATCACACTTCACCATCTCTACATTTTGGTAACTATATAAATATATTATAAAGAAGATAATTATTGCTAATTATAGAAGACTTATTTTTTCTTTTACAAAATTTAATTTTTGTTGTGTTAGGCATTCTGTAAACTCAGTTGCACATGTACTTCCTTATTGGAACTAGTTCAATGTCTAAAGCTACGGAGTGGGATATAGCCTTTCTCTTTATCATTGATGTATTGATTTATGATTCTTCTTAATAAATATCCAGAAAAAAGAGCACTCTAGAGATAGAGAACTAAGAAAAGAAATATAACCATTTAAGAGCATCTAAAATATAGTTAAAGTAACATGATAGAATTTTATGAAGCCATTTTTTATATTATTTTTTGATGAGAATATAACACATGGCATAAGTATAAAAAATTAAATGTGATCTTAAATGCTAATAATGAATATTGTAAATATTGATGACTTATTTAAATATAAGATGGTTATGTTCTTAAAAAATAATTATAATAAATATAATAATTATCATAGCTACTTTTATAGATCAAGATATCGATGAAATTATGAAAAATCTAATGATGAAAGTTACTACCTTTCTCGAGTTTCGGAAAGTTGAGGACCGATGAATCTCAGTTAGATTTGAGAATAATTGAACTAAAATTATTTTTCTATAATCAATTTGGACTCAATTGTCAGAAAAAAATAAATTTGAGGGATGAAATGACAGTTTTTACAAGTTTAAGGACTAAAATAAAAAATTTTAAACTTTCTACTCTTTAGAGCTAATCGGCTTAGCATAGAGCCGATTGACTCTACACACTGCTGATTGGCTTATTTCCCAATTTCGACGCCATTTTACATATATATTGACTTACAAATGCCAAAATTAATAAAAGAAGATTTTGCAAAGAATATTTAGTGAGAATTATTGGATTTTGTTGATGATTATTTGAATTTAAATAAATTTTAAATGGATATTCATTTATCTGAATATTTGATAAAATCATGAAATTTAATTAATTATTGATATTTATCTAATACATCTAGGTTTTTTTGAAATTTTAAGGCAGTTGAATTGAACGATATATTGCTGACTTATATCTTTCTTATTGAATGATAGAAGATTTATCAATCCTAGACAACACTACTGGATTCTCATTCGATCTTCAATTCAACTGCTTCATCATCTCTAAAGACTCACAAATCAGCAATCTATGGTGACAACTTGAGGGTTTTCTCATATCTAGCATCATCAACATCTCTTTTCTCTTATTAGTTCTTTTGTCTTTGTGATTCTAAAAACATGATTAGGATGATTTGTGAATGTCTTATATGATTTTACATGATTAGATTAGAATTGTTATGAATTAACATGTCTCGGTTCTAAATCGGATAACATGATTTTTATTGGATTTTAAACCTGATGATTAGAATGATTAGGGCAACATGATTTATGTCTTTTTTTTTTATGAATGATCATATAATTGTGTTAGGTTTCTAGCGTTGTATGTTCAAATTTAAAATTTTTCATGTGAGTTTTTTAAAATTTTTCATTTGATTGTCTTATTTATGTGTTTTGATTTATTTTAATTCATTTTTATATCTTTTATTTCATTATTCTTGGATTTTTAATTTTTTTTTGACATTCTATGCATGTGTAATCGGCTTCTAGAAAAGGGAGGATTGAAAAAATTGCAGAACTGACTGTAATCAAGCCATAGAGCTTAAGGGCTTTGTGACCTCAGTTGATCGGCTCTACACCAATCTTTGTCTAGTTTTGGACACTTTTTTCAATTTTAGACTGTTTTATACATTGTAATTTTGTTTTATGTGTTTTTTTTTTCAATTTCTTAGTTGTAGGAGGGTTATAATAACTAAATTTAATCTCATGCATTTTTAATTTTTGTATTATATTGATGGATGCCAATATCTACTATGTGAATGCTTGATTAAAATTGGGCACATAGACTTTAGGCTTAAAATTAGATCTTAACATGAAAAAATAGTCCTTAAATTAAAATCCATATAAACTTAGTAGGTTTTACCATATGCTTTAATTAATTAATTGAGCCACAATAGATTAAGAATAATCCAATTTAGATTTAAAGATTGGAATTAAATGCATAATCTGTAATTGGACAAGACTAAGCGGGCCTTTGTACATAATCAAATAGTTAAGCAGGCTAATCAAACATAGGTTGGGCTTAATAAAATGAGCTAGACTTAAGAGGACTTCACATATTGTAATGGATGCTTATAAGAAATACAATTTCGCATTTATAGGGAATAGTCCATTAAACAATAAAATTAAATAAAGATATACATATAAGGAAGTTGGCTTCCAGATCCATCTCTAGATGTGGGAAGTCGAGGAACGCTACTCAAATAGGAAAAGTGTTCTAGAGAATTACCTGGGACGACTTCTATCTCCTTGCTAGTCTCTGTGATTACTTAGAGTATTCCGACTAGGTTGAAAAATCTTGTAGTGTCGTATTCACTAGAGACACTTGGCTGTGTGTTTGAAGCTGTTGCCAACAACTGTTATATATTAATAATAAATTTTATTATCTTTCTAATAAAATATCATATTTATATTCATATATATATATATATAATAATAATATATAGTAAAAGAATAAAAATTCTAAAGATCATAAAAAATAGTTAAAAAAGATCATAAAAAATAATAATTATGGCACGTTTAAAAACTTATTGGTCGAATATAATAATTAGAAAAAATTACAATCTATATATGTGTGATACTAAAAAATAATAACAATAATAGAAAATAGCAAGAATTCTTACCATCTGATCTTTTAAAAGATAATTATAATATAAAAATGAAATTTTTTTGATGTAATATAATATATACAAAACTAAAGTTGATAAATATATATACTTTTCATATTTATTTTATTTAGCATATAAAAATATAAAAATTTATAAAATTATATTATATAATTTTTATAAATGACTAATATAAATATAAATTGAAATATCATAAAAATAAAAGTTAAAAATTTATATTTTATATTAATGTTATTATAAACTAAATTATATATAGTATATAAAATAAAAATTATAAATATAAAATAAATAAAATAATTATATAATAGCATGAGTAACTTACTAATAAGAGTTGGCTCTTGAAGACGGAGCAGGAGAGCATATATATTATGGTAAGAGCTTTAATCCTATGTTTGGGAAAGTGGTGAAATGAAAATTGAGAAAGAATGGAGGGAGAAAGTGGCAATTGGTTATAGTTTTTTCTTATGTGAAAGAGAAAAGAAGAAAAAGAGAAATAAGAAGTGTAAAAGTACTTATATGGATTTACCATTACACGATACAATCTGTAAAAAGCTTCTAAGTCAATTTACATATTTATTCTCGTAAATTTTTTTTTATTCATAAGTTTTATATATGTAGGAACATAAGTTATAACTTTAAATATTTAATATTTATATATATTAAATTTTTTTAGATATAATAGAATCTTAATTTTTTCCATTTCTTACAGCTTTCATTGGTTTTCAAAAAAGAGTGAAAATTAATTTTTTTCCTCCCTCACTTTTTCTACTCTAATTTTCTCCTCCAGTCCTCTGTTTCTCTCTCCACCCATTTCTTTCCCAAAGAAAAAGAAATAGCTCAAAAGAATAATTGAGAAGGAAAGAGTTGAATAAAAAAAAAAAACAAAATAACAAAAATATAAGAGAAAAATTCATCAGAGGAATATGCAAGTTCTTTAACAATAATAATTTACTAGGAGAAGGGTCTAGCAGTTCCTTTCACAATGAAATTAAAATTAGATTTTGAATATTAAATCCATTGGCATAGTTAAGAAAAAATGACTAAACCATTTGAATATGTTGATTCGCTTGATTCTCTAGCAAATCACATGATTTGACCATGATTCATGTGCTTAGCTATTCATTAGAGCATCATCTCTTTACTCTTTCTTTCTTGCTCCGGTTAACATTAGATATTTCAATAATAGTTTCACCGTAAAGATGTTATAACAGAGACAAAATGAAATCATTTGGTTGCTGGCTTGAAATAAACTGAAATTTTAATTTAAGAGAATTAATTCAAAAAATAAATAATAAATATAACAAGAAGTCAATTTAGAATTCTCTCATGAAAATTAGGATTCTAAATTGATTCACTTTTGATCTTGATGTTATTTCCATATAGTTCCTCTTTTGTGCTATCCATTTGTCAGATGGTGTTATTGTATGTAAATTTTTGCTTAATTTAGGGAATATGTTGTAATATAAAGTGGGTGTTTGATGATTGGGTTCTTTCAATATTTAATTGCACACGCCTCTCATATTTGTTAAACAGAAAAAGATTAGTGGGCTCTATTGTTCATTTCAGCACTCTACTTTCAGCGTACATGATTTTTTTCTATAATATGTATATAAAAGATAGAGGTATTTTCTTTAGGATTCTGGCGCTTTTATGTTTAGAGATAGAGGTGTTTTTCTTATTAAAATAGTAATATGTGTTCTATTTTTGTAGTATTTTTTAAATATATTAAATATTTTTCTCATTTTTTAGATTATAAATATTAATACAATATAAATATTTCATAAAATAAATATTTTAATTAATTGACCATCCAATTAGAAATTTTATAATTATAAAAAATTAATAAAATATATATTTCTTAATTTTAATCCAATTTAAATAATAAATTTTTAAAATAAATTTTTAATATATTTATGAATTCTTTAATGCATTATTAGATGCTACATTGCTTATAAAATTATAATTTAGTAATAGTATATATTAAATACATATAAAACTATGTAAAAGATAATAATAACATAAATATGTATATAAAAAATGCTAAGAAAATAAAATAGTGGCACTTCTTTGACACAAAAAATAAGTCCGTCCCTCAAGTGAAAAAGCATCAAACCATAGGATAGCTTTTTGAACTTTATCCTTTTTTTTTTTTATACCAAATGAGTAACATGTGTTTTATCTTTTTAGCTTTTGCTAGATACATGTCATTTTTTCTCCCTGTAAACATTAGTAGTAACATAAATAATTTATAAAAGGCATAATGACTAATTAATTCCTGACCTTTCATGTTTTTAACAAATTTATCCAATTCTTTCAAAATTTGCTAAAATCTACTAATACTTATAATTTTTTCTCAAATATACTATCTGGCGAAAAATTTCTATAAATTTGCTGATGTGTTATCAAAGACTACTAAAATAATTAAGCAAATTGAGTTAACAAAAAAATTTGTTGATTCAACAATTAAATAA
Organism: Ricinus communis; assembly: GCF_019578655.1. Classification (NCBI taxonomy): domain Eukaryota; kingdom Viridiplantae; phylum Streptophyta; class Magnoliopsida; order Malpighiales; family Euphorbiaceae; genus Ricinus; species Ricinus communis. The sequence goes on along the minus strand of NC_063263.1, from coordinate 1,236,976 downwards.
CCGTGTCACTCATCATCATCAAACAGTCAATTTTATTATTATTTTCCTTTTTTATTATCATTTTTTTCTTCTTCTCTTTTCTTTTTTTTATTGTAGTTTTCTTTTTCTTTTTCTTTCTTCTTCTTTATCGCCATTTTCTTCTTCTTTTTTCTTTTTTTTTTGTCATCGTTATCTTCTTCTTTTTTTTTCTTTTTCTTTGTCATCGTTTTTCCGCTTCTTTTTTCTTTTTCTTTATCATCATTTTTTTTCTTCATTTTCTTTTTTCTTATTCTTTTCCGATAGCAATTTCATTAGTGTTGCATCACTTGTTGCTACTGTCGTGCCTTCGATTTGCTCACTTTAGTTTTCTATCAAATAATTTTATTTCTTTGAATGTTGTAAACTTTAATAGAAGAAGGTATTAATTTTTATTCTTTCAAAATCCTAAGCCCTAATTTGAGAAGATGAAGAAGATAATAAGAACAATACTAAATTAGGGTTTAGTTTTGAATTTAGAATTTCAATTCTGGCCTACATAGAGAAAAACATGAATGAACTACATAATGTGTCGATTATAATTCTATAATCTCTATCTATGTCGATTGTACGCTAGAAACTTTGAGTTTGCTGTTTAGTAATGATGATTGATTGTTGGTGGTGGAAATGGTGGTTGATGTTTGATGACGATGATTGAAACGATGGGTTTTGATTAATCAAAACTCACCGTTTTGTTTAATTGGTGATTGCTGACTCAACTTTTTTAATTATTTTAATATCTCCAATGCTACATAAGTAAATTCATCGAATTTCTTCGCTATATGGTATATTTAAAAAAAAATTGTAAGTATTGGTAGATTTTAGCAAATTTTGAAAGAATTGGATTAATATGTTAAAAATATGAAAGGTGAAGAACAAATTGGTAATTAGGCCTTTATAAAATAAGTATTTTTAAGTAATTTAGTATCCAACTAGATATTTTATGATCATAACAAATTATTAAAACATATTATTTTTAATCGACTTCAAAAAATAGATTTTAAAATAAAATTTTAATATATTTATAAATTTTATGATACATTATTAGATGTTATATTACTAAATTATAATTTAGTAATCGTTCATGTTAAATACATGTAAAATTATATATAAAAAATATAAATATAATTATATATCTAAAAAATATTAAGAAAATAAAACACGTGGTATGCATTTGATACAAAAAAAATATGTTTGTCCCTCTAGTGCAAAATGGTAGTTGTTTAGTAATGATGATTGATTGCTAATGGTGGAAATAGTGGTTGTTTGGTAATGATGATTCAAACGATGAGTTTTGATTAATTGGTCTTTGCTGACTCAATTTCTTTTAATTATTTTAATAGTCTCTAATGCCACATAAGTAAGTTCACTAAATTTCTTCACTGCATAATATATTTAAAAAATTGTAAGTATTGGTAGGTTTTAACAAATTTTGAAAGAATTTGATAAATATATTAAAAACATGAAAGGTGAGGAATAAATTGATAACTAGGCCTTTATAAGATAAGTATTTTTAAGTAATTTAGTATCCGATTAGATATTTTGTGATCATAACAAATTATTAAAATATATTAATTTTAATTGACTTTAAAAATTTAATTTTTAAATAAAGTTTTAATATATTTATGAATTCTATAATGCATTATTAGATGTTATATTACTTACAAAATTATAATTTAGTAATAGTTCATGTTAAATACATGTAAAATTATATATAAAAATATAAATATAAATGTGTACCTAAAAAATGCTAAAAAAATAAAACATGTGGTATTTCTTTGATACAAAATTTATATCTGTCCCTCTAGTGTAAAATGGGAGTTGTTTAGTAATGATGATTGATTGTTGGTGGTCGAAATGGTGGTTATTGGTGATGATGACTGAAACAATGAGTTTTGATTAATTACAACTCACCGTTTTGTTTAATTAGTTTTTGTTGACTCAATTTTTAAATTGTTTTAATACTCTTCAATGCCACATAAGTAAATTCACCAAATTTCTTCTTTGGATAGTATATTTAAAAAAAATTGTAAGTATTGGTAGATTTTAGCAAATTTTAAAAGAATTGGATAAATATATTAAAGACATGAAAGGTGAGGAATAAATTGGTAATTAGGCCTTTATAAAATAAATATTTTTAAGTGATTTAGTATCTAACTAGATATTTTGTGATCATAATAAATTATTAAACATATTAATCTTAATCGACTTCAAAAAATAGATTTTTGAATAAAATTTTAATATATTTATAAATACTATGATGGATTATTAGATGTTATATTACTTATAAAGTTAAAATTTAGTGATGATTCATGTTAAATACATGTAAAATTATATACAAAAATATAAATATAAATATGTACTTAAAAAATACTAAGAAAATAAAACACGTGGTACTCTTTTAATACAAAAAATAAATTTATCCCTCTAGTGTAAAAATGGTGGTTATTTAGTAATGATGATTGATTGCTGGTTGTAGTTTGGTGATTTTGATTGTAACGATAATTTTGATTAATCAAAAGTGACCGTTTTGTTTAATTAGTAAGTCAACGGATCTTTTTGTTGACTCAATTTTTTTAATTATTTTAATAGTCTTCGATGCTAGATAAGTAAATTCATCGAATTTCTTCGCTGGATAATATATTTAAAAAAACTGTAAGTATTGGTAGATTTTAGCAAATTTTGAAATAATTGGATAAATATGTTAAAAATATGAAAGGCGAGGAATAAATTGGTAGTTAGGCCTTTATAAAATAAGTAATTTAGCATCCGACTAAATATTTTATAATCATAAAATATATATTAATTTTAATATATTTTATTAAAATATATTAATTTTAGTATATTTTATTAAAATATATTAATTTTAATCGATTTAAAAATAAATTTTTAATATATTTATAAATTTTATGATGTATTATTAGATATTATATTACTTATAAAATTATAATTTAGTGATGGTTCATGTTAAATACATGTAAAATTATTGATAAAAATAATAATAAAAATATATATTTAAGAATGTTAAGAAAATAAAACACATAGTACTCCTTTAATATAAAAAAAATGTCCGTCCCTCTAGTCTAAAAGCATCAAACCACATGATAGTCTTTTGAACTTTACCCTCTTATATATATATATATATATAGTATTATTTATTAAATTGTGTTCAATCAATTTTACTATTATCATTAATTATTTATGATCATTAGGTAATAAACGTGAATTATAAAATTAATTATATCCATAAATAGTATAATAAACTAAGTTTACATAACTATCTTGAATTGATAATCTATTTTTATACTTGTTAAAACATATAGTTTATTTTTTCAATTTGACAATCCAATAAATAAATATTAATTTTTTCATTATTTGATATAGGTATCACCATATATATAAATAAATTCTTTTTTACTTTGAAATTGTTGTTTCTATAAAATTTAACAAGATCATATTAAAGAAAAATGATAAAACTGGTGACATTAATGAAAAAAATTTGAAATCTTAATACTTGTAGATTAAAAATACTATCAATTCAAATGAAATGAATTAAAATTTAGAAGTTTTAACACTAATTATTTCAATAATCGGTCCATTGGAGAGCATAATAATCCAACTTAAAATTATTCCCTTATATGTTAACCGTGGTCTCTACTATTTCACTATAAAATTTAAAGTATTAAACTTAAAATAAAATTAGACGTTTATTTATCCGTTATACACATTAGTTATTGTTTTAATTATAAAATTAAGTTTGTAAATAAAATTTTATAAAATCTTAATGTTTAATATTTGTTCATAATATTTTAGAAATAACGGTGAATATAATATCTTTTTTAATTTTTTAATATTTTAAAATTTTATTAATGTAAAAGTATAAAAATTATTTAATATTATTTATTAATTAATTTTAATATTTTATAAATTAGTACTATCTGTAATTCTATTGGCAACCAATAGGGGGGGTGAATTGGTTGAAATAGAAAACCAAAACAATATAGCCCAAAAATTAAAAATTAAGCACAATTTACAACACAAAGAAATTATAGTAATTTGACCAACTCTTACCTACATCCACTCCTCATGAATTCTCTTATTGTTTCCACTATCAAATAAAATTACAAACCTAACTGTATTTGTATTTTTTTACAAAGCTAAGAACAAAACCAAGTATTTTTCCAAAGGCTCACTCTAACCCAACTGTTTTAATATCATGTTCAAAGCTGGTTTTTTCATATTGTCAAAGAGTTGAACAATAGAAATAGATAGTTTTTCTTGGTAAGGTCAATAAGGTCATGAAAAAATAATTCGATTTTTTATCTTTTATTTTACGTGCAATAGATTTGCCTAGACTAATATATAATTTTCTTTTATTTTTTCTGCAACAGCAGATAATTGTAACCATATACATATAAAATGACAGCAATGGAGTGCCAATATGCGGGCTTTATTTATAAAATCTTTATTCCTTGGTAATCAAAACCCAAAGATCTATGAACCAGTCCTTGTTTGACTAGCCAAGCATACAAATGACCCTACATCTTTCCTAGGCTCATATGCTAACCCACTCTAAGATTTTCAATCTTAGTTACAAGAGTTTTTAATCCTTTACCTAAACACTCAATGTTATCTTTTAAGCTTTGAGTACAAGAATTAAGTATTAAACTATCTAAAGACTCAATCCCAAGCTTGAATCTTTAATACAGATGAAAGAGATAAAGATTTAAAGTTGTTGAGAGTAAGTGCACAATGGGGGGTTCAAAATAAATGCTCTTGCTTGACCTAGATTACATAGAAATAATATTTAAATACTTCTAGTTGAAATAAAGATGTTGCATCCACATTAAATGCAAAAATAATCATTTCAACAACCTCCATAATGCAGTTTCACGGACGTGAACAATTCTTCACGGTCATGAATCATTAACGCAAAAAGAAGATTTGAAAAGTTGGAATCCATCATAACCGTGAACAATTCTTCACAGCCATGAATATTGCTTCAAGGCTAGAAACTTTTATTCACGGTTGAAAACTCAGGTTTCACAGCTTAGAAACTTTAGTTGTGACTTCTATTGTGATTTCTTGAAGTTTTTGGAGAGTTGCCATAATTCACGGGCGTGAACTATTTTTTCACGGCTAGAAAGATTTTTTTCACGGCTTGGGAACTTTACCCGTGAACTCTTCTATGGTTTCTTTAATTTTTAGAGGAGATCATTTTTCATGAGTGTGAATATTTTTTCACGGTCGTGAATTCTCGTTTTCACGCCTGAAAAAGATATTGTGAACGCTACTGTACTTTTTGTTGTTTAAGGCGAGAATTCTTCATGGCTAGAAAACTAAAGTTTCACGACGATGAATAAAAGTCCACGGGCATGAATCTGCCATGTCTTAGAAGAACTAATTCTTTTTCCTTGGACATAAACACTCAAACATAAAATTAGTCATTCTTATTTGTTTGTAACCATTAAAATAAAATTAATAACTCTCAAGGTTTAACATTCTCCCCCTCTTTGATGGTGACAAACAATTATTTTAAGATCAATTTCTCTCTTATCAAATGGAGTTTGTGCCTATGATTTTTCAAGAATTTAATCAACTTATATAAATAATAGAAGCCACAATGTAAAGCACAATAAGAGTCATTCATTCATAATTGATAATCATCAAACACAAAAGCCACTTTTATATAAATAAATATAAAGAGTCATTCATTCATAAGTGATAATCATCACACACAAGCGCAACTTTCATATAAATAAATATTTTATTAATGATTAGCTAAGAAAACAAAAATATAAATATGCACTACTTCTCTCCCTTTGGCACAAACAAAAAGAAATAAGGTGAGAATAGGAAAGTACACAATAAATGTTCCTAAAAGTAATAAAGGCTATAAACATAAAAAGTTTGAAAGGTGCTTAAGAAAAAATATCAAGGAGGGCTATTGAATTGGTCTTTGATGAACTTGACATTGACTTGAAGGGTGTCGTATTTTCCTTCCAAACATTCAAATCGAGCATCAAATTCACCAACCTTGGCATCAAGCTTCGCGTCAAAATTAGAAATAATTTGATGAACCCAAGAATCGAAAGAAGAGGAGAAGAGTCACCCACTCCATGGCTTCATGGGCACTTCCTAGAGGACTCATCCCATCCTTGCTGGAAATCCTTCGAGTCGTGCTCTTCTCAAATTGGTTCCCAATTAGCATTAAGAAATCGGAACTCATTAGGTGCCACCTCCTTGATGACCTCCATCTTCACTAAACTAGTGAGGTCAAAATAAATATTATCCCATAGTTTAATTAGAGGGACGGAATTCTCTTCCGGGTGGAAGCACTTAAGGAAAAGAGCTATTCTTATCACCAAGCTTCTTATCACAATATCTCGTACGTTCTTTTAGGCGATAAAGAAGAAGTGATCCACCAACCAATGGCTATAAGTCACTTGAAGATTGTTCTCCATACATAAAAAAAGATTTCAGTTTTTCGAACCGAACCATTGCTCTCACCCTGACCACAAATGGAATATGACATAAAATGATGTAGATACTTGTGGCTAGCATGAATAAAGGAGGAGGCTTTTGGGATCTTAACATCCCAATTTTCACCCGTTATGAAGGATTGCCAAGCCTGCCTCGGAGTATACTCAACTACCTCTCTTTCATGTAAGTCACCCTCATATGGTAACCTGAAAATGGTGGTAAATTAGGAGGCGATTAGGGATTTTTCTTGCCTTTCTAATTGGAAGGTCATATCCCCATTGGGTTTAAGATCAAGAGAGGAAAGAAATTCTAAGGTGAGTTCTTTATAGGATTCTTCTTTTATGTTGATAAAGGACATCCACCCATTCCTAGAAAAAAGGTCTACCATCTTTTCTTTTAAGCCTAGTTTGGCTAGGGTGATCTAACAAAAACGCCTAGAGGGGGTAACATTTCTAAGCTTCAAGAAGGTATACCTCTTCTTGTGCTCTTTGTTGAGAATGAAGGACAAATACTCATAACTTCTCTGTGATTTTCTTTTCTTGGTAGACCATATCTTCATACGGCTTGCCATGGAGAAGATGAGATTTAGGGATTCGAATATTGAAAAAGGGAAAAAAGAGAGATTTTGGCTTAAATTAGAGAGAGAAAGCAATAGAGTTTGAAAATTTGAAGTGACAGATTTTGAAATTGAAAGAGTTTTTAAAATAGAGCATTAATTGAAGTTAGAATATGGTTGGAACAACTAGTTTGAAGAGAAATAAATGGATTTTGAACAACTTTGAAAAAGATCCGTTTGTTTTTATTTTTGTAAAAAACACAACATTCATGCCCGTGAAGGAATTTTCATGGCCGTAAAGACTGAAATCACGGGTGGGACATTTTATCGTGACTTCTTCTACCAAAAAATTGATGCTTTGATTGAAAAACTATATTCACGACCCTGAAGGATAACTCACCTATTGTGAAGCTGTCTTTCACGGGTGGGAAGAATTATTTCTAGTTATAAAATATATAGAAACAGAAAACATTTTGAAAGTTCCAAAAGCATATTCCAAACATGTTTAAGCATAAATTAGGCTTATTGGGAGTTTATATATGCTAAGAAATATACCTCATAAGAGTGCTCAATAAGAATAAACAAACACTCAAGGTTCATATCTCAAGCAAATAAATAAAAAAAATAAGATCAACTTTAATTCACAACAAATTTCCATCAATGATGCCAATTTCCCTTTTAATGAAGTTCATACGCTATTCATTAAGGGGCTTAGTAAAAATATCTGCAAGTTGATGTGTTGTATCAAAAAATTCTAATACAACATCACCATTTTGCACATGATCATGCAAAAGATGATGCCTAGTGTCCTTATGCTTGGTCCTAGAATGTTGAATAGGATTCTTAGAGATGTTAATGACACTAGTATTATCACATTTGATGGGAATATGATCAAGAGAGACACCAAAGTTTACAAATTATTGCTTTATCCATAATACTTGAGTGTAACAACAACTAGCAACTACATATTCGGCTTCAGTTGTTGACAAGGCAACCGAATTTTATATTTTGCTAAAATAAGAAACGAGGCAATTTTATAGGAATTGATAAGTACTGAAGGTACTTTTCCTATCTAAAATGCAACTAGAATAATCCGCATCCAAATACCTAATGAAACCAAATGCATTACCTTTAGGGTACCAAAGACCTAAATGCAATATACCAACAAGATATTTTAGAATCCTTTTCACGACATGCAAGTGAGATCTTTTAGGACAAGACTGAAAATGAGCATATAAACACACGACAAACATAATATTCGGTCTACTAGCAGTAAGATAAAGAAAACTACTAATCATACCTCGATATTTCTTCTCACAAGTTGATTTACTACTTTTTTCCTTATCTAGTTTGATCGTTGTGCTCATGGGAGTTTTGCCTAGCTTCGCTCCATCCATGCCAAACTTCTTAAGCAACTCCTTAGTGTATTATGCTTGATTGATGAAGATTCCTTCATCACATTATTTTATTTGAAGTCCAAAAAATTACTTAAGCTCCCCCATCATGCTCATCTCAAATCCACTTTGCATATACTTAGAGAACTCATTACACAAGCATTCATTAGTAGCACCAAATATAATTTCAATCACATATATTTGTACAATCAACATTTCATGCTTATGCTTTTTGATACAAAGAGTTGTACCAACCTTTCCTTTTGAAAAACCATTTCATAAAAGAAATGAACTTAATCTCTCTCACCAAGCTCTAGGAGCTTGTTCTAAACCATACAAAGCCTTTTGTAATTTAAAGATATGATTTGGAAATTCATGATTTTCAAATCCAAGAGGTTGCTCAACACTTCCTCCTCAATATAACCATTTAAGAAAGCACTTTTAACATCCATTTGAAACAATTTAAATTTCATACGAGATGCATATGCAAGAAATAGCCTCTAACCTTGCAACGGGGGCAAAAATTTCATCATAATCTATCCCTTCTTCTTGATTATAGCCTTTAGCTACTAGCCTAGCTTTATTCCTAGTAATGGTACCATCTTCATCAAGTTTATTCCTAACACTCATTTGGTACCAATAATAGGATAGTCTTTAGGTCCAGGAACTAATTATCAAACCTTATTTCTCTAAAATTGATTGAGCTCTTCTTACATGGAAAGTACCCAATTATTATCAATTAAGGCCTCATCAATGAATTTAGGCTCAACTTGAGAAAGAAAGGCTAAATTAATGACATATCTAAGAGTGGATATAGTAGTTACCCCTTTTGATGGTTCACCAATGATTTGGTCTTTAGAGTGATCCTTCTTGGAATTCTAATCTCTATCAAGGTTGGTGTGGATTTGAATAGATTGACTAGAGGGCAACTCCTTTGCTTCCAGTTTACATGGCTCTATGCTTGTTTCTTCTCTTTGATCCTTATTGGATATGCCAATATGTTATTGAGTTGAGGGAGAGTCAAAGTTACCTACACCATCATCAACAACAACTACCTATGAATCAAGTGAATTAGATTCATCAAATACAAAATGCATGCACTCTTCAACAACTTGAGTTCTTTTATTATAGACTCTATATGATTTACTAGTTGTAGCAATACCCAAAAAACTATTCGTTCATCTTTTGAGTCAAATTTTCCAAGATTAGCCTTGGTATTTAATAAATAGCATTTGTAACCGAATACCCTTAGATATAAAATCTTAGGCTTTCTACCATTCCAAAGCTCATAAGGAGTTTTATTCAAAATAAGTCTAATTTAAACACGGTTTGCAATATAATAAGCAGTATTAACGGCCTCAGCACAAAAGTACTTAGGAAGGTTGTACTCATCAAGCACGGTCCCAGCCATCTCTTCCAATGTCCTATTCTTCCTTTCAACAATCATATTTTGTTAAGGTGTCTTAGAGGAAGAGAAATTATGAGAAATTCCCATTTGTTTGTAAAAAGTTTTAAAATTTTCATTTTCAAATTATTTTTCATGATCGATTCTAATAGAAGCAATTTCAAAATCTTTTTCATTTTGAATTCTTTTCAAAATTCTTAAGAACTCTTCATAACTTTCACCCTTATGTACAAGAAAGGCTACCTAAGTGTATCTAGAATAATCATCCACAATCACAAATATATATTGCATGCCACCTAAGCTACCAACCTTACAAGGTCTAAATAAATCCATATACAAAAGTTGAAGAGGTTTAGAGGAGGTTACATGATTTTTGGCTTTGAAAAAACTCTTGTGTTGCTTCCTCATTTGACATGCTCCACACATATTATCTTTATTATATTTGACTTTTGGAAGGCCAAATACATGCTCATCTTTACATAAGTCTCTAATGAGCTCCATGCTAGCATGCCCGAATTGTTTATACCACATCCAAAAGTCATCATTTAAAGCTAAGGCACTCAACCTTTTGATTAGTCAATTTAGCAAAGTCAACCATGTATACATTGTTAATCCTTTCACTATTAAGCACAACTTTGTTCTTATCCCTTTGAGTGACGAAGCAAGTTTGATGGTTAAAGGTTATTTTGTATCCTTTATCACATAGTTAACTAATACTCAAAAGGTTATGTTTTAGACCATCTACATAAAACATATTATCAATTAGGGGTGAGTAGTCTTCCTTACCAATTTTCTCAATGCTGATAATTTTACCTTTGGCATTATCACTGAAGGTTACCTTATCTCCATTTTCATCTCGGGGTGTGAGAAGAGATATGGATTACTCGTTGTGTATCTAAAATACCCACTATTAAGGTACCACTTATTCTCCCTTGTGGTACTCTTCAAGAACACCTACAAAATAGAAAGATCACTTCCCTTTTTAGGTACCCAAATGTATTTGGGTCTTTTGTTGTTAATCTTGGATGCATTACCAATGGATATCCCATATGGCTCATCCTTATAGGACACTTATAATTTGTGTGTCCATCCATACATCAATAAAAGCAAGTTATATTTGTAAGATAATGATCATGATTTTAATGCATATGCCAATTTCTCAAAAGTTTAGTATGTGAGTGCTTATGATCAAGTTTCCTCCTTTGATGTGAGGCCTTAAAGTTTTGAACTCTTTGCCTTTGCCTTCCTTGACCACTTGCCCTTTGGGTTGGGTCTTGGGAGGTGGAGCTTGAGCTTCTCTAGGTCTAGATCTAGAAGCTCCTTTGCTAGAATTGGAGGATGATGTAAATAAATTGGATGGTTTCACAAATATTGTTTTGTTCTTACTAGAAGAACCATGCTCAAAACCTAAAGTATGCTTAATTAAAGGTGACCTTTGAGCATTTATCAAATCGTCAAGTTTTTCTTTACCTTTTGAAAACTTAGCAATTTGAGAGTTTGTCTTTGAAAGCTTCTTTTTCAAATTATCATTTTCCGTAGTTCATTTCAGGTTCTCAATGGTCAAATTCTAATTAAGCTTAGTTACTTTCTCATGTTCCACAAGAGCCACCTTCCCTTTAGACAAACATTCTTCTAGGGAAGTGGTCAACTCTTCATTGGATTTAGAAAGTAATCTAATCTCAATTTCTAAATCATCAATTAACTTTTCAAGCTCATTTGCTTTATTTTTAAAAAAAAATTTCTTTGAAATCATTTGATCATACTTATGAATGGTAATGTCACACATCTCGACAAGTTCATCATAAGTGGGAGAGGATAGAGTCAATTACCTCATCATTTGTAGGTTCCTCCATTGCCATAAAGCAAAGATTTGCTACCTCATTCTCACTAGACTCATCATTAACCTCGGATTCGCTAGAGTCGTTCCAAGTAGCCTTAAGTGCCTTTTTCTTTTATTTCCTGGGGTACTTCTTGAGCTTGGGCCAATCCACTTTGATGTGACCCGGTTTATTGCAATCAAAGCATATGATTGATTCTTTTATTTCCTGGGGTACTTCGTCATGCTTTTTGAATGGTTTGCCAAACTTCTTCTTCTTCATGAGAATGTTTCTAAGCTTCTTGGAAATGAGAGGAAGATCCTCATCATAGTCATCACTATATTCACTTTCACTATCACTTGAGATGACTTCCTTGGCTTTGAATGCGATTGACTTCTTCTTCTCTTTCTTGACTTGACGATTTCTTTTGATCATTTGTCATTATCATCTCATTAGTGAGGAGTTTTCCCATAAGGAGGTTGGTAGAAAGGGTGGAGAGGTTGTTAGTTTCTTCAATGGAGTACTCACACTCCTTTCTAAGAAGAACTCTCAAAAACTTGTAATTGATCTCCTTAAGTTGATACATCTTGCCAAGCTTCTTCAAGGCATTGATGATGCTTATAAGTCCACTATACATTTCAAATACTTTTTCATTCGGCTTCATTTGGAACATCTTATACTCATGTACAAAAACTTGAGTCTTTTTATTCTTGACTTGAGTAGTTCCTTCATGTTTGTTTGCCAATGAGTCCTAAATCTCCTTGGCGGAAAGGCAATGTTCAACTCCATCATACTCTTCTCTAGATGGAGCACAATAGAGAATGTTCATGGCCTTTCTATCCATTAAGTAAAGTTTTCTTTCTTCCAGACCATTCTTTCTTTGTCTTGAGCACTTCAATACCATTTTCCTTCTTTGTTGGAAGAGTCACACCTTCTTCTATAATGTCCTATAGGTCAATTCCACCACTTTCAAGAATATCTTCATGTGATTCTTCCAATATGTGTAATCGCTCCCATCAAAGAAGGATGGCCTATTAAATGCTTGATTCATTCCATCATGGTTTGATGTGGATGACATGGACCTTTACTTAAAGATGATTAAAGCTTTAATGAAGAAGACTAAAGCTCTAATACCAAATGTAATTCTAATGGCAACTGAAAGAGGGGTGAGAATTGGTTGAAATAAAAAATAAAAAATAATATAAACTAAAAATGAAAAATTAAGCACAATCCACAACACCAAGAAATTATAGTGGTTTGGCCAACTCTTGTATACATCCACTCCTTAAAAATTCTCTTCAGATTTCCACTATCAGATAGAATTACAAACCTAACTCTGTTTATATTCTTTTACAAGGCTAAGAATAAAACTAAGTATTTTTCCAAAGGCTCACACCCTAACCCAAGTGTTTTCCTAGGCTCATACTCTAACCCACTCTAAGCTTTTCAATCTTAGTTACAAGAGCTTTTAATCCTTTACCTAAACACTCGATGTCACCTTTTGAGCTTTGAGTACAAGAATTAAATATCCAACTACCCAAAAATTTAATCCCAAGCTTGAATCTTTAATACAAGATGAAATAGAGGAAGATTTGAAGTTGTTGGGAGTAAATGCACAATGCTCATGCTTGACCTAGATCACTTAGAAATGATGTTTAAATACTTCTAGGTGAAATAGAGACGTTGCATCCTCATTAAATACAAAAATAGTCATTTCAACAACATTCAGAAATGCAGCTTCACGGTTGTGAATAATTCTTCACGACCGTAAATCATCAACGCAAAAAGTAGATTTGAAAAGCTGAAACCCATCATGGCCGTGAATAAAACTTCACGGCCATGGAGATTGCTTTCACGGTTGGAAACTCAGGTTTCATGGCTTGGGAACTTTGGCCGTGACCTCTATTGTGATTTCTTGAAGTTTTGGAGAGTTGCCATCATTCACGGGTATGAACTATTTTTTCACGGCTGGAAAGACTCTTCTTCACGGCTAGAAAGATTTGTTCACGGCTTGAGAACTTTTCCCGTAAACTCTTCTATAGTTTCTTCAATTTTTAGGAGGAGATCATCTTTCATGGGCGTGAATATTTCTTCACGGTCATAAATTCTCGTTTTCACAGTTGGAAAGGATACCGTGAATGCTACTGTCCCTTTTGCTGTTTGAGGCGAGAATTCTTCATGGTTGGAAAACTGATGTTTTCTATGGCTGCGAATAAAAATTTACGGTCTTAAATCTACCCTATTTTAGAAGAACCAATTTTCTTTCCTTGCACATAAACACCGAAATATAAAATTAGTCATTTTTAATTATTTGTAACCATCAAAATAGGATTAATAACACTTAAGGTTCAACACTATCAATATAATTGACATTATTATTTTTAGAATTGAAAATTATTATATAATTAAAAATTATTTTACTAGTGAATATAATATTAAAAATATAACTTAAAAATATTATTTTCTAGAATTAGAGTTATTATCTAATTATAAAATTAATTTATTAATTATTATAATATTAAAATATAATTAATATATTATTTTTTATTATTATCTCTAATTAAAAATTAATTATTAGTTAATGTAATATCAAAATATAATGAATATGTTATTTTTAAGATTAGTATTGGTGTTTAATTAAGAATGTAACTTATTAAAGAATAAACTAATAGAAAAACCATAAAATTAAATATAAATTTGAATTTTATATGTTAAAAATAAGTACACATATAAAAATAAAAATTCTATGTGTCAAAATAGAAATACACATATCAAACAAATGTTAGATCTAAGAAATTAATATGTACTAATTGTTTTTCCATGCGTTGCACGATCGTCGTTAGTATTTTAATTATAAAATTAAATTTCTAGATAAAATTAAATAAATTTTAATATTTAATACTTATTTATAATATTTGAAATTGTAAAAAATTAAATAATTTTCAACATCCTTTTTGATTTTTAATATTTTTATATTTTATTAATATAACAATATAAAAATTGTTTTAAAAATATATATTCATTGATTTTAATATTATACTAAATATTGTCAATATAATTGGTATTACTATTTTTAGCATTAAAATTATTTTATTATTGTATATAATATTTAAAATATAATTTACGATATAATTTTTTAAAAATAATCATTATTTCATTAGAAAATTAATTAATAAATTAATATAATATCAAAATATAATTAATATAGTATTTAAAATTAGAATTATTGATTAATTAAAAATATAATTTTATTAATTAATAAATTAATAAAAAATTATAAAATAATATTTAAATTTAAATTTTACATACCAAAATAAATATGTATCAAAATAAAATTTTATATATTAAATATAAATATATGTCAAAAAGATTTTATTTCATATAAAAAAAATAACAGATAAAAGTGCCGAATGATTAGGCCTCACATTTCTTTTCTTTGTCGTGGACCAAAAAGTGTTACGGGAAAAGAAACCTAATTTTATACTTCATGGAGCTCGATCTCCGGCTCAATTCAATAGTATTAAGAAATTTAACTTGGGAACAATATACAATTATAGTAGTTATGGCCAAAGTGTGACAAAAGTGGATATAGGCTATTTACTTTTACTATAAATATAAATAATAGAAGGAAAAGTGTTTGCTCCCAGGCCATGTCGCGACCAATATAAAACATGAGAATGAGTTATAAGAATGGGTTTGTAAGCATCCAATCTTTAAATATAAATATTAAAAAAATTTATAGAAAATCCGATGATGGAAATTGATATTTCTTTCCAGTTTCATAGAGCTAAGAAACATCAAGGCCTTAATTAGGGTTATGAGCAATCAAGTCAAAATCTTATTAAAACCATCAAAAGTGGACCAAAGTAACAAGAACAGTCAGTTTTGAGTCAAAATCAGTCAAATGGCTAAGTTAAGGAGCTAAAATGCAAAGTTTCTCGAGTTTGGCAACCTCTAAAGTTTAGGTTTTATAGTATTTTTTGATGATTTTTAAATTTTTAACATTCGTAATTATCAAAATTGATATTTTAAAAGGATTTTACCAATAATCATATGAGTTTTTATTATTATTTTATAATTAAAAGGATTTTTAGCAGTATTATTACAAATTGATATAAAACATAAGAAAAAATGCAATGGAAGCAAAAACAAAAATTTCAATTCCCATCAAGAATCTTAATTAATGTAAAGTAGTCATAACACACAAAATAAGCAAAAGGTGGAGAACACTTACAAAGAGAGCATGTTGCCAATTTCAAGGAGTGATTCTAGCTTTATTGAGTCTTGATTCTTTTAGGATGATTGATGCACTTCAAAACTACTCAAATGATCAGACTCTTTTGGTGATCCACACAAGCTTCTAAGCAAAGATCTCTTGAACAACTTTTAAGAGATTGAAAAGAGATGTAAGAGATTAAATGCTAGTTCTAAGTAAGGGGATGAATCAACTAATCTTATTGATTGAGGGTATGTATTTCAAAGAAAATATTTTTTCAACAAAAACATCAAATCTTGCCATCCCATGCATCTTTTTCTATATATATGACCTTTTGATCAAAGTACTTAATTTTTTAGGATTACTACAAACCCTAGCTTACATTAAGTTAGGCTTTTATTTTCTTAATTGAACTTTGATTAATTAAGATATAATCCATGGGTAATAAACTTATTATAGTCCCATTATACAAGGTTCATTAGCTCTTAATTAATTAACTTTTAATTAGGCCCAATATATATGAGCTTAAGCCTAAAGCTTAAAGCTTCATTTTAATCCTTACTTAAAGCCTATTTGCGTGTGACCTAAAGGATTTATAACATCTTGGCAATAAATATGGATTATGAATTAAACTCTTTTAATTCTATATCAATTCTCTAATTTAACTTAATCTATATTCATATCAAGATTGGCATCTAGCAATACATCATGACCACTCAAATGTATAAGAATGATTAAAGTGCTTTAATCAACCTTTATAGTGAACAATCTTACAATGTAATTCAATTCTTTCATCGTACTTTTATCTCAATTGGTTCAGAAAGTATGGATGCAAGTATCAACTCTATAATAGTACCAATCATATTTGTCTTAATAATTACATATAACATTTTTATAAAGATCTATGAAACACTTTTTGTTATTAAGTATTGATGCAAATGTCAACTCTCATTTTTATTTAATTATGGAAGGTAACTTAGTCATGTTCTTAACATCTGACTTAATATTTGAACGAGGAATTTGTTATTAACTGGTAATTAAAGTTTCATGCTTTGGCATGGACATGCAAATATTAAATATAAGGGTTTCATATTTTGAAATGATCATGCATATATCATACATCATTTACATAATATAAGCTAAGTATGTCAAATTACTATGGATGATTATGGAATTTCTAAACTAGTTATCTGAGCCATAGTAGATAACTAGATGGTCAAAACTTAGATATTGCCTTCATGGTCTTTTAAGTCTTAGAGTAATATTCCCTTCATCTCCATTTGGCACCATATCTCCATCTGGATTACAAAATAAAATTCTATCTAACTATTCTAAATCTATACAACTATTATATAAGATTTAGAGAAACCTTGAATTGTACTCAAGGGGAGTTAGATGAGAAAAGAATTTTACAATCCCAAAAAAATTAGAGAAAGGCAAGGACATTGTCCTTATTTCAAAAATACCTAATCAAAATATTCAATCATTCAACATAATCACATTGGTCTTTATAGTCCATAACCATCCATCATGCCAAATATAATCAAATTATATAAAGCATATTAAAGAATCAAGAAAGTATAATTCAAGTTATTTGATCATTGCATGCAATTAGGACTAAATGGGGTATGGAGAATTAAAATAATTAAGTCATATACAAAAATAAAAATTCTCGTTATATTTTAGTGTAATTTTCGAAACAAAACAAAAATTAGGATATAAAGTCAACCTTTGACCAAACAAACTTTTACCAATCCTAGTGATACTAAGAAACCAAGATTTAATCTTAGTTGAAAAATATTATAGAGAATTAAAATTAATTAAATCTGACTTAACTAATAATTAATCCATTTAATATATCTTTAATTTTATTTTTGTGTCCTTTTAGGATACAAAGTCAAATATTAAGACATAAAGTCAAACTTATGTCTTAATTAAGACAAACAACCTAGTCTAATATACTAAGACATAAGTCTTAGGACAACATAAATTAGTGAAAATTTAAATTAATTAAATCAAATTTAAAAAAATAAAAATTTCTTTATAATCTACGTAATTTTCGGCCATATCTAGGATTTAGGATAAGAGTCAAACTCTTGTCTTAATCTAGACAAGTACCTAGTCCAACTAGGATTCTAAAATTACAAGTCATTCTCCTAAAGGATTAACAGTACTTGTATTAATCAAAATAAACTTTTAATTAATCTCCTAATCATATTAGGACAAGTAATTATAATCCTAAGACAACTAGGATATGTCCTAAGAGAGGAGTCACATGTCAACTAGGATACCTTATCTAGAAATCCCTACAAATAAGAAAACTTATTATTTAAAAGGTCTACCACGACTAATTAATCACATTAATTCTTGAATTAATTGATTTCATCAAGATCCATTATCAAGGAAATCAAAATTTCTATTAAATAATTCAAGATAATCAAGATTCACATAGCAATCATCAAGAAACAAGGCAACAATGTAAGGAACATGATTAAGACTTAAATCAACCTTTAATATTGCTTAAATAAATCATCTTATGCATACTATAGACCTGATGTTCTTCCTCAAAAGGTTTGCCATTAGAATAAGAGCACATGCATATGTCGAATTCATCAAGAAAACCCACACTATGCGCATAACTCATCAAATCAACACTTGATTTGTATGTTATGTGCATATATGATGTTCTTGAACGGGTTGTCGAAGCCCTTCAAAATAAAGTACTGATTTTCTTAAACTAATTTGTAGAAAAAGTGAAACCAGGTCGAGTCCCAAGAGAACCAATGTGAATAGCTTCTCAAAGTAAAATAAAAGGGGGGTTTTTGAATGTTTGAATTAAAATTATAAATAAGTAGAAAATAATGAAGGCTGAATATTAAAGTAAATAAAAATCAATCTTAACAACTTTCCAATTCAAGAGTGCTAATTCCATCTAATTGTAATCATGATTATAGGCTAAAATATCAATTATTCTATTCAAGTACTTAGTCTACTTATTCGAAAAAGTCGCAATAAGTGTAATTCTCCTAATACAATTGACTCAAACTCAACATCCAAATCAAGACTTATCATTAGTCAACTGGGCACGATAGCGTTCCATATCAACTTAATGATAGCATTAAGAATAATGAGAATGACTAAACCAACATTAATTTAATTGAGATAACTGCAATTGAAATAACCTTGTTCCTTTATTTTCCTAGAGCCTATCATGCAAGCTGTGTAATTCGAATAAGCCATAATCACACACACATGAGCCATCTCCTTGCTACTTGTGTCAATCGTTCATGACAATTACGGATCACAAACTCAAAGTTTAGCAATAGAAAAATCAATATTAAAGTTGAGTCGTCAGTTCAATCAATATCAATAATTCATAAATAATAAGAACAAGAAATAAAGAATACTTGAATTAAAGAAGAATTCTGTTAAGCACAAAGCCTCACAAAATCACAATTGGAATTTATTCACTCTTGAATTAGAAACTAAGAACTTAGCAACTCATGGTGGAGTAACAATTCACAAGAATTGGAGAGATTAGAAGAAGAATAAGAATATGAATATTTAAAGGTACTTCCAGCCGTCCTTATATAGGAAGTAAAATCCTAAACCTTAATAGAATCCTTATAAAAAAGAAATAAGCTTCCTATTTAATCTTATCCCTACAAGAAAGGATAAGATTAAAAGTGTTCTAAATAAATTAAAACCCTAAATACATGGAAGAAAGTTCTATTAATCCAACACTTCCAGAAATAGAGGAGATTAACTAGGGATAGGTCCACCACAATGAAAACTCTAAAAATTTCGAAGCTCTCCTTCACATCTTTTAGCAGCTCATGGGGCGCAAGGCATGGTCATGCCTTGTTGTGATGAGTTTTCGCATGATTTTTTGAGCTTATGGGTCAAGGCGTGGTCACGCCTTGTCGACAGTGATCTTCTGTGCAGATTTCTACACTTCCTCCAAAACACTTGGTTTCTGATAAATGATGACTTAAAACATGTCTTTAGACTGGATTTTGCTCCATCCTTGATATTTCATCACCCAAGTCAGAATAAACATAATTTCCATAATTAAGTATATTATTCAACCAAATCGCAAGGAAATTAAACACAATAAATATAACTATTTGTGACCTATCAAATTCCCCCACACCTAATTTATGCTTGTCCTCAAGCATACCTCGATTCAACATACCAATTCTCCTTTTAACCTTCCTTTCATCTCTTTTAATCTCCTCAAATACCAAGTAAATTAAACATACATTAATGAGCTGAATAATAATGACAATCAAGAGATTAGCACTCATAGGATAAATTTTGTAAAAAGAACAAGTATCTCAATAATTCATCAAAATCAAAGCAACAAGACTTAACACCCTCACATAGTTCCACTCAATACTCTCAAAGTGTTTAGGGTGCAATTACTCTCGGAATCAAAACAAAGCATGTTATTACCATAAGCTTGCTAATGAATCAAGTCTCCACCACTACACATGAATTAGATGCAAAAATCAAAGGGACTTTACAAGGGTTGTAATAGGGCTTAGGAAAGGGTGTGATAAAGGAAGAGCTGAGATGTTTCATAATCAAGACAAAAAGATTAGATTCTTGCATGATAACTTATGCCACATCCACGAAACATACTACAAAAAACTTTGAGATTTATTCCCACATTTTATATTAGCACTAAAAATCTTGGAGAAATAACATATAATAATTCAATTCAATATATTTGATGAATACTTCTCCAATTATCCTCTTTCATGAAAGGAATAAATATCAACTTTCTTTTCTCACTTTTTTTCTTTTCTTTCCCTCTCTTCTTTTTCCTTTTCTCTCTTTTTTTTTTATTTTGTCTCTTTTTCTTTTCTGTTTCATTTGTACCATGCAACACTTCCCTTCTTGTCTTGACAAGGGTAGAAAAATAGAGGTAGCAAATGAAAGGTCTTGGGTTAAACAACATGTGTTAAAAATAAAAATAAAAAATAGAAAATAGGCTCAAAGTGGCTAACTAAAAGGGAAATCAACACGGTAGGTATTTTAAGAGTCTAAGAATAGGTTAATCCTAATTGCCCTTATCATATTAAAGCATCAATCCAAAAATATGGTCTCAACATGAATTCAGAAGCAAGTTCTAGAATAATCATACTAGTTTGATAACACTCAATAAAAAATAATTAGAGCAAAATATAATGAACTGCTCTTTGGCTCAAAAGCTCACTTGAATGTTTACATTTGTATCAAGTCTTGTGCATTTTTCAATCAATAAACTAATGAGATACCTTCGGATAGTTTTAAAGAAACACTAATCATGCTTATCCCCTTTCATGCATTAAAATTCAAACCAAAAATGTATTTCTAACTTACATGGTATTCCAGGTTATCAAAATAAAACTCAAGGTTGCAAAAGAAGAATTAGAACATATGAATTAAAGCATACCTAATTATAAGCATAAAAAAAATATTTTCAAAAAGAAAAGGAAATCATGTAATTATCATATTCCTCCTCCACACCTAAACTATACATTGTCCTCAATGTATCAAAAAGAAAATGGCTCACAAAAGAAATAAAAAGAAATATGAAACTCCCCTGATTTGCGAGCAATTCGGACTGAATAGTGAGTGGTGATGGTGGGAAAGGAGGTAGAACCGCCTAGTGAAAATAGAAAGTTTTGGTGATGGCTGCTGCAAAAGAAAATAAAACGTTGGTGGCTATGGCAAAATAAAACGTTCTCTTTTCTTTTCTCTTTTTTTTTTAAGCACAAAAATAAATAATAATAATAAAAATAAAAAATAAAAAATAAAATATTATAAAATAAAATAAATAATAATAAAAAAATAAAAAATTAAATAAATTAAATAAAAATTAAAAAAACAAAAAAATAAAAAAATAATAATAAAAAACAAAAAGAACAACAAAAAAAATAAAAAATAAAAAATAATAATAATAAAAAAAAGAGTGGTTTGAAGTAAGGCGTGGTCACACCTTATAAGAAGCGAGCTTCTATAATTTTTTTGGTGCAGTTTTTCAAAACAAAACAGAAGACAGCTTGGAACAAAGCGTGGTCACGCCTTGTAAGAAGCGAGCTTCTGTAATTTTTTGGTGCAGTTTTTCAAAACAAAACAGCAGACAGCTTGGAACAAGGCGTGGTCACGCCTTGTAAGAAGCGAGCTTTTGTAATTTTTTGAATTATTATTATTATTATTATTTATTTATTTATTTTTTAGAGAACATGAGATGTTTGGGAATAAGGCGTGGTCACGCCTTATAAGAAATTAGTCTCCTGCCAGAAAAAAGAAAAATTAAATTTTTTTTATAAAAGAAATTAAAAACTAAAAACTAAAAACAAAATAAACTAAGTGAAAGAAAAAAAAAATAATAAAAATAAAAAAATAAAGTAAGTATTTGGGTTGCCTCCCAATAGCGCAATTGTTTAACGTCGTTATGCTCGACGGAATGATAAAATATTTGAGTCATCCAAATAAGTGAGGTGATCCAAAGGAAAACTAATGGAACATAAAGCAATTTCACCCTCATGGAAGATCTTCAATCTATGACCATTCAGTTTGAAAATTTTATCCGAATCCAAGCTTCTAATTTCCACTTCTAAATTAGATTGTGCATCTAATTCTTGCTCATCACTAATATTTTCTTTTGCAAATACTTCCTGCACAATTGGATTAATTACATCTATATGGCAAAGAGAATGTAAATTATTAGGATATTTCATTGCATCGAAAATATTAAATTTAACAATCTCTCCATCAAACTCTACGGAGAGAGTACCCTCATCTACATTAATCTTTGTCTTAGCAGTTTTCATGAATGGTCGTCCTAATAAAATCGAAGCGGATTTTAATGAGGAATTACCATCCATTTCCAAAATGTAAAAGTTGACAGGAAATATGAGCTCATTAACCTGCACCAAAACATCTTCAACAACTCCAAGAGGATGAATATAAGAGTGATCAGCTAATTGAATCATTACACCAGTCTTTTGCAAGTTATTTAGTGTCAATTCTTGATAGATAGAAAATGGCATGACATTAATGGAAGCTTCTAAATCTAACATGGCACGCTCAATTTTCGTATTACCAATAACACAAGATAATGAAAACATAACTGGATCCTTGCATTTTTTGGGCATATTCTTTTACAAGATGGTCGACACATTCTTACTTACCACCACTTTCTCCTTTTCCTTCATCCTTCTTTTGTTTGTGCATAATTCCTTCAAGAACTTTGCATATTTAGAAATTTTCTTGATAGCATCCAATAATGGGATATTTATCTCCACCTTCCTAAATGTATCCAGGATCTCCTTTTCTTGCTCATCTTCTTTTGGCTTAGCTAATATGCTAGGAAAAGGAGGTAATGGAGTGTGAGATGAAAGAGATAGAAGAGGATCGAATTTTACCCCATGTGATGCTTTAGAGGAAGCTTCTTCTTCTTCCTTTTCCTTGCTCGGTTCACTTTTCTTAAGTGGAATCGACCCTGAAGGAATCTCCTTTCCACTTCTAAGAAAAATTGCACTAACATTCTCCTTTGGATTTATCTCTGGTTGTGAAGGTAGTTTTCCAGAATTTTGAGCCTCCAATTTACTAACCGACGTAGCTAGTTGAGTAATTTGATTGCCTAAACTCTGAATGCTTAACCTTGTTTCCTGTTGAAATTGAAGAGCATTGTTAGCAAGATTTTGAACAATATCTTCCAAGGACATACCTGAATTAGAAGCTTGATGTTGTCTATTGAAATTCTGGGAAGGATACTTTTGTTGTCCTCCTTGGTTCCCATAGCTTAAATTCAGGTGATCTCTCCATCCAGGATTGTAATGATTAGAGAAGGGGTCATACTTCCTTTGAGATTGACCAGTAAATCCGCCTAGAGCATTAGCTTCTTGCATGGAGTCTTGTTGTAATGTTGGACACATATTGGTGGGATGTCCTTGCAACGAACATATTCCACAGACTTTTGCCATTTGCAATTGCCCTACAGCCATTTGACGAACCAAAGCAGTTAAATCAAAAATTTGATTTTCAAGATTTTTAGTGCTTACCTCATTAACTCGCCTTGTAGCTCCATCAGCTCTTGTACCAAATTGCTGAGAATTTTCAGCCATGTTCAAAATCAATTGCTTAGCTTTTTCAGGCGTCTTATCTACCAAAGCTCCACCACTTGCTGCATCAATCATGCTCCTATCCATTGGCAATAATCCTTCATAGAAATATTGGATTAGGAGTTGCGAAGAGATTTGATGATGTGGTCATTTAGCACACAGTTGCTTGAACCTTTCCCAATACTCATACAACGTTTCTCCAGTGAACTGTGTTATGCCATAAATTTCTTTTCTGATGTTGGCAGCTCTTGTTGTAGGGAAGAACTTATCTAAGAACAATATTTTCATCTCATTCCATGTTGTTATTGAACCGGAGGGTAGATAATAGAGCCAATCTTTTGCTTTATCCTTCAAAGAAAATGGAAAAGCTCTAAGATTTATTTGCTCTTCAGTCACACCATGTGGCTTCATTCCGGAGCATACAATATGGAATTCTTTCAAGTGTTTATGAGGATCTTCACCTGCACATCCATGAAAAGAAGGGAGTAAGTGAATTAAACCAGATTTTAATTCAAAATTAACTGCAATATTAGGAAATGTAATGCATAAAGGTTGTTGATTTAAATCCGGTGCAGCTAGCTCTTTGAGAGTTCTGTTCGCCATGTTTTCTGTAACTTCTTGAAAAATAGATGTGTCGCCAATAGTTATATCTATTTCCTCTATGAGACAATTTTTTCTTTGCTTAGTCTCCTTTCTTAATTGGCGCGTTGTCTTCTCAATTTCAGGATTAAACTGCAAATCAATATCTTGAGAAGAACGAGTCATAAACAAATAAATTAATCAATGAGAAACTAAAGTAGGTTCCCCGGCAACGGTGCCAAATTTGAACGGGTTGTCGAAGCCCTTCAAAATAAATTATTGATTTTCTTAAACTAATTTGTAGAAAAAGTGAAACCAGGTCGAGTCCCAAGAGAACCAATGTGAATAGCTTCTCAAAGTAAAATAAAAGGGGGGTTTTTGAATGTTTGAATTAAAATTATAAATAAGCAGAAAATAATGAAGGCTGAATATTAAAGTAAATAAAAATCATTCTTAACAACTTTCCAATTCAAGAGTGCTAATTCCATCCAATTGTAATCATGATCATAGGCTAAAATATCAATTATTCTATTCAAGTACTTAGTCTACTTATTCGAAAAAGCCGTAATAAGTGTAATTCTCCTAATACAATTGACTCAAACCCAACATCCAAATCAAGACTTATCATTAGTCAACTGGGCACGATACCGTTCCATATCAACTTAATGATAGCATTAAGAATAATGAGAATGACTAAACCAACATTAATTTAATTGAGATAACTGCAATTGAAATAACCTTGTTCCTTTATTTCCTTAGAGCCTATCATGAAAGCTATGTAATTCGAATAAGTCGTAATCACACACACATGAGCCAGCTCCTTGCTACTTGTGTCAATCGTTCATGACAATTACGGATCACAAACTCAAAGTTTAGCAATAGAAAAATCAATATCAAAGTTGAGTTGTCAGTTCAATCAATATCAATAATTCATAAATAATAAGAACAAGAAATAAAGAATACTTGAATTAAAGAAGAATTCTGTTAAGCACAAAGCCTCACAAAATCACAATTGGAATTTATTCACTCTTGAATTAGAAACTAAGAACTTAGCCACTCATGGTGGAGTAAGAATTCACAAGAATTGTAGAGAGTAGAAGAAGAATAAGAATATGAATATTTAAAGGTACTTCCAGCCGTCCTTATATAGGAAGTAAAATCCTAAACCCTAATAGAATCCTTATAAAAAAGAAATAAGCTTCCTATTTAATCTTATCCCTACAAGAAAGGATAAGATTAAAAGTGATCTAAATAAATTAAAACCCTAAATACATGGAAGAAAGTTCTATTAATCCAACACTTCCAAAAATAGAGGAGATTAACTAGGGATAGGTCCACCACAATGAAAATTCTGAAAATTTCGAAGCTCTCCTTCGCATCTTTTAGCAGCTCATGGGGTGCAAGGCGTGGTCACGCCTTGTCGATGAGTTTTCTCGAGATCGACGGAGCTTATAAAGGTGTGGTCACGCCTTGTCGACAATGATCTTCTGTGCAGATTTCTGCACTTCCTCCAAAACACTTAGTTTCTGATAAATGATGACTTAAAACATGTCTTTAGACTGGATTTTGCTCCATCCTTGATATTTCATCACCTAAGTCAGAATAAACATAATTTCCATAATTAAGTACATTATTCAACCAAATCGCAAGGAAATTAAACACAATAAATATAACTATTTGTGACCTATCAGTTCTCAAACCTTAAATTTCCAATAATCTAAAGGTTCGCTCTTCATATTCTAAAGCATATTCAATGCTGTCCAAAATCAAATCAAATCAAAACCCATACACACATGCATATACCAAAACCTTAGGATGTGTAGTTTATGCATAGTTTTATTTTGATCATCAAGAATCCAATTCCAAATTATTTTGAATGAATTTCAGACATGAAATATTCAAGAAATATTTCTGTAACAATTACCCATGCATTTATTTCAATTAACTTTTTCCATCCAATTTCATTAAAGATTGGGTGTTGTTGATCACATCAAAGCTGTCTGTGCACATGGCATAGACTCCCAACAGCCAAACTATAATGAAGCGAGATTCAAAAATTATAAAAATATCAAAATCATAAGTTCTACCTTAAGGTTCACATGCAACAAGAATCACCTAAAAATTCCAAGCATAGCTATGACAACCAACGAAATCTCTAAAACAACCCAAAAGTTCCAAATTTGCATGCTTATGATTAATTAACGATTTTGCAATCATTATGACTAAACTAATAAATGGAGGCTCTGATACCACTATTAGAAATTTATATAAGACATAGAGAAAGGTACAACGAAATTAAAATAATTTTTTTCAATTCTCATCAAGGATCTCATTGATGTAAAGTAGTCATAACGTATAAAACAATTAAAAGATGGATAAGGCTTATAGATGGAGTATGCCACTGATTCTATGGAGTGCTTCTAGCTTTATTGATTCTTAATTCTTTTAGGATGATTGATGCACTTCAAAGCTACTCAAATGACCAGCCTCTTTTGGTGATCCACACAAGCTTCTAAGCAAAGATCTCTTAAACAACTTTTAAGAGATTGAAAAGAGATGTAGGAGATTGAATGCTAGTTCTAAGCAAGGAAGATGAATAAATTAATCTTATTGATCGACTCATCTTGGGTATGTATTCTAAAATACATTTTTCTCAATAAGAAAACATCAATCCTTGCCGCTCCATGTATCTTTATATATATATATGGCCTTTTAATCAAAGTCCTTAAATACTTAGGATTACTACCAAATCCTACCTTATATTAAGTTGAGCTTTTATCTTTCTAATTGAACTTTGATTAATTAAGATCTAATCCATGAATACTAAACCTATCATAGTCACATTATACAAGGTTCATTAGCTCTTAATTAATTAACCTTTAATTAGGCCCAATATATATGAGCTTAAGCCTAAAGCTTAGCTTCATTCTAATCCTCACTTAGAGCCTATTTGTGTGTGATCCATAAGATTTCTAACATGTTGGTAATAAATATAGATTATGAATTAAAATCCTTTAATTCCATGTGTTTTCCCTTATGAATCAAGAAGGGGGGTTGAATTGGTGAATTGGGAAAAGATGGTAATTTAAAATTTTATGTTAAAGAAGAATGAGTGAGAGTAAGAGGAATAATACACGAAGAATTATAGTGGTTTGGGTGTTAACAAACCCTACATCCACTCCTAATACACAATTGGATATTTAATATACTAAAATCTTTACACTTGGAGCTTTTCAAGCTCACTCTCAACTTAATGTTTAGGGCTCACTCTAAACCTTACATACTTTTGTTTCTTAGGCTCACACACAACCTTTACAAGAGTTTTCCTAGGCTAATCCTTAAACCTTAATCCAAGTATTTTTGGCTTACACCCAAACCTCACATGAGCATTCAAGCTTTTTCAATAACGAAATAAGAGAAATATTAATTGCAAGAAGAAAAGAAATGAATGCACAATTATTGAGAATTTTAGAGGTTGTTGATCAACCATAAATAACCACTTTGTGTTGTTTTTATAGCCTAAAAATTCCAAAGAGCCGTTGCTCTCATAATACAAAAGATCCTTTAATTTTTACTTTAAGACAGTGCATTAAATGCACTTGTCAAAATGAAAATCGTGGTCGCAATTCTTGAAATCCTCCAATGGCTATTTGTTGTGGTGGCATAACATTGGTGACTTTCTGATATGTGGTTGGCATTTTCTAACGGATACTTCAGTCTTCAATTTTCACAAACGCACCCTCTTGAGGTACGGTCGCAATTTTAAGCTTTTCAATGCCAGAGACTTCTACCTTCAAACCTTCGATTTTCGTGGCTGCAACCTACATGGTGCAGTCGTGATTTTGAGTAATTGTAGACTAGAAGTTGCTGCCACCAAAGTGTTAATTTTTGCAGGCACGCCCTTATGGTACAGTCGCGATTTGAACTTCATTTATGCTACACTAATGAAACTCAAGAAAGATATTAGTCCAAGTATCAATTTGTTTGTTACGATCAAAAGATAGGAGAATAAGCTATGTGACAAGGCACTTAGGCTAACAATCTCTCCCTTTTTTATTTTGACGAACAAATTGATTAAAAAAGATAAAATAGATTAAGAAAGTGTAAAATTATGACTCTCCCTCAATTCCTACTCCCCCTCAATTTATGCATGTAATTTAAAGAAGGTTTTTGCTTTATATCTCTCTATACCCTATCCCCCTTTATTAAATTTAAAAGATCACAATTGTATAAGCATTAAAGAAGGATAAAAAGATCAAGAAAAAATTAAAGGGAAGACATACATAAGGGAATCATTAGGCACAAGTAAAATAAAAGGTAAATCATATTAATTGGAATGGAAAATTACATAGATGGGGACAATGAGAACAAAACAAAAGAAACAAAAACACAAAAATAATGAAAAAGATGAAAAATAATGAAAAATATGAATGCAATGCAAGATGAGATGAAAGAAATGGCTTCTAGATATCCTTAGAACCACTTGTCTCTTCTACCTCTTCATCCTCCTCATCACTAAACTCATCATCGAATAAGCTTTATGAGTTCGGACAGTAAGGAGGTACCCTATGATGCTTTTCATTTTGATGACGTTTCATGGACATGTTTGAGAAGCCTATAGAACTTCTCAATTCTCTTTGCTTGTCTTGTCATGAATATCATCATTTTGTCCCTTAGATAGATTCTCCCCTAAGGTACACCAGTTTTCTTGCTCCACCCTTTCTTCTTCATTTTTTGTTTCCTCAACTTCCTCTTCTTCTTCCTTTTCGCCCGCCTCAATATTCAAATGTGCCCTTTTCTTTTCATTTGATTGTTCCATGGATGACACGATACTAGCACCCAAAATAATTTTCAAGGACTTATCATTCTTTTTCTTTAGAACTTTGGAGCGAAGGAAGTATTGAATGGTTATGTAATTGGTGCTCAAAGGTAGAGGGGTTATTTAGAAAGGCAAGGTTTGTGGGGGTTAGAAATTTGAAGTAGTTTGCAATCGTAAAGACATATGATAAAACCATGACACAACCACGGGAAGATTTTGAGAGGTGGAGAAGATGATCAATTAAGAAGTAGGTTAATTGAATAGGCTTGTTATAGACTATGCAATAAAGGATGCAAAGGTCCTTTTGAGTGATCTTCTCATTACCATCATACCTTCCATGAATGGTTAGTGTGATGATCTTATGAAGAGGCATTTGGGTTTTTATCAAGTTTAGTTTCAATAGAAATTTCCTTCCAAAAGAAAACTAAACTTACTTGTAAATCGCCAAGTGCCGTGATGCCATGTTCTTGGAAGTTGAAGACCCCTCAAAGTTCACTTCTTATCAATTTTCATCTTTGTCCAAAAAGGTTGAAGGAGATCCTAAAATACCCAAGGTTTCCTCCTTGCCTTTTGCTTACTTCGAGAGAATTTAGGAACTCCAAAGTTAGTTCCTTGTGCCCATCCATATTTGGGTATACCAACTTCTACATTTAAATATTGTTGACGTGCTTGAAAACATCTTCACCAAGAGTTTTATATTGTGATCTTACCTCTTGAGTGGTACCCTTTGTTCTTGTGTGTATGTCTAGTGATAAGGCAAGAAGATTTGCATCTTGGGCCTTACCCTTATCCTTATGCCTTTGAGAAGTGGTGTTCTTAGGAGCCATTTAAGAGAGAGAGAGAGAGAGAGAGAAAGAGAAGAGATGAAGATGAAATAAAATGTATGTTTGAAGAAGTGATAAAAAGCTTTGAAAAAGAGAGAAATTGCTTGAAGAATGATTGAAAGAGTTAAGATGCATGTAACGAGGTCTACGGGGTATTTATACATAAAAAGGAGTTAAGAAAACAGTAAAATTACATTTAAGAGGTGTAACTCGTAATTTGTCCAAAATAACGATAAATTTTTTTGCAAGAATTGTGCAATTCGCGACCACGATCATGGAGTGTGACCATAAATTTCAAATTCATGTTAGACATGCTAGTTTGACTAGCTTCACGACCATGATGATGAGGCTCAAAACCTCAAAAATTGGCAGTTTTACCACAAAAGCAATGCTTCAATCTTTTCCATTTTTCGCGACCGCGAATTTTGGAATTTCACATAAGGTGATTAAAAAGTTGAATGCAAGTGATGTTTTCTTTTGTTCCATAATATATGTTATTCACATTGATGTATGTATGGATGAATCAACTAATAAAATTATCTCATTGATCTAAGTTTGACTCCATTCATAATCAAAATATACAATCAAGAAGCAATCAATTTAGATGATTTCCATCAAACATGCCTAATTCTCTCCTATTGAAGTTTAGTCTATCTTCACTAAGGGGTTTGGTGAAGATGTCAACAAGTTAATTGTTTGTGTCAATGAATTCTAATACTACATCTCCACTTTGAACATGATCTCTTAAGAAATGGTGTCTAATATCTATGTGTTTACTTCTAGAGTGATGAATGGAATTCTTAGATAGGTTTATTGCACTAGTATTGTCACATTTAATTAGAATGTGACTAAGCACTTGGCCATAATCCTTAAATTGTTGTTTTATCCATAAAATTTGATTACAACAACATCAGGCTGCAACAAATTCTACTTCGGTGGTGGATAAGGCAATTGATACTTGCTTCTTACTAAACCAAGATACTAGATATTCTTCTAAGAAATGACAAGTTCCGGAAGTGCTTTTTCTATCTAAGAGGCTACCCATATAATCGGCATCGAAGAAGCCAATTATGTCACAAGATGTATCCTTTGGATACTAAAGACTTAAATGCATGGTTCCTTGAAGATATTTTAAGATTCACTAAACGACTAGATTGGAAACGAGCACACAAGTATAGACTAAACATGATATCGGGTCTAGAAGCTATGAGATAGAGTAAAGGTCCAATTATACCTTTATATTTCTTCTCATCAATAGGCTTACCCTTCTCATCCTTATGCAGTTTTTTTGATGTGCTCATTGGTGTCTTGGCAATCTTGCATCCTTCTATTTCAAACTTTCCAAGAAGTTCCTTTGTGTACTTGGATTAGTTGATGAAGATGCCATCCTTGCATTGCTTGATTTGCAATCCTAGGAAGAACTTGAGCTCACCCATCATGCTAAGTTCGAATTCCCTAGTCATGCACTTAGAAAATTCCTTACACAAGGATTCGTTAGTAGCACCAAATACTATATCATTAATATAAATTTGAACAACTAGAGTATCATGCATACCAGTTTTTATAGAAAGTGTTATGTTAACCTTCCCTTTTGAAATACCATTTTGCAACAAAAATAAGCTAAGTCTTTTATACCAAGCTCTAGGAGCTTGTTTTAAACCATACAATGTCTTAGCTATTTAAAAACACGATTTAGAAACTCATGATGTTCAAAATTGGGAGGTTATTAAACATACACTTCTTCTATAAAACCATTTAAAAAGCACTTTTGACATCCAATTGGAAATGTTTGAAATTCATGTAACAAGCATTGGCTAGCAATATTCTTATGGCTTCCAATCTTACTACGGGAGCAAATGTTTCATCATAATCAATGCCTTCCTCTTGGTTATAGCCTTTGGCAACCAATCAGGCTTTGTTCATAGTGATGACACCTTTCTCATCTAGCTTATTCCTATACACCCATTTACGACCTATGATTGGATGATCCTTGGGTCTAGGGATAAGTTCCCAAAATTGATTCCTCTCAAATTGGTTGAGTTCCTCTTGCATAACAATCACCCAACACTCATCATCAAGAGCCTCATTAATGGTCCTTAGCTCAATTTGGGAGACAAAAACAAGATTATTATCTAAGTTTTTGAAATGAGATCTAGTACTTACAACTTTTGTAACATCACCTATTATAAGTTCCTTTGGATGTCCCTTTGGTTCCCTCCATTCTCTAGGTAATTCTTATTGAGTTTCCTCTTGAGAGACTATTGAGGATTCATCTTGATGAGGTTGAAATTGAGAAGCTTCTCCTTCTTGATTTACATCATCCTTGATTTCATACTTCTCAAAGTCAGCTACAAAATTGTCAAATGAACCTTTCAAAAGATCAAATATACTAAACTCATCTAAGAAAACATTCATTGATTCTTCAACTACCATAAACTTTTTGTTGAATACCCTATATACTTTACTAGAGGAGGAGTAGCCTAAAAATATACCTTCATCCATTTTGGATAAAAGTTTTCTAGGATGATCCTTGGTGTTTAAAATGTAACATTTGCATCCAAATACTTTTAGATATGAAATTTTAGATTTTCTTCCATTCCATAGCTCATAAGATATTTTATTTAAAATTTTTCTTTTTGAAAACTCTATTAATCAAATAACATGTTGTATTGACGGCTTCGGCCAAAAAGTAAGTAGGTAAACTATACTCATTGAGCATTGTTCTAGCCATCTCTATAAGAGTTCTATTTTTCTTTCTACAAGACCATTTTGTCATGGTGTTCTAGGGGAAGAAAATCATGTGAAATGTCATTTTCATCATAATAAGACTCAAATAAAACATTTTCGAATTCTTTTTCGTGGTCACTTCTTATTTTGAAAATATAAAGCCCCTTTCATTTTGAACCCTTTTTGCAAAATTTTTAAAAGCTTTAAAGGCATTATTCTTATGAGCTAAAAAACTAATCTAAGTAAATCTAGAATATCATCTACAAGGACATATTCATAATGTTTTCCTCCTAAGCTAGCAACTCTAGTAGGGCCAAACAAATTCATGTGAATAAGTTAAAGAGGTCTAGATATACTCACTATGTTCTTTGCTTTGCAAGAGGCTTTATGTTGCTTTTTCCATTTGATAAGGTCTACAAGTCTTGTCCTTTGTGAACTTCACCTTAGGCGACCTAATCACAAGCTCATCCTTCTTTAGGCCATGAAGTAGCTCCATGCTTGCATGTCTAAGCCTTAAATGCCAAAGCCAAGAATCTTGACTAATTAACTCAAGACACACAAGAGATTCATTAATAATTTTATGTAAGTTAATTTATGTAGGTATTATCGAACCTTTCTCGTCTAGAGTTTTTCTTGTCATTCCCTAAGGAAGTGACTTGGCAACCCTTAAAGTTAAAGGTCACTTTGTTACCTTTATCACACAATTGAATTACACTAATCAAGTTATGATTTAAACCATCAATAAGAAGAACATTTATCGATGAGAGGAGAGTCTTTCTTACTAATGGACCCAATGCCTACAATCTTACCTTTATTGTTTCCAAAAGTCAACTTTCCTTCATCAATTTTTTTCAAATGAGAGAAGAGGTTGGCATTTCTCGTCTATGCCTTGAGCAACCACTATGTACATGCCAATCTCCTTCTTTCAAGGTTGACTTGAAGAATACCTACAAAAATAAAATTAAGTTTTCCTTCTTTTAGTTACCCAAACCTTTTAGATCCTTTGGCGTTAGTCAAGAAGGTTTCCCTTAGTTGTAGTTGTGCCTTCCTAATATAGTAAAATATGTTTATGTGCCCATTCCTCATGCAATAGTGACATTTAATATTAGGATTAAATATCATCTTGCTCAAATGTCTCTTTTCTTGAGGCTTGGGTTTCTTACAATGATTATGCATACAAGAATAAGTTTTAGATGAATGATTTTTGTTCTTGTTCTCATACATATAAACATGATTGCTTCCTTTAGGCTTAGCCTTTAAAACTTGTAAAACTTTAACCTTCCTTTTAGGAGGTGAAGCTTTTGTTTGTGCCTTGGCCTTTGTGTCAATACTCTTAATTAAAGAGGTTTATGGTGTTGAGGTCTTGATGAACTTAGAGATGGAAGGAGATAAGGTAGATGATGATGGTGCACCATTAAAACCAAGACCATATTTTATCAAAGGATGTCTTTGAGACACAGTTAAAGTGTCCAAAGCTTCCTTTCCCTTGTGAAATTTGGAAATGGAGCTTCTTAATTCCTCAACCTCTACCTTTAAGGCATCATTCCCTTTAAGAGAGAATTTAAGTAGGAGGTTTTAGATGAGATTTCATTCAAAGATTTCTTAAGGTTATCATTTAAAAGATTTAGCAAAGAAATTTTCTTATGAAGCTCATTTAAATGTTGCTCAAACTTGGAGCATTTTCTTTGGAAACTTTCATTTTCAAACAATAATTTTTTGCATATCAAATTCATAAATTCAAGAAAGTCATCATCATCCATGCAAGGCAAATCTTCTTCACATTCATGATCATCATAAGAGTGAGATGTAGAATATACCTCATTTGGTTCATCCTCTAATGCCATGAAGTAAAGATTGGCTACCTCCTCATCTTCTTCTCCACTTAATGAAGATTCATCCTATGTTGCCTTAAAAGCTTTCCTCTTCTCCTTTTCCTTTTCAAACTTCTTCTTGCTCTTGTTGTTGAAGCAATCGGCTTTAATATGCCCTTACTTCCTACATCCATAACAAGTGAGATCGCTTTTCTTCTCCTTTCTTTTCTTGAAGTTTGAGTTATTATTGGAGCTTGAGAAATACTTCTTGAAGGGCTTTTATCCTTCCTTATATTTCTCATGATTTTCTTAACCCTTTTTAAGAGCATGGTAAGCTCTTCATCCTCAACTTGACTAGATTTGGATCCACTAGAGCTTTCACTCTCTTGAGGCTTGATGGAGCTTTTGAGAGCCAAAGGTTTTCTCTTTGTCTCCCTTTCTTTCTTTTATTTTTCCTCCTTCTTGAGGGCAATTTCAAGAGTAAGGAGCTTCCCAATGAGTACATCCATTGATACTTTCCCCAAGTCTTCATTGGCTTCTTCTATAATTGCCACTCTTGAACCATAGTCCTTAAATGGTAGAGCCTTGAGAATTTTGTTGTTGATGTCAACAAGCTTATAATGCTTGCCTAACTTTATAAGATTATTGATGATGGTAAGAATTTGATTCATCATGTCGATGATGCTCTCATTTGGCTTCATCTTGAAGAGCTCATACTCCGTCATAATTAATTAGATCTTTTTGGACTTGACTTACCTTGTACCCTAATGGTAGTTCTCCAAGGTTTTTCAAATTTTGTAGGGGATTGGTAAATGTTGAACTTTTTAACACTCCTCTTTAGAGAATGAACTGAGGAGGATGATCATAGCTCTTTTATTCTTGCCATTTGCTTTCCTATGAGCATCCACCCACTCATCTCTGTCAAGAGGAATGTCTATTCCATCTTCTTGCTTGGCTAGAGGCTTCTACTCCTTCCTTACACAATCCCACACATCCATCGTGTCACTAATCATGTAGATTTCCATTTTGTACTTCTAATGAGCATAATATGAC
Organism: Ricinus communis; assembly: GCF_019578655.1. Taxonomy (NCBI): domain Eukaryota; kingdom Viridiplantae; phylum Streptophyta; class Magnoliopsida; order Malpighiales; family Euphorbiaceae; genus Ricinus; species Ricinus communis. The sequence continues at coordinate 1,201,160 of NC_063263.1, read as the reverse complement.
CCATCGAAGTATGATCTTAGATGGTGGATTCCTTTATTGGTCATTTTGATCTTTGACTCTTGCATTTAAGCTATGATGAAGAGTACTAAGCTCTGATACCACTTGTTTGCCCTTATGAACTAAAGAGAGGGGTTGAATTGGTAACTCAGGAAAGGATTGTAATTTGAAAATTTTTGTGTTAAGGAAGAATGAGTGGGAGTAAGAGGAATAGCACACGAAGAAGTATAGTGGTTCGGGTGTTAACAAACCTTACATCCACTCAGTAATATACACTTGGGTATTCACTATACTAGAATCTTTACACTTAGAGTTTTTCAAGCTCACTCCCAACTTAGTGTTTAGGGCTCACACTAAACCTTACACACTTGTGTTTCTTAGGCTTACACACAACCTTTACAAGATTTTTCCTAGGCTAACCCTTAAACTTTAACCCAAGTATTTTTGGCTTACACTCAAACCTCACAAGAGCATTCAAGCTCTTTTAACAATGAAATAAGAGAATACTAATTGCAAGAAGAAAAGAAATGAATGCATAATAATTGAGACTTTAAAGGGGTTGTTGATTAATCATAAATGACCATTTGGTCTAGATTTTATAGCCTAAAATCCCTAAAGAGCCGTTACTCTCACAGTCCAAAAGATCCACCAATTTTTGCTTTAAGACAATGCATTAAATGCACTTGTTAGAATGAAAATCACAGTCGCGATTCTTGAAATCCTCCAACGGCTATTTGACGTGGTAGCATGGCCTTGCCCCCCCTTGGGTTTCTAAACTCTTCTATAAATAGAAAAGAAAACAATAGGCTAGAAGGGTGGAAACTTTTGGTAGAGGGCAGTTAGTAAGTTCTTGGTAAGACATAAAGTTTTTGCTAACTAAATATAAATACCCTAAACACTTTGGATTCTACCCAATATTTGGATCGACCACTTCCTCTCCTTTTGAGACTCAAGGATCTACATAATACATTGACCACCTGAGGGTTTTCTAATCTCAATCATCTCATCATCTTCCCTTGATCTTTAGGATTTTTGTTCTTAATTTTAATAAGCATGATTATGATCCTTTAGACTTTGATATGACTTAGGTTTAAATATAATGGTCTTATGATCTCAATTACATGATTCATGGTTTTGATTAAATCTGTCTGCTTAGGGCTTGAATATGATAATTTCTTAGTTAATGGAATATATTTGAATGCTATGGTTGATTAGTTAAAGAGATTTGCCATGAAATAAGGTTAGGTGAATTGAAACTATCGACCAATAAAATGTGCTTTTTAGGAAAGTTTTAAAATTCACATTTACTATCTGACAAATTTGCCTATTTCATTGCCAATATGTTTAGTATTCAGTAGATTCATTATTCTTTTGTTTCTTTGTATTTATTTAGTCAATTTAACATGATAAATAGTTAGTTTTCATTTGTTTTGTGTTTCAATTAAGATTAGTGTATGTTTTTGGATTGCCCTTTATATGCTTAGACCCAATTGTCCTGTTTTACTATTTGTTTACTTATTTTCTCTAATTTTGTCAATTACTAATTCATTTTGCTTTATTTTTATGCATGTTGATCATTTTCAAAGAGTTTTGGGACCTAGATTTGCTAAAAACCTAAGAAAAGCCAAAAAGGATCATTTCTATTACTCGAGAAGTAATAGAGTCAACCTGCTCAACATAAAACTGATCGGTTGTTGGTCCTCAGTTCATGCATTTTCCATTTATTTTAAGCCTAATAGTTGTAGGATAGAAGTAATTTCATTATTTTTCTTGCTTTTTTTTACTTTCATTTTTTATTATGTACTCTGTAAAAATGGTGGATAAAATATCCGATTGACGAGTGATTGTTAACTTAAAATAAACTTATATAGACATAGGAATAAAATTGGATCTTTGCATGAAATTTATAGTCCATTAGATTAATAAGATGGTAAACGGGCTTAATCCATGAAACTAAAATAAACTTAGGTGGGCTTTGCTATGATTAACTAATTGGGGACTCTTGCATCATGGAAGTGTGGAAGCAAGGGGAAAAGAAGTTGGTTATGGCTATAGATATCTAGCACAGTTCTGGAGATGAATGTGAGGTTCAAGATAGTAATGCTAAAGACATATGGGAAGATAGTGAATCCGATAAAGAGATCAGGCCAAAGGCCAAAAGTAGTGACAAGGGGGTGTAAGAATTGAAACAGGAAGAGAAGTGTTCATAAGAAAAGGATAAAGGGTTGCTTGAAGAGTTGAAGAAGAATAAGAAAAAAGCTGATACCTGGGAACTGTTGATGCACTCACTAGACTATAAAAAGGCTTTGTTCAGGCCTTGTCCAGCATTACTAAGTACAATAACTACCCTTGAGGAAATGATCAAGATTGTAACTAACAAGAACACAAGCATGATCACTTTTTTGGATGAAGACCTACCACTAAAGAGAAGGGATCACAACAAGCCCTTATAAATTGCAGCTGAGGTAAAAGGGAAGAGGACTTCTTGTGTTATAGTAGATGATGGATCAACCATTAATGTCTGTCTTCCTTGCATCTTTCCTAAATTTAGAATAACCGCGAAGGATCTGAAACCTTCGAACATGGTCATAAAGGCCTATGATGAAACAAAGAGAGATGTAGAAGAGACATTCTCAACTTTGGTGAAGATGAATCCCATAAAATCCTAGGTTGAATTAATAGTCTTGGACATCCCAGTACCATTTACATTACTATTGGTAAGACCATGGTTTTATGCCCTAAGAGGAGTGCCTTCTATCGTGCACTAGAGAATTTAAATTGCCTTATGAAGGAGAGATAGTCATGATTAATGCTGATCGTGGCAAAGTTATCTCAACCATCCAAAAGGCTGTTAAAGAACTTGATGCCCCGACTGGGTTTCAAGTAGCTATTTTTTATGAGGATTACATGGATTCTAAAGTGCCTAGCATTTTGAAGAGGATGAAATTTATGCCTAGAATGGGGTTAGGAAAGAATCAACAGAGAATTGCAGAGCTGCCAGACTTAACGGACAGAAGACTCGACATGACCTGGGATATAATGAAGAAGAAGAAGAAGGCAAACCAAAGAGTAAGATTCTAATGGAGGTCTTTGTCAAGGAATACAAGCCTTATTCCATTGAGTCGAGCTAATTACTATAGTTGGAACTAAGGTGCCTGGATTTGGAATCTTTAAGAGCTTGATTATTGACAGAATGGTTGAGTTCAGCATCAAGGATGTCTGAGAGAAGGTCACTACTAAGGTTGAAGAGTTGAAGTTGGAAGAACTCATTAGCCTACCTAAAGACTGGAGCACGCAGAGTTTAGCTGCATTAGTTGAGGAGAATATTATTGATGCTTTTATGAGGAAACTGATGTAATAACATCCAGACTTTATCAGGATGATGACACTTTTGCTTCTAAGATCAGTGATATAAACTATGATTTTGCTTACTTATGTGATGTTCTTTCTAATAGTAATGTGCATTTCAATAATCATTATATGTGCATATTTGACATTAACTCTATATAAATTAACCTATTTAATTTAGGCATAAATGAGAATTCAAAGAATATTTCTATTATGCATGATATAACTCTTGAAGAGATGAGAGAATTTGAAAAATTATTAGAGAAAATAAAATCAATATTTGGTTGGTCATATGATTACATGACGGGGTTAGACAGGAAAATGATAGAGCACCACTCCCAACCTACCTGCACATCAATCCTATCAAGCAAAACATGAGAAGGCTGAGGCTGGAATGGGCATAAAAGATTATAGAAGAAGTCGCTAAGCAGGTCAAAGCCAATTTTCTTGATGTAGTCGACTATCTTGAGTGGTTGACAAACATCATCGCAGTCCTGAAGAATGATAGAAAAGTTAGAATGTGTGTGGATTACAAGGATTGCACTAAGGACAACTTTCCCCTTCACCACATAGATGAAATAGTTGATAGTGCGGCTTTTAGTGCAATGTATTCTTTCATAGACAAGTTGTCAGAACATAATTACATTTTGATGGCGATTGTGGGTAAGCTGAAGAGGGCGTTCATCACCTAATGGGGCAGTAGTGCTATAATTATGCGTTGGATTGAAGAATGCTGGAGCAGCTTATCAAAGAGTTGCCACTAGTTTCATGATATGATGCATAAGGAGGTTGAAATGTACGTGGATGACATAGTCGTTAAATTTGAAATAAGGGAGGGGCATTTTCAAGCTTTAAATAGGTTTTTAGGATGACTGGAAAGGTATAATCTAAGGTTAAATCCAAAAAAGGGTGTGTTTGGGGTCACATCATAGAAGCTGTTAGGGCACAATATGAGTCAACGAGGGATAGAGATTGATCCAAATAAGGTTAGGGTGATTCAAGAAATGCTAACACTAAAGATAGAAAAGGAAGTCGGAGGATTTTTGGGATGTTTATAGTACATCCGTTAGTTCATCTCCAAGATTATAATGGTTTGAGATTATATTCTCAAGCTTTTGAGGAAACACCAACCTATTATGTGAGATGAGCAGTGTCAGAAAGCCTTTGAAAAGATTAAAGAATAATTGATGAAGCCAACAGTGTTAAGATCGGCAAAAGGATAGGAACCCATTAATTCTTTACTTAGCTTTGGAAGAGGAAGCAATAGGAATAATAGTGGTGCAGCGTGAGCTCAATAATATGGAGCATACAATCTATTACCTTAGCAAGAAATTGTTAACTTAGTACAATCTCATAGAGAAAATTTGCTTGGCTATGATATGGGCTATGAGGCAGTCAAGACATTATTCAAGCAATTTTAAAAATAGACCCGCTAAAATATATTTTTTTCGAGGCTCCGTCCCTCATGGATAAGTTGGCTAGATGTTGGTACTTCTGATAGAGTTCAACATCGAGTATATCACGAAGAAAGTGGTCAAAGGAAGAGCTGTAGTAGAATTCTTAGCACAAAATGCAATCAAGGGAGACAACCTTTGGGATCTCGAGTTTCCTAATAAGAATATGGGGTTCAGATTCAAGAATGGAGGTTGTACTTTGATGGATCAGTGAATGTAAAAGGTGCAGGGTTAGGAGTAATCTTGATCAAATCATAAGGCAATAGCCAATGACCAAGAGATTGGACTTCAAGGTTATGAACAACATGGCAGAGTATGAAGCATGTTTGTATTGGTTAGAAGTGGCTATGATGATAGGAGTGAAGCAACTGATGGTCTGTGGAGACTTCAAACTGGTAATTCAGTAAGCTATTAAAGAGTGGGAAGTGCAAAAAGAGAGGCTGAAACCATATGTCAATTATCTCAACACTTTCGTTTGTAATTTCTCTAAGTGTTCATTTATATACTTCCCTAGATATGAAAACTAGATGCCAAATTCGCTAGCCACTCTCTCATCTATATAGGACAATCTTGTGAAGCTTCCGATGAAGCTTTTGGTGATCGTAAAATTTGAAGTACCTTGCTACTATAGGGAAAGGATTATGGATATCCAGATGGGCGTGGAAAAGAAACCATGGTTTATGATTTGTAGAGGTTTGTGGAAAATAGGGAATCTTTGAAAAGGCATATGCAAGGAAAAAGTACGCGATATGGATTCAAGCCAGGAACTACATCATCCATGATGGGATATTGTATAGAAGAATGGCTTTGAGTGTTTAGCTCAAGTGTGAAACTAAGAAAGAATCATAAGTGGTAATGGAAGAAGTAAATAAATAGGTGTGTGGACCTCACATGAATGGCATAGTGCTGATTAGAAAAATCAAGCGTTAAGGTTATTATTGGTTGGCGATGGAAAATGATTGCATAGCCTTGGTAAAAAGATGCCATGAGGGTCAATTGTATAGTAACCCGAGTCACCTACCTTCGATTGAACTTCATAATTTGACATCTTTGTGGCCTTTTACAGCTTGGGAAATTGATATCATTTAAGAGATAAAGCCTCTCTCAAATGAACATAGTTTCATAGTTATGGCAATTGACTATTTCTCTAAGTGGGTTGAAGTTGAGTCGTTTACCACCGTGGGGGCAAGGAGGTTTATAGAAAGGAATTTGGTTTGCAGATACGGCATCCCGCATTGTTGTGGTAGATAATGGGGTACAGCTCATGGGTGAAATACAAATTTGCTTGAGGAATACAAGATTGAGCATCACAAGTCTTCTCCCTACACGCCTCAAGCTAATGGAGTAGTTGAGGCAGCTAACAAGGACTTGAAGAAAATACTACAGAAAATGGTATGGAACTACAAGGATTGGTCATTTTGGTTACCTTTCACGCTCTTTAGGGGTATTAGCCTATTGAATAGACATCAATAGGGCAAACGTCGTACTCTATGGTTTGTGGAACATAAACGGTTCTACTAGTTGAGTTAGAGTTGAAGGCACTGAGGGTTGTACTGGAAGCTGACATATTAGAGTATCAGTGGGCTGAATAAAGATATGTGCAACTAGCTCTAATAGATTATATGAGCATGAAGGCCCTGTATCATATGCAACTATATTAGAAGAGGGTAGCTAGAGCATTCAACACTAAGGTAAAGCCGGGAAAGATTAGACCCGATGATTTAGTGTTAAAGCACATAAGGCCTATAACGTTTGTTCCCAGAGGGAAGTTCAAGCATAATTGGGAAGGTCCATATCTTATGAAGAAGATGTTAGAGTATGTCTGTGTTAATCTATACATCATATTGATGGCATACAATTGTACTGAAGGCATTGTTCAACTTTTAATGGTACAAGTAGTCATGGTATGTGATGAAGTTAATTTATGCATAGAGTCTATGGTTCTTTTGGAATTAAATTGTTCTAATTCTATGTATAATTACATTATTATTGAGTAAATTTAAACTCTTGGGTTTGCTTGTGTTATTTCAAATGGATTTGGAAAATCTTAGACTTGATTGGAAGCAAGGCTAGAAGTTTAGTAGTCAAATAGCATTTTACCAAAAGAAGGAACAAAATAGATGAGTCACTACTGTGACATATATCACACCTATGACACTTGACCTTTATGTCACGACTGTGACAGGCATCACGTCTGTGACACATAGACTTTGAATTATTGCGAACTTTATACTCTTATTTCCTATTTGTATATGGATTTGTCTTCTATATAGAGGAGGAAATTTTAGGGTTTTGAGGAGAATTTTTGGCACTTAGAAAACACTTTAAGCTCAAGAGAAAACATCTTTTAAGAAGAGATTTGCAAGCCAGGATTCAAGAACTTTCTTTGAAGACCAAGAATTGGAGAAGTCCTTTAAGAATAGTATTATCAAGGAATAATCCAAACTGTAAGAGATGCATGCGATGGAATGTAAACAAAAATGTAAGTAAAATTATAAAGCGGGTTTATAATGATGAGGTTTTCATTACATACGTTCCTAAACTTTGTTCATAGTCAATGTTTGATCAAGAATTATATATTGATTAAACGCTCGAGACTAGCATAATGTGTTATCACTTACTTATGAAGTAAGCAATATGTCTCACAAGATTGAGGAATAGTAATTTCGAGATAAGCATATGGGTGCTTGTTACACGAATAAGTTCATTGAACACGACCTTACTGAGTAATCCATATAGAATTTACTTCAAGTGTCTATGGGCAATAATCTTGTGACAATCATCTAAGATATGATCCTTAGACTTGAGATAACAGTATATTATCTTTTATAAAAATTACTACACTTTGATACTATCTTATGTCCTCTTATCCATGGAGTGCTCAATGGATAGTCATTGACTATAGTAAGAGTTATACAAAGATAATAAGTTATCAAAAAAGAATTTATTGCCTAGGGTAATATGTCATAAGACCATATCTTAATGATTCTTGATATGATTTAACATGGGCATCCTTGGCCAAGGCTGTATGAATGAAGATTATGAAAAGTACTTCATATATCTTATTCAAAATATTATCTACGATTATTAAGAACAAATATTATCGGTTCAATTGTAGAGTTGTGTCAGCACCCATTTTTCGGATCCAAATATCGAGAGAATTATGAAAACCTTAAGATGAAAGTTACTGCCTTTCTTGAGTCTCGGGGGATTGTGGATGGACGAGTCTAAGTTGGGGTTAAGAATAATTGAATCAAAATTACTTTTCAAGAATCAATTTGGACCTAATTGTAAAAAAAAATGAAGTTTAACGGGTGAAACGACAGTCTTTTACAAGTACAAGGACTAAATTGCCAAATTTTTCAAACTTTTAAACATTGAAGACAATTGGCTCTACGTACAACCGAATCAGCTCTACATAGGACCGATAACTTGCCTAGCAAGCCAACCGAGCCTACAATCCGATTAGCTATTTTTCAAAATTCGAGGCTGTTTTACTCATATTTTTTACTTAAAGTGCCGAAATTGATATCAAGGAGTTTCTAGAAATGATTTGTGATAATTATTGAGATTTCTAAAATATGTTTAGTAATAATAATTTGAATTTAAAAGATTTTGTTTTATTTTATGAGATATTAATCCGCTATAAGAAAAGATTATCTATTCTTTTATCTAAAATAATTCATACTTATATGCTCCTTTAGGGTTTTCAAACCCTACTGCTATAAATAGACTAATATGTCTTAGGTCTAGGGTTAGCTACATTCGTCTAGTAACCTAGGTATTTACAAACGTTCAAAAAGGCATTGTGAGTTTTAGAAAATAGAGAGAAAAAGCCATTGAGTAAGAATTAATATTTGGAAACTTTATTTTTGAATGATAGAAGAATTCCCAAGTCTAAATAGCACTAAATTCCCAACCAGTCTTCGATTTAATCGCTTCATCATTTCCAGAGACTCGTAGAATAGCAATCTACAGCGACAACCTGAGGGTTTCCCCACATCTAGCATCATCAACATCTCTTCCCCTTTAACTGGTTCTTTTATCTTATGATTCTAGAACATGATTAGGATTTTTTTATTATTGTGTTTTCCATGTTTAGATTAGGGTTTATTATGAATTAACATATTTTTGATATGCTGGGTTTTGAATATGATAATATGAACATGTTGGGTTTTGAATATGATAATATGTCTTTCATTGGATTTCAAATATGATTAGTTAAATGATTAAGGTAACATGATTGATTTATATCTTCCTTATAATTATGTAATTAAATTAATATTATTTTAGGGTTACGTGCTTGAAACCTATAATTTTCCATTGAGTATCTTATTTGCTTATTGTCTATCTTGATTTCTAGGGTTTGCATGATTTTAGGTTTTTGACTCAATTTGATTTTTTATGACTTCTTATTTCATTTTTCACGTTTTAATTTTCTTTTCTTTTGTGCATGTCAAATCGGCTCCTCGACGTGAGAATCTGAAGAAAAATCATAGAACTAACTAACCTAAGCCTTAGATCTGATCAACTCCGTGCTGAGCTGATCGGCTTTGCACCTTTTTGCTCAAATTTTTGGATTTTAATGGATCTCTTGGTGATATTTATGTACTATTAGTTTTTTAGGTGTTTTTCTTTCATTTTTTAGTTGTAGAAGGGCGGTAATAGTTAGATTTACATTTCTGTAATTTATTTGTTTTATGCTTGATAGATTCCCAAAATATTTGCAATATGACTACTAAATAAAACTGGTCATATAAATCTTAGGTTAAAATTGGACTGTAACATGAAAAAGTATTGCATTAGGTTAAAGGATGGTAAATGGACCTTGATCTGAAATCCATATAAACTTAATGGATCTTTTCTATGCTTTAATTCAATTAATTGGACCACATTAGATTTAGGATCATCTAATTGGGCTTCAACATAAAAGGTAGTCCATCTAGGCTTAAAAGTTAGAATCAAATGCATAATTTGTAATTAGGCTAGACTAAGAAAGCCTTATACATAGTTAAATAGTAAGATAGGCTAACAAATTAAATATGGGCTAGGCTTAATAAAAATAGGCTAGACTTATTAGGACTTCACATGTTGTAATGAATGCTTATAAAGTATAAATTTTCACATTTATAGGAAATAGCCCTTTAAACAATATAATTTAAAACTAAGATACAAAAAATAAATAAGTTGGCTTCTGAATCCATCTCTTGATGTGGAGAAGCTTCCTTATAGAATCTAGTACGCTACTCAATTAGTAAAAGTGTCTCAGAGAATTACCACCGCGACTCCACCCATGGCTAGTCTCTCTCTAGTTAGCTTGTTCGAATTAGGTTGAAAAAGTCGATCGCCAGACATTCATTCATCGCTCTCTAGGAATAAGAGAAGCTAATTCGAGTCTATGTTTGGCTTTAATTTTATTATTTAATGAGTGATACTTGTCTAATTTGCATGGTTATATATTTTGGTCCCAATAGCCCCAATGGCATCGGTTAGTGGTTCTTTGGTTCCACTCCAACCTTGGAAGTGTAACACTCACTAACCATCACTCACAAACAATGAGTGAATTTCTTTCATCACATGGACCCTAGAGTGGGAGACAAGCCAAGGAAGAATACTTTTTACTTGTGGGAGCCTCTTATCCTTATATAAGACTCAGCTCACTGTAATGTCAGCAGTAATCTCCCATAGGAACCCTATTGCTTGCTATTTGTGATGTTTTTCCTTATAAGTACTTAGGCCACATATTGAAAAGTCTTGGCCCAAAAATATGTGGAATTAGGCCCTAGGCCTAAAATATGTAGACTTTATATTTATATTGAAAAACATCACGTTGTTTAAAATTTGCTTCAAGAGCTTATGGCATGCACGTTGGGCCTATTATCCCTTGTTGTAGGATGCCCAGACCTAAAATTCTAGGGAAGAAAGACTCACTATGAATCAATGCAGGAGAAATAAGGTTGGAAGGGTGCTTTGTATGATGACTCTGCATTTGCTTACTTTTTCTTTTTCTTGTCTTTATGCATATCACGTGCATCATACATCTCATGCATCATACTAACACTTTGTTTTTTAGCCATATAGACTCTCCTTTGGGTTGGAATAGCCATGACAGTGGAAGACTGGAGAGAATATCCATCTCACCAAGAATCCAAACCGTGTTAGAGCTTGTTGAATGACTAAGACATCAAGCTTCTACTGTCGGACTGAAGCTACATCTGAGATGGCCAATGAAAGAGCTAACGAGCAAGATATTGAGATCCTTAAGAATGCTATCATTGATGATCTAAGGGGTGTGATCTGAGAGGAGCTCCAACAACTTTTGGCTGGGATGGCTGCAAATCAAGCCCCGCCTATCGTCCTAATTGCTCCAATAGCTAACCCTCATGTTGTTGTTGATCTAGTTATAATCGCCTATGAAACTGCAGTCGTTGCTAATGCTAAAGCTAAAGACCCTCATAGAAGAAAAGTGCCCTAAAATCTTTGGGACTTTGATGAGTTTGTTCTAGACCAAGCCAAAAGGGAGACTACCCTTGCCACTAATGAAGTTATAAGTGGCTTGAGCACTAGGCTTGACAAGATGCAAGGCATGCAGGAAATCAAAGGGTTGGACCCGACCTATGATTTCAAAGAGTTTTTTTTACGGGCAAAGGCAAGCTACCTGTGAAGCTCAAAATGCCCGAGATGAACAAGTTTAATGAGATCAGTGATTCAAAAGTTCATTTAAAGCAGTATGTCACCATCATGGGAACTACTCAGCCAAATAGGACTCAAATTGTCAAGTTGTTTATGCTGTCTCTAGAAGGACTCGTTGTAAACTGGTATCATAGTCTAGAGAAATCTACTAAAGCTGAATGGCGTGATTCATGTAATTCTTTTATCAAGTAATATGATTACAACACTCATTTGGAAGTGTCAATTAGAGAACTCGAGTCCACCAAGCAAAAGCTAAATGAGTCTTTTTTTGATTTCTTAACTAGGTGGAGGAATAAGGCTGGGTTAATGAAGAATAAGCCCTTGAAAAAGGATCATGTTCATATGGTAGTCCAAAATTTTCTTCTTGGATGGTTCGAGAGGCTTCAAAAGATGAATCCAAAGACTTTCATGGACCTATATAATGAGGGCTTCGAGTCGAAGCGATAGAGAATGATAATAGAAAGATTGCGCAAATCAGTGGAAGGTCAAATTACTAGGCTGGAGGGAGCAGGACCCTATATGTGAATGTTATCCAGCAACCAAGAAAGTTCTCCACCTTCAAGTAGCCTCTCTTAAAGATCTTCGATAGGCTAGTGCAAAATGGCATTGCTCCAACTAACCACCCTCAAAAACTCGCCTAAGCCTAATGCACCCGATTATAAACCAAAGTAGCCACTACATAAACAACTACATCTGGGTTAAAGATGAAATATTTAAGACCTCTTGTGATACGGTAGACCAGCCCGACTGAAGTAACCCCTACCGATCTATAACAACCACCACCTACCAAGTGTCATGATCACCCGACTTCAACCCGACGATGAGGGAGGTCATGAACTCTTTCTAAGACATATCTCAACCTGAGGTAGAGCTAGAGCTAAAAAGCTCACAAAGAACCTTTATCGAGTTGGGGGGCACCATTATTTGTGGTGATCTAACATCTAAAAAGGAGCTAGAAACTCAAGCCCTAGTCATCAAAAAGCAATCTTACTCCTCACAATGACCAATATTGTGAGTATCACCAGGCTTTCGGGCATGAAACGGATCACTATAACCGCCTCAAGCATGAAAGTTAAGACTTAATAGACTATGGGGAATTGCGAGTTGAGAAACTTCCAAGGTATGAATGTGAAGACCTGTTAGGGCAGCCCTTGAGCAAATTTGACTTTAATGTTTGATATTCGAGGTCTTCTTCGACTGATGTTTAGATTGAGGATATTGTTCCAAGTGGTTGGGGATTAGATGATGATCAAGCTGCAAGTGAATCTTACCTTCTAGAGGTATGGAAGGAAGGTGAGAAGAAATCAGTTACGGCCATTAACATCTGGTACATGATAAGTGTGAATTATAGGACATTAATGTGAAGGATATCTAGGCATACAACGACTCTGACAAAGAAGTCGAGCTAGTGGGTAAGAATGAATACACGGGGGTAAAAGAGCAAAAGCCAGTCAAGAAAGATAAGAAAGCAGCCGACATTTGGGAGTTACTGATGCACTCATCAGAACATAAAAAGCTCTAATCTAAGCCTTGTTTGGAATAAGTATTAGCACAGTAGCTACGCCTAAGGAGATTATCAAAATGGTAATTGAAAAAACCACCAGGATGATCACTTTCTTGAATGAAAACTTACCATTCTTGGGAAAAAACCACAATAAGGCTCTCTATATAGCAATATAGGTCAAAGAGAAAAGAACCCCATGTGTAATGGTGGATGATGGGTCAGCCATCAATGTGTGTCCCTCTCATATACTCACTAATCTAGGGATCACTACGAAAGACCTGAAACCATTAGATATGGTTATAAGGGCCTATGATGAAATGAAGAAAGATGTGGAAGGAACTTTTGCAGCATTAGTCAAAGTAGGTCCCATTGAGTCCTGGGTGGAATCTATTGTCCTCGACATCTCAATAACCTTTGCTTTGTTATTGGCTAGGCCATGCTTTCATGCCTTGGTAAGGTTTTCTCGGTCATTCAAGAAGCTATCAAAGAGCTAGAAGCCCCTACTAGATTCTAAGTTGTTGTTCTCTACGAGGACTACTTTGATCCTAAATTAGCTGGAATGTTCAAAAAGATGGACTTCATGCTTAGAATGGGGCTAGGAAAGAACCAATAGGGTATTGCAGAGTTGCTAGACTTAAAGGTTAGAAAAATCAACACGAACTCGGTTACTGTGAGGATGAAAATGAGGGTAAACCGAAGGGTAAGACTCTAAAAGATGTATTTGTCTAGGATTACAAGCCCTACTTTATGAAGCATGAACCTATTACAATAGTTGGGATTGAGATGCCGAGATTTGAGATATTCAAGAATCTGATCATCAACAAGATGGTCGAGCTGAGCATCAAGGAGGTTGTGAAAAGGTCACCACTAAGGTAGATGAGCTGAAGCTAGAACAGTTCATCTCCTTACTTGAAAGGATGAGTCAATAGGAGCTAATTGCTCTAATAGAAGAGCACAGCATTGATGTATTTTATAATGATGTAATCGCGCCTGATCTTTCTGAGGGTGGTGTTTCTTTTATTTTTAAGATCAATGATATAAACTCTAATTTTACTTATCCAATGTTTATCTTGATGGTAGTGTGCATTTTAATAATCATGACATGTGCATGTTTGACATTAATTCCATCCAAATATATTCATTTAATTTAGGCATAGATGCAAATCCAAGAAGTATTTTATTAGCTCATGATATAACTCCTAAGGAGATGAGAGAATTAGAAAAAATAATAGAAAAAAAGAAAGTCAATATTTGCTTGGACCTATGACGACATGCCAAGGTTAGATAAGAAAAAAGCAAAGCACTACATTCCAACCTATCTGCACTTCAAAGCAGAAGATGAGAAGATTAAGGTTGGAATGGGAAGAGAAGATTAGAGAAGAGGTTGCTAATTATGGAAAAAGGCTAATTTCCTCGATGTAATCTTAAATGGTTGGCGAATATCATCTCAGTCACGAAGAAGGACAAAAAGTTTAGAATGTGTATGGATTATCGAGATTGGAATAAGGCATGCCTTAAGGATGATTTTTTCCTTCCTCACATAGATGTGATGTACTCCTTCATTGATAGGTTCTCTAGATATAATCAGATCGTGATAGTAGTAATGGGCAAGCTGAAGATGGCATTCATCATCGAATAGGGTACGTACTGCTATAAAGTTATGCCTTTTAGACTAAAAAATGGGGGGTAATTTATCATAGAGCGGCCACTACCTTGTTTCGCGATATGATGCATAAGGAGGTGGAGATGTGTGTAGATGATACAATGGTAAAATTTGAAACAAGGGAAGGGAATTTCTAAGCTCTTGATAAGTTCTTAAGATGAGTGGAAAGGTATAACCTGAGGCTTAATCCCAATAAGAGCATATTTGGAATAACATTAAGGAAGCTGTTAGGGCACATAGTGAGTCAACATGGATTAGAGATCGATCTAGACAAGGGAAAGGCTATTCAAGAGATGCCAGCACCAAAGATAAAGAAAGAGGTTAGAGGATTTCTAGGATGTCTATAATACATTAGCAGCTTCATTTCCAAGCTCAGAATGGTTTACGATCCAATCTTCAAGATTTTGAGGAAACACCAACCCGTTGTGTAAGATGAGCACTGTCAAAAATCCTTTGATAGAATTAAAGAGTATCTAATTAAGCCGTCGGTATTAAAGCGGTCGAAGGATGGAAAGTTGTTGATTCTGTATTTGGCTTTGGGCAATGGTAGCGCAGTGTGGGCCTAATGATGTGGAGCACGTAATCTACTATCTCAACAAGAAATTGTTGCCTTATGAGTCAAAATATAACCTCGTGAAGAAGACGTGTTTGGCCATGATAGGCTATGAGGAAATTGAGAAATTACTTCCAGTCTTATAGGGTGCAAGAAATTTTAAAAATAGATATGTTGAAGTATCTATTCGAAGCTCCGTCTCTTATAGGAAAGCTGGCAAGATGGTTAGTGCTCCTAATAGAGGTTGAAATCGAGTACGTCACCAAGAAGGTAATCAAGGGTAGGATTGTAGCAAAATTCTTGGCTCAAAATGCAATTGACGGAGACGACCTTTGGGATGTGAAGTTTCCTGATGAAAATCTAAAGGCAATCAAGATCCAAGAATGGAAGATGTACTTTGATGGAGCTGTGAATGTAAGAGGTGTAGGGTGAGGAGTAGTTCTGATCACACCAGAAGGAGAGATGCTGCCAATGGTCAAAAGATTGGACATTAAAGTGACAACTAATATTACAGAGTATGAAGCATATTTATTTGGATTATAAGTGACTGCGGTAGCAGAAGCAAAGCAGCTAATGGTCTATGGGGACTCCATACTGGTGATTTAAGAAGCCATCTAAGAGTGGGAAGTGAAAGAAGAAAGGTTGAAGCTATATGTCAACTATTTTAAGACTTTGGTTTGCAACTTCTCTAAGTATTTGTTCATACACTTGCCACGAGATGAGAACCAGATGGCGGATGCACTAGCTACCCTATCGTCTGTATGGGAAAATCCCTCACAACTTTTGTTGAAGCTATTGGTGATTGTAAAATGAGGAGCGCGTTGTTATCAGGGAGACCAAATAATGCAAGTCTAGATAGGACCATAAGAAAATCCTTAGTTTTATGATCTGAAAAAATTCGTAGAAGGCAGTGAATATTCAGAGGAAGCGACTACAAAGGAAAAGCATGCACTTCATAACCAGGCCGAAAACTACCTCAGCCATGAAGGAGTGCTATACAAAAGGATGACTTCAATTGTCCAACTTTGATGTGTTACTAAATCGGAAGCACTAGTTGTAATGAAGGAGATGCATAAAGGGGTATACAGGCCTCACATGAATGACATAGTGTTAACTAGAAAAATTATGCATCAAGGTTGTTACTAGTTAACAATGGAAAAGAATTGTATAGCTCTCGTAAGGAAATGTCGTGAGTGTCAGCTTTATAGTGACTTAAGTCATATACCCTAGACTGAGCTTCACAACCTAATGTTCCTAAGGCCTTTTAGCTTGGAGAATAGACATCATCAAAGAGATAAAGCCTCCTTCGAATGGTCATAGGTACATAGATGTGGCAATCGACTACTTTTCCAAGTGGGTTAGGCTGAGTTATTCACTACTGTGAGGGCAAGGGAGATGGCTAGGTTTATAGAGAGGAACTTGATCTGCAAGTATGGGGTCCCACATCATGTTGTGAGAGATAATGGCATGCAGTTCATGGACGAAACAACAGACTTGTTAACAGAATACAAGATCGGACATCACACGTGTCAGTACCCATTTTCCGGATTTAGATATCAATGGAATTATGAACAACCCTATGATGAAAGTTACTGCCTTTCTCAAGTGTTGGGAGATGGAGGACGAGCAAATTCGAGGTTAGGTTTAAGATTAATCTAACCAAAAATTACCTTTCTGAAATCAATTTGGATTTAATTGTCAAGAAAAATGAAGTTTAAGGGTCAAAACGATAATTTTTGCAAGTTCAGGGACTAAACTCTTAATATTTTTCAAACTTTTTGCTTTTTAGAGCCATTTGGCTCTGCGTAGAGCTGATCGGTTCATCATAGAGCCGAATTGGCTCTATATAGAGCCAGTCCAGTGCTGATTCGTAGTTTTCTTGATCTGACGTCGATTTTTTCATTTTAACGTCTAAAATGACTTTCTAAAAGGATTTTGTTCATAAATATAGGATTTATTTGATTTTATCAGTGATAATCTCTAAAAAATTGAAATATATCGATCTATTCCTAGGGTTTGCTAAACCTTAGCCCTATAAATACATGCTTAACTCTTAGGTTTAGGGGGACCAAGAATTAGTAGTCGATACATTTTTCTGAGAGCAAAAAAAAAGAGTCAAGAGACTGAGAAAGAACTAGAGAATTAGGAAGTTTTTGAAGAAGAATAACATAAGCTTTTTTTCATATCCTAAGTAGCACTGAATCCTCAATCGGTCTTCAATTCAACTGCATCATCCTCTCCTGAGACTCATAGAACAACCAACTATAGTGACAACCTGAGGGTTCCCCCATATCCTCCATCATCCATCATCTTCAAAAACTGGTTTTTTATGATTTTCTAGAAACATGATTAGGTTTTATTTTTATTTATTTATATGTTTTATGAGATTGGAATAGGTTTTTTGGGATTACATGTTATAATATTACCGAAAATTGAATATGATAATAAGAACATTGCTGGGGATTGAACCTGATATTAAGAACACGTAGGATTTTGATTGTGTTTTCTCCTTTTTATGATTAGTAACATGATTAGGGTTTGGAACTAAATCCATAATTCTTTCATATTCTTGTAATAAAATTCTTTAGGATCACATGATCAAGATATGATATTTTACCCTTTTTTTACTGTTAGTTTAAGTATTCTAGGGTTTGTATGTTTTAGGATTTCTATTCAATTTCTATTCTTTTTTATGTTTTTTTATTTATTTTTCCATATTTTAATTGATCTTTTGTTTCCTGTACATGTGTGATTGGCTTCAAGGCGTCGAATCAAGGGAGAAATTGTTGAAAATCCCCTATTAAAGTCCTAGAGCCTAGAGCCGATCGGCTTTACAACTAATGCCGATCAGGTCAGCACCCTAAAACCCTAGATTTCGGCCATTTATGGATTTTTGATGTATTTGTTAAGTTTTTGTACATGCTATACTTAGTTTTAGGTTTTTTTTCTTTCCCTTTTCAGTTGTAGGAGGGTTGTAATAGCTAGATTTATCTTTTGCAGTTTATTTTTTGCTTATTTTTTTTACTGTATGATTAAATAAGTGTAACATGATTGATTAACTAAAATGGGCCACACAGACTTAAGCCTTAAAACTGGACTTGGAATGAAATCTGCAGTATTAGCTTAATTAAGATGGTAATTCGGCTTGAACCTAAAATTCATATAGACTTAGCAGGCACTGTATGCTTAGTTAGGTTAAAATTGGGCCATTTTAGATTTAGAGTCATTGAATTTAGACCTCTCTATAAAAGGTAGATAATTAGGCTTAATAGACTTGGTTATTAAATCATAACTTGTAATTGGGCTAGACTAGGTAGGCCTTGTACATAATTGACTAGTAAATTAGGTTAATAGCTTTAAGTATTAGGTTGGGCTTAAATGGGCTAAACTTAGGTGGACCTTATATGATGTAAGTGCTTGGTGTGTAGAAATATTATGCTGCATTTATAGGGAATAGCCCATTAAATACTAAAATTAAAGAAAAATATACACAAATAAGGATGTTGGCTTTCGGATCCATCTCTAGATTTATAATGTAAGCTTCCTTATGGAATCAAGATACGTCACTCATTACTAAAAGTATGCCGATTACACGGGTGGTGACTCCCATCTCCGGGCTAGTCTCTATGACTAGTTAGCATGTTTCAAATGTTGAAAAGCCTTATAGTGCCGTAGTCACTAAATACACTTGGGTGCTCGCCCGAAATCACCGCCTATAGTGGTGACTCCACCAGGGATAAGAGAAGCTGATTCTAGTGTATGTTTGTCATTAATTTTATTATTAAATGGGTGGTTCTTGCATCATTACTCCATTGTCACACATTGTGCACATTGGTCTCTATAGCCCCAATATCATCGATTAGTGGTTCTTTAGGTCTACTAGAACCCTAGAATTATGACACTACTTCAATCCCATAAACCATAGAGTACGGTGTTTGCCCAGTCGATTTTTGCTCGATTATTTGATATCCCAAAGTGCAAAAGATAACTAAAACTACTAGTCCTTATGACTCCACACCATTTTTGAGAGTATTTTCTTTAGGTTCTTGTTGGCTACTTCTATCGTTCCATTCGCTTGAGGTCTACATCGAGAATACCTTTGATGCTCAATCTTGTATTATACTAGCAGGTCCGCTATCTCACCAATGAACTATACCCTATTATTCATTACGAAATGATGTGGGATCCCCTATCAGCAGATCATGTTCCTTTCTATAAATCTGGCCACCTGCCTTGCCTCTATAGTAGTGAACGACTCGGCTTCAACCTACTAAGAGAAGTAGTCAATTGCTATGACTATGAGACTGTGACCATTCGAAAGAGGTTTTATTTCACCAATGATGTCGATCCCTATGCTGCAAAGGGCCAAGGAGACATTAAGTTATGCAGCTCAGTTGGAGGTATGTGACTCGAGTCATTATAAAGCTAGCATTCACAACATTTCCTTATTAATGCTATACAATCCTTTTCCATTGTTAACCAATAATATCTTTGACGCATGATCTTCCTGGTTAACACTATGTTGTTCATATAAGGCCTATATACTCTTTTGTACATTTCTTCTATCATTACTTAAGTTTATGTTTTAGTCATATATCGATGTTGTACACCCGAAACCATCCTTTTATATAGGACTCACTCATGGCTGATGTAATTCTTAGCTTGAATCCATAATGCATGTCTTTCCTTAGCAATCACTTCCTTTGGAGGTTCTCTATTTTCTGTAAATCTCTTCAGATTGTAAAACCATGCTTCTCTTCCTATCCTATCTGAACTTACACTACTCGATCCCCTTAATAACAAGATGCACCTGACTTCAGAATCACTAAAGGTTTCATTGAAAGTCGTGAGGGGTTAACCCAAAAAGGCGATAGGGTAGCCAACGCATCTGCCATCTAATTCTCATCTTAAGGCAAGTGAACAAAGGAATACTTAGAGAAATTACATACTAAAGTCTTGAGATATTTGACATATGGTTTTAACCTCTCTTCTTTTACTTCCCATTCCTTGAGGGTTTGTTGGATTACCAACACAAAGTCCCATAGACCATCAACTACTTAGCTCCTACTACCACGACTACTTCGCCATGTTATTGGTCACTTTAAAGTCTAATCTTTTTCCCATTGGCAGGACTTCTCCTCCTAGCGTGATCAAAACTACTCCTAAGCCTGCACCTCTTGCATTTATAGCTCCATCGAAGTACATCTTTCATTCCTAGATCTCGATTTCCTCCAGATTTTTATCAAGAAACTCTAGATCCCAAAGGTCATCTCCTTCAATTGTGTTCTGAGCTAAAAACTCCATTATGGCCCTACCCTTGACCATTTTCTTGGTAGTGTACTCAATATCAAATTTTGTCAAGAGTATTGACTATCTACTCAGCTTCCCTGTAAGAGATGGAGCTTTAAACAGATACTTTAGGGGGTTTATTTTTAAAATCTCCTACACTCAATAAGACTAAAAGTAGTGCCTCAACTTTCTTATAGCCCATATCATGGCTAGACACGTCTTTTCCACGAGGTTATACTTCGACTCATAAGGCAACAACTTACTGAGATAAAAGACCACATGCTCCACGTAATTAGGTCTGAACTGTGATACCATTGCCCATATGGTCTCCTCCTCCAAGGCTAAGTATAAGATCAGTGGCTTGCCCTTCTTAGGCGGCTTTATTAGATACTCTTTGATTCTATTGAAGGCCTTCTGACAATGTTCATCCTACACAACGGGTTGATGTTTCCTCAAAAGCTTAAAGATAGGATCACAAACCATTATGAACTTGGAAATGAATATGCTAATGTATTGTAAGCGTCCCAGAAAACCTCTGATTTCTTTCTCTATCTTCGGCACTAGCATCTCTTGAATAGCCTTGACTTTATCCGGATCAATCTCTATGCCTTGCTAACTTACTATGTGCCCTAACAGCTTCCTTGATGTAACTCTAAATACACACTTCTTTGGATTGAGTCTCGAGTTATACCTTTCCACTCGTCCTAAAAACTTATGAAGAGCTTGGAAATGTCCTTCCCTTATTTCAGACTTTACCATCATATCATGAAATAAGGTGGTGGCTGCTCTTTAATAAGTTGCTCTCACATTCTTTAGTCCAATAGGCATAACCTCATAGAAATATGTTCTCCATTCGGTGATAAACGACATTTGAGCTTATCCACCACTGCCATCATGATTTGATTGTAGCCGGAGAACCTGCCCGTAAAGGGATATATCGCATTCGAGGCAACACTGTCAACTGTTACATCTATATGAGAAAGAGGAAAGTCATCTTTAGAGCATTCTTTCTTTAAGTCCCAGTAATCCACGCACATTCGAACCTTACCATCCTTCTTCGGGACTAGAACAATGTTTGCCAACCACTCGGGGTAGTCCACCATGTTTAGGAAATTGGCCTTTACCTGCTTAGCAACCTCTTCTCGTATTTTCACTGCTTATTCTAGCCTTAATCTTATGTTTTATTTGATTGGTTTGATATGCAAATAAGTTAGAATATGGTGCTCTACTATTTTCCTGTCTAGATCTGGCATGTCGCCATATGACCAAGCAAATATCATTTTTCTTTTTCCTATTATTCTTTCCAAGTCTCTCCACTCCTCAGGAGTTATATCATGAGCTATCAAAATGTTTCTTGGACTTGCATCTATGCCTAAATTAAATGAGTCGATTTGTATGGAATTAATGTCAAACATGCATATGTCATGATTATCAAAATGTAAACTACCATCAGGAACAACATTGCATAAAGTAAGCAAAATCGTCCATATTATTGATCTCAGAAAAGAAAGAAACATCGTCCTTATAAATTTCAAACATTATTACATCATCATAAGAAATATGAATAATATTATCCTTTTTAAGAGCAGCTAGCTCCTCTTAACTCATTTTATCTAATAGGGCAGTGAAATTTTCTAGATTTAGCTCCTCTATCTTAGTGGTGACCTTATCTCGAACTTCTTGATACTCAGCTCGACCATCCCATTGATGATCAGGTTCTTGAAAATCTCAAACCCTAGTACATTAGTCCTAGCTACAATAACAGGTTCGGGCTTCTTAGAGTAGGACTTGTACTCCTGCACGAATACGTCTTTTAAAGTCTTACCCTTTGTTTTGCCCTCGTCTTCCTCTTTGAAATAACCTAATCCATGCCGAGTCTTTTGACCTTTAAAGTCTGGTAGCTTTGCGATCACTTACTAATTCTTTCCTAGCCCCATTCCAAGCGTGAATGCTGGTTACTTTAGGATCCATGTAGTCCTCATAGAGAATAATAACTTGGAATCCAATAGGGGCATCCAGCTCCTTGACAGCTTCTTGGATAATTGAAACAACTTTACCACCTTCAGTGTTGATAGTGCCGATCTCGCCTTCATAAGGGAAATTTACCTTCTGATGCATATTGGAAGGAACTCCTCCTAGGTCATGGAATCATGGCCTTCCCAATAATAATGCAAAAGTTACTGGGATGTCTAAGACAGTGAACTCCACCCAAGATTCAATAGGACATGCCTTCACTAGTGCTGAAAATATTCCTTCCATATCTCTCTTTATCTCATCGTGGGCCCTTATAACCATATATGATAGGTTTAGGTCTTTCGCAGCCATCCCAGCTTAGGGAGTATGTGAGGAGAACACACGTGGATGAATGACCTATCATCCACCATCACGCATGGAGTTCTCTTACCTTTGACCTATACTGCTACACAGAGAGCCTTGTCGTGATCTTCCCTCAAGTGGTAGGTTTTCATCCGAGAAAGTGATCATCCCCATAGTCTCATCAGTTACTGTTTTATTCATTTTCTTAGGGGTAGCTATTGTGCTAACGCTTATACCAAACAAGGCATGAATTAAATCCTTTCTATAGTATGATGAGTGCATTAGCAACTTCTAGACCTCGGCTGTCTTCTTCTCCATCTTTCACTACTCTAATAACTTGGTATTCCCATCTTTAGGTGCTTGCTTATCCTGCATTAGCTCTTGTACTCTAGCTTCCTTACCCTTACCCACTAGCTCGGTTTCCTTATCAAAGTTGATGTCTGCCCATATGTCCTTGGCCTTGGTGTTTTGGACTTCACACTAATCCTTAGAGCTATACCAAATGTCAAAAGCCATGACCGACTTCTTTTCCCTTTCTTTCCAATCCTTCAGAAAACAAGGCTCACAAGCTGCTAGATCGTCGTTTGGCCCCCCAACCATTTGGCACAATATTCTCAATTTGAATGTCGGTCAAAAGAGGTCTCAAATATCAGACCTTGAAGTTGAATTTGCTCGAAGGCTGCCCTTGCAGGTCTTCACACTCATACTGAGGGAGTTGCTCAACCTGCCATTCTCCACAGTCGATCAAGTCCTCGATCTCATGCATGAGACGGTTGCACTATGCCCGAAAGCCTGGTGATACTAATATTACTGACCATTATGAAGCTTAGGATTGTCCTTTGGCAGTTGGGACTTGAGTTTTCTGCTCCATTTTAAATGTCGACCACAAACAGTGGTGCTCCCAGCTCGGTGAAGGCTCTCTGTTTGTGGCTTGGTTCTGGTTCTGGCTCGGGTTGGGGTATGTCTTCAAAAGAGTTCATGATCTCCTCTTCACTGAAATCAGTGTTGATCATGGACACTTAGTTTGAGGGTGGTGTGTTATTGTATTTTGGTAAAGGATTTCTTCAGGTGCTAGGTTGATCAGGGTCAGTCTATTTTCCAGCATTAATAAGGTCTTGAATTTCATGCCTCAGCTGGATACAATTATCATTATGGTGGTTGGGTGTTTGGTAGAATTTACAATAGGTGTTGGGTTTATAACTAGGTGCATTAGTGTTAGATAGGTTCTTAAGGGTAGTAGGTTGCAGCATATGCCATTTTGTACTAACCTCTCGAAGATCTCAGAGAGAGATTGCTTGAAGTTGTAGAACTTCCTCGGTTGTTGTACAACATTCACCTCCAAGGTCCTGCTCCCTCCAACTTGGTAGTTCGCCCTTCCACCGGTTCTTATAATCTTTCTTTGGTCATTTTTTATCTCCTTTACCTGTAGCCCATCACCATACAAATCCATGAAGGTCTTCGGGTTCATCATCTACAACCTTTCAACCCATCCTCAAAGAACATTTTGAACCACCATATAAACTTGGGCCTTTTAAGAGCGCTTATTCTTTATTAATCCAGCTTATTCCTCCACCTAGTCAAGAAATCAGAGGACACATTTTGCTTTTGTTTAGTGTACTCGAGATCCCTAATTGACACTTCCAAATGAGTATTATAATCATATTGTTTGACAAAAGAATTACATGTATGACACCATTCAGCCTTGGCAGATTTTTTTAGATCGTGGTACCAGTTTACAGTAGGTCCTTCAAGAGACAACACAAATAGCTTAACAATTTGGGTCCTACTTAGTTGAATAGTTCCCATGATTGTTACATATTATTTCAGATGAACTTTCGAATCACTAGCCCATTGAACTTCTTCATCTTGGGAATTTTGAATTTCGTAGACAGCTTGTCCTCACCTGTCAAACCAGCTCTTCGAAATTATAGATAGGGTCCAAACCTTTGGTTTCCAGCATGCCTTACATTTTGTCAAGTCTAGTGCTCAAGCCACTCACGACTTCATTAGTGGCAAGGGCATTCTCCCTCTTAGCTTGGTCTAGCATAAACTCATCAATATCCTAAAAATTCTAGGTCACTCCACTGCTAGTTAAGTCCTCAGCATTGGCATTAGCAGTGACAGTAGTAGCAGCTGCAGTGGCAGCAACAGTTTTACTAGTGACTACAACTAGGTCAACAACAACAGAAGGATCAGCTAGTGCAATAGGAGCAGCAGGTGAGGCTTAGTTTGCAACCATCCCAACCAAAATTTATTCAAAACATAAAAAAATGCCTATAGAGTCTTTTTTTTCTGGGGTTGATTAGAATCGAGATTGGAGAGAAGATTGAAGTGGCATCAACATAAAATGACTCTATAACTTGGAGCTCTTTCCGAATCACACCCCTCAAATCGTCGTTGACCATATTCTTGAGGATCTCAACATTTTGCTCGTTAGCTCTTCCATTGGCTTCAGTAGCTTAACGTCTTAGCCTTTGAAAATGTTCTAACATAGGCCCGACTTTCGGAGAGATGGATACTCTTTCTAATCCCACACTATCTTGCCTCTTCCAACCCACAGGAGAATCTATATGGCTAGAAAAACTGAGGTTAGTATGATGCGTGAGATGCATAATGCACATGTAATGCACAAAGAAAAAGGAAATGGTTAGCACACACAATAATATACAATTCATCCTTCCAACCTTATTACTCATACACGGTCCATGGTGAGTCTTTCTTCCCTAGAATTTTTGGGTCTGGACTTTCTAGCAACAGGGCATAGTAGGTTTGACGCGCATGCCATAAACTCTTAAAGTAGATTTAAAATAAACAAGGCAATGTTCTCAGTATATATATATGAAAGCCTGCATATTTCGGGCCTAGGGCCTGATTCCACATATTTTGGGCCAATGATTCTAATACTTGGGCTTTAGACACTTATAAGGAGAAACATTTCAGATAGCAAACAATAAGGTTCCTAAGGGAGATTTTTACGGTCATTACCATCAACTAAGTCTTTGGTAAGGATGAAAGGCTCCCACAAGTAAAAAGTGGTCTTCCTTGGCTCATCTCCGCACTCAAGGGTCCATACAACGAAGGAAATTCACTCATTACTTATGAGTGATGGTTAGCCAGTGTTGCAATTCTAGGGTTCCAATGGAACCAAAGAAACATTAACCGACACCATCACGGCTATAAGGACTAAAGTGCACAATGTGTGAAAATGGGGTGGTGATGGAAGAATAATATGTTAAACAATAAAATTAAAGACAAACATACACTGGAATTAGCTACTCTTATCTCTAGTGAAGTTGCCACTATAGGCGATGGTTTCAGGTGCGCACCCGTGTGTCTTTAGCGACTACGGCACTACAAGACTTTTCGACCTAATCGGGAACACGCTAACTAGTCATTGAGACTAGCACGGAGATAGAAGTCGCCACCCGAGTAATTCACCGGGACACTTTTACTAATTATTGATATTTCTCAGATTCCATAAGGAAGCTTACGCTATAAATCTAGAGATGAATCTCGAAGCCAACTTCCTTATTTCTATATCTTAATCTTGAATTTTTTTATTTAACAAATCATTCCCTATAAACACAATAGTTTATATACAAGCATACTAAATAACACATATAGTTCACCTAAGTCTATCCCATTTTTATTAAACCTAGCCCATATTAAGATTATTAATCTTACTTACTAGTTAATTATATATAAGTTCATCCTAACCTAGCCCCAATCAAAATTTATGTTTTACCAAGCCTTTAACCCTAGGTGGACTACTTATTATGATGAGGCCCAATTGTGTGAACCTAGTTCTAATATGGCCCAATCCTAACTAAAACATGGTGAAGCCCACTAAGTCTACTTTGATTTTAGAACTTAGGCCTAATTAATATTGATTAGCTCAATAGGCTACGATTTTCATGTTGGATTCAATTTAACCTAAAGTCTATATGTCCCATTTTAATTAAGCAATTATATTGCAGTTATTTTTCATACATTAAATAAAAAATAAACAAAATAAATAAATTGCAGAAAGTAAATATAACTATTACAACCCGGCCTACACCTAAAATTGTGAAGAAAAACCCTAAAACTAAATTACAGTACACAAAATCGCTAAAAATGCATCAAAACTTGTAAAAATCTGAAAGATCAAGATTGAAAGGAGCTAAGCTGACCGGCTCAGGGCATAGTGTCGATCGGCTCAATGCAGAGCCAATTGGCTGTGCACTGAGCCGATCGGCTATAGGGCTTCTTAGGCTACTTCCTTTGATTTTCTTGTAATTCTCATATCTTAAAGTCAATTTCACATGCAAACAATGTGGAAAAATCAATTAGAACATGAAAAAAGACAAAATAAAATATATAAATAAAATCAAATTAAACCAAAAATCCTAAAAGTTATCTACACCCTAAAAGGCACAAAGCAAATAAACATGGCATATTAATCATATAACCCTAATAAACTAATCTAATTACAAAATTATAAAGAAAATACAAATCTAATCATATAGTCCTAATCATATGACTAATCACATTCAAAATCCAAAGATAGACATATTATTAGATTCTACACCCTAGTGTTCTTGTTATCACATTCAAACACAAATAAATTAGTAACAGATTATAATCCATAAGAAACCCCAATCTAATCACATTAAGCATGAAAAATAAGATATATAAGAAAACCTAATCATGTTTCTAAAAATAAAGAACAGGAAAACCAATTTAATAGGGGAGTGATGTTGATGATGATGGATGTTAGGGAACCCTTAGGTTGTCACCATTGATTGTTCTGCAAGTCTCAAAAGATGATGAAATAGTTTATTCGAAGATCAGTTGGGAATCCAGTGTTGAATGAGGTATTGAGAAAGCTTTTGTCATTTTAAAAGAGTTTCCAAATTTGCATTCTTTCTTAGTGACCTTGCTCTTTAGTTATCAAAAACAGTCTTTGCTTAATAATGAACATAGGTTTTAAATTACAGTATTCTAATCAGTTTTGGGCTAGTGATAACTGGTTAGCCTTCCAACCATTTAGCCGTTGCTTGATCTCAAAGAAAGAGAAAGGGGGCTCTCCTAGTGAAGAGGAAGTCTTCTTTTGTACTGTGGTATAGTTTCATTTGTGCTCTCTTTGAACCCCGCTTGCTTGGCAGAGTGTCTGCGCCTAAAACTGCTCCCACAATAGGTCTTCTCCATACGGACGTCATATGAATGGTGCAGTAGAAGCAGCCAACAAGAACCTAAAGAAAATACTCCCAAAGATGGTATGGAATCACAAGGATTGGTCATTTTGTTTACGATTTGCACTTTGGTGACATCGAACAACTGAGTGGATGTTAACAAGACAAATTCCATGCTTTTTGGTTTATAAGGCGGAAGCAGTCTTGCTAGTTGAGTTAGAGTTGAAATCTTTGAGAATTGTGTTGGAGGCTAAAATATCAGAGTATCGGTGGGTTGAGCAAAGATACCAATAGTTAGTTCTGATTGATGAAAAGAGAATGAGGGCCATGTACCACATGTAGTTGTACCAGAAGCGGATAGCAAAGGCATTCAATAAGAAAGTAAAACTAGGAAAAATCAGAGTTAGTGACTTAGTTTTAAAACACATGAGACCAGTACTCAATCTAAGAGGGAAGTTCAAGCCTAACTAGGAAGGCCCATACTTGGTAAAGAAAATTCTACCTAAGAGTGCCACTAAGATCTCAAACCTAGAAGAGAACGAAATTCTCTGAGCCAATTAATTTGGATCGTCTCAAGAAATATTATAAAAATAATAAATAGCATGTTGATAAAAAAACCTGAAAAAGGCTAGTTAGATAAAAATCAGGGCAATGAGAGAAAATAATCAGCTAGAAAATATGAAAAAACTGGCAAATAATAGGAGTTGTATCATACGAAATCAAAATATACCCATCTACCTTTACTAAATGAATAAATTATTTAGAATTTCTATCAAACATACATATGTTTGTTTATTATTTTACACATTAACTTAAAGAGAAAACTAAGCTAAATTCCTAAGCAAAATAAATGAGATCTAAAAAAGAAGCATATTAGTCATCTTTTCCTTTTCTTTTCATCTGCACTCTTAGATTCGGTAACTAGCGTCGGGTCCTCTTGAACCTCACAATTCCACGAGAAGTGGTAATATGAAGCACGATCCAAGCTTTGAAGTTGTCATTAGTGGTCAGATCGCCTTTAGAGTCTAGGTTGCACTCTATAACTCGACAGGGCCAAAGTCTCACCATCTTCTCCAAAAAGTCTTATCTTAGCAAGAAGCCTTTGAATTCATGTGGAAATTCTAGAATCTGTTGCTTCTGCCCATACTGACAATAAAGTCTTGCAAGTGCATAGAAGGTGGATGCCCCCAATCCAAGTAAAAGCACACAGTCCCGGTACACCATGAGCGTGACATGCTTGATTCTGCACTAGGGGCAAGTCTGGTGGATAAGTGTTTATGGAGTTCCCTTCATCCAAGAAATCCAGCGATCATGGTGTCATGGGGTAGCAAATGATCAGACTTGCACATGCTTCAGCTCATACTTGTTGATGTTCCACGAGATGGTTAGTATTTGCAGCTTCTTGCACAACCAAATCTGCAAAAGGAAAAAAAAAAGAACGAAAAGAGATAGAAGAAAAAGAGCTAAGTTGAAAACTCGAAAGGGTGGCTTAGGCAAAATTTAAGACACTAACCTGCTAAGTTGAAAGCTCGAAAAGGCAACTTAGGTAAAAATTAAGGTAAACTAATAAAGAAAAAAGAGATTTTGTTGCATACCTGCAAGAGAACAAGGCTGCCACCAAACCCTTGTTGGGTTTTGTACATGAGTAGAACTCGATCTACTCCGTGCTCCACCTGATTAATAATGTTAATAATTCTGATGACTCGCCCTCGTTGAGGAGAAATTAGTAGAAATTAGGCATAGAGGCAAAAGCCCAGCATCCTAACCCAAGCAGGTGTATTGCTTACCTTCTTCTCTTAGCAAGAGATCAAGAAAGTGAGAGTATTGTACTCACCAACAAAATGGAAAAGTACCTCAGTAGAGGGCATGCTATAGCTCTACCAATATGCCAAGAGAAGGATCATCAAGCCTTGGAAAAGTAATTGAATGAGTAGAATCCATAGGGCCTATAAGAATAGTAGAGAACTCTTCAATCATGGGACATAGCTCTAGCCCATTAAATCAGAAAACATGGTCTCTTAGGCACCAAAAGTTGACGGTAGAGTGAATAAGTCCATAATCAAGCTAGATGTGTTGCATAGCTTTGAAGGAGGAATTGTGAAATTTCCCAATTTTGATCCATTCATCACCAGTTTAGGTTTTGAGAAGAGTTTGAAAGGTTTTGGCGCTTTTTGAGTCATGGTGTTTCGACTTTTGAAGTATGAATCGTGTATGGGGAAGTGTGAGAGGGTGCATGTATATTTAAAGGCATAAAACCAGAGCTTAATTCGGACTCTACAACTATAGAGCTAAATCGATTGAGTATACAGTCGATTGGTTGTGCGCACATCCGAATCGGCTTATCACACAATCTGATCGGATGTGTGATGTCATCAGGTAATTTTGCAGCACTTTAAGCATTTTTTAGCATTTTCTCGGCCCTTAGTCATTTGTAAACCTAAAATATACAATATTGGGAAGGAAATAATGTCAATGCATGGATTTAAACATCAAAGTGCAAAATTTTATATCTTAGACAAGTGAGAGTTCTACAGAAAAGCAGCAAATAAGCAAAAATGCAAAGAATGGCAATAAAATCAGAAGTCATGGCTCTCTCCCAAGTCTTCAATCTCCTTATCAGAATTGGTATACATCCCCTGGGTCTATAAACTGGACAACTGAAGTCTCAAAGTCTCAATCTTGTGTTGCTGGGCCTCGATCTGACATTGGTCATCATCTACCTACCCTTGCATGCACTCTTGATCCTTCTAAACTAAACCTAAAAGGATATTAGTTATTATATTTCATAAATGCATACATTTTTCATTTAACAATTTAGTTTTATTCTTACCCGCCAGTCCTCATCAAGGATGAAGAACTACTTCCTCGCAGCTCTGACTAGTTAATGTACTTGCTTAGCCTGATCTCTCTAAACCTGTATGATTATTTATATATTATTAACATTTTAAGAAAAGAAAAATGTAAGGTATTGAAAGGAATGCAACTTACGTGCGTGCAAGTACTCGGAGTGAACTCTGGAGGAAGGCAGTGCTCCATGACAAGTCGATGCTTTATGGCGTCCACTAGACTCTAGTATGAAACCATTAGGTACGGGAGAAACGTGACACTCCTAGGCACCATATCTAACATCATTGTGGGAGGTGCCTCAAATGTAGCACTTGTAGAGGAGCTCGAGATATGTGAAGGTCTAGAGCGGCGAGTGAATCGTCCCTCTTTTGGATCAAAGCTGGGGGCGCACGACGGATGAACTATGGCAAGAAAACTAAATGAGTAACCAAGTAAAGTAAAGAAAATGAAAATTCAAGCAAATTCAAGAATAAACCTGAGCCATGATATTGTCACTGAAAGGCACGAGCCCTAGTAGTTAAGGGATCGAGGAGGTATTCCTCCAAGATAAGATGGTGAGGTCCTCAAAGTGTCGTATCCCTCTAAAATTCTAGCTAGCTCCTTGCTGATAAGGTCAGCGGTCTAAAACATGGAGAGAAGGGGAGACAAAGGAACTCGACACCTGGTAGGCCCCCTCTCCCAGCCATGGATCCTCTCACCTAAAAACGAGGCCTGACAAGCAGGGCCAACCAAGAGAATTCTCCTTTGATCAAAATCTACAGCAGAGAGCATGT
Source organism: Ricinus communis (assembly GCF_019578655.1). Taxonomy (NCBI): domain Eukaryota; kingdom Viridiplantae; phylum Streptophyta; class Magnoliopsida; order Malpighiales; family Euphorbiaceae; genus Ricinus; species Ricinus communis. Next base: position 1,169,549 of record NC_063263.1, on the reverse strand, counting down.
AGGGGTCCTAATGACACTGCACGCCTAGCTAGTTGCTATAGATCTGTAGATTGCAAAGCTAAGTAACTAAGACTTGTAAAACACATATACGATTAAAAAAATTTCTTTTTATCTAATCCCAAATCAAGGGTAGATCCACATGCGATGCACATGGACCTGCAGCCACTCCAAATGGACGCTCCTGCTCGAGCCCCAGCAACTCAAGTGCGGGAAGGCTCAGGAAATGTTGATAGGCTATGAGCCCACTATAAGGCCAAGCTTCAAGGCCAAACCTGTAAATCAAGAGTCAGTAACTATTATGCAAATACAAGAAAACATAAAATGAAGAAGTAGAATGGATAGAAATTAAATGAATCACGTGCCAAAAGCCACATATTCTTTTGCTCCCATGGACTATAATGTTCATCTGATAGTACAAGTAGGTAAGAGCTGCAAATCCCTAGTTGAAAGAGGAGACATGGTCCAAATCCTGCAAAGGGGCCAAGTAATGGAAGTTAAGTGAGTACCCCGAGTCACTAAACAAAGTAGTCCCAAAGAGGTACACCAAGAAGGTCCGAGCCATTTGATCCATCTTTGAAGCATTCTGAGGCATGAAGTCCTTGTAATGAAGGGAAATGCTCTAATAGGGTAAAAACCAAGTATTCTTGGACGTCGGTAAGAGACCAAGTAAGTCTGTAATATAATACTACAAGACATTGAAACACTGATCATGGATCGCATCTTCGAAAGGTACAATCGTACCTGTGCAGTCGATCCTCATAATAGCAGCAAAGAAAAGTATGGATAGAGTTAACTCACTAACTAGGATGTGGAAGGTGTGGGTGGTGTCCATCCACCTCTTAAGTAATGCATAGACCAAAGTATGGTTTGTCCTTCCGGTGATGGACGAAAGTGTAGCAACAAATCGGCAAATCCGATATCACTGATCTTAGCCTATACAGAACTCGATAACTGGTCGAACCATTTGCAAGCATCATAGAAATTTCCGACGAACTGGATCGATACGACATCACTCTAAAAGAAGTATGTAAACATAATACACATACATAAAGACTCAAAATAAGTAAGTATATTGTTTATTTATTGTTAATTTACATTAAAAACCCAAAAAATTGGTTTTCAGTCTGTGTAGAGCCAAATCGACATTACACATTGCTGATCGTTTGTGCGCACAGCAGAATTGGCTCTATGGATTAGGGCACGATCTTTTTCTTAGAAATTTTCATAAAATTTCATGTGTTTTGATAAGATAATGCGTGTATCTAATGCACAAGCATAAGAAATAAGATTTAATGTAAGAAAAGTACTTATATAACGGTGAGTGTTCAATTTTGCCAAAAGAGGGATTTCCTCCCCTTTAACGAGCCTAAGATCATTCTAGTGAGAAATCGATGGTGAAAACTCCTAATTTGGTGCGACTCGGGTGCGTCTAGAGAATCTTAATCAAAAGGGAGCCATTTCAAGACCAATTTTGCGGAATTTGGTCAAGAAATGAGTGAGAAATCAAAGAAAGAGTAAATAGGGGTTTGAGAGGAAAGTAAACCAAAAATGGATAAAGTGAGTTATAAATAGGTACGAGGATATTATATATATATATATATATATGTCGTATTGAAGGTAAAAATGCCATTTTGGTCCCTATACAAGTCTCTATAAGACGTATGACAAGTAAATTTGCGTCCTGCAGAGATACACAAATAAAGAAGTTGGTTTCCGATCCATCTCTAGATTTATGGCGTAAGCTTCCTTATGCAATCGAGAAATGTCACTCATCAGTAAAAGTGTCATAGTGAATTACCCGAATAGCGACTCCCATATCCGCACTAGTCCCTATGACTAGTTAGCATGTTCCCAATTAGGTTGAAAAGCTTTGTAGTGTCGTAGTAGCTAAAGAAACTTAGGTGCACGCCCGAAATCACCACCCCATAGTCACGAATTAGTTGTTCTCTAAGTTTGACCTAATTCCGGACCTTTCTGACCTTTTAGGGATTCTTTATACTTTGTAAGCTAAATTAGGTGTTTTGTTTGAGTTTATTAGTAGTAGGAAGGGTTGTGATAGCTATATTTAATTTCTTTCTTTTATTTTGCTTTATTTTATATGTATACCGCATATTTGATTATCTGACTTCTCAATAAAAATTGGACATATAGACATTAGACTTTAAAATTGGACCATAGCATGAAAATTATAGTTCATTAGGTTAATAAGATGGTAAATTGAGCTTAAATTAAAATCTATATAGACTTAGTGGGCTTTTGTTAAGTTTCTAACTAATCAGTGGACCCATCTAGAATAAGATCCCTCAATTGGGCCTTGCATGTAAAAAAGATATGCCATTTAGGTTAAAGATATGATAATTACAAGCATAACATGTAATTGGCTAGACTAGGTGGGTCTTTGTACATAACAGAATAGTTAATTAGATTAACAACAAAAAATGGAAATTGAGCTTAATAAAAATGGGTTAGACCTAAATGGACCTCATATGTTGTAATGGTTGCTTGTGGATATAACTATTGCATTTACAGGAAATAGCTCGTTAAATAATAAAATTAAAAATGAGGATACAAAAATAACAAAGTTGGTTCCCGAGTCCATCTCTGGATGTGGCAAAACTTCCTTATGAAATCAAGAAACATCACTCAATTAGTAAAAGAGTCCAGAAAAATCACCCAAGCGGCGACTCCTATCTTCATGCTAGTCTTTGTGACTAGTTAGCATGTTTCCCATTAGGTTGAAAAGCCTTGCAGTATTGTAGTTGCTAAAAGACACTTGGATGCGCGCCTAAAAACGCTACCCTAAAACTTTCTTTTTCTATTCTTCTTTTCTTCTTCTACCATAATTAAAGAAAAAAAGATTTCAAATATAAGAAAGATTACAAAATTAAATAATAAAAAAATTAAACCTACCTTAATTTCTAAAAATAATACTTTCTTATTCTTATCCTCCTCCTCTTCTTTTTCTTCTAAACTAATTAACTATTTAAAATATAAAAAAATATTAAAAATATAAAAGATATAGATTCTAATTTCCAATCTTACCTTGATGCTTTCCTTTTTTTTTTTGTCTTCTTCTTCTTCTTTAAAAACTTGAGAGATAGAAAAATCGAGCGAGAGAGTGTTGAGGTTGAGCAATATAGAGATATAGAGATAAGGGTTGTGGTTCTTTTGGAAAAATGGAGGAGAGAGTTAGGGATTTCAGAATTGGGGATTTGAGTTAGGGGAGAAGGAAGAAGTTGTTATCGTGTTTTTCTATATCAGATTAGCGACGGACTAATGATGGATAAGTTCATCAATGATTAGGATTAAATAAAATGCAGTGTTTCAAAAATAAGTTAGCGGTGGATTACCGATAGATTCAGATTGATTACTAACTTCGACCTAAATTAAGAACTCGCATCATTAGCGAAGAATTTATATCTATCGCTAAAAGAAATCTATCTCTATCCAAAGCAAATATCTCACAAGCTTTAGCGCCATTGTTAGCGCCAATTATAATGATAGATTTAGCAATCGAAATGGTCGGTCACTAAAACTCTAGTCCAAAATCAATACATTCGCGTTATTAACGATAAAAAAATATGTTGCTGACACAAATTTGTCGCTATCAATTGCCAGTCCCTTACTAACGTTCCCGCCTTTTGATGGCGCTAACATTAATGACGAACTTAATTATTGATTTTACCTATTACAAATTCGTAGCCATTCTGTCATTAAATTCTTATCCATTTTCTCTCTCCTAGTTCGTCACTAGTCCCTTTCTATTTTGTCGCTATTAGCAACATATTAAAATACGTCCCTAATTTTTCATTGTTAAACTGTCAAATTCTAGTAGTGTATGAGGTTGACTTTTATAGCACATGATTTGTTGGGAATTTGGAAACGAAGGTTTGCAGCTGCAGGATGTGGGATTTAATAGGACTACCTTGTAAGCATGTAGTAGTAGCAATTTATACTCATAGAGAAAAGGCTGAAGCATATTTCCGTAACTACTATTTAAAGGAGACATACATGGATATCTATAACCAAGTGATCAATCTTGTCCCAAGTAAGGAAGAGTGGGAGAGAACTGAACTACATCACTCTCAACATTCCTAGAAAACCTACTGGAAGACCTAAGAAAAAGAAGATCATGGGTAAAGATGAACAAGGAACCCTTTCAAAGTTTCTAGAGCAAGTGGGAAGGTAGTGTATGGCAATTGCAAACAGGTGGGAACAATGTTAGCAATTGCAAAGCACTTGTATCGAGTGAATAGCTTGGCAGAAAAGAATGAGGTTGAAGAACAAGGTAGTTTTTCTTTTTTTTTTTATAATTTAGCATAGTTATTTTAACTTATTTTTTATTGCTTCATTTTTAAACCAACAACCTTCACTTTTATTGCTTCGGAATACTTAACAAAATAGTAATAGAAAAAGGACAAGATCATTCACACAGGTAGCCTCATCATCCTAACCACCACCTATAAGATCATCATCTCAGCTACCACTTCGAAGCTCATCTTTCCAGCCACAAGCTCCATTCTCATCAACTCGGCCATAAGCTCCATCCTCATCAACTCAACCACCACCACTATCAAGGCAAAGTAAAGCCTCTTTCAAGCCACCAAGGGCTACCAAGCCAACTATCTCTAGTGCAACTAAAGCTAAGTAAATCTCAAATGTTACTTTGAATGTATGATGGGCTATTTATGCAGCTACAATCTAAGGCAGTGAACCTATCGATGCAGTCTAGCACTCATGGCGAGTATCAAGGTCATGTTCCTCGGGAAAGTGAAAGCCTAGAGTTACTTCTTTGTTCTCTGTTATATTAGCATAAAATGAATGATGAATAATTTCTAAATTAACTAATAACTACAAGCTGAATTCTAAGTGAGATGCAGGAATGAATGGATAAATGAACAATCAAGATAAGAAAGCAAACTCAAAGGGAACCTAGACTAGTTGGTAATCAAACAAAAGATAAAGGATTGATGAGTCCAATTATACTACCCATGGACGAATTCTTAATTGAATTCGGTTTCTCTCTCAAGATAACCGAATTCCTAAACTCAAGAATCTAAAGTTGGAATCTCTTCCTAACGATTGATTATTAAACTAGCATTAAGCTTTAATCCACCTCTATTAAGCTTTGTTAATTCTTAATTCGGCTAATTAATTATCCTTATCTCGAAGTGATTATTAACCAGTTCTTGCTATTCAAAATTCCAATTGCCAAATGGACTTCTTAATCGCATAAAGCAATCTAAACACCACAATTCACAACGTCTCATGAATAATACATCATCTTATTAATACTAAAAGCAAGAAGGATACAAAACTAAACTCAAACAATCCAACAATTTAATACTAAGCCAACATAGTAAAGAAATCTCAATGGATTTAACCAATCTAGCTACACATGTTCATGTTTAAAACAACTAGGAAATCAATTACAATGAAAGAATAATGAAAATGAAACATGTACACCCTTTTCTCTCAAATTGGATGAAAAGCTCCAAATCTGAATATGCACTACGATTGATCTCCCCAATTGCCTCTCGATTTGCTCCACTACTATTTCACACTCGAAGTCTTGCAATTCTGGGATTCTTCCTCTCTGCAACTCTCTCCTGAACTCAGCACTATGCAAAAACTGAACCAGCCGCTGGTGCTCTCTCTCTCCTTGCTTGCCCTAGCTCCAGAAATAGTTTTCCATATATATTTGTCTCGGCCGCGGTACGGAGTCTAAAGTCGAAGCCGGATCTCACCAATTAGGGTTTCTTCATGGCTGTGCCCCCGCCGGTGCTGAGCCACCACGGGCCATGCTGGAGGCCGTGGTGGCCTCGGAAACTGTGCCCAAAACATCAATTTCAAGGATCAAAAGCCAATGGTTGGTCATGGCCAGAGTGATCAGCATGGCCTTGACCTAGGTTGTGCTCAATGTATGCACTGCGAGCTCTTGTCCGATCTTGATGAATTCCCATCCGTTTTCGCATGTATTGATCTATACTTGCTCAAATACTGATGATGGTCCTATAAATTCTCATGAAATACAAAAGAACACAAAACACGGGTGATCTTGGAATAAAAGCACAATAGTTGCTAAGAAAATACGCAATAATATACAAGCAAATATGTGTAAAACTATCCACATCAATGTACCACCATCAGCTTTTAAGAACTTCAAGAGGACTTTAGACTTAGCAGCATTTTTGGACATATAAGGAAAGAAAAACAAAAGAACTTAGATTAGGTTATGCAATTAGGTTTTGGAAATTTCTATCAAATTAGTTTCTATAAATTTGTAATGTGGATTAGCTACTTTTTGAGTCTGCACTTTTGTTAAACCTACTATTGGTAGTTGGCAGTTATTTTGTTTAAACTATCTTTTTTTTTATATACAATTCCTCTCTTTCTTTTTACAAGTAAAATTACTTGCTAATTAAATAGAAAGGTAATAATAAAAAAGGCATAACTTTCTATTACATTGATGTTAAGGCATCACCACAAACACATTATGCACAAGCCAAATAACCAATACATGCTATTCTAAACAATTACAATAACGCTTAAGGAAAATATAAATTTACATTGCCATTTTCTTCACTAACTATTCCAACGTACAAAGTATACATTACAAATAAACACATAAAGAACAACCCAAATAGACACTTTCTAAACCAAATGCATGGTTGCATAGAAATTATAACTTCGCGATACTTCCTTAACTCCAATTGCATCTGCTTGTTTTCTTCTCATGAATTTCTAAATCAAACTATAAGCTATTCATCATCTCTTTATATTTCATCCAATTCCTTAACATTTAAATCTCTTGAGCTTGAAAAATCGCAATTCCATCCTCACATGATTCAATTTTCTGTAATAAGCTTTGAGAATAGGATTTGGTGGATTAACCATTCAAAGAGTTCATATTTGTTGGAAAATCCATATCGTGTGCATCCAGGAAATCTTCTCATTTCATTTCCTAGAGTAGTTACCATCCTTTTTGGAGTTGGAAAAGAAGATCATGAATTCATCATTTAATTTAAACTAAGAATAGAATTAGGAATTTTAGGTATTTGAAGTATATAATTAGGGATTTTTTAAACTTTGTTTCTTAAATGGAATCCATGTGTGCAAAGGTTAAACAATATTTACAAAAAAAGGACATATTAACTACTAATGAAGATTTTGCTTTGCTTGCCCTTAGATAGCAAAGAGAAAAAAGTGGACGACAAAGTACTTTCTATAACAAAAAGACAGGCTTAACAAACAACTTCTTCAGAGCATAATGACCTGTGGGCAAGTCATTCTATGAAAGAAATGCTTTTGGAACAAGAAGAAAGGAAAGCTGGGACGAACAAATGACTGACTTATGATAGTGATTGCAATGTTTTCTTGGTCAAATGACCAGATAATCTGTAAAAAGCTTATGAAATCTTTGTGTGTGAACCAAGCTACCTTCAATCTGAAAGGTTAAAGTGTTCAAGCAGGTGTAGGAATCCACTCAAGATCAATCAAGATAGGGCAGTGGTCAGAGTATGTTCTTTTTTATTTTGGTAAGGTCATTACTTCAAGTCTTATCCGGCCGTATTAAGTAATGGCATAACGGATCCTAATAATATTTTATTAATGACGCACAATGTACTATTTTTTCACAAAACAAGGCAAGGCCTACTTTTGCAAAACTGTGAAACCAAAAGGCATTAAATTATACTTCCCCCTATTAGCTATCAATTAAATATCCTTGACATAAATCTATTTCATGGATATATGATAAGAATTCCTCATGGAGAATCGTTGGTCATCTTATGAATGCTAGCCTCCCGAGGTCCCAACCAGTTAAATGGTACCAAATTTATGTATCCCTGTAGATGTACTTGAAGAAAAAATATTATTGTGCCATACTTAATAAAAAGGATAAAAAGACATAAACCAAGTTTGAAAAAACATTCAAAGAGAGAGTATAAATATTAATAATGCTAAAATTGCAAGGTAAAGGAAAAGTGTATTGTTATAAACTCGTGACATGAAAATGATAGAAAAAATAAGAAGGAAGAAAGAGAGAGAAAGAGAAAGAGAGAGAGAGATAACATAATAGAGAAGAATAAGGAAGAATATAAGTACGAGAAGAGAAGAATTTATACTAATACCAAAATGACCAATTACAATGATTGAACAGATACTTATAGAGTGGTCCAAGACAAGTTGATCAACTCTACTATTGTCGTCCATCAATATCACAAAATATAATGCAAGACTATACCAAAACGTAAAGAAATCATCTTACTATATTATTTATTAATCAAATAGTTGTATATAGTTGTTACTCATGCAACTTCCCTATTAACGCTGTAACTAATTCCTCAATAACAACCATCATATTTTCCTGTATAACCATTTTTTCATTATCTCTAAAATTTCCATCAAGTGCTATTAGGCTAGCCCCATTTACAACATTATCCCTCGCTTTAAAGTCTTCCTTGTCCTCAAAGAAGAAGGCTGAAAATTGTTTTGGAACAAAGGAGAGATCCTACCATGTTGTATTTTCTACAGTAAGATTGGTCCATTAAATTAAGACCTGAGAGACTTCTTGGCTATCACGAACAACCATGCGATGATCCAAAATAGCAAAGGTTTCCACATGAACTATGCCTTGTTCACTACAGTGGAAAATCTTCAGTAGGAACCATATTAGGAGCCAACGAGTCCTTAAGGAGAGAAACGTAAAGACATGATGAACAAATGCTACCTCTAGTAGTTTGAGACGGTAGACCACTGCCCCTCCACATTGTAATATCTCATATGGCCTATAAAAGCATGTTGTAAGCTTAAAGAACTTACATACTACTAAGGAGGTTTGGCAGTACAGTTACAATTTTAAATAAACTCGCTCTCCCATAACAAATTTCCTTTCAGTGTGTTATTTCACCCTGTTGCTTCATTCTATTTTGGGCCATTACTAGAGTATCATGCAAAACTTGAGGCATACGCGTGTGTTGCTTGAAGAAATCGTCAACTGCTTGCACTTTTGTCTCCAGAACATTTAGCTCACTAAAGTGCCAAGGAGGATAACCGTATAACGCCTAAAAAGGAGTCATATTAATGTTGGTGTGAAAAGTGGTACTATACCACAACCCTGCCAAACTAAGCCACTTATGCCAACCAGTAGACTTATGAAAACATATGCATCAGAGGCATGTCTTAAGACAACGATTCAGCCGCGATGTTTGACCATCCGTTTGTGGATGATAAGCAGTGCTATAACTCAGCTTTGTCCCTACTAATCGAAACAATTATTGCTAAAAAAGGCTAGTGAAGATTTTATCATGATTTGATAATATAATTTTAGGATGACCATGCAGTCGGAAAATATTGTCAAGGAACAACTTCGCAACTTTTGTAGCCGTGAAAGGGTGGGTAAGGACCATAAAATATGTTGTTTTGGTAAATTGGTCTGCCACCACCACTATAACATCTCGTTCTTTTGACTCAGGTAGTTAGTCAAAAAAATCCATAGATATTTCGGACCAAGCCTAAGTGGGCACTAGTAATGGCTGTAACAACCTAGGATAAGCTACTGATTCATATTTACATCATTGGCAAACTTCATAATGAGTAACCCAATCAACTACAGCCTGCTTCATTCCAATCCAAAAGAACTATTGTTTCAAGTGTTGATAAGTGGCTTGAATTCCAGAATGTCCATCGGTTGGAGAATCATGGGCTAACTGCATAAGTTGTTTCTTTAAGGATTCCTTAGTACCAATTACAATTCTTCCTTTGTAACGAAGCACTCCTTGATGATAAGAGTAAGGAGATTTAGATTGGGAATCAACTTCTAATGCTACAATGATTTCTTGAAGCTTGGAATCTCCTTTATAACTCTTAGACACTTCATCAAGCCAAGCTAGCAAGGAAATTGACATTATAGTACAAGATCCTTTCAAGGAATAATAATCCCTTCGCGAGAGAGCAGATATGGCCTTATTCTCGATGCCTTTCTTGTAATGAATAATGTAGTCCAGTCCTAACAAGTTTATGACTCCCTTATGTTGTATATAATTATGCAATTATTATTCTAAGAGATGTCTCATACTCTAATGATCTATTTGAATAATAAACTATGAATACTCTAAGTAATGCCTCGTTTTGTCCACATCAAATAGAATTTCCAAAAGCTCATTTTCATAAATGGAAAGAGTTCGATGTCTAGGGCTCAATGTCACGAAACTTCGGCTTAGAGGTTAGCCAAGTCGCGCGGCACTTAGTTAACTTGCTTGACAAAGTCGAACTAACTAAGCCTAGATGTGGATTAGGAGAGATTATAGGTGATCAAAGTAGGCAGCAGGGATTTAGGACTTGGGTAGGGTAGAGAGTTGAAAGCACTTGAGCTTTGAAAATATGGAGAGCTTTATTAAGTTTCCAACCTTCCTCTTGTATGTTCTTATATGTTCTTGTATGTTACAAATGATGAATGGAGGGGGTATTTATAGGCTTTCCACCTCCTTAACTTGTGGCTAGAAATCATTCTTCTAGAATTCTCTACAAGTTACATATGTATAAGGCTTCCTTTGGAAGCTACTCTATGTACAAACAAGGGAAGCTTCTAGGCAGCTCCTTGGCTTGGCACAAAGCCTTGCATCCTCCAGCAATTTCTAGATCCTTCCCTTGGTTTCCTTGGGCTAGGCTGCAGCATTGGGCTGGGCATATGTTGGGCATATTTCTGCCCATGGACAAGCCTTGCCTTGCCCAAGATGAGGCGGGCTGTGACACCCTCCCCCACTCAATCTCGCGACATCCTTGTCGCGCCTTGAGCTTTGTAATTTTGTATATGCTTGGGGAATTGCCATAGCAAATCATGACATTCCCCCATAACCTCGCTGTCAGGCAAATTTTTTAACTTCACCAAGTATTCGGTGTAGTTGGGAACTCCTCTTCTTTTTATCACTCTATCCGTAAGGATGCATTCAATCTCCTTGTCGAACTCGGTGACAATGGCTGTTGGAGCTCTTCTAGATTCGCCACAGCTGGGGTCTTCCTTGTCTTCGTGGTATGGCTTGAGCATACTCACATGGAAGACATTATGGATCTTTAATCTCGAGAGAGGTCGGTAGCGGCGGACACCAGCAGCGTTTCCACGATTGGGAACGGGCCTTCATATCGCCTTACCAAGGCTTTGTGTACTTTGCGGAGGGACTTCAACTGATTAGGCAGCAGCTTCACCATCACCAAGTGATGGGTGCTAATCGTGTTAGCTACAATCTAAGGCAGTGTACCTATCGATGCAGTCTAGCACTAATGGCGAGTATCAAGGTCGTATTTCTCGGGAAAGCGAAAGCCCAGAGTTACTTCTTTGTTCTTTGTTATATTAACCTAAAATGGATGATGAATAAATTCTAAACTAACTATTAACTACGAGCTAAGTTCTAAGGGAGATGCAGGAGTAATTGATAAGTGAAATAATCAAGACAAGAAGACAAACCCAAAGGGAATCTAAACTAGTTGGCAATCAAAACAAAAGATAAAGGATCAGTGAGTCTAATTATGCTACCAGTGCGATTCTTAATCAATTCGGTTTCTCTCTCGAGATAACCGAATTCCTAAACCTAATAACCTAAAGTTGGAATCTCTTCCTAACGATTGATTCTTAAATTAGCATTAAGCTTTAATCCACTTCTATTAAGCTTTGTTAATTCTTAATCCGGCTAGTTAATTATCCTTATCTCTAAGCGATTATTAACCAGTTCTTGTTATTCAAAGTTCCAATTGCCAAACGGATTTCTCAATCTCATAAAGCAATCTAAACATCACAATTCAACGTCTCATGAATAATGCATAATCTTATTAACACCGAAAACAAGAAGAATACAAAACCAACTCAAACAATCCAACAATATAATATCAAACCAACATAGCAAAGAAATCCCAATGGATTTAATCAATTTAGCTAAACATGTTCATGTTTAAAACAATCTAGGAAATCAATTACAATGAAAGAATAATGAAAATAAAACATGTACACCCTTTTCTCTCGAATTGGATGAACGACCAAATCCGGATCTACACTTTGATTAATCTCCCAAACCGCCTCTTGAATTGCTTCCACTACGGTTTTGCACTCGGAACCTTGCGATTCCGGGATTCTTACTCCCATGACCTCTCTCTCTGACACCGCAGCAAACCGCACCACCGGTACGACCTTATGTCACTCTTTTTCCTCCATTCTTTTTTCTCTCGGAAAATTCATTTTTTCTTATATATTTAACTCAAGAGCACGTGGTAGTCAGAGGCCGTCGTCTCGTGCGGCTACTGTTGAGTCCATGCGGTCGAACCGTATCCGTGATCTCACCAACTAGGGTTTCACCATGACCGTGTTGCTCCCGTGTTCGGCCACCGCGGCCGAGCCGTCAGGTGGCTACGAAAACCGTGCCCAAACTATTGTTTTGAAGACCAAGTTTTGATCATTGGTCACGGCCGAGTCCAGTGATGGTCGGCCTTGACTCGGGGCCGTGCTCAACGCAACGCGGGCTCTTGTCCGATCTTGATGAATTCTCGTCACATTTCGCACGTATTGATCTATAATTGCTTAAACACCGATGATGGTCCTATAAATGTTCCTGAAATGCAAAAGAACATAAAACACGGGTGATCTGGGAATAAAAGCACAATAATTGCTAAGAACATACGCAATAATATGCAAGCAAATATGTGTAAAACTATGCTCATCAAATTACCCCACACTTAAGCTATTGCTTGTCCTCAAGCAATTAACAACTCAACCCACAAAACTACAGTTAGCAATTCATTTCAGTTTATGCCCCTAGTCCACAAATGTAGAGTATTCAACACATCTCAAAGGATACTCAATCATAAATCAAATTACAAATCATTAACAGAGAATGGAAATAATATTAATGCATGAGTAACTTAAATGACAACTCAACACCAACATCATGAACCAATGCCTCACAGGGATCACTCAAGTCGCTCAAAGTGTATATTAGGTAAATAACAAATCCCTCAAAGCAAATGCACAAGACCCGCTCACCATAAGCTTGCTTATAAATCATATCTTCAATGAATAAGTAAATACCAAAATCAAAGGGTCTTTACCAAGATTGTAATGGGGCTAGGGTAAAAGTGCGTACCTACGAGATTTGGACGGGAGTATGAAAATCTGGAATTCGTGCGATAAACAATATTATATGCTAAAAGGATTAAATGCCTAAGATCACAAAAAGAATCATTCACTAAAATCCATACTTCATAGAATAACGCTCGCAAATGCTCTAAATCCAATAAAAAGATAAATAATTAAAGAGATTTGTTTATTATATTTTTTTTTCTTCTTTTTTTTCTCTCTTTTTTTTTTTTTTTTAAAGAAATGAACTAGCAATTTATTAGCGACCGCCGCATACAACTCGAATAAACATAAAGAATAACAAATACAAATTGGATCAAGGGGAGCATTTAAAATATCAAAAAGATTTAGTGAATTTACTAACATAGCAACTAGCATTTTAATCACACATAAAGTCGAACATATCACAGAAAGAAATTCCAGCATAAGGGTAAAGGAAAGATAAATGTAAAGAATGGTACAATTGAAGTGTATAGGTGTAGATTATGAAGAAAAGGTTAGGCTCAAAAATTGGCTAACTAATGGAAACATAAGGTGGTAGGCTTTTGGTCAAATGTGGGGAATCCTAAATCGCCCAAATCATCTCATGGCATTCACAATATTCATGTAACTTCAACACGCATTACAAAGCAAGTTATAGAAGCAAAGTTAAGTACAATGCACACTCAAACAAGAAATATAAAGAGCATAAGCATAATGAATGCTCAACTGGCTCAAAATCTCACTTTCAGGTGTGGTATTAGGTGCAGTTGGTTCGCAACATCATTAATTGAATCATTATTTAAGAAACACATGCATATGATATTATCAACGTTCTAAGTTAAAATTCGACAATTCGAAAAAACAATTAAATAACACCGGTTTAACCCGGCAGGGTTGATGTGTAAAACACCATAAATTGTTTTCTAAGGACAATGAACAACAAAGAAAAGTAACTACAATTCTATAAATCAAGTCATCAATCAGCTCAAAAATAGCATACTCAAGTGCATAAAAACACAATGTCCTAACATCCCCTAAAAATACACAACACCTAGCCATAGCAATTTCAGATATATTAAAAATCCATATGAGAGATTAAGGTTTACCCATAAGCACCCCACACTTGAAGAACACACCGTCCTCGGGTAAAATGTTATGGATACCCCGCATGGAATGCTCAACTCGAGAGAACAAAGGCAATACAACCCAAGTGCATGACATGTATGAAAAATAAAGTAAATAAATGCGGAAAATAAAAGATCTAGGGGACTCGATCATCCATCGAGGGCCGATGTTGTGGAAATTCAGTGTCTCCTGGTAGAATCCGAAAATAATAAAATAAAGAAATAAAATTAAAACTGAAAATATGAAAACTAAAACTAATAAAATGTTTCAAAACAAAAGGTTAAAATATTAAAGATTAAAGATAAAGTTTGGGGTGCCTCCCAAAAGCGCTTCTTTTTAATGTGATGAGTCTTCTTAGCTGGACTCATGGTGAAAGGCAAATGGGCATGATCGACGACCATCCATCCTTCTTCCAAGCAAATATCTTCAAGTATCCGCTTAGAGGGATAATCGTCAATTTCTTCTTCCCGACTATCAAACAAGCTGCCAATATGATGGGCAAGACTCGCTCCTCATATAATTGGATGTAGTCATGATGCTCTAGGGGCTCTTCCAATTTGAAAGCTGGAGTTTCAACAATTAGAAGGATCGATGGTTGGGCAATCTCTTCAGGAGTGTCGATGGTTTTCTTCAATCCCTGGCTTGGTTCACTTGCTAAGAGAAACTCGAGCTCCTCCAAGACTTCTTCATTGGACAACTCGTGCTCATCTTCCATCATCGAGGAGACTTGTGGAAAATCTACCAACAATTCCTCTAACCTATGACTCAAAGCATCATCACTTAGACATTCTGATAGTCTTTCGGAGGGATCATGTTTGCTTCTCTTCCTTTTCCGGTTCTATCTCCATGTTCAAAGAGTCGTCCCGCACATAAGCATCATCGTCAAACATAATAGATAAACCAGGAAAAATTTTCACTCACAGGCATAAAGTGATGGCGCTCAAATGCTCCCTCGGATTCGATGGCGTTTGATGGAGTTTCCAATTGCTCTGCCGCTTGCTAACCGAAAGATCAAGCCTACTTGATGCTCTATGTTCTTAATCGAGGCTTGTTGATCTTCAAGTATCCTCTCCGTTTGTTGGAATCACATCAAGACTTGTAATGAACCTCATCATCGGCCTCCTCCGACACTAACTCTTCATCTTGAGTTGAAGGTGCAACATTAAATTTCTTTGATGTAGTTGCTGAATTCTAGTGGTTCTTGGCCATCTAAGCTCCATCCAAAGGGTGAATGAATGCTCCACTCTTGATTGTAGGTGCTTCCATACGAGTCATTTGGCCAACTTCCGTATAATTCACATTCACAGTTATAAGAACAATGAGCAACATCACTATACAATGGACAATCATTACACACATGTAAACCACAACAAAATTCACAAAAGACTTTAGATGAAAGGATAGGAGAAGAGAGTTGATCGGTAGCCCTGCAAACGATTCCACTCGAGCATCTAAAGATGCACGGGCATCCCAATTTTTAGCACTCTCTTGGTTCCTGATCCCATTTTCCAATGTATCATACAAAGAGTTTAAATTTAGCATTGAACCTCCTTATCATTCACTATATGAATCATAAACTTAAACTAAATAAATATGTACAAAAATAAAATAATTAAACAAATAAAAATAAAAATCATAAAATAATAAGAAAGAAAAAAAAATGGCTAAATTAACAAATAGCAAATTTCACTCTAGTTTTCAAACATTCCCGGCAATCAGCAGCACCAAAACTTGATGGGTGCTAATCGTGTTAGCTACAATCTAAGGCAGTGTACCTATCGATGCAGTCTAGCACTAATGGCGAGTATCAAGGTCGTATTCCTCGGGAAAGCGAAAGCCCAGAGTTACTTCTTTGTTCTTTGTTATATTAACCTAAAATGGATGATGAATAAATTCTAAACTAACTATTAACTACGAGCTAAGTTCTAAGGGAGATGCAGGAGTAATTGATAAGTGAAATAATCAAGACAAGAAGACAAACCCAAAGGGAATCTAAACTAGTTGGCAATCAAAACAAAAGATAAAGGATCAGTGAGTCTAATTATGCTAGGCCCGTGGATTTTACTTAATTCGGTTGCTTCTCTCGAGATAACCGAATCCCTAAACCTAATAACCTAAAGTTGGAATCTCTTCCTAACGATTGATTCTTAAATTAGCATTAAGCTTTAATCCGCCTCTATTAAGCTTTGTTAATTCTTAATCCGGCTAGTTAATTATCCTTATCTCTAAGCGATTATTAACCAGTTCTTGTTATTCAAAGTTCCAATTGCCAAACGGATTTCTCAATCTCATAAAGCAATCTAAACATCACAATTCACAACGTCTCATGAATAATGCATAATCTTATTAACACTGAAAACAAGAAGAATACAAAACCAACTCAAAAAATCCAACAATATAATATCAAACCAACATAGCAAAGAAATCCCAATGGATTTAATCAATTTAGCTAAACATGTTCATGTTTAAAACAATCTAGGAAATCAATTACAATGAAAGAATAATGAAAATAAAACATGTACACCCTTTTCTCTCGAATTGGATGAGCGAATGCTCCAAATCTGGATCTACACTTTGATTAATCTCCCAAACTGCCTCTTGAATTGCTTCCACTACGGTTTTGCACTCGGAACCTTGCGATTCGGATTCTTATTCTCCCATGACTCTCTCTACACTAATGCGAGAAACCGAGACCGTACAGCTCTATGTCACTCTTTTTCCTCCCTTCTTTTTCTCTCGGAAAATTTATTTTTTCTTATATATTTAACTTCGTAGACGGCCGTGGTCAAGAGCTTCAAGACGTCGCACACGAGTCCATGTGGGATCTCACCAACTAGGGTTTCACCATGACCGGTTGCCCATCGGCCCGGACGCCGTCGGTGGTGGCTACCTGAAACCGTGCCCAGAACTATTGTTTTGAAGACCAAGTTTTGATCATTGGTCACGGCCGAGTCCGGTGATGGTCTATGCTCTACTGACTTGACTCGGTGCCGTGCTCAATGTGTTGGCAGCTCTTGTCCGATCTTGATGAATTCTCGTCCGCTTCCGCACGTATTGATCTATAATTGCTTAAACACCGATGATGGTCCTATAAATGTTCCTGAAATGCAAAAGAACATAAAACACGGGTGATCTGGGAATAAAAGCACAATAATTGCTAAGAACATACGCAATAATATGCAAGCAAATATGTGTAAAACTATGCTCATCACCAAGTCACGTATTTATTTCTGGCGTCCTTCCGTCGGCCACCACTCTCTAAACCGCTGACCCTTTGTCGAGGCAGGCCCTTGTTATGTTCGCCTCTTCGTGCCATTCCCTTGCAAACTTATATGCGGAAGGGTTGGCTCCTCCATAGCCAGCAGCAATGGCATTTGGTGTTAATGGCTGCTGTCCCATAATGACTTCGAAGGGACTTTTACCCGTGGACTCGCTCCTTTGGAGGTTGTACGAGAATTGAGCTACGTCAAGCAGTTTTGCCCAATCTTGTTAGTAAGCACTAACATAGTGCCTTAGGTAGAGTTCCAGCAAGGCATTAATCCTTTCCGTTTGGTCGTCGCTTTGCGGATGAGAGCTTGTGGAGAAGTTGAGGTCTGTGCCTAGCAACTTGAACAACTCTCACCAAAACTTGCCGGTAAACCGAGGGTCTCTATCACTGATTATACTCTTCGGTAAACCCCACAGCTTCACAACATTCTTAAAGAAGAGACGAGCTGCCTTATCTACCTTGCAGTCTGTCGGGGCAGGGATAAAAGTAGCATACTTGCTAAATCTATCCATAATAACCATGATACTTCCGAACCCTTCAGATTTCAGCAGGGCCACAATGAAGTCCATTGAGACACTCTCCCGGCCTTCGAGTGGACGTGGAAGAGGTTCGAGTAGGCCGTGACCATGAGGCCATCTGTTGCTCCACCTTGTCTTGTTGGCATACAAGGCAGGTCCGAACATAGGCCTCCACATCGTTCTTAAGTTGCGGCCAGTAGTAATTTTGCTGGACTAACACAAGTATGCGAGTCATGCCGGGATGTCCACCCCACAAGGAGTCATGGCACTCCTTCAAAATTTCTCTCCACAAGTTTCCCCACTCGGCACATAGACTCGATTGCCAATAGTAAGGAGAAGGCCATCTTTCTCCCAAAATCGTCAAGTTTTTCCCTCGATCGCCAGCTTGATGATGCTCTTGGCCAAAGTGTCTTACTGCATTCCTTCCTTGATGCGGCTAAGAAAGTCACTCTTCGGTGTGCTAGCAGCAATGAAAGCCAACTCCGCCTTTCTACTCAACGCATCAGTGACAACGTTGGCTTTGCCTGGCTTATATTCAAGCTTGTAGTCGAATTCGGCCAAAAAATCTTGCTAGCGTGCTTGCTTAGGACTCAACTTCTTTTAAGTCTGAAAATAGCTTGTAGCCACATTTTCCGTTAAGATAGTGAACTTGCTACCGAGCAAGTAATGTCTCCATGTGAGCAAGCAATGGACGACGGCGATCATTTCCTTCTCTTGGACAGTATACCGCCTTTCCGTTTCATTGAGCTTGCGACTTTTATAGGCGATAGGGTGCCTATCTTGCATGAGGACGCCTCCAATGGCATAATTCGAGGCATCCGTGTGCACCTTAAATGGTTTTCCGTAATCGAGCAGCATCATGACGGGCTCCATTAACACGGCATCTTTCAAGGCTTCGAATGCAGCTTGGCATTCCATGCCTTATTGTTCTTGAGTAATTCCGTCAATAGGGCGGCGATAGCCGAATAGTCTTTCATGAACCACCGATAATAGTTCACCAGCCCAAAAAAAGATCGCAACTCGGGCACTTTGGAAGAAGGTTGCCATTCTTAGATGGCTTTAACTTTTGCTGGATCCATCATCAACCTGCCATTTTTGATTCGATGGCCAAGGAACTCCACTTCTTCTCTCGCGAATGAGCATTTCTCACGCTTCACGTACAGCTCGTGTTCGTGGAGTACTTGGAAGACTTGCTTGAGGTGTTGCACATGCTCCTCAAGACTGTTGTTGTACATAACAATGTCATCCAAATAAACAACCACAAACTTGTCAAGAAAGGGATGGAGTACCTTGTTCATGAGTGTGTAGAAAGTGGCAGGGCATAGTGAGGCTGAAAGGCATGACCAAGAACTCGAAAGCTCCATATCGCATCACACATGCTATCTTCAGCACATCACCAGGTGCGACGCGGACTTAGTAGTAACCAGACCACAAATCCAGCTTTGAGAAATATCGAGCCTTCCCCAATTGATCGAACAAGTCGGCAATCAAGGGGATTGGATACTTATTCTTGATGGTAATCTTGTTTAAAGCCCGATAATCTATGCACATCCGTAGCGAACCATCCTTCTTCTTTTGAAATAGGACTGGCGTACCATATGGGGCCTTCGATGGCTGGATATAGCCCGAATTAAGTAAGTCTTGGAGCTGTTTCCTTAATTCCGCCAGCTCCGGAGGTGCCATGCGGTAGGGTGCCATGGCAGGAGGTTTCGCACTAGGCTCGAGCTCGATGTGGTGATCCACATCTCGCTTTGGTGGCAACTTTTTGCGGCAGCTTCAGTGGCATCACGTCCTTATATTCGTCAAGGACTGCTTTGATGGATTGTGGCAAATGCGGGGCAGATTGCTCAACATTGTCCTCATTGTTGAGCTCCCTCATGGTTGCGACGTAACACTCCCCGTTCTTGAGACCCCGCTTGAATTGCAAGGCAGAAATCATAGCGGGTTTGGATTTTGCCATGCTCCTCAAGGGGATCACTCGAAGCTTGGAAGCATCGAGGATCACTAGAGAGCTCATGGAAGGGACTGGAATGGCATAGGCTTTGTAGAAGAATGCAAGACCAAAGACAGTTTTAAAATCATCCATAGGCACAACAGTAAAGTCTAGCGTACCTTGCCAATCACCAACTTGCACCTTCACATTTTCCAAGAATGCCATGCATGAGGCTTTGCCTCCGAATCGATGCTTAATCGTCGAGCTCCTTTGACCTGTGCCTAGGCGCTTCACCTCGTGCACGTCCATGAAGTTGTGGGTAGCACCCATATCGAGCATGGGGCAGGCAGTTTTACCCTTAATAAAAGCATCGACGTAAAGCAGGCCTCTCTCCTTGGAGACTGAGCGAGAGAGGAGCTTTGACAACGCACCTAAGTGCTATAGAGAACCCATGCCAGCATGGGGTTCTTCTTGGCAGTTATCTTTGTTGAATTCTACCACGATGGCATTCATCGCCTTTTGATTTGAAGGGCCCTCACCCAAAGGTGGTCCGTCGCGAAATGAAGCAAGGCTCAACGGCTTAGAGGCGATGGGTTTTCTTTATGCGATGAGCCTTTGCCATGCTTTGAGTTGCCGCTAGAGGACTTCTGGTAGCCACTCTCCTTGCCTTTGTTGAAGTCCCTCTTTTGGCCTCCCCCGCTCTTGGAATAGCTAGGCTTCTTGCCCTTATCTTGAGTAGAGTAGTCCTTAAGGTTCTCCACTACGGCAATTGCTTCGTCAAGGGTCTGCACTCCACATCGCTCGAGCTCCATCTTGACCCAATCCTTCAGCCCATCTTTAAAATCAAATAGGAGTTTATCGTCGGTTAGGTCTGGAATCTCTAGCATGAGAGTCGTGAACTCCTTGACATACTCGGCAATGCTTCCGGTTTGCCTCAACCTACACAACCTGTTTTGCACCTCATCGTTGGCATTATGAGGCACAAATTGCTTGCGGAGTTCAGTCTTGAACTGATCCCACATGTTGATAATGCAAAGCCCCTTCTCCCTCATCAGTGACATTCATCGCATCATAGTATTGTTCAAGCCCGAACAAGAAGTTTTCCACCATAGTGGAGTTGCGTGTGCCATTGTACATGGCAGGCTTAGGGACTTTCAATTCATGTGGGCAGCGGAACTAGTAGTGGCAGCTGTGCTTGTCGAGGGTGGACTACCTCGACGAAGAGCATCCATCTCCCTACGAAGCTCTTTCAGCTCATCTCGTAGGGTCTTTTACTGGTAGGCGAACTCCTCCCTAAGGGAGCATAGTTCTCCCTGAAAGGCTTTGCCAAGATCTTCGATCATGGCCTTGGCAGCCCTTGTGATCTCTATGTTTTCTTAGATGAGGTTGTCAACCTGATCACTAAGCTCGCCAATAGTCGAAGTCATGCTAGCCAAATCTTTCTCAAGGCTAGCAACTCTGTACTCCACAGCTCGCACGCTGGAGCCTTAGATTTGCCCCGTCTAGGCTGTGATAGTTGTTCCTCACGCCCGCAGGTCTGCTCAGTGCGTTGCTCTTCCACTACAGCAGCCACAATTCCTTCCTCGCTTGCCATCACTCGAATCACTTCCACCAGCGGTACCTAGGATTCAAACCGTTGCTCTGATACCACCTGTCACGAAACTTCGGCTTAGAGGTTAGCCAAGTCGCACGGCACTTAGTTAACTTGCTTGACGAAGTCGAACTAAGTAAGTCTATATATGGATTGGGAGAGATTATAGGTGAGCAAAGTAGGCAGCAGGGGTTTAGCATATAGAGTTGGAAACAACGAGCTTTGAAATATGGAGAGCTTTATTAAGTTTCCAACCTTCCTCTTGCATATGTTCTTATATGTTCTTGTATACAAATGATGAATGGAGGGGGTATTTATAGGCTTCCCACCTCCTTAACTTGTGGCTAGAAATCATTCTTCTAGAATTCTCTACAAGTTACATAAGTGGCAAGAGGCTTCCTTTCCTTTGAAGCTACCATTGCAAAGGGAAAGCTACTCAGCACCATGGCCCTTAGTGCTTGGCACAAAGCCTTGCATCCTCCAAAGCAATTTTCTAGATCCTCGTTCCCTTGGGCTTGGGCTAAGGCTTGGCTATAGCTGGGGAGCCGGGCATACGTTGGGTATATTTCTGCCCATGGACAAGCATTGCCTTGCCCAAGATGAGGCGGGCTGTGACATCAAGCTCCTCCTAATATAAGCTACTAGCTTATTATTTTGCATTAAAATTGCTCCTATCCCTTTGTCACAAGCGTTGGCTTCCGGTTGAAATAGGTTAGAAAATTCCGGCATAGCTAAAATTGGACTTGTCATTATAGCATGTTTAAGTTCTTGGAATGTTTTATCTGCTGCCTCATTCGAATAGAATTTGTCTTTGCGTAACAGGTTAGTAAGGGGTTTGCTCATCACTCCATACTTGCAAATAAATTTTCTACAATGACCTGTTAGTTTAGGGAAACCACAAATTGCTTTCAAATTCTGAGGTCTTGGCCAAGAAACCATGACTTCAATCTTAGCCGGGTCAGTGCATATAACCGAGATACTCTACATGTGGCTCCAAAGGAGCACTTTGATAATTTGGCATAGAGCTAGTTATTTTTCAAAACCTCAAATACTTTTGAAAAGTGTTGTATATGCCCCTCTACAGACTTGTTATATATCAAAATATCGTCAAAGAAGACTAGCATGAACTTACGAAGATAAGGTCTGAAAATATGGTTTGTTAAGGACTGAAATATAGCAGGTGCATTTGTGAGGCTAAATGGCATCACTTTAAACTCGAAATGGTCGTGGTGTATACGAAAAGCTATCTTATGAGCATCCAAAGGCTTCATTCTTATTTGGTGATAACCTGCCCTCAAATCAATTTTAGAAAAATAATAAACTCCATGTAATTCATCGAGTAAGTCTTCTATTATAGGAATAGGAAACTTATCTTTTATGGTTTGCTGGTTCAGTTGCCTGTAGTCCATGAAAAATCACCATGAGTTGTCCTTCTTCTTGACGAGAAGAATAGGAGAAGCAAATGGACTTCGGCTACTCTTATTACTCCAGCGTGTAACATTTCCTCAACTTGTTTTTTTATTTCATTTTTAAGGGCATGCGGATATTTGTACGGCCTCAGATTTACTAGTCCACTACCAATTTTCAATGGAATGGCATGGTCATGAACTTGAGCTGGAGGTAACTTAGTTGGTAATTGGAATACTTCTAGCACCTCATTCAAGAGCTCATGCATTTTTTGATGGGATGATTCAGTTCCAGCTGGTTGGTGACAATGAACATTGGAATCTTCAGTAGCGATTGAGAATAATTGCCCAGCAATGTTATTAAACTTCTTCCTAAAGAATCTCTTCGATTGTTTGCCCATCATGGCCTTAAGTGTTGCCACTTCTTGCACATTGATTAACTCAACCTGTTGGCCATCTTTTTGAAATGTTAATTTCAAATTCTGAAAATCGAACAACAATGTGTTGTGTTGTCTTAACCAATCAACACCTAATACGATGTCATTCCCCTTAATTCTAGTACCCTTATATCGAAACAAAGCGATAGACCTGCATATCCCAAGTTAGCTTCTCACAACGCCCTCCACTCTACATACGTTGGTCGTTGGCCATAATTATAGTCAATGGTGGGGCCTTAACAATCTGAGATCCTACATCCTTTGCTACCTTAACATTAGTAGGTTGTGTGCGCTTCCGCTATCCACTAATATCATAATCATCTTTCCACCAATGTTGCCCTTAATTTTTAGGATATTAGATAATGCACTACCACTTATAGCATGCATGGATAGCTCTACCTCATCGACTCCTTCATCCTTAATGAAGCCTGTATACTCATCCTCAGCACACTCCTCTTCTCCATCCATATATAACAGTGTTTTATTCTTACACTGATGCTAGGTAGTATCTATCCCACACCTATAGCAAGTGTTATTACCTCTTCTTTCAACTTAAGGAGCTTTGCTATTTTCACCTACTGAAGTTCTTATAGGTTTCATAACCTTAGTTACCCCATCCGTAGGCTCTTGTGTACCAATGGTTTGTCCAAGAGAATAATTCTCAAATGATTGGGTATTAAAAGTCTTGTGGAACATAAAAGAGCAACTAGAGTTTTGTGGTTTTGTTGTACACCTGGTAGAGGTGGTAGTGTGTCATTTCCTCAAGGCATCAATTGCCTGCTCTTGCAATTTGGCTTGCTCGAAAGCCTGGTGCAAGTTGTTTGGTTTAAACATCTTGACCACGGGTCGTAACTCATCATTTAGACCGCTAATAAAACTAGAGACGAAGTATGTTTTAATGAGCATGGGATTAGATTTCACCATAAGAGATTTCAACTCTTAGAATTTCTTATGGTAGTCAATAACCTTCCCTTCTCGTTTTAGTTTATTAAACTGTTCTACCACTTCATTTATGCTTATTTCACCAAATCGGTGGTAGATCTCATTAGTAAATTCTTTCCATGTGGCATTAGGGTGGTGTGGACTCCACCTTTGAAATCAATTGTCGGCTTTCTCTCCTAAGAAAAGTATTGCTAGTTCAACTTTCTGCTCATTTGCAATGTTATAAATGTGGAATAACTTGGCACATTTACAAGTCCAACTTCTCGCATTACCACCATCAAAGTGAGGTAACTCCATTCTAAAATTAAGACCTGATCCAGTAAAAAGTTTGCATGGTTGTTGAGGTAGGCTGCTAATCTCTACACTATTTCTGGATAAAGGTAGTAAACCTCTATTGTCTAGGTTAGAAAAGGACAGCTGAGGAGTGATATAAGAAGTTGGTTGTATTGGAATGACAGGGGATGAAATTGTGGTTGGTGGAAATTGGGTGGTAGTAATACCGGTGGAAGGTATATGAGGGCTAGTGGTATTTGTGAGTGGCATTTGCAAGGTTACCAGTTGAGTACTGGTCACTATAGGGTTGGTGTTTGTAGGAAAAATGTGTGGGATGTTTAAGCCCGGTGGTTCTATAGTAGGTAGTGGTGTAGGAGAGAAGCCTTGTCGATTCAATGAACGAAATAAATCTCGCATCTCGGCTATTTGCTTCTCAATGGCTTGTGAAATTTTCAAATTCTCCATTCTCATTTCCTCAAATCGCTGAGAATTACTTTCCTTGTTCTCCTGAATTTCACGAGCAATCAAACTCGTTCATTCCTCCATCATCTACACTTGCTCCTCTATTTGCATTTGAGTTTGTGGTTCAATAACCTCAACCTCATCTTGAAACTGAGATGTGGTTCTAGTCATAGCCTTATTGTTCTTCTTCGCCATGGAAGCAATGGTTTCGTTGGGATTAATAAGCTCTGATACCTTATTGTTATGAACTCATGACATGAAAATGATAGAAAAAAATAAATAAATATATATATAAGCTATTGTTATGAACTCGTGACATAAAGATGATAGAAAAAAAAATAAGAAGTAAGATATATATAACAAAATATATAATAATGAGAAAAAATATAAGTGAGAGAAGAGGAAAATTTGTATTAATACCAGAATGATTAAAAAGATATTTATAGAGTGATCCAAAACAAGTTGAATAGCTCTACTATTGTCATCTGTCAATATCACAAAATATAATGCAAGACCATACCAAAACGTAAAGAAATCATCTCATTGTATTATTTATCAATCGAACATTGTATATAACTATTACTCATGCAACTTCCCTGCTGACATTATAACTAATTCCTCAATAGCAACCATAATTTTTTCCTACATAACCATTTCTTCATTATCTCCATGATTTCCATCAAGTGCTATTAGACTGGCCCAATTCACAACATATATCTATCTCCTATTCTGTTTGATAATTTAGCTTACTGGTCTCGTTTTTTCAAGGATTTTAAAATATCATCTATTCTTGAATTGATAAAAATTCAAATTTGCTCTTGAAAAGAATACTTCTTATTCTTAATTAAATTAATCTCTTGCTCTTTGAAAGGTAATTAATTGTGTTTTTTGTTTCTATAGATAATAGAAATAAAGTATAAAATAATATAAAACTAAAAACTCAAGAACTCAAGAACTCTTGATTGATATAAAGACAAAAGTTAAGGAAAATAAATGTTTGTAACTTCTCAATGTGCTCAAAGATATTCAACTATCTCAGTATCAATGAAATGTGCTAGTGAAAGTTAAGTTACAATATTATTATTAAGTACTATCTACTTTTCACTCTTTGATAAACTTTATGAGTTATGAGTGAATCTTCATATTGATTACACTTAAATGCTTACATATGAAAATGCTGCATGACTTAAAAATAGCAACTGCTACCTTCTCATCCTCCTTCTTATTAATAAGAAGTTATTGCACCCTTGTACAAGTTAATAGTAGTAAAAATTATTGATACAAGGAGCCTTAATTTATATGATAATCATATTTAAAATGAGATATAAATAAGCTAACACTACTCTTGGAGAAAGACAATTATTTTTATTTTATACGAAAATTCTTTAAGCTTCAAAGGCACTTTTCATCATTTTTACACAAAGCTAAGGAATTATTAGAGAACAATAAATTATAAGTCCTTAGGATTATAAATATCGAGTGCCTTAATGTTCTTAAAGATGTTAGAAGCATATAATTATGTTCTATAAATATCGTATCTATAATTATAAAAAAGTACCTTTTACATGTCTATCGTGTCAAGCATTTTAACAAGATAAAAGAATTTCTAGCTAAGTATCCCCATTTTGATTTAATCTTATATTTTGATGTTATTTGATTATTTATATTTTAATTCATTTTTGTATAATTCCAAAAAGAGAGAAAATCTTCTTGATTTACTTATCATCATAAAAAAGGATAATGCTGACCCTAGAATTTTATATGTAATTTTGACAATCGATTATTATTACTACTAACAAGTTTATTAAATTTTATGGTTATTAGTGGGCAAATTAGTGATGTATAGTCAATAATCTAAATACAATCGGTCTTTTATATTTATTATTTAATAAATTTATAATATTTTTTTGAAAAACCAATTTTATTTTTTTATTGATGTTAATAAATTAATAATTTTAATATTTAATAAATTTTTATTTACTAAATATATTAATTAAAAAATGATCGAACGTATAGAAAACAAAGATAAAAATATAAGTATAAAAATAGATTTAATAGTTAAGAGCTTGAAGTATTAAATCAAATCAATGCAAAGATCAAGATAAAATTATAAAAACAATAAAAACAGAAAGAATTATAAAGAATATAAAAGTATTGAACATCTAGTAGATGTATAATTACATCAGTCTATCTTAGTAACAAAAATTTGTAAGATTTTTAAAAATTAAAAAATAAGAAATTTAAAATTTTGAGTAAATTTATGTTCAACCTGTTAAATTTAATTAAGTCGAGTGGGAGTAATACTACAAAAGAAGTTTGAACATGCCATTCTCTAGACTTTTAGCTCTTAAAGTCTGATCTCATATGCAGAATTTCTTGCATCAATGCAGTGTTTGTTTAACAAACATTCGACGAAATACCAAGACATGTTGAAATTGTCACAGCCAAATAAACAATTAGTTATTTGATTCTTTTGAATATAAAGATAAATGATTTTGAATTGTTTAAAATTAGAATATAGTTCAAAAAATTACTCTCTAGTTTGACATTTTTCTATTGAGAAATAAAAATTACTTTTTGTATCACAAAAATATCACATGTTTTATTTTTTTTAATAGTTGTTAAATAATATATTTATGTTTTTATTATTTTTTTACATATTACTAAATTATAATTTTATAAATAATAAAACATCTAACCATGCATTAAAGAATTAATAAATATATTAAAATTTTATTTAAAAATATTATTTCTTAAATCTAATTAAAATTAAAAATATATATGTTTTAATAATTTTTTATGATTACAAAATATCTAATTGAATGCTAATATAATTAAGAATATTTATTCTATTAAATATTTATATTTTTATTAACATTTGTAATCTAGAAAAAAAATATTAAATGTTACATAAAACAAATAAAACACATGTTATTCCTTTAATACAAGAAATATATATCTCTCAAATGTAAAAACATCAAACTACAGAATTCCTTTTTGAACTTTTTAGATGAACGTTTCTAAGAAAAAAACATGATTCTTCATTTGGAGTTATATTTAAGAAACTACTCTTTATTTCTTTGTTGATCTTGCTTCCTGTTACTGCTAAAACTGCTGTTGAATCCTGGGAGATCATACAAATAAATCCTAGGACAATGCCTTAAGCACGCCTCAAGTTTTAATGTTCCTGTCTTGCTAATTAAGCTTCAGATAGCCTCTTTAAAACCCAAAACGCAAGTGCATAAACAGAACACCTCCAAAGTTGTTGAAACATAAAACTCAAAAACAAGGGACAATCGAAGTAGAACCATGAAACACATAATTAGTAGTTAATGGATCTAACCCTTTAGACCAAACTACTATTTAGAATGTTTGAAATGATGCACAAAATACTGTAAATTTTTCCTCTGAAGCACAACAATGGACTACTGTAAATCTGTTTGCTTTCACATCCAATCACTCTTCCTGCCTAAAGACTAAATGCGGAAGGAAATTCAAATTATTTTCCTCCAACAGACATTACAGTGTTCATTTCTCTCTTATCCTCCAATCAGATGCCTTTTCATCATCATACACAACAGAACAGCAGGTTCCAATGTTCGGCATGAGCCCATTTAATCATCAGAACGACAGAAAAGATGGTATAAAAATATGTTTCTCTGAAAAGAAAAGCAAGAAGAATAATTTGGGTGTAACAATTTAACTCACCTTTGGAGGTACCCTATATTGAAAAAGAACATTACATCATTAATTGGTATATGTTAAGAGGAAGGAGAGAATCCTTGATAAAACTACAAAATTTGTGGGCGCTTCCTGCCTATATGGAATGGAAACAGACGTACTAACACCCCTCTGGTAGCCACCAATTTCAGAAGCATAAGAATTAGTGTCCATAAATACTTTGCCCACAGAAAGAAATGGGATGCATAAATTAGTAGAAGTGTCGAAATGTGCATAATGATTTCAGCTACCTCCTTAAAGGTATCCAGGATGAAATGACGCTTAAATCTGACACTTCCAAGTGTATAAACAGATCATCTCAACCTTGTATGCTGATTCACGCACTTCATAAATCCTCATAAACCCTGTAATTTAATAGATAAAAGAGAATTACTCAATTTTTTATATCAAAATGAACCTGAAACTAACGAACTAGACCATCTCTAATTTGTCATCTGTTGTATCACGAAATTAAACCTAATAGTAGGGAGATGCAAATAACCATCAAGTAGCTCGCGTATCTACCTTCAATTAGAATCAGGCATCTTCAATACCAAGCTGACTCAATGAATCTGGACCGACAAGGAAGACCCGTCTTTGTGTTTGATATCGGAAAACAACAATTCCCTTATATGCTGTTCTTGGTATTCCATCCTAGACAAATGAAGAGGAATTAGAAGGTATGAAAAGATGGGTAATTAAAGAGTAAAGACGAAGAGTTCTAAGGGGCATTCTTGAGTGACTTATATGTATTTATTATATATTTCCCTATGGTGTTGCAATTGCATGTTGCATAGATGGCCGATGTCAAACATCAGATACTAGTGGCAGCCATCAGAGGCAGTAGCTTTTTCCTTCTCTTTTTTTGGTTGAGACTAGTAAATGTGTCTAATGCATAGATTTGCAAGAATTTGCAAATTTGATCAAAGGCTACAATTTCAAAATACTTTCATTGAATTCAAAGTAAGAATATTATCTCTTTTCAAAAATTTCAAATAATATATTCTTACTTCAGAATTTTTGTTAATTTCAGGGTGTACTATTGTTTATCTATATCCCTTATAATATCTATTATAGTAACAACTACTCCCAAAAGGACCCAACCAGAGGCTGAGAGGGCGAGAAGCTCTACTCTAATATCTATCTCAAAACTATGCAACAGCATAAATAATAATTGACATGAGGTGCTAACTTATGTGTCTATTCAATTTTATTCAGAGATTTTAATTTTATCAGTTCGGTCCTCAAACTTAGACATCACCTAATTTTAGCAATTTAACTCAAACTGATAAAATTATTGATTATCTGTAGATAATAAATGATTATTTATTAGGTAAAAAGACTAGCCCTTGTCTTCAACCCCTCCCCTCCCTTCCTCCCCCATGTCCTTCCTCGACCTCTTATGATGTTCTTCATCATCTTGCAACGCAACAACTTTAATATGTTATCACAAACATCAAAAAGGAAAATATATTTGAAGACCAATTCCCAAACTAAAACCCAAAAATATAAACGCTTCAAAATAAGCCACTACATGAAGATCATTTCTTTTTCAAACAGAATCAGTCCCATATGCAAGAACCATTTTACCCATAATCTTGAGTTTATCTCCAACACCCATAACATGAACCTTTCAAAAAGAAAATCCAACAAATATTTATTAGACACAAACAATTGCTAAAACCATAATTATGGTAACTAAATTGAAGAAATCCTACACATCATCATCATCATTGTCACAAAATTCTAACCAACTAATCCAATCTCCCCCAAACTTATTGCATTCCTGATAATCCACTTTATCAACAACTCACCATTTGCATGGGAGGAGAGTCAGGTATACTACAGCACATATATTTGGGGTATCCAGAAGGAAAGACTTGTGAACATGGTGAGGAGAGGAAAGGAAATTCAGGTAGGAGGACAGGGGGAGCAGGAGGGAGGAAAGGGTGAGAGGGTAATGGTAAAGGAAGAGTGGCACTGGAGAATTATAGCATGGGAAGCTGGGAGGTATGGTCAAACAAGAGTATAATTAGGAAAAATAATTTAGTGTTAAGGTCAAGAAGGGAAGGATTTTCTAGTAAGAGGCTTCACTGAGGATTTATATCAAACAAAACATTGGAGGGAAGAAAGATACAAACTCAGAAAGAACTGGGTTGATTGATTAGCGTTGATAAATTAATTGATATAACAGTTCATTTACCAAGTCAAGTTGAATTGCTAAAACTGTAATCAATGTCAAAATTCCACGATCAAACTAATAATTAAAGCTTTGTATATTGCTAAATAAAGTCATTAGTCCATTAGATTTATAAAATTGTGTGCTCCTTAAAACAAGCAAACAGAAAGAACAGAGTAAAGTACCTTCCATTCTTCAAAAATGCCAAATTGGCTTGCAATGCGCTCAAAATCCGCTTGGTCTTTGTACTGAATACGCACATCACCTTCGATGTTATAAGCCTTCAGAACAGCATCATTTCCATAGACAGGCTTAGCATTTTTCAAAATGTTGGCGTAAAATGTTGGATACTTATCCTAAAGAAGACCAATACAGAACTTATTGAACAAAACTAAAATATGGTTCCATAAATATAAAATGATATTAAAACATTCATTACCTCCATCAGATAGCTCAGATCCATTGACTTCCAGTCAACCTTTTGGAAGAAAATGTAAAGCGGAATAGTGCTTATCATTTGATAATTTGAAATACATGATACAAGTATAAAACAGAAATTCAAAAGAAAATGTATAGAAATTGGTAATTACCTGGACATCATTTAGCTTGATTGGCTCAAGGTATTGTTTGAAAAACTGTCCCAAACTAGAACCCTGCAATTACCGATCAGGAGTTCAAATAGTGAGACAAGAATGCTATATTTGGAGCCAATTTGTTCCAATTATAGTTGTCAAATAGAGATTTGAGTCAAGAATCAGAATCTTTGTTTTGTAAATTGAGAATCAAGGATTTAGAATAGATTCTCAATAATAATTAGTATAATGTATATCCATGTAAAACAGATGAAATACATCAAAATATGAGATAATTGCCTAATTGTAGAGGATACATGGCCAATTAGAAAAATACTTGGCCACAAAATAAGAAATCCAGGTCTAGGTCCTTATCATAATTAGTTCTATAAATACAAAGGGGAAAAAGAAACATTAAAGCAAGTATCTCATTAAAGACATATCTCATATTAATTTGACTCAAAAAGTATGAATTATACATATTGAATATCATCTAAGATTATGCAAAACGAGTGAAAGACAATATAGTAGAGGGAATACTGGAAAATTTAAGAAATATTATAATAGGAGTAGAGATGCAAATGCAATATTAAGAGTTGTTTGTCTCTGCTTACTATCTAGGTATATGCAAGTTTTTTAACAATAATAATTTACTAGGAGAAGGGTCTAGCAGTTCTTTTCACAATGAAATTAAAATTAGATTTTGAATATTAAATCTATTGGGACCTATAGGCATAGTTAAGAGACAATGACTAAACCATTTGAATCTGTTGATTCGCCTGATTCTCTAGCAAATCACTTGATTTGACCATGATTCATGTGCTTAGCTATTCACTCTGTAGATTTTGCAAGGATAGGGAATCAAATCAAATCGTAAGATTTGAATTGTGAATCGCACAAATCAAACAATTAAGATTGCAATGACCTAATATAGGGTATTTAATTTTATATTTCATGTTATGAATTTATGTACCCTTGCTATTTCAAGGAAATGAAGTAATCTAAAAGCCAACAACATTGTGACATTGCCATAGGGCTACGGGACTTAGGTGGGCTTGGACATTAAATTCTTAACATTCCAAATAAAAATGCACAAACAAACAAATGATTGTCAATGCAAGAAAAAAAAACTATACAGTCTAGTAAATCTGAATAGAAAGTCAAGATGCACATAGATAACATACATGCTCACCAAAGTTATATGTCCTACACACTTCTGGACGAATAAATTGCCGACCTTTGTGATTTTCTTTTAACCTCAACCAATCATCCCAGTAGGTGAAGTTTTTGTCAAGGAAAATATTAGACAAGGTACATCAAATCCTACAAGCAAGTTTGACCATATAAAATAAATATTACAAGCAAAAGTAAAAGGATATGCTTTTGGCCATTTAGGGGATAGTTCATTCCATATTGATTTAGTAAGCATCCATCCCAGTCCAGGGAAAAAATCTGATCGATAAAGTGCATCTGCAGAATGCATCGCATAGCAGATCAGAGAACAAAAGCTATCTAAAATGTTTTTGCTGAATTACAATGAAAATGTTCCTAAAGAACAATTGTCCAAGCTCATTCCCAGTGAAATTCATCATTACATAAACATAAATGCTTTCCACACAATAGAGAACTGCACAAGTGTTTTCAAGCATGCCCACAGAAAGCAACTGGAAAGACATTGTTTCAGTGAACTGTACTAGCTGGTGTATGGAGAATAAAAGGAGTATGAACAACATACAAGGATCATATACGAACTGCTTTTGTCCATTGTCATTCCATGAGGAAACTGCCATAATGGACCTACAAAATTTTATACCAACTGAGAAAGAAACTAACACTTGCAAACTAAAATCTTCGATTTTATTGTAATAAACTTGAATCCTTAGGACCTTAAATTGTAGACTACATACTTATCTTTGTCAAGGACAGCTGCTGCAGCCTCAAAGTAATCAAAAAAATCAGGGGCAATCTCCATATCATCTGCGTTGCAAACAAAATTATAGCATCTAATCTCTTGCTTATGCTAGTGAATAAAGTCGGAACAGCAGATAGAAAATGAAAGTGAGCATGGATAATCTCTACCTTCAAGTATGATTACTCTGCTGAAGTTGTGCTTGTAGAACAGTTGATCCAACGCCCATTTGTAATGCCCTAGGAAATGCAACCATTTGAGCCCATGAAGTTTACAAGAACTGTAAGCGCAAAGAAAATATTTCTTACGTGCAATCTTGTAGTATGCAATCAACTCGCCAGGCCTATCTGGGTGCACAGGTTCAGAATCTATGTGCTGCAAGCAGAAATTTGACTATACTGTTAAGGTAATTCCTAAGGATGCACTTCAAAAAGTTAGAAACTCTTTTTAATTGAAAAATGTTATTTAAACCATTCCAAGATTTTCTTAATTATAACTAGAAATATCGCCCTTGGAGTTTCTTAGTGCATCTATCAGCATTACCAAGTCACTTCCCCTCCCTCATTTCCCATGTTTTAACAATTCAGAAAGGAAGCCATTCTTTTAATGGCTCAGTTCTCCAGAACCATCTCCGGCTCCTTTATGTTTGCTATACCTTTGCACCAAGTGGCTCCTCATTCGCATAAAATATTTTCGTAACTTTTGGGTTTGTAATAAGTAGAACCCAATGCTAAGAAAAGATGCTGAATCTTCTTTTTCTATTACACAAGGCACCTAAAGATTTTGATTATAACCTAGATCTCAAAGAAAATGAGGACCCATATCCTATCTTTTATGAGGAGATAGCACACTAAAAAGCTTAAGGTGAGGCCTTTAATCTGGACTTAGGAGAGGGTTAGCAGATAAAACACTTCTAACATGTCAAATGAACCGAAACATAATCACACTAAGAAACTATTTAAAAAAAAAAAATTAGGCAAGGGTTTTCATCTGGACTTATGAGAGGGTTAGCAGATAAGACACTTCTGGCATGTAAAATGAATCGAAACATAATCACGCTAGTATATAAAAAAACACACATGCAATGAGGAAACAATATTGGAATGAATCATGCCCCCAAATCAAAGTCTGATATAGTATGGAATAAAATTTACCTGGATGTATATTAGCTGATAAAACAGTTATGGCATGTAAAATGAATTGAAACATAATCACAATTTTATTTAAAAAACACACATGAAAATGAGAAAGCAAAATTGGAATGAATCATGCCCCAAATCAAAGTCTGATATAATATGGAATAAGATTTACCTGCATGTATATTAGCTGATCATAACTCATAGCCTTGCTTCTAACTTCGGGGTGAGATCCATCCTAAAGATTGGATGCGAATTATTAACCAAACAGAAAAAGAAGAGAACAGAAAAGAAAAGCTAAATAGATATGATATAAATTCAAAAGATGTCAAGAAAGGTCAAATCTAGGGAATTTAAAAGTACAATTATTAGTTTATTTCTAGGTCAACAAACTTGGAGGTTTGATTATGCAGAACTGTCCATCTATTCCTATCAAGTTACTCCAGTGTTTGTCTTAGAATTAGATATATTCTAAGACTCTACGTCTCTACCTAAGGAGATGAGCGACCCTTAACCCTAATGCCACTTCAAACTCCTATCAATTTATCTTGATTTACATTCTAACTATGTATGCTATATCCATTTTGGAAACAGAACTCCTCATGTTAATGGCGTCTTAAAGTTTTAATAGTTTATACAAACCCTCAAAACTAAATGATTTGAACCAAAACTCAGGAAGTGATTTATTCAGTCCGAGGAGCACATGAGGGTCTTCTTTATGATTTGCTGTAATCCATCAATGTAATAATCCTCCTTGTCCAGTAAGCAAGCAAGGCAAATGACCTTCAAGACACTTTGTCTTGCCAAACCAGGTAAAGAGTATGAAAGCTTAGTCATCTGAGCTCATTTAGTATACAACAAGCTCTACTCGATGTCTTGAAACAGGGAAGCTTTCAGGTATACAGAGGATTTTGTTGATCTATTCTCAAAATCTTGGGCTGATTAGATGATTTTATCTTCGAAAGATAATGCATAAACTCATATATTCCTTGGATGAGTTGTGTAGTTAACTAGTGGTACCATTTGGCCTAAACATTCCTTATCCTTCTTAGCCAACATTAGTGTTTGATTTGTATGGATTGAATTGATAGCCTCTTTACAAACTGGCTATCAAGCTAAGCTTATAACTATAACAAGAATAAAGGGGCTTTTTCAGCTTGTTATTGCTTTCTCACTTCCAGGAGCGTGAAGGGAGCTTCACTTGTGGTTTCCAAGCCTAGTGCAAAGCAAAGATATTGGTGCAAAGCACATGTCAGAAGCAGATGGGGATTAAATACAGGCCAACATCTGAGAAGCAGATTCCAAGCAGTGCCAATGATGATGAATTCAAAGTTTATTTGGCTATTAGAAAATTGCCTTCAGTTAATGCTGGCTCAAAAGCACACGAGTACTGTTCTGATGAAAGGAAAGGACTCGTCAAACAACTAGTTGAGTTTTGAGTATCTTCCGGAATAGTCGCATTGCTAGTGCACAGAAAATCAGCATCAGATATAAGAAGGGCACTGTCACCTCCTGGAAATATCTTAACAGGCACTGCCTACTAGTCTCAGAACCG
This sequence comes from Ricinus communis, assembly GCF_019578655.1. Lineage (NCBI taxonomy): Eukaryota > Viridiplantae > Streptophyta > Magnoliopsida > Malpighiales > Euphorbiaceae > Ricinus > Ricinus communis. Next base: position 1,133,418 of record NC_063263.1, on the reverse strand, counting down.
AAAGTGAAAGGAGGACATCTATTGTTTGAAAGTGTAAAGGAAAAAATATTTGAATGTTACCGGTTTTACTGATGGCTTGCTCAGAAAAAATTGCAAGAAAAAAATAAGATGGATGAAATTGACGAAATTACGGAAGAGCAGCTGAAGTGGCAAAGGTATTCATTGTTTCTCTGGCTAAGGAACAATAGGATTTTGCTGAATAAAACTCAGCTCAATTAAGTTTTGGTTCCAAGCAAGTCGGGGCCAGCTATATGGATTAGTAAACTAGAATTTTGCACGATTTTTGGCTGCATCTTTGGAAAGATGCAAAGCCATTAGGTCCTCTTGCACCACTTTTCTCCATGTTAGTTTGGCTCTGCCCTCCCTTTCTATACTCCATCCACCATAATATGATCCACCTCCCCAGCCACAGCATTAACTGGTCCCAGAGTCACATGACAAAAACATCTCAATTTCCATCTCCCATTTTTTCTTCGATAGGTACCACTTGGACAATTTTCCACATTACAATCATGATCCGCATTTTGCTGAATGCATGAAAAATTTCAATGATAAGGAAAGCTAGTAAATACAATAATCAAGGTTATATCAATGACTTGTTCAAGTCAAGCATGAGCCAAAAGGAATTCAAAAATTAAAGAGAGAGATAGTAAAAACTGTGGAAGTGCAGAAACAAAGCAACATCACTGCAGATGTATCATTCATTCAAAATCAAAATGATTTCTCATCATTAGTGGTCCTTCTTCAACAAGAATAAACCAGTACTTAGCCTCTACAACATGCATGGCATTCATGAATTTTCCAGATTTTGCTGAACCAACATTTCAAAACTGAGACAAACTTCTTCCAACCAGAGGAAATGATGAGAATTGATGATATGTCCAAATAGGCCCTATTCATGAAATTTGGATAACTATTTCATTTCTGGGGCAACAAACTTTGGGAACTTGCTCGATGAGAGCTACATTTATAGGCTTAAGGGTTTGTTTTGTTATTTAAGTTGGTCTCTCTACTCTCTAGAAAATATCAATCAGACAGGTACATTAGATATTTAATCTGATTAACCAAATATGGTCTTCTGCTTTTGTTTAGTTTTTACGTTTATCTCCATCTATATTCTAAATTCTGATATTTCTTGGAAAAAAGGCTTTCTTGTAGTTTCTGGAAGCAGGAATGAAATAATTTCAATTTTATGTTTAATTCTGAAAGTACAAATTTTCATACGATTATATCTTTTCAAGATTTTTCAAAGTTGGTGAACTCCTACACAAATTCCCATCCTAAATCTCAACTATATATTTTACTTTCTATTAATCTCGCAGGCTGCACAAGCCATCACTTTCTATAGAATGCAAATAAAGATAATAGATGCAGAAATCATGCCAGCATGAGATATATATATATATATACATATATTCAGAAAGGCTACCTGGGATATAAAAAGTGGATACTTTGAAGCAACAGAGGTTTGATACCTGTTAAATCAGTGTCAGCCAAATCTGTACAGTTGAGTTAAATGCACAATACCACAAGCATGAAAGGCTCAATGGAATACATACTTCAATATAGACTTAACAGTCCTTTCCAAATAATCAGCACGATTGCATGCCATAATGACAACTGCTGCTACCGGTATCTAAAATTGAATGGAAAAAATTAGTTTGAATAGTTGGAAGTGACTCCATAAAGAAAAAGGCAAACAAGGTTCGAATTTTCCAGATATGTACCTTGTCAACCACTCTTTTAAGGCCTTTTCCTAAAACAACAGCACATAGAAAATGTTAAGTCCCTCTAAAATTTTCACAACAGCCAAATTCATTACATACAACAAATACTGAAGAAAAGAAATAACTCCACACTAACAGTAAATGACAAAGGAACAAGCAATAAAAATGTGTAAAGGGGGAAAACAAAGTGCTAAACTTTAATTGACCATTCAGCAGAAACTACTCCAGCTCTACACCATAGAAAATTTGAAATATTTTTCTTTTCTTTTTTTTAATCTTTGAGGCACAAGGAAAAGTTCAACTGCAGTTCAGATGAATAATGAATTTTGATAAAGTGATATGTTTTAAAGAACACTGGCATATGGTATCTCCAAAGTGCAAAGTAAGAGTTCCAAAATGCAACTTCTAAATTTTTAGGAAAAGAAAGTAAATTACATTAGCAGAAAAGATAACTCAAACTCAACCAAATCCGCTGAATTCGAATTCTTACTTCCTGTGTCCACAAGAATAAAATCTCTAAACTAGTCCCCAATCAGGCAATCGCCCAGTTGTGAACAATAACATTAAATAAAGGCAGTTTGCAAGCTGAAAACAGCTCCTAAACCCTTGGAAACAAATTACAAGGCTTTCAGCGCATCAAAGAAGATGCTGAAAAAATCGCCCAATTGTGGACAAGAACATTAAATAAAGGCGGTTTGCAACCTGGGGATAGCTTCTAAGCCCTTGGAAACAAATTAGAAGGTTTTCAGCACATCAAAGGATATGCTGAAAGAGGAACCTGATGACGAACCAGCAAATTATTCTTAACAAAAATATCGCATCACTCACATCAAAGTCCATATGAACTGGTGGACTCATCTCCAACTTCAAGTCAAAATGTGGATTATTTAAGACTTTGAGAAAAGCAATGTTTTTTTTTTTAATCTCATTTTTCTACTTGAACCCTTCAAATTCCAAATTGGATCATTGTCAAGCATTACCCTAGTGATGAAAACATAATGAAGAATCAGATATTATGGTAACCCAAGAAATAAAAGGAACAAGAATATAAAACTTACTTTCAAGATCTTCTACAAGAGCCTTCAGCTGACTACACTCTTCATCTCGACGTTTTCTTTCTTCTGAAATAATTTATGGAAAGGTCTAAGGCTTGTCCACTTGCAATGTAAGAAAAAGAACGTAAGCATATCAACGTTTAATACTCACCTTCAAAAGCAACAATTCTTCCCTGCTGAGTGCTTATTTGGTCGATCAGTAATCTCATTTGACTTGCACAATGATTCTCTGACTCAATCTATACACATATAAGCACAAAAGAACGTAATTAACCCTAAAATTGAATCAGAAACTTCCAGTCATTTGACAGGAACAGAAGGTAGTTATCAACGTACAGCAGAAGCGAGACGATCGGCGTACTCTGATTGCGTAGCAAACAGCCGCATCTATACAAATTCAAAAAATTTCCCACTCAGAATTATTTAAGGACATCAACAATTCATTATCAGATTCAAAGTTTTTTTTTCTTTTGAAGAAGAAAAGGAGGAAGTAACTACCTGGATGTAGAAAAATGCAACGGCCGCAGGAATTAGAAGGCATCGAAAATCGCACGCTAATTTTGCCATTTTTAATCAGCTGCTTTGTTTTTTCTTTCTTTTTTTGTTTTCTAAAGTAGAATTAAGCCTCACAGTCGCAGATTCTTCATAGTTAGAGTGAAATAGAGTTTGATTTACGTTAAAGATTAAGAATCATCAAGAACAGAGTGAGAATGAAGTCCACGCATACTTTGTAATCTCCGAAATTCTATATTAATTTTCATTTTCTTTTCTTGGGTAAACTTCAAGGGTGTATTAGTAATTACTACAATATAATAACAATAATAACAAAATTTGATTTGGAACAAATTTGTTGCTCTAATCCAATCTGCACTTGCCACGTTGACGATGGAACTTCTTTTGAAAAATGTTAAACCGCGTCGTTTTCGCATGTCAACTGGTCTTCTATAATCAACCAATCAAATTAATCAAATAATAATCATCCTCTCCTCCTCCTTCCTCTTACCTTAATTCTCTTCGCCAACCTTTCTCCAATTAATTCTTTTACCTTTTCCTGTGTATGTTTCTAATCTATCAATTACCAATATATTTTGTAACTCAATTTTCAGAAGCAGAAGAACCAGTCAAAAGCCATGGGATTTGGCAACAAAGAAGCATCAAAAACTAGAAAGCCACCAATTTTACCACCGGCAAAAGAAGACACACCTCTCATAACCAAACCGAATAATAATAATAATATTAATGATAATGGTAATCCACTTTCTTCCCAATCCAAAACCTTTGCCAATGTATTCATAGCCATAGTAGGCGCTGGCGTTTTGGGTCTCCCTTACGCATTTAAACGCACCGGATGGATCATGAGCCTCTTAATGCTCTTCTCTGTCGCTGCCTTGACCCATTACTGCATGATGCTATTAGTCCATACTCGACGCAAGCTTCAATCATTGCCTGGTGATTTTTCTAAAATTAACTCCTTCGGCGATTTGGGTTTTGCTGTTTGCGGTTCCGTTGGTAGGTTTGTTGCTGATGTTATGATCGTTTTGTCTCAGGCTGGATTTTGTGTTGGCTATTTGATATTTATTGCTAATACTTTGGCTAATTTGTTTGATATGAGTTCCCAAATTATCGGTTTGTCTGCTAAGAGTTTTTACATATGGGGTTGTTTTCCTTTTCAATTGGGGTTAAATTCTATTGCTACTTTGACCCATTTGGCACCTTTGAGTATTTTTGCTGATCTTGTCGATCTTGGTGCTATGGGTGTCGTCATTGTAGAGGATATTCTTATTATGATGAAAAACAGACCTCAAGTGAATGCTTTTGGCGGCTTGTCAGTGTTCTTTTATGGAATGGGTGTTGCTGTTTATGCTTTTGAAGGGATTGGTATGGTTTTGCCTTTAGAATCTGAGATGAAAGATAAGGATAAGTTTGGTGGAATTTTAGGTTTGAGTATGGCATTGATTTCATTGCTATATGGAGCATTTGGTGTATTGGGTTACTTTGCTTTTGGCAATGAAACTAAAGATATTATTACTGCTAATTTAGGTGCTGGGCTTATTAGCAGTTTGGTTCAATTGGGTCTTTGTATTAATCTTTTCTTCACGTTTCCTCTGATGATGCACCCAGTTTATGAGATAGTGGAGAGAAGATTTTGGGGTGGTAGGTATTGTTTATGGCTGAGATGGGTGTTGGTTTTGGCTGTAAGTTTGGTGGCTTTATTGGTCCCAAATTTTGCTGATTTTATGTCTTTAGTAGGAAGTAGTATATGCTGTGGACTGGGATTTGTTTTGCCGGCTTTGTTTCACTTGCTTGTGTTTAAAGAAGAGATGGACTGGAAGGGATGGTCTGTTGACATCGCTATTGTCACCATAGGTGTTGTTCTTGCTGTTTCAGGAACCTGGTATGCCCTTATGGAGATTTTCTCTGTGAAGGTGTAGTTTGTCATAGAATTGTCAATACATCTACTGTGAATTTATAGCAGGTCAGGCATACATCCTGGCTGGTTATACTTGTAGCTACGTTATGATATCAGCTTTGTAAGTAATTTTTCATTCCTAAGATGAGAAGATATTTTATTTTATTGAGAACAAACTGCAGACAAGGTTTTCTTTCTCTTTCTTTTTCTTTTCATTTGTTTTCAGTGACTTTGTTGTTAGGTTAAAGTCTCTGTTCTTTAACTTCATTGTGACCTCAAACAAATTGTTTTAATAAGTTCTTACTGCATATGATTGATTCTAAATAAAAAGGATTCTAGATGCTCTTCATAAAATGTGCATGCTACTTTATGCTGGCCCTGCCTGATGGTTTATCAAGTCCAATGAATATCAACCAAGAAGAAACATTAAACATGCTCTTAATGCTTTATTTATATTAATGTTGTTCCCATGGACTTCATTGAATCGGATATAGTCTCAAAATTTCCTATTTTATAATTTACATAGGCCTAATAGTCAAAAAAAATTCAATCCTTTGCGAAAAATTACTAGTTCAGCTTTAGCCACAATTTTGGTTAAATTGAGTCGCTGACTACAATTGAGCAGAAAAATAGGTGGACAATTATGTGAGAAAAAAAAAGGTGGACAATTATGTGGACACTGCATAAGAAATTGGACAATTATGTGGACAATTATAATGGTTGGATTTTTATTATACCATTTATTCATTTATATTAGCAAGCCTTGGAACTTAATTAGAAGGCAGAGATAATGCTAAACATGATTTAAATGAGAACCTTTGTAGTTTGGTTAATACAATATGTGTGTGGCTGATTATTATTAATGTGTTAAAATTAATCCACACTAGAGCAAAACTAAAAGCTAATTGCTTAAATTAATAATATCTCTCATTATTGGAATTAGAATTGATGCATAGCCATCAATAAGCTTAGTTTGGTAATAGATATATATATTTTAACTTGAATAATATGTGAAGTTCTAATCCCTTCTATTTCTATATAATTAAAAATAATAATATTAATGTTACCACAATATCTTGAAAATGGATAAATAGAAAAGTACATTGTAGGCTTGAAATTAAAAAATCAGTTCTTAACTTTTATGAATGATTTCTTATGTTTTATCAATCTCATTATGTCGTCTTTTTCTCTCTCGTACTCTAAGTTTTGACTGGTTGTGGGCGATTACTGTTCAAGGGAGATCCGTTGGCTTCGGCCAAAGGTGAACCTCTCCTCATTTCTTTTCTTTTGTTCGTCTTTTATTTCTAGTTTAGAATTTGTAGTTCTTGGAGGTTTATCCTCCATGTTGTGTTTGTTTGTTTTGTTATATTTATTTTGCAAGAGCTCTTTTATGGGTTATTTTATGTTGCGTTACGTCAACTGATCAAGTCCGGCATGGTCTGGTTTCTTCATCAGTCCAGCTCCTAGGGATGCCACCTGTGGATGGTGGCTGGTGGAGAAAAAGAAACGAAGTTGGCATTCTAAAAGACTTTAAGATTTGTGGTTTCATCAAATAATATTTTTTTAATACCCCTCTTTGTTTCCATAAAAAGTAAAGATTTTCAAATTCAAGGATCTAAAGAAAAATGAAAGTGGAGAAAGGAATTTTAGTGGTGTAAAGAAGTTTCCTTTAGTGTTGCTTTCGTTCCTCCTTTACGATCGGCGACGTTCATGGTGTTGCATCAGATCTTGCAAAATTAGAGTTAGGTCTTTACAGAGGTGTTCTATAATTTTTCAAGTTATGTGGGCTTGTGAATCGTATTCAAGGGCTTTAAGCATCTTTCTAGGAGTTTCAAAGGCTTTATGCCTTTTCTTTAGGGAAATTTACAAGAATGCCTAAAATAACAACTTTTATACCACCATTTCTAAAATCTTACAAAAATACATTCCACAATTCTGAAACTTATTTCTATACTACCCATGCAAAAACACGCTTGTTTTGCTCAAAAACAACAAATCTAAAAGATAAAAAATCACAGCAACTGATTCAAACAAAATTAGCACACTAAAACCTCAAAAAATCTGTAATAATATGCAATAGACAATTTACAATTTCAATAATAATCTGCAATAAACAACAGAAAATGAGAGAACATAAAGCTAAAAACAGGTAATCCAATCTCATCCGTTTATCTTTTTTATTTCTTATTGTTTTGAAAAAAAAAAGCCTTAAAATCCTTAAAAACAAGTATATTATATGATTTACTTAACTATTTACATGTACAATAAGATGATTAGAGAATTTAAGTTCTCAGATCTAAAGATAAGTAAATAGTCAAAACTTATGTGTAGAAAATCAGAAAGTTGTATATAACGAGTATACAGATGTATACCATAAATGTATCTTTTGAAATTTTATAAAAATAGATTCAAATTTATCTATTATTGATATATATCCTATAAAGTACTTATATTGACTATTATATTGTTATTACTAAAAAAATAAAAAATAAATCAATTATAGATTATAAAAAGTAGTTTAAAACAAAATATAAATTAAGTTTTAAAAGTTACATTAAAGAGTATATAATGAGTATACAATAAGTATATACTAGGAGAAAAAAGTATACAGTAAAAAATATATCATAAGTATATAAAGGCAGGTAATAAGTATCTACTACGAAATTATAGAAAATTAATATTTAAATAATTTTTTATTCATATATATGTTGTACAAAATTCATATATTGAGAATTAATGAGTAAATATAGGTATACAAAATGTATATATTTACAATAAGCATATAAAACAGATTTAAAAGTAAACAGTAAAAGGTATATAATGAGTATATATAACTAGTATATTTCAAGTATATTATACTGTGGTTGTTATTGATTATGAAATAATCTTTTATATTTTTCTTTATGTACAAATATTGCAACAATACTTTCTTTTTTACCATAACAGACATTGGGAAGAAACTATCAGATATATAAATTTTAATATAAAAGGTATTCTATTACCAAAGGATAATTTTAAAAGTATACAGTAAATAGTATATATTAAGTATATAACGAGTTTATTTCATATATATGATACTCTAATTCTCATTGAGTTTTCTCCATTCAGATTTTGGCCTCATTAAATATATAATGAATTTCTTTTTAGATATTGATGAGCTTTCCTTTTCATTTGCTCTCATTAATATCATTTTGTCATTTTCTTTAACTATGTGAGAATGGAAGAAATAATACTTAAAATAAAAAAATAATAACAATATTATTTATTGTGTTCTTGAGTGAGCTTTATTAGAAAAATAAATATCAATTAGCTCAAGCTTTTTATATATTATTTTTATTCAAAAAAAGTATTAAAAAATAAAAAAAGAATAAGTATTTATATTTTTTTCTTTTATTTATGAGTCATACGCTACCCCTTATAGTGTAATACCGATTTGAAATTTTAAGAGATACAATAAACAATATATATAAAGTATACGAGTATATTTCAGATATATAATACTTGAATCTTATTGAGTTTTTCTCATTCTATTTCATGAGCTCAAAATCATAAATCAAACTCAAAATTATCAAATTATAAAAATGTAACTATTTTGTTGAATCAGATATTGCAATTTAGATGTTTGACAAAATATATGTGCAGAAATAACCAAATAATTTTTTTGCTATTTTTATTATTGACCTAAATGAATACAGTGAACAGTATATAGTAAGTAATATAACAACTTATTTCAAGTATAGAATATGCTAATTCTTACTGATTTTTCTCCATTCAAATTTTAAGATCATCTTTTATAATATTTTTTAAAAATTTAAATATGGCATAATTCCTACTAAGTATACGCTAACCATCTTTTATGTACAATGCGTCAACTAAAAAATCATATGACAATTACATCAAGTTCATCCTCCAATTCTTCTTTGTGATATCCACCTCCTTAAGCTTACTATATAATTCAAACTCACAATCAAAAATCTTCATCTTTCTTGAATTTTACATAAGAGAATAACATGATCATAAGCCTCTTTCGATGTTTGTAAGCTTATTGTTTAAAAACCATAGTTACACCTGATCTTTTTCATAAAAAAAAAAGAAGCATAAATATGTAAAACTAGAAAATACAAAACAAAAAACTACAAGTTTTAATTTATTGAAGATCCAATAAAAATAATCTAATAAGATTTACATTTTACTTCTTTAAAATCCAAAACTTTAGTTGTCTTATGCATAGATTAACATGATCTAACAAGATCATGTCACATGAATAGAAAAGAAAATTGGACTTTTTGCCCCAATTTTTAACCAATAATTATAATTTGACTAAACAATATTTTTCAAGCAAATATGAGAGAAACTAAAATTACAACAAAAAATACAATTAACAGTATATAACATACTCTGAGCATATTATGAGTAGATAACGAGTATCTACTACCGCTATCATTATAGTAACTAAAATCAAAACAATAACAATAAAGCAAAAGAAAAAAATAGATAGCATAATATAGAATTCAGGTCTTAGTATTCACAAGGTCTGGAAGGGAGGTGATAAAAGTATATTTCAGGGTATCATCACTATCATGTCTACCAATGACATAATACAACTTGGACATTGCAGAATAGTATCGTTCAAGATCTTTGAGCTTTAATGAACAACATTTCCAATCAAAATATTCTTGTTTTTGCTGTCATATAATGAGATCAAAGCTCCCAAGGAACTAATTATAGAGGACTGTGACTATTGTTGATGGTGTTGGAGAAGTTATGAATTGGAGTCTGGTGTGTTCAGGCTGAGACTTGAACCAATCTCTTAAACTGCCTGTGAATCTTGTCATAAATTCAGAAAGAACTCTTTTGAGCGTAGCGCCTTCAAAAGTCATATGGAGATCAATCTATGCTAGGAGTTCAGAGAGTTTATCTCTCCATTTTGATGGAGGAAGATTGTCAAAAGTGAACCAAGGTCCTGTTCCAGTAGTAGATTTCGGCTTTAGGTTTAGAGTTCCGGTAGGAATTAGGTTCTACCACTTCTAAAGCAGGCTTAGTAGTAGAAGTATTCATGAGTATTTCTGTGATGTTGGCCATTCCTGAGATATTAGAAGAAGAATCAGAATCATAAAAGCTGATTAAAGATTGGTCTGGCAATTTTCTTTCTTTTGAGACTATAGAATGCAATGATTTTTTCTATTGAGGTGTGGATTTTCTTGGGTAGAGGTGCGAGAAGATACCAAAAGATGAATAAGTAGGTTCTTCTATTTCTGGCGTGTAGGAGGAAAGGAAACACTGAGTAATATGAGAGAGCTATAGCAGAAGATTTAGAGGTTATAGATGTGAATGTAGGGACTATAGAAGACTGGTTTTTTCTAAGGTCATATTCTATTTGATCTATCTGCTTTTTGAGCCTCGTAATTTCCTTCTCCTTTTGGGTAAAGACTGGTGTAATTGGTTGGGGTCTTCGAATTTCTTTATTCAGGGCTTGGTATTTGGAGGTTAAGGAGGAATACAACTGGAGTACTTCTTGAAAGAAGGTATCAAACTTCTGATCTAGCTCTTGTGTAAGTTGTAAGGCTTGGTCTAGCTTACCATCAATCTTTCTTAGGTATGTGTTCTGAGCTAGAGCATTAGAAAGTTTTGCCAGTTTAGAACTTCTTCTGCTTGAGTCAACTTTCTGATTTTCCTAAAAGGATCCACTTTTGAAGGAGTGACCTCTAATCTCATATTCTCTGATTTTCCTAAAGGAGGAAAATCATGATTCTGAAACATGAAACAACTTTGGACAGATAAGACTGTGAGTACAGGAGGTTGTACTTCTTGTCTACAAACCAAAAGAAAGGCTTTACTAAGAAGAAATCCTTCCTCTTGTAGGATCTCTAGAGCTTTTTCATAGATAGACAACAGAGTCTTTACTAATTGCTTTTCTTTTAATGTGCTAATCCTTAGACCATCTGGATCTTGATCATCACGGTTGGATATTTTATATGAACATGGAGAACTGTAGAATGCCTTTAGAATTAACCTAGGCTTTTCGGGTGTGGGTCTCTGAAAACATGGTTCTCTTAGTTCTTCTGCACAGTTGCATCCTGGGTCATACTTTGAAGGATCTACATCCCAAATGAAATGGCCATTAATATTGGTTGGATAGATATGACGTCCTGAAGGCTAAAAAAGCATGTACCGGGAGACTTTTATCAAATTTTGGACATGGAACAGGTTGTATCATCGATGCTTGGAAGATGGATGGAGAGAAGGATGAGGATTCTTCAGTTTTCATGAATATGGTTTTTACAGTGCTATCTTTCTTCTTGATAAAAAAGGGATCTGTAGCTTGGACTTGCTTAACCTGAGACTGGTGAACCAAGGTTTGGACCCATTCTCTATTCTTCCCTGATCTACATTTATGATATTCTCTTGTTCTGAGAAACAGCTAAATATTCTCTTATTCATATTTTGGTACTTTCTCGCACCTCTACCCAGAAAAATCCACACCCCAACAAAAGAAATCATTGCATTCTATAGTCTTAAAGAAAGCAAATTGCTGGACCAATCTTTAATCAGCTTCTATGATTCTGATTCTTCTTTTGATATTTTAAGAACGGTCGATATCACAGAAATACTCATAAATATCTCTACTACTGAGCCTCCTCTAGAAGTAGTAGAACTCGAGGATGATGCGGATGATGTATCATCATATTTCATTCCTACTGGAACTCTAAACCCAAAGCCAAAACCTACTGCTGGAACAGGATCTTGGTTCACTTTTGACGATCTTCCTCCATCAAAATGGAGAGATGAACTCTCTGAATTCCTAACATGGATTGATCTCCAGACGACCTTTGAAAGCGCTAAGCTCAAAAGAGTTCTTGCTAAATTTGTAACAAGATTCACAAGCAGTTTAAGAGATTGATTCCAATCTCAGCCTGAATACACCAGGCTCCAATTTATAACTTTGCCAACACCATCAGCAGCAGTCACAGTCCTCTATAATCAGTTCCTTGGGAACTTTGATCTCATTATATAACAATAGAAACAAGAATATTTTGATTGAAAATGTTGTTCATTAAAGCTCAAAGATCTTGAGCGACACTATTCTGCAATGTCCAAGTTGTATTATGTCATTGGTGGACATGATGGTGATGATACCCTGAAATATACTTTCATCACCTCCCTTCCAGACGAAATTCAGCGAGAAGTCAATAATATGATTGCCATAACAAAAAGGCTAGTCATCTCAATTACTCTTGGAGAAATCTAGCAATTTACACTCTCATTTATCAGGAGATTACGTGACCAGTAAGAATTGTTTAGAAAACTGTCTCAAAGGGACTTGATTGTTCAAAAAGCCTGCAACAAAAGTCACCTGAAGATTAAATGCAAGTCCTCCAACTATGTTTGTTCAGGCCACAAGAAAAAATCGAGGCATTATTTCCAAAAATATTCTCATGATAGCAACAAGAAATTCATGAGAAAAAAGTCAAATTCTAAGAAGTTTAGATACTTCCGGAAAAAGAAATATCGAAGAAACAAATTAGACAGATGCTACATCTGTCAAAAAAAAGGGGCATTATGCAAAAAAATGTCCCTAAAATCCTAAAAAAACAGTAAAAATGGTCCAGCAAGTTAGTATGTCCATGTCTCTACCAAAATCATTTGAAGAAGACATAGAATCCCTATTGTCGGAACAAGATGATCTCACTCAAGAAAGTCTCTTTGGAGTAGAAGCAGAGAAGCATTCAGACTCTACCGATTCCTCATAAGAATCCTCTCCACACTCTGATTTTGATACAGTTTCAATCTTAATGATTGATCTTTCTATGAAAAGTGAAGAAGACATACTAGTAAATGTGATGTAATATCCACTCTCTCCATCATTGATTCTCCAATTGTCTCAATTTGCTACTAAAAAGGTACCTCCATTGCCCTATGTTCCTGTACAAGTGTTATCTTCAAAGTACTCAAAACCTATTTAAGTCATAACTTTCTTTAGTACTAGAGCTCAAAGAAGCATGATGAGTCCTGATATCCTCCCACCTAAGTACTAGAAATCTCATACCCAACTTTTAAGAGCAGCAAATGGTCAGACCTTTAGAACTATCCTAATTACGAAACAAAAGATCGGGATACAATTCTTTCCTACCTGTGTGGTATGGACACACATTATTGGTTAAGACCTCCTAAATAAAGACCTTTTGCTAGGATTTAATGTCTATCACCAAGCTTAAAAGCTTCAAATTCTTTCCACAGAAATCAAGTATAGAAGACAATTTCGTCCATACACAGATACCTCGAATCTGTTCACCATATCAAACACAGAACCACCATTTCTGCCATATAAAGAGAGATTCCTCTCTTTCTGTCTTGAGTCCTATTCACATTTCCGACACCCTCTACTATTGTGGAAAAATTCTCAGTCCTACATCAAGCTTCCTTTCAAGCTTAACGAGGATGTCAATCCTACTAAGTCTACTCATCCAGGAATGTCTCCTACAGACCTGGCTCTTGCCATATCAGAGTGCATGGCCCTTCTACAACAAGGTTTAATTGAGCCCATGACTTTGCAATGAGCCTGTCAAGCCTTTTATGTAGAGAAAAGGTCTGAAAAACTAAGATGGAAAAAAAGACTTGTTATTGATTACAAGCCCTTAAACCACTTCTTGCAAGATAACAAGTTCCCTGTTCCTCGTATCTCAAGCCTAAAAGTCCACATCCAGAAGGCCCAATACCATTCAAAGTTTGATCTTAAAGCTAGATTTTGGCAATTGGCTATCCACCCTTTAGAAAGATATAAGACAGTCTTTTGTATTCTAAACGCCCAATACCAATGGACTGTCATGCCTTTTGGACTCAAAGCGACCCTTCCTCCTTAGTCATAAATAAAGGCTTTCTTCTTTCTTCTCTATGGCTATACCAAATTAACCCAATAAATTAAATATTTAGTAAAGTGTATTGGTAAATTTGCTTGTTTGAGCACTTATATATAATGTATGTATATTGGATCTTTTGAAGCAATTATAGATCTTAGGATTTAATTCTGATTGGTCAATAAAATGTGTTTCAATATTATTTCATTTTTATTTTTTTTTAATTTAGTCAATCTATCATAAAAGATAAAAAGGGATAAAGTAACCTTGATTTTTTTTCTAAATGGAAGTTTTATAAAATGGGGCCAAAGAAAAAATTTGAATTTAATTAGTTTATTTTATCTTTATGAAAATCTTTGCTTTTATAAAAAACGAGACCACAATTTTTTTTTTGTTATTACTATTGCAAATTTCAGTTTTTATATAGATATTATTTTTATTTTTTAAATTGAAAAGAATTAGAATTCTTAATTCTCTAAAATGTTTCAGGGATAAAAATATTTTCGGGACAAGTAAATCATAATCATTTTTATCTCTATTTCCAATTATATCTTGCTGCCTTTCAATAGAAATAGAATCGATCTTATGAAATGCATATCGATCCATGCAGTTCCCATCATGGGGAGTTTGCTAGCGTCCAATAGGATTTAAACGTATACCAAAGGTTTAGAAGACTTATGTCCTATCCATTATATAATGGACGCTTTTCTATTCTATTCCATTCTTTTTCTTCTTTTTTTCATATTTTTTGTTCATAAAAAAAAAGAATATGCAAGATAATTTTAGAAATTGTCTATTTTTTAATTAAAAATGAAATGTAAATAATTGATTAATTCTTCTATATTCATTTTAGAATTATTTAATTTTAGGATTAAATATTCTTTTAAAATTAAATATTTAGATTTAAATATTCTAATTTTTAGAATTTATTATTAGAACTTTTAATTTTTTTATTACAATTACTTTTTCTAACATTATTCTAGTTTCTTATTAATTTATATTCTATAAATATAAAGATAGTATATACACTATCTAGAGTCGATTTATATATTTCTATTATAACTATATATTATAACTTTATAGTATTTTATATTATATAGTTATAATATAAATATATAAAAACTTAATAACTTCTATAATAACTAACTATATAGAATATAGAGCTATTATATAAGATATAAGAGTAATTATATATTGTCAATATATAGTTAGCTATTTATATAACATAATATAATATATATATATATATAATATAAATTTATATAATATCCAGTATATTATATTCACCATTTATGGATATGAGCATTACGTAAATGCATTTCTATAACAAGGTTAGCACGATAGATAATATCAGTCTAGGTATTAATTATATGACCTTGACTATCAATTACAGATTGGTTGAAATTGAAACCATTCAGGCTGAAAGCCATAGTGCTCATACCTAAAGTAGTGAACCAAATACCTACTGCAGGCCAAACAGCTAGGTATTAGTCACACTTACAATGGTCAGTATTGTGAGTATCATTAGGCTTTCGAGCA
This sequence comes from Ricinus communis, assembly GCF_019578655.1. NCBI lineage: Eukaryota > Viridiplantae > Streptophyta > Magnoliopsida > Malpighiales > Euphorbiaceae > Ricinus > Ricinus communis. The sequence goes on along the minus strand of NC_063263.1, from coordinate 1,117,832 downwards.
TGTGATGGACCAGTGCAACCATCTGAAACACGAGATCCATGACTTAATTTATTGCGAAGAATGGAAAGTTAAGCAACTTTTTTGTATGAGTGTGAATACTTGCTAGGGCAGCCCTTAGGCAAACTTGACTTTGAGGTCCGATATTCGAGGCTCTTTTTCGGCCAATATTCGTATTAAGGATATTATGCCAAGTGGTTGGGGATAGATGACGATTAAGCCACTTGTGAGCCTTATCTCCTAGAGGTTTGGGAAGAAGGGGAAAAGAAATCGATCATGGCTATTGACATTTGGTATAGCTCTAGGGATGAGTCTGCAGTTCAAGATGTCGGGGCCAAGGACCTCTAGGCAGACAACAATTTTGAAACTGAGCCAATGGATAAGGGTAAGGAAGCCGGAGTACAATAGTTGAAGCAAGATAAGCAAGCACTTGAAAATAGAGATGTCGTGTTGTTAGAATGATGGAAGAAGGAGAAGAAGACAACCGATATCTGGGAACTACTAATGCATTCATCGGACTATAGAAAGGCTCTAATTCAGGCCTTGTTTGGTATAAGTGTTAGCACAATAGCTACTTTTGAGGAGATGATCAAAATGGTAACTGACAAGACCACCGGAATAATTACTTTTTTAGATGAAGACCTACCACTTAAGGGAAGAGACCACAATAAGCCCCTCTACATAGCAGTAGAAGTCAAGGGGAAGAGAACTCCATGTGATGTTGGATGATGGGTCAGCCTTCAACGTGTCTCCTTCTCGCATACTCTCTAAGCTGGAGATGACTGCAAAAGACCTAAAACCATCATATATGATTATAAAGGCCTATGATGAGACCAAAAAAGATATGGAAGGAACGTTTTTAGCATTGGTGAAGATGAGTCCTATTAAATTCTGGATGGAGTTCACTATCTTGGACATCTCGATAAATTTTAAATTGTTGTTTGGAAGGACATGGTTCCACGCCTTACGAGTAGTTCCTTCCATAGTATATTAGAAGGTAAAGTTCCCTTATGAAGGTGAGATCGTCACCATTAACGCTGAGGGTGGTAAATTTATCTCGCTTATCCAAGAAGCTGTCAATGAGCTAGATGCCCCTACTAGACTCCAAGTAGTTATTCTCTATGAGGACTACATGGGTCCTAAAGTAGCCAGCATGTTTAAGAAAATAAACTTCATACCTGGAATGGGGCTGGAAAGAAATCAGTAAGGTATCACAGAGCTGTCGAACTTCAAAGGTCAAAAGACTCGACATGGATTAGATTATTCTGAAGAGGAAGGCGAGGGCAAACCAAAGGATAAAACTCTAAAAAACGTGTTTGTCCAAAAGTACAAGCCCTACTATAGGGAGCCCGAACCTACTAATGTAGCTGGGACTGAGGTACCAGGGTTCGATATTTTTAAGAACCTGATCATTAACATGATGGTCGAGATGAGTATCAAGAAAGTCCGAGAGGTTACCATCAAGATGGAAGAGGTGAAGCTAAATGAGTTTATCGCCCCGCCAGAAAAGATAAGTCAAGAGGAACTAGCTACTCTTATAGAAAATAATATTATTAATGTTTTTATGATGATGTAATAATGTCCAATATTTATGAGGACGATGTTTCTTTCCTTTCCAAGATCAATAATATGAATGATTTTGCTTACTTGTGCGATATTTTTCTTGATAGTAGTGTGCACTCAACCAGCTCGTTTTGACCTGACTTTGACCGCTTCTCTTTTGTTTTTTCATGTGTGGCTCTTAAAAGAGCTCTTTCTTTGTTAAGACAAAAACTACGGAGGCATGATCTACTAAATTAAATGGGTAAGCCCCGTGGTTCAAGTCTCGCCTCTCCTTAATTAAAGAGTGGTGTTTCTTGCGTATATATATATAATGGTCTTCAAAATGAATAACAAAGTATTTTGTGATGAACGTATGGGAAAGAACGGGATTCGACTTTTTTTTTTCTTTTTTTTTTTTGAATTACTTAACATGTGCATATTTGACATCAATTCTATACAAATTGATTCATTTAACTTGGGCACAAATGCAAATTCATGAAAAATTCTAATAGCTCATAATATAATTCATGAAGAGATGAGAGAATTCGAGAAAATAATAGAAAAGAGAAAATAAAATATGAGAAGACTAAGGCCAGAATGGGCAAAGAAAATATGAGAAGAGCTCGTTAAGTACGTTAAGGCTAATTTTCTTGATGTGGTTAACTATCCCGAATGGTTGGAGAACATTGTCCTAGTCCCGGAGAAGGATGACAAGGTCCGAATGTGCGTGGGATACAGGGATTTGAATAAGGCATGCCCTAAGGATGACTTTCCTCTTCCTCATATAGATGTAATAGTTGGTAGTGCCAATTCGAATGCGATGTACTCATTTACAAATGGTTTCTCAATGTATAATTAGATTATGATGGCAGTAGTGGACAGCTGGAAACAGCGTTTATCACCAAGTGGGGGACGTACTACTACAAGGTTATGCCTTCTGGATCAAACAACGCGGGAGCACCTTATAGAGAGCAGCCACTACCTTGTTTCATGACATCATGCACTAAGAGGTGGAGGTGTATGTTGATGACATGATGGTAAAGTCTGAAACAAGGAAGGGCGTTTCTAGACTCTTGAAAAGTTTTTAGGACAAGTGGAAAGGTATAACTTGAGACTCGATCCGAAAAAAAGTATATTCGGAGTTCATCACGGGTGTTAAGGCACATAGTAACTCAACAAGACATAAAGATCGATCAGGACAAGGTCAAGACTATTCAAGAGATGCCAACACTGAAGACAGAAATAGGTCAGAAATTTTTTAGGACATTTATAATACATCAGCAGGTTCATTTCCAAGCTCACAATAGTTTGTAATCCTATCTTTAAGCTTTTGAGTAAGCATCAGTCCATTGTGTGGGATGAACATTGTCAGAAGGGCTTCAACAAAATCAAAGAGTATTTGATGAAGCCATCGGTACTAAAGCTGCCAAAGGATGGCAAGCCACTGATCCTATTCTTAGCCTTGAAGGAGGAAGCCATAGGGTCAATGGTAGCATAGTGTGGATCCAATGATGTGGAGCATGCGATCTATTATCTCGTAAGAAATTGCTCCCTTATGAGTCGAAGTATAACCTCATGGAAAAGACGTGCTTAGCCATGATATGGGCTATAAGAAAGTGGAGGCACTACTTTCAGTCTTATAAGGTGGAAGCAATTTCAAAAATAGACTTTCTGAAGTACCTACTTGAAGCTCCATCTCTTATAAGAAAGCTGGCTAGATGGTTAGTGCTCTTAATGGAGTTTGACATTAAGTACATCACCAAGAAGGGGGTCAAAGGTAGGGCTGTAGCTGAGTTCCTAGCTCAAAATGCCATTGTATGAGACGACCCTTAGGATTTGGAGTTTCTTGATAACAATCTCAGGGCAATCAAGATCTAAGAGTGGAAGATGTATTTCGATGGAGCTGTAAACATAAGAGGTGTAGGCTTAGGAGTAGTTCTGGTCACGCTAGAAGGAGAGGTGTTACCAATAGCTAAGAGATTGGACTCTAAAGTGACCAATAATATGGCAAAGTACAAAGCATGTTTATTTAGATTAGAAGCAGTCGTGGTAGCAAGAGCTAAGAATTTGATGGTCTATGGAGACTCCATGCTGCTAATCCAATAAGCCATCGAGGAGTGGAAAGTAAAAACAGAAAGGTTGAAGCCATATGTTATCTTCTCTAGTATGCAACTTCTCTAAGTGTTCCTTCGTACACTTTCCTCGAGACGAGAATCAGATTGTGGACGTGTTAGCTACCCTATCATCTATGCAGGTCAATCTCTCACAGCTTTCAATTAAGCCTTTAGTTATTGTGAAATTGGGTGCGTCTTATTATCTAAGGGATTAGATAATGCAAGTTCATATGGGATCGGAAGAGAAACCATGGTTCTACGATATGAAGAGGTTTAGAACTGCAGAAAGCTAACAAATACTTGAAAAAAGCAGTTAAATTGAGACTGTCAGTCTCGAGAGTGAGTTAAAATCATATATCCAAAAGCGAATACAAACACTTCAATAAAACATTCGTTTAATTAAAATAAAATACTAAGTCATGCAAAAACACGTATCATGCCATGCTTTTATAAAATAAATTTTACATCGCATGGATCTCGGGATTCCTTACCGAATCGAATAACATCTCTGAAAATACCAGAACCGAAATAGCCGAAAGTTTTTATAACCGAATTGAACTTATCCGATTTTTTTTACTATTACGGTATGATACTGGTTCTTTAGTAAAAACCGTACAATAACCGTACCAGAACCAATCCGTCTTGTACTGATCCGGACCAAACCGTAGAACCGAATTTTTTACATATATTTATTAATAATTATTTATATTGTATAAGTAATATATATTAAAAATAACTATAATATTATAAAATACTTTATACTCTATAAAAAGATTAATTTATATTTATCATTTATATAATTCAAGCAATTGTTATCGAAATAAAAAAAATAATACATATTAAAAATAACTATAATATTATAATATACTTTATACTCTATAAAAAATATAAGTTATATATATTAATATGTCACATAGTATACTGATACTAGTAATCTAGTATCCATACTATAATACTAGATTTAAAATTTATTTACTATCTAGAAATTTTTGACAAGTTAATTAAAAATTACTTAATTTAATAAAAAGTTATATAAATTAGTAAAAATTATAAAAAGATATTGTTATATAAATATAATATTATTTATACTATATTTATTAATAAATTAATTTTTAATTATAAAATATTTTTATTTTAAAAATAATAATATTAATTATACTAAAAGTATTAATTTATATAAATATTAAAATTAATAAAAATAATTTAAAATAATTTTTATATTATTATACTAATAAAACTTAAAAAATTAAATATTTAGAAATAATTAATTTATTAACATTTAAACTATTATAAATTAATATTAAAATATTAAAAAATATATTAATTTATATTTATAAATTTAATTTTTTTTTGAAAAGAATCATAGAAAATTTGAAAAAAAAAATCGTCAAAATATCTTTTAACAAAGTTAGGGATAGTGAACTAAGTGAAATGACCATCGAAATGCGAGCTAAATTTGACAAATATTGGGGTTCTTTAGATAAAATGAATCTTATGTTATTTATGGCTATCGTTTTAGATCCTATGTGCAAATTAAAGTACTTGAAAACTAAGTATACCATTTATTATGGTGAAGATGAGGTAAACAATTTGGAAAAAAATGGTGAAAACAGCTTTAGAGTTGATGGTGGATGAATACAAGATAATTGAGGATCAATTATATATGAGTGAAGTTGTAGGGAGCTCAAAAAAATCTGCATATGATAGTGGGCCAAGCGATACGGAAACAAAAGAGGAGATTGATGAGTTCTTTTTAGAGGAAGAAGCGCAACAGAATTTGTCTAAGATATCTGAGTTAGATAGGTACTTCAAAAAATTTGCAAAAAAATTCACCATTGATTTCGATATCTTAGCATAGTGGAAGGTGAATTCAGTAAGGTATCCTATCTTGTCCAAGGTTGCACGCGATGTATTGGCTATCCAAGCTTCAACAGTAGCCTCTGAATCTGCATTTAGTACTGGAGGACAAACTCTAAATCAATATAGAAGTTCTTTGCTTCCTACAACAGCAGACGTCCTCATTTGTTATCAAGATTGGCTTAGAAGTTCAAATAAACCTATCCAACTAGAAGAATCAATAGAGGATATTGAAAACATAGAGTCATGTAACATTTCTTTACTTCTTACATATGTTTATTTATTGTTGATACTGTTAAGTTTTATTGACGTGATTTTTTACTTTTATTGTAGAAATTATTCAAGATCCTGAGATTGGTGAGTCCCTTATGCCAAGATTAAATGTGGAGTGCTAATTTTGAGGGGAGGTAATAATATTCCTTTGCTAATTTTGGACTTGTATTTTAGTGCTACATAAAGTTTGTAAATTTATTTATTTTAATGATTATCATCTGTAAAATATTTTTATGCTAGCAGTAACATATATTTTAATGGTTTGTATTTGAATATTGAATGAATTATTATATTTGCAAGTGACTGAATTGCAAAACAGGTTGTTCAAGAATGTGATTGCAATTCTAATTCAGATTTTCATACTACCTTTTTTAGGTTGGTAATCATATTTCTCTAAATGTATTTGATTAAAGATGAGATTAAAATTATGTTTTTTAAATTTTTTAGAACCGAAAATAGCACCGAACCAAACTGTATTTAACCGTAAAATCAGTACAATACAGTATTGGATCCTTTTATATTTGGTATGGTATTGGTACCTTCAATTTTAAAATAACCGAGGTTTGGTATGGTACTGGTGATTTATAGATAACCGAATTGGATCGATCCATGCTCAGCCCTAACTGCGGGACGAGTACCTCAGTAGAACTCTAACTCCCAAAACTAACAATCTTAGCTTTTTGGCTCTTGCACTCCAATAAGACTGGCACCCAGAGAGCGAAGCTCGACCAAGGTCCTTAAACCCAGTCTGACCACTTAATTTCCAATAAAGCCGGCGTCCAGAGAGCAATACTCGACTAAGGACCTTTACTTTAGCAAACATACTCTACTTAGCTTAGAGAATTAAACTTGACCAAGGCAAAACCTAAATTATCCCTTACTACCTATCTCAGATTCATACTGATGCGCACGCGGTCCTGATGCAATCCATTAGGTGGCATATTCTACTGCCATCCCATCCCGAGTCAACATGCAATCACAATAGCAATGATGTAGGAAATGATACATATGTGAATAGTAATTAAATAACTAATTAAAATCTTAAATCATTTAATCAGAATTGCTTATGTAAAACTTTAGCATAACACACATGTAAAGCAGTTATATGACTTTAACTCACAGTTCTAGCGACCTCCTAGCTCTGCTCTGACGCCTCGGGTAGAGCGAATAGAGCTGACGGATTTTCTATTCATGGGAACAATTCAATCAATAAAAATAAAATATTTAACAAATATCCCTAGGCCTAGACTCCTAGAACTGACTGTCTAAGAATTTCAACTCGGGTAAATTCTACCGAAAATTTGGCAAAACCTCCCCTAAACACGGACGTCTACCCCCCGTATAACGGGTCCAGTACCTGCCAGAAAATACTTCAAATATTTCAACAATTTATTTAACTAGAGTCGAACTACCAAAACTACATTATTTTTTCCGACTCCGCCGTACATTACAAATCACAAATTGGCAGACGGTCTGACCCACTATTTATTTTGATAAACAAACCTCATAATTTTTCTAGTGCTCAACACAATAATTAAACACATAATTTTTACCAGCCGTCGGAGTTCGATCGACGATCCGAGCATGCTTATAGACTCGACACAATGCGCTAATGATGATTCCAGCACCCGATCCCCTGATCCGACCATCGATCATTTGGAGAAACTCATGGACGATCTCGGCCGTCGATTTTTAAACGGAGTTCGATCGCAGTGAAACTGGTGCCGTTGGAAAGCTTGAGTTGAACGGAGTCTAAATATACCCTCTGATCGGTCATCCCTCGCCGGAACTCGCTGGAAAAAGAGAAAAAGCCAAACTGCCCCTATTTTCTCTCTCCACCGCAACTTCCAACTCCGACCACTATTTGTGTCACTACCACCGCCGAATTGAAGCTCAGATCGAGAGGAGTCGTTTGCTACCAAAAATAGTGGCTACTGATGCCGGAAACGCCATGAACGGCGTCCAAAAAGGCTGCTGCTTTCTTTCCATTTCGCCGCGTGCCGACGTCCCCAACACTGCCACCATCGCCACCCTCGAGCTCATGCACTGCACCTCGGCCCTTCGACGGACGCATCCCCCGTCTGCCATGAAGGCCGACAGAAGCTTCTCCCTCTTTCATGTTCTTCTTCTTCTTCTTCCCCGATTTCTCTTTCTCTTTTCTTTCTTTTCTTATCGCAAAATGATCCCTCAATTTTTGCTTAATAATCATCTAGTCCCTCAACTTGTTAATTACTAACAATTTTACCCTATAACATTTATGTTTAACCCTCCAACTTCTCTTTAGCTTTTCAATTGAGCCCCTAACTGCTTAATTTGGGCCAAATTACGATTATTAAAAATCAAGAATTACTTATTTACCCTTGCTTTTAAAAGTGAAATTACTAAAATGTCCTTACCAACATATTTAATTATGAAAAATACCAACCATGCAAATTCTCATTAAAACCCCATATTAATAAAATTATACTTGTAGTTCTTATTTCATAATTAATTGCCAAATTAATCCTAACACTTAATTAACTTAAATAATCAATTTGCTAACTATTTTTCAATTAAAATCAACACCATTTGCTAACTAAAATTTGTCATTCCCTAAAAATTTCTTTTATAAGAATATTATTTACTAATTCTTTCATAACTTTCAAATATAGAATTTAATTCATATACTCATTTCCTTAACTTCATAAAATTATTACTTTTATACACCATATAGTATAAATTATATAATAAATAAAAAATAACATAAATAGAATTGTATTTACATAATAATATCTTTTTGTAAATTCTTACTAATTTGTGTAAAATTTCATCAAATTAAGTAATTTTTTCAATTAACTTGTCAAAAAATTTTATTTATACAATATATAAAATACATTACTTTATATAATAAAAGATTATATAATCAACATAAAAATACTTTTTCATTTAAACTGTAACTGATTTAATAAACTTTTAACGAAACTATATAACTCATTTTCTTAACTTCATAAAATTAGTAATTTGTATACCATATAGTATAAATTATATAATAAATAAATAAATAACATAAATAATATTATAATTATATAATAATATCTTTTTATAAAATTTTACTAATTTGTGTAAATTTTTATCAAATTAGGTGATTTTTATTAGTTAATTTGTCAAAAGTTTCTTGCATAATACATAGATTGGCTTAAAATGTTTAATATATATCATGTATGTTATAGTTTCATAGTTTTTAGGTTATTATATGTTGTTTATATTTTTTAAAATTTATAATCTTTTTGCCCCACTCATTGTAATGTAAATGTTATATGAATTAGAAATAGTTAGACTTTAACTTACTTAAAATCATAAATTTTCACTAAACTAAGTAATCTTTTTAATTAATTTGTCAAAAATTTCTATTTGCACAATAGATAGAATAAATTACTTTATATAATAAGAAATTATATAATTAGCATAAATATTACATAAAATATTTTTTATGTAAAATACAACTGATTTAATAAAATTTTAACTAAATTATGTAACTCATTTCCTTAAGTTCATAAAATTAGTAATTTTATACACCATATGGTGTAAATTATATAATAAATGAAAAAATAACATAAATAGCATTCTATTAACATAATCATATATTTTGGTAAATTTTTACTAATTTGTATAAATTTTCATCAAATTAAGTAATTTTTAAAAATTTATGTTTGCATAATATATAGAATAATCACTTTATATAAAATAAAATTATATAGTTAGCATAAGTATTACATAAAAATATTTTTTATATAAAATACAATTGATTTAATTAACTTTTAATTAAACTATGTAATTCATTTTCTTAACTTCATAAAGTTGCATCATATGGTATAAATTATATAATAAATAAATAAACATAAATAGCATTATATTTATATATTAATATTGTTTTATAAATTTTTACTAATTTGTGTAAATTTTTATCGAATTAAGTAATTTTTTAAATTAACTTTTCAAAAGTTTCTATTTGCATAATATATAAAATAATTTATATTAATAAAAAATATATAATTAGCATAAATGTTATATAAGAATATTATTTTATGTAATATGTAACCGATTTAATAAACTTGTAACCAAATTATATAACTCATTTTCTTAAATTTATAAAATTAATAATTTTGTGCACCATATGGTATAAATTATATAAAAATAAAAAATAATATAAATAGTATTATATTTATATAATAATATCTTTTTATAAATTTTTACTAACTTATGTAACTTTTCATCAAATTAAGTGATTTTTTTAATTAACTTGTCAAAAAAAATTTATTTTTAAAATATATAGAATTAATTACGAGACATTAATTCTATATATTTACCTCCCCTACAACACGGACATTTACCTCCCGTAAAATGGGTCCAGGACCTTCCAGAAAAATGCTTTAAATATCCAACAATTCAAACAACGAGAGTCGGGTCCCCAAACTTTACTATTTTCCCGACTCCGCCACACAATACAAAACACGAGGCAGGCAAACTGACAGACAATTATTTTTGACTCACAAATATCATCAAATACTCAATATAAACCATTAGACACACAATTAAACCAAGAATTCCAAAATTACGGGCCAGAGAAAAATTACCGAGACGCTCGGTCGACTCGCCTCCAGCCGCCTGAGTTCGATCGACGATCCGAACTCACCATCGGACTTGAAACGACGCGCTGAAGACGATCCCCGCTTTTGATTTTCCGATCTGACACCCGATCATCTGGAGAGATTTACGGACGATCTCGACCATCGATTTACAAACGAAGCCCGATAGCTATGAAATCGGTGTCATTGCAAAGCTTGAGCTGAGGAGAGTCGGGATATGTCCTCCGATCATCCATAGCTCGCCGGAGCTCGCCGAAAATGCCTAAAACCCTACCGCCCACATTGCCGACACCATGGCCAGAAAACAAAGCTAAGGCCGGAGGAGCTCACGCAAGACCAAGATCACGACCATCGACGCCGAAAGGGCCAAGCCACGGCAAGGAAGCTTCGGTCATCTTCCTCTGGCCGCCATTGCGACGTCATGTCACGGCCACGCCCACTCGGACGGACGGGCCCGGCGACTCCTTCCTCCAGCACTCCTCTCTCTCCCCGACATCTCTCTTCCTTTTTCTTCTTCTTCCCCAATCCTATTCCTTTCAATATCGACATTAGGCCCCCAAACTTTTCCTTATTACAATTTGGTTCCTCAACTTTATTAATTACTTACAATTCCATCTAGAAAAATTCTAATTTAACCCTAAACTTTTCTCTAGCCTTTCAATTAAGCTCTTAACTAATTAATTTGGGCCAAAACATAATTACATAAATACCCCTGACCGACATATTGCCATTAGAACCCCATAAAAATAAAATTATACTTTCAATCCTTATTCTAAAATAAATTTTCAATTTATTCCTAACACAAAATTAATTTAAATAATAAATTTCCAACTTAAAATTTAATACCGCTAATCAATTAAAATACAAATTTTTCCAAAATTCTTTTATAAAAACATCCCTTACAATTTCTACCATAATTTTTTTCAATATGTAATTTTATTTATACATATACATATACATATACATTGGGGAAAAATTAGAATAACCAAAAATATATTCTACCCTTCAAATAATTTACTTAATTAATTCTTAAAATTTCAACTAATTGGATATAGAAAAAATAATTCATTCAATTGACTAATATTAAAATTTCCATTAAATCTTTTCAAATTAAACTAAATAAAAATAAAGCTAAAATTAACTTAAATAGAAACTCATTATTAAATATATAAAAATTTCGGGTATTACAATATTATCTTCTTATAATTTTTTTAGTAACTTAATTACATTTTTTTCTATTATATAACTTATTTCATTTAATTGTTAATATCTTAATATTGACACTAAAATGATAATAATTACATAAAATATACAATAATAAAATAAAGATATTTTTTATAATGTGACTTGTATTAGCAGGTTACCATCATCTTAAATTTAAATAAAATTTTAAGTGTCCAAATTCTATTGGATGATACATCAAGACATTGAAGAAGAAAAAGGCACTCTAATAAATTTATCTAAAAATTCAGGTGAGACGTATACTCTCTCTAACTGGACAATAGAAAAACAAGTTAATTATTTTGAGAAATAGGATAAAAATTAGTTATTTTTAAGTCTCTGAATCTTGTCATATTATATTAATAGGTCTCTCTACTTTTAATAATTAATTATAACGTCATTCTCATTTGATAGAACTAATTATTACTTTTTTCTATCATGTTTTTTATTAGTTAACCGTTATTTTTATTTAAAATATTAATTATATTATTTTAAATAAAAAATTATAACATTCTTGAATTTTATCAAATTGTACTAATATATTTCTCTATTTTTAATAATTGATTTTAACATCCTCATATGTAATACTAAAATAATATCTAAATTTATAATTTATATAAAATATCAGAAATTTTTTTGAAGAAATATTAATTATTGTTATATTTAAGAATTTATTAGCTATTTCAATATTTAAACGTTAAGTTATAAATTATTAAGAGAATATTAAAAAAATAAAATCTACACTAAGATACTTTAATGAAATAAATACCTTATATAAAATTGTATGAAAAAGTTTATAAGATAATATATCTTTTATAGTTAATCAAGTTATTAACTATTAAATTAAGTGAAAAATATGAATTAATAATATGATCTACTTTAAAATATATTAATAAGCTCCACAAGGAATTGAGTAAGTGATATTTTTATTTTAATTAATATTTATTTTTTATTGAATGATGTAATAATTTAATATAATAAAATGAAAGGATGATAAAATTAATAATTAAGAATATAAAAATTTGTTAGTATAATCTGAAAAAAGACATGAATAATAAAATATATGATTTATTAAAAATATTTTAAATATTTTATTTGTGGTTAATGTCTATTTTTTACCAAAAAAACAATAGTTTAATAGAATTGAAAGATAAAAATATTATAATTAATTATTGAAATTAAAAAAATATATTAATATAATATGATAAAACTCTGAAATAATTAACTTTAAAATATGAAAACTGAATTATTTATAAATAAACTGCTTTAGTCAATTATTTTTTAAATTGGGTTCCTTGCCTTGATACATTTACTTATAATTACAGGTGGAGTCATGAATTTTCTATTCTAATAGATCAGGGCCAGATGGCGTAAAAGGCACGGCTGTTGGAAGTTAAGGGTGAGGACAAAGAAAGGGGTCAGCATGTCCAACTGGAAAATAGTAAGCCACTGCTAAATTCTCCTATTACTATAATTCAGCCTTAAGACCCAAAGGGCAAAAGGAAAAAAGTGCATATAAAATAATAACGATATACATTAATACTATGCAAATGACCAAAAGTAAAATATAAAGTTGCTATTGTTGTTAGTGTTATTTTATTTAGTTAGGAAACTTGATGTGAAGTATATAATCTTGTGATATTTTGCATACTATTTGATAAATTATTATATATAAGCCAAAGTCAAAAAGAAAAAATAAAGCAAAAAAAGGGTTGTCCTCAAATGCAACACCCACTCCCTTGGTCACATGACCCAAATAATGGTTTGTTTTTATTCCTGGTTTTCCTTCATTTTTTGCCCTACTTTTGTGGGGAAGGACATTCGCTGTTTTCTACTATTTCAAATTTTTTGAAAAGGAAGCTGTGATAATTATGACCTAAAACAAAAGAGGAACAAATTCTTGTCCTTTGGCTGTGTATGGTGGGTGGTAGAGTCTTGTGAGGCCACATCAAAAAAATTTCAAGAAAACAAACAATTTAATAATAATAATAATAAAAGAAAAAAAAAACTTTATTAATTCAACATTTGTGATCCACAGCTAATAGAGGGACCCACATAAGTTCCACCTAAAAGGTTAATTATTATGACTTATGAGTTATTGTCCTGATTTTTTCAGGCCATGCTAGTAGTAGTGGTGGTGGCCCCTTTGCGGGAGGGTAAATTTTGAAAGAGTTTTTTCTTTTCTTCTTTTCTTTTTATTCTTTGATTGGTGTGTATCCGACTTGCTAAGGTGATACTGACCTGAAATAAAATACAAGACTCCAAAAAGCATTGCCCAACTCAACATTAGGAGTCTTGAAACCATTAAAGAAAGGCAAAATCCTTTAAGACGCCTGAATTTTACGGGTTTGTTGTTATTAGCTCTTTACAGTAATTGTGTTTTATTGAATTCTTTAATATTTTATTATTTCTTTTATTAAAGACTTTTTTGATAGAGTTTTCTTTAATGGTGTTTAAATTAAGGTGTAATTATTTTTTTCTCTATATTATATTAATTACCCTATAACATTTAAAAAATATATTCTTTTTATTTTTTTATTTTATAATTTTTTATTAAAAACTTCTTCTATTAAAATTTTCATTAAACAACTGTTAACTAGATTTATATTTATATTATTTATCCCCGGTCTTTGATGTAATATATAAATTATTCCTTATAGTTTATTTATTATACTAAAATCTTCTTTTCTAATTTTTATGTAAAAATCAATTTTAGTTTCTATACAAAAATAATTAACTAGTGGTCTTTAATTATTCTAATTTTTAACATAACTAAATTCTAATAAAATTTAAATATTTTAAAAGTACTTATATTAATTAAAATATTAAAAATTCATATAATTTAATTTTAAAATTTTAAATTAAATAGATATTATTTTTATTATTAACTTCTTACAATAGAATTGTAATTTTAATAAAAAATTGAGGATCAAATTATATTTTTTATCAATTTAGCTCTTTAATTGCATTGATTTTTAAAATACAAAAGGATTTTAGTATAATAAATAAAATATAAAAGATAATTTATATATTACATAGAAATTAGGAGGCAAACAGTATAAAACTAAATTTAATTAACGGCTTCTCTAATAGAGATTTTAATAGAAATATTTTTCGTATAAAATTATAAAATAAAAAGAAACAAATATATTTTTAAATATTATGAAATAACTAGTATAATATAAAAAAATAAAAATAAATAGTAATTACCTCCTAAATTAATATTTATTTAATAGAATTCATCTACCTCATTTGACACGGACGACATGAATTTTGGTGGTCCCCAAAACCACCTTTCCCTTTCTTCTTCATGATCGATTATCTTCATAAACAAACTCTAGATTTACCTTCTTGAACTGCCTTTATTCTTCATTTTATTTTTTTTGTTGAAAGAAAAGATTGGTTGCCTTAAGTTCCTATCAAGTACCCAATACATATGAAGAAGCAATCAACGTTGTTGCCGAGGTTTCCTTCTTCCCATGTGATTGTCGTAAACGAGCAAGACTGTTCATTGCACGAACTAAAAATAACATGGGTAGGAGGTATTGGAAGTGTGGTAGAAGAAGGATAAGATTGAAAGATAGTTATTTCAGTGTTATGTTTAAGCTTATTTATGTGTAATGCATATTTCCTACACTATTTTGTTGATTTCACAGAGCAACCAGTGTGATTTCTTCTATTTGTACGACGAATGGTTGAGTGAGAAAGCCTTTTTGTTGTTGAATGAACTCAGACACTTGAATGCTAACCTTGGCACAGTTTAAGCCATGGAGATGCACAGTGAGATTGAGGATAATGTTGCTGCTACTAAAAAAATTATTGAGAATCCTAATGATGCGTATGCTACGAACACGACAAAGTGCACTGGTCATATTAAGTAATATAGTAATGAGTATAAGTTATCATTCTATTAGAGATTAACTGTGAATACTATTTTTAGACCTTGACTAATGTTTAACAATAAAATTGTGGCTTGAATTGTTAAAATTAAAAGTTAACTAAATTAAAAATGAGAGTTAAAGCAAATGAGGAGATTAGTTAAAGAAAAAGTCTATTCAGGTATCAAATTTTTCTAACTAATTTTATATTTCATGAATCAAAGTTGAAATGACATTCCTCTAATTTAGATAAAAACCTTTCAAGTGATTAAACCCTTAATTCTTGAGGGAAGAGTAAAGAATCTCTTCTCAAGTTAACTCACTTAGGTCATGCATTGAGTTTAGGAAATTATCATGCTAAAGAATCTTGTAGATCTATCTCTAGCATCCCAATCAATCTCTATTTATAAGAATTTCTAATCAATTTTATGAAACACAATATCCAATTAATATGCCAACGTATTAATTGAAATAGACAATAAGCAATCGTAGAAATGAGACAATTCAAAAGATAATCTAATTGCATAAAAATGATTCAATCCATACAAAGTAGGTGAGGTTTCATCAACACTCAAATAGCAATAGAATTAGTTCCTATACATTGAAATAAAGGGAAAAGATAAAAGGAAAGAAAATCTTAAATTATTCATGGTTGAAAGCTAAAAAAATTATCACTTTGATTCCTCAAACCCTAAAGACAATCTGTAGGTTTTAATATTTTTTCCTTCAAGATCTTGATAAAAAATCCTAAGATTTTTAAAAAATGATATTCTAAGCTATTCTCTATCTAAAAATTATGTAAGAAGTCAAATCTCCAAAAAATAAAACATAAAAACTCTTAAATAGTAAGTATAGACAGCTTTACACGGGAATACACGCGAGAGTAGGGCGTCAATCAAGTTACAAAATGTGAATTCATGACTAGGTCACATAGACAGGGCACATGTTAGGTGTAAACTCCCCGCGTGAGATTCCAAAATTTCTATCTATGATGCGCATGACTTACATGGCAGCTACACGGGAATTTCCATGTAAGTTTGCTAAGTTGTTGGCAAGTTCAAATTGAAATCCTCATTTTGGCACAAGAGTTTGGATTTCTCGTGTGATCCCCGTGTGATCACTATAACTTGACTTTTTTGCACTCTTTGCTCGATTCTTGTACGTTTCAATTTCTTTTTTACTACTTGACATAAATTATTTTTGAATTTTCTAAAAAAACTGAAAAAACGTACTGAACAAAAAAATAAAACTCAATTGGAGGTGTAAATCTACACAAAATAAAGCAAAATAGTAAGTGCTTTTAGAACTTAACGAACTCCCTCACATTTAAGCAATTGCTTGTTCTCAAGCAAATTGAATAGGATCAAGAATAAGAAATGAAGACTCTTTCTCTAATCGATAGATATAAAATAACTTAGATGCTAATTACTCACATCGCTACAACCTAGAATCTTTAGCTAAGAATCAATCCTAAAAAAAACACCAAAACTAGAATAAATTCATGATAGAAAGCAAAGAAAATCAATGACATGACGCTAAAGTTATGGAAATGAACATTCCTTCCAAACAACTCAAGGTCTCAAAAAGTAGAAATAAATTTCTCCAAGCACAAAATAAATTCTTATGAAGTTTAATTACTTATTTTTTTTTTATTCTTTCTCAAAGATTGTAACATATTCAAAATTGTCATTCTAGTCTTTTTAAGCGAGTGTAAATATTGGTGATGCTGACCTCTGATTACTCAACTAGACTCACAAGTTCGAACAACTATTCATATCCTCAGACTCATTTTAAATTTTTGCATTGTTTTGGAGATGTGAGAATAGCGGAATAGAGCAAAAACCTCTTAATATTATAGTATTTTTAAGACAAAGGAATATGTACGCATTTAGAGGCATTAGATGTGTCTAATTCAACCAAAACCAAAACGAATTCAAAAAAATTCCATGCTTATAAACATAACTAAAGTTTCAAAATATAAAATTATGTGAAAATTATCAATCAATCAATCTAGCATGGATACCAAGTTTGATTCACAAAATAAAACTAATTCAAGTAAATCGTAGCTTAACAAACAACCAACAAAATCATTATTTTGAATCTACAAATTTGAGAGAGACAATTATAACAAGTAATTAATCAAATTCAATCAGCCTATAAAGTAAAATAGTTACTAACAGATAATAATATACCCTTCTCCCACACTTCATTGACATATTGTCCCCAATATGTTTGGCATACACAACACAATAAGAAAAAAGAAGAAGGGGATTGCCCTGATTAGATTGATTTTCTATGGAGTCCAGAATTCATAGTAGTTCATGTTTTATCTGTTTACAAACCAAAGAGCTAAGAGCAAAAGTAAAGGTTACGGTGATATATAATCATCCCAAATAGAAGAAAGTAAAATACAAAAATAGAAAATCCTAAATATCCTAATTAAATATGATCACCTAAAATAATAGAAATCTAAGAATAAAGCAAAATAAAAGTATATCTTAAATGTCCGAGCAAAATGGAGGCTCAGTCCTCCATACCACCATCTATATCAATCCGAATCAAAAAGCTTAATCATCTCTAACAAAAATGCATATTCTAAATGAGATAGGAGCTGCTAAAGCTCTGAAGTTGGTGGGTCTCAAATAGAAGGCTTCATTCTCTCTTCCTTGAGCGTCTTAATAGACTTAAATGCCCGCTTTTTCATCAATCTCTCAACCTCTAAATAGGCTAATTGCTCAATAGCTTCTGATGTTTCTAGTTTTTCATGTTCTTGTACAAGACACAACTCAA
Organism: Ricinus communis; assembly: GCF_019578655.1. Taxonomy (NCBI): domain Eukaryota; kingdom Viridiplantae; phylum Streptophyta; class Magnoliopsida; order Malpighiales; family Euphorbiaceae; genus Ricinus; species Ricinus communis. The sequence continues at coordinate 1,099,535 of NC_063263.1, read as the reverse complement.
GAGGATCTTTATCAATAATAAATAAAATAAAATTGACAGTTTCATGCTCTATCATATCATCACTAGAATCTATATCATCAAGTACAAGTAGGTGTTTTATAGCATTAGAAGTTCGAAAAATCGCTTGTTCATCCTCTACCCTAAAAGTGAACTTACCATCATGAACATCAATAATTGTTCTAGTTGTAGCAAGAAAGGGTCTACCAAGGATGAAAAAAATGTCAACATCCTCATCCATATCCATGATCACAAAATCCACAAGAAAAATGAATTTTTTAACTTTAACCAATACATCCTCAATTATACATCTAGAGTATACTACAGATTTATCAGCTAACTGAACATTCATAAGTGTTGGTTTAACCTCCCTTAATCCTAATTTCTTGAATAATTTATAAGGCGTAACACTAATTCTAGCCCCTAAATCAGCCAATGCACTATCAAGATTTGAGTTACCAATAAAATAAGGAATAGTAAAACTCTTTGGATCTTTTAGTTTTTCTTGTAATCTTCTATGGATAAGTGTCAAGTTCTTCTTTAACAGTTGCATTATTGACATTTCTTCTAGCTTCCTCTTGTTAGAGATGAGCTCTTTCAAGAACTTAGCATACTTAGGCATTTACGATAAAGCTTTCACAAAATATGTGTTAATGTATAAATTTTTAAACAGTTGAAGAAACTTACTGAATTGAGTATCTGATTTGTCTTTCTGAAGACAGGCTAGATATGGCACCCTCGATTGATACTCTTTCACAATAGGGGTAGTCTATGGTGTTGCTTCTACTTTTTCTTCTACTTTAGCCTCTTCACCTTTTTCTTTTTTAACTACCTCTTCAACCACATCAAATTCTTCTCTACTTCTTTCACTTCAATTCCCAATTGCTTACCACTTCTCAAGGTAATGTCCTTGAGTTTCCCTTCAAGGTTTGCCTCTATGTTGCTTGGCAAGTTTTTTTTTAGGTCTTTCACTCAAAAGTTTTATAATCTGCCCCACTTTATTCTCTAAGTTATGAATTGAAGCTTGTTGATTCCTAAGAGTGGTTTCTGTAGATTGAAACCTCATTTCAGAAGCTGAGATAAGTTTTTCCATCACCTCTTTTAAATTACTCGTTCTAGGAGGAGCCTATTATTGATGATGTTATGGTTGATTCTCTTATTGGAATCCTAGTGGTGAAGATCTCTACTAATTATGATTCCTCCAAGAGAAATTCAGATAATTTTTCCACTCTGAATTAATAAGTATTGTTGTAAGGATTGTTCTGTTGCCTCGAAGCATTACCTACATAATCAACCTGCTCTAACTTTACAAAGTATTGCCATTTTGGGAATCTCCACTTTAATGTCCACCCCCACACTAATCACAGCTCATTACTTGTGCTTATCTTCCAGATGAAGACATAGTCAAAGCATCCATCTTTTTACTCGTGGCCTCTAATTGTGCAGTTACAGCTATCATAGGATCTACTACATGCATCCTATTGCTTTTGACTCTTCCCTACTCTCTTGGATTCTGCCACTAATAGTTTACAACTGCCATATCCTCAATAAGACTCATAGCCTACTATGGAGTCTTATTATTAAGTGATCCACCTGTTGTCGCATTAATTGACTATTTACTTGTGTAATTCAGTCCATTAAAGAATTTGCAGCCATAGAGGTAGACTATGATGTGGATAGCTCTAGAAAAAGATCCTTGAACCGCTCCCAATAATCATACAAGGTTTCATTCTCTTGTTGAAGAAATTCTACTTGTCATTCATCAGCTTGATAGTCTTAAAAGATGGGAAATACCTCTCTAAAAATTTCTCAACAAGTTGATTCCAAGTCATGAATGTACCAGCTAGAATCGACTTTAACCACTTTTTTGGTTTATTCTTGAATGAGAATGGGAACAACCTTAATCTAATGGTGTCATCTAATACTCTATTGATCTTGAAGGTATCACATATCTTAAGAAATCATCCAAATGAGTGTTTGGGTCCTCATTTGGCAACCCATCGAATATACAGGTGTTATGCACCATTTGAATTATGTTGGGCTTAATCTCGAGGTTGTTTACCGCCATATTTTGTCTAGCAATACTTGAAGTAACCCCATTTAGAGTTGGACATGCATATTCTTGCATGGTTCTCTCCCTTGATGGATCTGCCATTCTAACTCGGTTCCTTTCCTCTTCTGGATTTGGTCCTCAAGAATCCCTTGATTATCAACTTGTTGATCCTGCAAACCCGTCACCATTCCAGCCAAAGCCCATTCCCTCTCTTCCTTTCACTTCTTTCTCAAAATTCTTTCCAACTCAAGGTCGTGCATAGATGGATTCAAAGAACTGCTCTAGTCATGCACAAAGCAAAGTACTTCTAAAAGACAAAACCACAAGCAAAAATAAAGAACAACCAAATAAAAATGCCAAATTATTAGCTTCTGAATTACTAATAATATCATAATATAGTCCCTAGCAATGACGCCAAAAACTTGATGAACGTTATACACGTGATAAAGTGCATCGGTCGTATCAAGTAATATAATAATGAGTACAAGTTATCATTCATCTAGAGACTAATTATGAATACTATTTATAAACCTTGACTGATGTTTAGCAATGAAATTATTGTTTGAATTGTTGGAATTAAAAATTAAATAAACATTTTGCATGGTGCTAGAATCTTGTTCAGAGGTGTTTTTGCTGATAGTGACCCAGATTTACACGCTCAAGTAGAATTTTTAGCATTCCAAAAAGAAATATGGATTGAAAGGATTCAAGAGGCTTGTAGAGAAAAAACATTTATCCAAAAGATTTAATGAAAATGAGGGGATTAATTAAAGGAAAAGTCTATTCATGTGTCGAATCTTCCTAACTAATTTTGCATTTCATGAATCAATTAATAATTAAATCAAACTAAAGAGTTGAATTAGCATTTCTCTAATTTAGGTAAAAACCTTTCTCAAGTGATTAAACCCCTAATTCCTAAGAGGAGAGCAAGGAATCTTTTCTCAAGCCAACTCACCTAGGTTATGCATTAAGTTTAAGGAATTACTAATGTCAAAGAATCTTGTAGATCTATCTCTAGCATCTCAATTAATTCTTTATTTCGAGGAATGCAAAATTCATAACAACTTATCTATAATCAATTTAATGAAACAATATCCAATTAATATGTCAACTTATCAATTGAAGTAGACAATAAGCAATCATGGAAATAAAAGATAACAAAAAAGATAATCAAATTGCATAAAAATGATTCAATCCATACAAATAGGTTAGGGTTCGTCAACACTCAAATAGAATTAGAATTAGTTCATACATATTAAAATAAGGAGAGAAGATAAAGGAAAGAAAATCTCAAACTATTCAAGGCTGAAAGCTAGCAAAATCCTCCTATTTAATTCTTCAAACCTTGAAGACAATTTGTAGGTTTTGATGTTTCTTCCTTCAAGATCTTGATAAAAAATCCTAAAACTCTCTGAAAATGATGTTCTAAGCTATTCTCTATTTAAAAACTATGTAAAAAGTCAAACCTCTAAAAAGTAAAACATAAAAATTCTTAAATAGTAAAGTGAATACAGCTTCATACGACGGCTGCAAGGGAATATACAGGGGGTGCGACTTAAATCAAGTTACAAAATGCGGATTCATGATTAGGTCACACGGGCAGGGCACACGGGGGTGTAAGCTCCCAGTGTGAGATTCTGAAGTTTCTACCTGTGATGCACATGACTCACACGGCGAGCACAAAGGCATTGTATACTTCCCGTGTGAGTCTGCTAAGTTGTTGCCAACTTCAAATTGAAATCCTCATTTTGACAGGGAGGTATGTCCGTGTGATCACTACAACTTGATTTTTCTCGCGCTCTTTACTCGATTCTTATACTTTTCAATTTCTTTTTTACTTCTCCATATTAATTATCTTCAAATTGCCTAAAAGAACGGAAAAATATACTGAATAAACAAATAAAACTCAATTAGAGTTGTAAATCAATACAAAGAAAGCACAATAGTTAGTACTTTTAGCTTTTATCACCTAACTAAAAGCATAAATCAGACTATCAAAGGATTAGCTTGTCATTCAAAATCATAGTCGTTGTAAGTAGAAATTGTTTTCATAACAATTAAAAAAATGATTCACTTTTGAAATTTAGGGTTCTTTATTACCCTCTACAACAACGTCCTTTAAAGATGCTCATTATCCTAGTCAGCTCCTAACGTGTTAAACACATCCTATTCAGCCTCAATTTGCTTCACGTCACGAGCCTTTAACAGGAATTGAAAACAACACTTTGAGTTTCTGTAAAAAATGTCTTTAATAAAAGAAATGATAAATATTAAAGGGCCTAATAGAACACAACTGATGTATAAGAGCTAATAATAATACATCCGTAAAGTTTCAAAGGTTCTTAATAAGTTTTGCGTTAAAGAAATGCTCTTAATTTTTTCATTGGTAATATAATTACTTTAAAATTGATAGGTAACTCTTAGTATGTCAAAATTGTTTATTATTAAGTACTACAAACAACCATTATTTCTAGATGATTGAGATATATACACCATAATAATAAAGAAATAAATATTACATCAATCTTATTAATTGTTTACCTTTTAAATTAAGATAGAAAATTAGTCCAATTCAATTCAAAGTATAGAGAAGTTTGGAATCTTATAACAACCTTGAAATCTGAATAACTAGGCCATTAATTAGTTATGGACTGAGTTCATATGTAAGGTGGTGCAAACATGTTTTGTGCGTATTTTATCCATGAAACTAAATTATTAGATAAAAGAAAAGGCAGCTAAGCTTAATGCTTTTTGCATGAAAGAAGAAAGCAAGAAGACAAGTAGGTTAGCAACAGTAACGAAAGATAAAAGAACAGAATAAGGAAAATATCCAAAAACATGATGCAGTTATCTTATCAGAGGACCCCTCATCATTTCCCAACAGAGACTGTCCAAATCAATGAGTTGTAGAGCCACATGCAGTTTGATGTATGCAGAGCTCACTCATTTCACCCGAGCCAAAAAGCAGGAGGTTGAAAAACATAAGGGGTGAAATTCTTCTTTCACTAAAGTCAAGTGGATTCTCTATTTTCCTAGAAACAACAGCAAAAAAAGAGAGAGAGAGAAAGATAATAACTCTCAAAGTGAAGTGTGCCCACACGTTGCAGCTGTCTCCAGTCCAGCGCCCATTTCCCTCCCATTTTCTCCATTTTCCCTTAACCTCTCCCCTCTTTATATACCCTTGCTTCACTCACTTTTAACTCTACCCCTTCTCCTCCCACCTCTACCGCCGCCGCCGCCGCCGCCACAACAACCCCCACCCCATCTCAAAATGTCACAGCCCCCCCATTTCTTCCTGTCATTGCTCGGGTTCTTTATGTTATTTAGTAACACATATGTCTATGCTTCCACTACTTCGAGTCCGCAAATTCAGACCTTAAATACTAAACCGGAGTACATCAACCCAAAACTTCCTCCAAGAACCCTCTCCACGTCTAAAAAATTTGAAGGGTCTTCAGACTTAGTCCAGCTCCGCTACCATATGGGTCCAGTCCTCTCCTCTACCCCCATTAACATCTACCTCATATGGTACGGACGTTGGACCAATTCCCAAAAACTCCTTATCAAGGACTTCATAAACTCCATCTCTCCCACTGCTACTGCTGCCAAGCCTTCCGTCTCCGAGTGGTGGCAAACTGTCTCTCTCTACACAGATCAAACCGGTGCCAATGTCTCTCGTTCTGTCCTCATTGCGGGCGAATATACAGACGCATCCTACTCTCATGGTAACCATCTGACCCGTCTATCCATCCAGCAAGTCATAGCCACAGCCGTGAAATCAGCTCCTTTCCCAGTAGATCACAAGAACGGGATCTACCTGATCCTGACAGCACAAGATGTGACCGTACAGGACTTTTGTCGAGCAGTTTGTGGGTTCCATTACTTCACATTCCCATCAATGGTAGGGTATACATTACCATACGCATGGGTAGGGAACTCGGGGAAACAATGCCCTGAAGTATGCGCGTACCCATTTGCCATCCCGGGTTACATGGGAGGAGGTGGGCCCGGAACGTTGAAGCCGCCGAATAGGGACGTGGGTGTGGACGGAATGATCAGTGTGATAGGACATGAGCTGGCAGAGCTGTCTTCAAACCCATTAGTGAATGCCTGGTACGCGGGAGAGGACCCAACAGCACCAACTGAGATCGGAGATTTATGTGAAGGATTGTATGGGACAGGAGGTGGTGGTGGGTACATTGGGCAGGTAATGAGAGATAGGCAAGGGAGGACTTTTAACATGAATGGAAGGAGAGGTAGAAAGTTTTTGGTGCAGTGGATTTGGAGCCCTGTGCTGAAAGCATGTGCTGGCCCTAATGCTCTTGATTAATTTTCAGACATCTCTTCATTTTTTTAGAAAATCAAGATTCTTTGCTCTTGAATCTTGGAACTATGGGTTAGTGTGGCGGTGGCGGTGGCGGTGGTGGTGGTGGTGGTGGTGGTGGTGGTGAGTAATGGTTTGATTGGGGGCTGTGGAATGGGTTGGATTAGTGTTTATCATTTTTCTTATTTCTTTAATTTTTATATTGTTTTTGAGAAAAAGAAATATTGTTAATTATAGTTTAGATGTATAAAGAGGAGAATGGTTTGATGGTAGATTTTCATAAAATATAACAGTATTATTTTTTTTTTTTTTCCAATTGCTTTTCTTATTTTCATTTTTTTAATAAATTTCTTTGGGGATTTGTTTCATTTTGGAATTTTCTTTTTTGGATGCTTAGCCATTGTATAGAAATATTAGCGATCATGGTTGAGTTCTGGCATTAGTTTAGGGTTTAGGAATTTTGGATAGAAAGTTGTTTGCAACGAGCTCCATTTTACTATAAGAATTTTGGAGAAATATGAAATTCAAATTTCAAATTTGGGAGAATTTGTTGCTGGACTTAAATGGGAATCCAAAAGAATAGCAGAGCCATAAAAATAATGTGTCCATTTTTCAGTCCTCAATTAAAACTAGTTGTTTATAATTGAAAAATGAATCTATAGATAAAATTTAATAGAATAACCAGTTAATTTGGTTAAACTAATTTCTATAATATATAATCAAACTGAATTAAATTTCTAGAATTTTAGTTAAATAAAGTGAATATATGTAATTAACCGATTGGTTTAATTGTTGCTTTTTTTCAAAATTTTACTTACGTTTATCTTTTCTTTCCATTAATTTTTTTATTATAATAGTTAGAAAGCATTTCAAATTATAGATTTTTAAAATTTTAAATAAAATAACATAAAAAAATTTCAGTGTCTAATAATAGATTAGCAATTTTAATATTAGTTCAATTATTTATATTAAAGTAAAAAATTAAAATTATATAAATAAAATTTAATCGATAATTTTATTAAAAATTATATTTAATATTAATAATTATAATATATTATTAATAATGAAAAAAATAAAGACTATCATAAATTAAAAATTAAACTAAGAATATATTTTGAATTTTGAATATCTTTTTATCTCGGCAGGCGATGGCATAAAAGGCACAGCTGTTGAAAGCATGCCCATGCCCAGCTGGAAAATAGTAAGCCACGTAATAATTCTGCCTTAAGACCTAGAAGCGGAAAAAGAAAAAGAAAAAGTATATATAAGGTAGCAGTGATTACTAGTTGTTCTTTTTATTCTTTCAAATGTATAAATTGTCTCTAATATTATTTTTATGTTATTTTTATAATATTAATTTTTTTATATTGAAATAAAGTTCAATTTGATTATCGGATTTGTCACACGGATTTAATTTAATTTTTTAAATTTATAAATTTTTAGTCTAATAATCTATTTAGAAAAAGCAAGAAAATAAAAATAATTAAAAACTTATAATATTATTTAAAAAATATTTTATAATTTTAATACAATTAATATAATTAAGCAATAAGTAGTTATTACTATTATTATTTTTGCTGAAACCATTTATATCTCCACCGCTCTTAGTACCACTATCGATGTAACTGTCTCTTTCACCGTCATTATTTAAAAAAAAATAGTAAGAATATTTAGTAATATTTATTTTTTTATTGTGTTTTGTTTAAATATCAATATACATTTTTTAATTTTAATAATTTAATATAAAAGACTAATTATTTTTTATTTTTCACTTTACCCATTCTTTTTCTAAGGATTGTGTAACTCACTCTCTTATTTTTATAAAAAATAAGACTAATTTGAATTAAATATGCGAAGATTTAGATCAAAATATTCATAAATTTTTAAAAAAGGCTAAATTAAACACAAGCAATAAGGTTATTGGTCAAATTAGACTTTATTTCTTATATTTTTATAAAATTAACTATCATCCTTCTACATCTAAAATCAATGCAGTCAAAAGATTAAATTGCTAAATAGAATTACAATTTAATTTTTAAATTCTTATAAAGTATAAAACTAATTTAAAATTATTTTTTTATTATGTCTAGACTAAAATTATTAATTTTAGTGAGTATAACAATTAGTTTTGTATCAAAGTTAGTTTTTAGCATTTGAAAAAAAATAATTAATTATCATTTTTTACTTATTGTTATTTCTAACACAATTTTATTCTAAGAATTTTAATATTTTTAAAATACTTATATTTAGAGCAATATTACTAAATTAGTATATATATAATTAAATTTTTTAAAATAAAATATACATTTATAGTTAAAAATATTTATTTTATTAGCCTCAATTACAAATTAGATTCTAAATTTTATATTTTTAATAATTTTAACAATTATTTTAAGATTCTAAATAAATACGCATACTTTCAATTTATAATCAAAAACACTTTTTAATGACAATTTTCAAAATTTCACGGTTAGAAAAATGATATGAGAAGTTAAAAAAATAATGAATCAATAAAAATAATTTATTATAGATCTAACAATATGACATAAAAATTTCACATACATACATCATTTCTCATATTTTATATTTTAACACAATAAATTTTTTGGAACTCACTAATTTTTATAATAGTAAATAGAATTAACTTGGCATGCTATTTTTTTATTATAAAATCTTAAAAATTATTATCAAAAAGTGTTCTTAAAAATAAATTAAATTTTCAAAAGAATTGAATAAAATTATTAAAAAATATAATTAGAATTTAGTTAGTAAGGCCTTTTTATTATTATTTTGTTAGAAATTAGAATTAAATTATGCTTAAAATAAATTTTTTATTTCAATTTAATAAAAATTAAGTTTTAATGAATTTAATCCTTAATAAGAAGTTTAAAAATAAAATTATAATTTTTTTATTAATTTAATTCTCTAGCTCCATTATTTTGAACAGAAAAAATAATAATTAGTTTTATAAGAATATAAAAAATAGTTCAATATTACAAAAATGACATAAAAAGCCACCAATGTATTAAACTAAAAAGTAGAAGTTAAAGAGTAACTACTCCTATAAAATAATAACAGTACACATACTATACAAATGAACAACAGTGATATGTAAAGTTGCAATTGTTGTTAGCTGTTATTTTGTTTATTAGGATACTTGATGTGAAATATAATCTTGTTATATTATGCATGCTATTTAATAATTATCATATAAGCCAAGAAAAACAAAGCAAGAAAAGGGTTTGTCCTCAAATACAAAACCCACTCCCTGGTTCACATGATCAAAATAATGTTTTGTTTTTATTCCTAGTTTTCTTCATTTTTTGCCCTACTTTTGTGGGGAAGGATCTTGGCTGTTTCTATTATTTCAATTTTTTTGAAAAGAGAGGTTATGAAATTATGACCTAAAACAAAAGAGCAACAAATTCTTGTCCTTTGGTTATGTATGGTGGGTGATATTCTTGCAAGGCCACATCAATTTGTTCTTTTTTTCTTTTATAAAATGAAACAATAACAATTCAAAAATATTTAAGCAAAATGTATATTTAAGCTCTTAAATTTTTTAATTTTTATTTTATAATTTTTGAATTTTTTTAATTGAGTTTTTATATTTATATTTATGTTTATATTTTAATTAGTGTTCAACTAAATAAAACAAAATACAAATTTCATCAAATGTGTAAGAAATCCTTAATCAAATTAAAATTAAAGGCAAAACATATTATTAAGCGCCTGAACTATTCGTGTTTATTGCATTGAGATTCTATACATCTATTGTGTTTATTAGACATCTAAATACCTATTTTCTGTTCTATTAAGGACTTCTTTCATAGAGAGAGCGAGTGTATGACACTCTCTATTAGGAACGAGTACTTGGTCAAAAATGAGGCTGAGTTAGAAAAGGGGAACACATCGTCATCTATTATGATTAATCAAGAAGATGTTGTGCCAATTGCTGGAAACATAAAAGGTTGCGAATGCTGCACATTAGGCCATTGCCCTGCTTTATTAACTTTAACAAAGGAGTTATCACCACTGATAGGAGTTTGAGGTGCCAATCCAAGAGAGGTTGATAAGACACCAGCATGATGAAATGCTGACGGGCTATTAACCTGTGTCACCGTAGATACACCAACATTAAGGGGCAAGATGGTGCATTCCCTGTTGACATAATAGGTGAGGCACTAATGATTGTTAAATCTGCTACATTGGCTACTAATGAAGTACTAAAACCACTTGGAATTCCATATATCTAACCGGGTGCAAAGATTGGCAATGATAATTATGAGAGAACAGATTCTAGAGTGATGGATTCGCTTAGAGCTAGTTGGAGTCAGCTAGAGGGATGTCTTGCAAATCACTAAGAGCGGTTAGCAAGCTATTGGGTTTTGGCCCCCTGATGGTGCTCCGACGATCAAGTTAGAGCCCTTTAGTGATTTCTATAGAGTAACAATAAGAAAAGTAAAAAATCTCCTTTATATGTAAAGAGTGGGGTTTATATACCTGACTATTGGGCTTGGTGACTTGGAGAAGTGACCAAAAGAGGGTTTTTCAACTCAGAAATTCTGTTATAACCGCCTACGAAGTGGGGATGCATGACTACTTAGGGTCTGATGATGTCATGACAAGATCTTACGTTATCTTACGTTATCTTATTGAATTCCTAAGACAATCAAAGTTAAAACTGACTCATGCTGTTACCTCAGATTTATTTGATCGGTTCAACATGTTATAGTTGTTTGCCCTTATGAACCAAGAAGGGGAGTTGAATTGATGAATAAAGAAATGATAGTAGATTAAAATTTTTGGCTAAGGGAGAATGAATAGAGAGTAAGAAGAATAGCACACAAGAAACTATAGTGGTTTGGGTGTTAACAAACCCTATGTCCACTTTCCAATTCACAATTAGGTATTCACTATACTTGTATCCTTACACTTAGAGTTATCAAGCTCACTCCCAACTTAGGCTCACACTAAACCTTACAACTTGTGTTTCTTAGGTTCACACATAACTCCTACAAGAGTTTTCTTAGGCTAAACCTTAAACCTTAACCCAAGTGTTTTGGCTAACCCTTAGACCTTACAAGAGCATTCAAGCTCTTACAATAAAAAAAAAATGAGAAATATTAATTGCAAAAAGGAAAGAATTGAATGCAGAATAGTGTGAACTTATGGAGGTTGTTGATTAATCTTAAATGACCTTTTGATATGGTTTTTAGAGCCTAAGAACTTTAAAGAGCCGTTATGAGTAAATCTCCAAAAGTTCACATAATCTAGCTTTAAGATAGTGCATTAAATGCACTTGTCAGGATGCAAATTACGGTCACGATTCTTGTTTCGCGGTCGTGAATCTTGAAATGCTTCCAACAACTATCTAACGTGGCTTTTTGATATGACCATTGGCGGTTCTTAACGGTTACTCTAGTCTTCACTTTTCACGGTCGCGATTTCAAGCTTTTCCAAACTAAAAACTTCCGCCTTGAAACTTCCAATTTTCGCGGCTGTGCCCTATATGGTGCCGTCGCAATGTTGAATAATTATAGACTTGAAGTTTCTGCCATCAAATTATTAATTTTCACGGTCGCGCCCTCTTGGTGCGGTTGCAATTTTGAAGTACTTTTACTTATTTTTATACTATACTAATAAAACTTAAGAAAATATTAGTTCAAACATCAATTTATTTGTTAAGATAAAAAAATAAGGCAATAAGCCATGTGACAAGGCACTTAGGCTAACAATAGCAGTAGTGCTGATGACACTTATGCATTTAGATTGAATCTTTTGAGTCAAAGTTTTAGCAACTTGACATATCTATTCACCCTATTCCATCGTAAATGATTGGTATTTGAACCTTAACTTCATGGGCAAAACCAAACAAAGCCCAATGTTATCATTAGTTGTAATCGTTGGTTGTGCACTCGATTGAGAGACATGTGTTTGTTGTGCTTGACGAACTGTGGTAGTAACAAGTGATTTTGACTTTAGTTTTCCATTCAATTTTAGAGATTTGAATTGAAACACTGAGAAAGGTAGATTGTTGATTGGTCCAATTATATATAGATATTTGAGGGTATTTTAGAGCTTTAATGATATATTTCCATATATAATATGATAAAAATTTATGCTTTTACCTCACTTAACCTTAATTGTCTATTTTCAGGCAATATTAGACAAAAGAAAAAAATATGGAGCTAAATACTCGAAAAGAAGCTTAATTAGACATGTTCATGTCAAGGCCTAATATTAAGACGCATGGACTACTATTTGCAAGGTCTGGCCAAAGATTACAAGGCCCAAAAGATATTTTAGTCATTTTGTATAATTATTAGGATTTATATTAAGAGTTATTTATGGGATAGTATTTGGTGGAGATAAAGATACTTAAAGTCTTATCTATTAGATAGACTTATATTAGGTATATATCTCTAGGGAGACTTATTTAGAGGAGGATTCTTCTCTATATTTATCTCTACAAAAACCTAATTCTGGGGGAGGAGGAAAGTTATCTCGTATCTGCTCTCTGCATTTGTCCACCATTATTTTCTCTATAGTTCTTCCATAAACACTTTAGTTTAGTTTTCATTACTATTTTTAAGATCTAAGGAGCTTTTCAAGAAGTGAAGAGTGAGGACCAATCATCTTTTTAGTTGAAGAAACTCTAGATCTAAAGGGAGTTTTTAATTTATTGTTTTATGTCTTTCTATTTAATACCATAATCTTTGGGTTAAATATGTTAGGCTAGTTTTCATAAGTGTTTAGTTTAGCTTTTTTTTACTTTTGGATGAATCTTGTTATTTATTTATTTAGTGAATGATTTCTTTACCTTCATATATGTATTAGTTTTATCTATTGTTATCGGCTGACCATCATATTAGTTTAGTCGTAATATTTTTTATGAAAATCTTTAGGTTAAAAGTATTAGAAACATTATCTTTACTTTAATCTATGTTGGTATAAGAAACTTAAGTTGCATCATTAGCTTGAATGACTTAGGAAAAAGGCACATCACCATCTCATTCATTAGATCTAGGCTTAAAGTAAAATAAGGAGATTACTAAGTAAATGGCTAGACTAAATACTGTCTTTAGCATATAGTTTAAATAATAAGTATTTGTATTTGCATTACATATTTATTTATTGTTTAGTTACTTTATTTAATGAATATAATTCTATCAAAATACTGATTTAGAGTGTTTAAATTTACTTTTATTGTTTTGTGTTGATAATTAGTCTTTATAATAAGTGGCCTCATAGTTTCTTGGGAAATCAACCTTATAGTAAACTTACCCTTACTATAGGAACGGTTCATACACTTACGAGTATTAGATTAGACACATCAAGTTACGAGTACTAGATTAGACAAATCAAGTTTTAGCACCGTTGCCGGGAAACTGTGTCCAATTTTATTACATTGATTGATTATTGAAAGTGTCTTGTGTTTGTTAGTTTGTTTGTGTTTTGTGATTTATTTTTTTATGTATTTTTGTTTTGTTTGTTTGTTTTGTGTTGCTGTTTTATTTTCAAATTTTTTATTTATTTTTTTTCTAAATCTGAAATTCTCTTTTATTTTATATGTGAAGAAGGAAAATTAGATCAAGTGATTTATCAACTCAGAAGATTGAAGAAGAATCAAAAGAAGAAGTTAAAATCATGACAAACTCACCAAGAGAAATAGGAGCTGAAAAGCGAATGGCTATGAAAGATTATGCATGACCAATAATTAGTAACATTACTTCATGCATAGTTCTAGGTGATGCATCTAGGACTTATGAACTAAAGAACATTCATTTTAACATGCTTCTTTCATTTTATACTAATGCCTAATTATGATGCATTAACATTTATTAGAGAATTTTATACCATAGTTCATACTTTTCCATTATATGGACTTAATGAGGATCAACTAAGAATGAGGTGTTTCCCTCATTCATTGAAAGAAAGAGCAAAAACTTGGTTAATGACCTTGCCTCCTAATTCTTTGAGAACTTGGGATGAGATTTATCAAAAGTTTATGAGTAGGTTTACTCACATCGAAAGACCAAATAATTAAAAGCTGAAATTTCTAATTTTTTTTTAAAAAATGCTAAATCTTTTCATGAAGCATGAGATCGCTTCAAATCACTTTTATTGCAATGCTCACACCATGGATTCTAATCAACCAATTATTTTATGATGGGTTGACACAACAGTATCAATGTATGGTTGATATTGTAGCTGGGGGTGCTATGTTAGAAAGGGCAGTTGATGAGGTTTACGACATCTTTGAGATGTTAGGAGCCAATTCTCAATAAAAGAGTGTGAGGACAAAAGGAGTAGAAGTAAATGAAATAGTAGCTGAGATGGCCATGCAATTGGCTGAATTGACTAAGGAAGTTAAGATGCTTTAACAAAAAACTCACCAAATAATTAGGTATGTGGTATTTGTGGTATTTATGGTCATGGTGCTAATGTTTGTTCATCTTTTGATAATTACAGAGGAAATATGTATGACCAAATAAATTTGATGGATTCTTACCAACCCATGCACCCTATGAATGACCCTTATTCTAACACATATAACTCAGGTTGGAGAAATCATTCAAATCTCTCTTGGAAATAGAATGACCAAAACCCACAATAATTATTAAGAAATCGATATCAACCTCATTACTAAGACCAATATTTTCAATAGGGACTCTAATCCCTTCTTTCAAGATCAAGAATAAACTCTTTGATCTAATGAGCAAAGAAAGCCAAGTTTGGCAGAAACACTTCAATCGTTTATGATGACTTCTCATGATAGGATGGAAAGAAATGAGAAAAAGACAGATTCTATTGAGACTTCAATGAAATATTTAGAAGCTCAAATAGGATAAATTGTTGAAGTTGTTTAAAAGCTCAATAAAGAGAAACTATCAAGTCAACCTGAACAAGCCAATTCTATTACTACTATTAGAAAAGGTAAAGTTGTCGATAATATTGCTATGAAAACTGAAAAAAATTCTTTTTCTTATGCAGGTACACCTAAAAGTGATGGATTAGTGCAAATCAATAAGGAGAGTATGCAAAAGAAAGAAAAAGTAGAGCCTGATCTTAGGCTTGAGAAGAAAGAAAATGAAGCATTTTCTAGACCTGAATTTCATAAGACAACTCAGCCTTATAGACCACCTATTCCTTTTCTAAATCAATTCAAAGAGAGAAAAAATGATAAATTTTTTTTGAAAATATTGAGATGCTCTCTAAAGTTAATATTAATATACCTTTGTTGGATGTTGTCAGGAATAAGCTAGCTTATGCAAAGTTTTTTAAAGAGTTGAACACCAACAAAAGGCGATATACAAACAACGAAAAAGTACAAGTAGCAAGTGTAATGCTTCAACATCAGTTGCCCCTTAAGATGAAGGATTCCGATAGCTTCACCATTGATATTACAATAGGTGACAAAAAGGTTACAAAAACCATGTTAGATTTTGAGCAAGCATCAACTGATATCTTATTCGTTGTATGAACAACTTGGCTTGGGAGAGTTGAAGCATACTATTTCGTCTCTACAACTTGCAGATAAATCAATTAAATATCCTAGAGGTATAGTGCAAGACTTTCTAGTACAATTAGATAAGTTAATAATTCCTATTGATTTTGTAGTGCTTGACATGGAAAATACACCAGCAAAGGGTAGAGAGTAAACTATACTCCTTGGTAGACCTTTCATGGCAACTATCAGAACTGTGATTGATGTGCATGATGAAAAACTTACCATGACAGTTTTAGGAAAAACTATGGAATTTAAAGTGTTTGATTCTCTAACTTTATCTCCTAAATCTACTATTGATAAGTGTTCATATAATTATTTAGATTCTCTTGTTTAGGAATAATTATATGATGATATTTCATTCTTAATTGACAAGAGCATATTAAAAGTAATGGCTTATAAAGTATGAAGCCATATTTGAAAGGAATGGCTTATGACTAAGAGGTAGAGTATATGGATGAACACCCACTATGAGCATAATCAGGAATGTCTAGCTATAGACAATAAACTTAGCACTTGTATTTTTTTATGTATTTAAGTTATTTTTATTTTCTTTTATTTTTAAATTTTAGTATTTTTTGTTTACCTTGTAGGCATATGATGGAAAAGCGAACATTCATACCTTCTTTGATTTCCAAAGACAATATTTTTTCATGTGAAATAATTAAACTCCATTTAATTTTTTCTTTTTATTTTTGAATAAGCCACGTTGCGGCAATGAATTTTCACATGGGCCCGTAATAGAGGCACAACAAGGGTGACACGGGCCCAAAGCAGACAAGTAACAACAGAGCCAACCGTGGCGGCCCGGAAGCACGAGCACCAATCGGGGCCACATATAGCCACGACAAAGACGAGGTTTGAGTCGTGAACCACAACAGTGGAAGTAACCCGCGAGGTGTGTAGCAATGGCACCGATCCAGGTGTTGAAAATTCCATGGGTTGCTGAAAAATGAGAAAATGAAAATTAGCAATGACATTGAAGACAATGTCAAATTCACGAGGGAGTATTCTATCTTTTTCCTCTCTTCTTGTTCTTTATTTTTATATATACAATGACATTGAGGACAATGCCAAATTTAAGTATGGAGGAGAGAAATAGAATATTTCTTCAATTAAATTTTACATGCCATGCCATGAGAATTAACAACTTTGGTGAATTTTTGCAAAATTGTAAATTTTGCTACTTAGCTTTTTCTTATTATTCTATGTAAGAGTAAATGAAAAAATGTTATTATATCGAGTTTCTTGAACTCTTGAGTTAGTTTTCTATATGTATAATGTGAACTCATGAGTTATTTGCACTTAAATGATCAAGTATCTATTCTTTGCATATGAACATGATGAATAGTTTGGCAAATTTGAGTTGGATATAATTAGAAGTGTATGATTTAGACTATGATTTTCTTATTACTAAATTGGCTTGCCTAAGCTTGTGAGGTATAATATGGGCAAGTTAAAGTTCTAAGTTATATAATTCTACTCCACTAATTTTAGTTGCTTAATAACCGGAAATCTTCATGACCAATGTCGATTTTGCGTAAAAAGGCAATTGAGATTATGAGTATGCAAAACATCTTAATGTATGTTTTGTTGAGTAACCAGATACATTCATCATCCATGTTTGTATTTGCATAAAAAGACATAACATCTCAAGAAAGAAAGAAATACTCCAAGTATCAAAAATTAAAATCCAATGGTGTGTAAAGAAAAGAAAAGAAAGTATAAGAGCTTCAAAAGCAAGTGATAAATGCTTATTGATCTCTTGTTTATGAATGAAGGTTTTGCCTTTTTGAATAAGGTTATGATAATTTGGATTATGCATCATAGTTGTATCCTTTGAAGATAAGTTAGACTATTTATTGTGAAACAGGTGTGAAGGATTGGATGCTTGAGTCTTTTGATTAACAATGATTGAGTTTATATTTTTAAAGAAAATTATTATGATTCAAGTGTTCTTGAGTTGATATCATCTTTTCATTAGTAAGATTCTTTTGAATAATATCTTTAAGCTGAGTATAGATGTTTTTTGTGATTTTTGCAAAAGTTAATTTTCAGTTGCTATTTACTCGAGGACAAGTAAAGATTTAAGTATCGGGGTATTTGATCGGTCCAAATTATATATAGATATTTAAGGGTATTTTAGAACTTTAATAGTATATTTCTATATATAATATGGTAAAAATTTATGTGTTTACCTCACTTAATCTTAATTATCTATTTTTAGGTAATATTAGCCAAAAGAAAAAAATATGGAGCTAAATACTCGAAAAAAAGCTTAATTGGACATGTTTGTGTCAAGGCTCAAGATTAAGACGCATGGACTGCTATTTGTAAGGCCTGGCCAAAGATTACAAGACCCAAGAGACATTTTAGTCACTTTGTATAATTATTAGAATTTATATTAAGAGTTATTTATGGGATAATAATTGGTGGAGATAAAGATACTTAAAGTCTTATCTATTAGATAGACTTATATTAGGTATACATCTCTAGGGAAACTTACTTAGAGGAGAATTGTTCTCTATATATATCTCTACAAAAACCTAATTCTGAGGGAGGAAGAGAGTTTTCTCATGTTTGCTCTCTGCATCTATCCACCATTATTTTCTCTATAGTTCTTCCAAAGACACTTTAGTTTAGTTTTCATTACTTTTTTTAAGATCTAAGGAGCTTTTCAATAAGTGGAGAGTGAGGACCAATCATCTTCCTACTTGAAGAAACTCTAGATCTAAAGAGAGTTTTTACTTTATTGTTTTATGTCTTTCTATTTAATACCATGATCATTGGGTTAAATATGTTAGACTAGTTTTTATAAATGTTTAGTTTAGCCTTTTTACTTTTGTATGAATCTTGTTATTTATTTATTTAGTGAATGATTTCTTTACCTTCATATATGTATCAGTTTTATCTATTAGTATTGATTGACCATCATATATCAATTTAGTAATAATATTTGTTATGAAAATCTTTAGATTAAAAGTATTAGAAATATCATCTTTACTTTAATCTATATTGGTATAAGAAACCTAAGTTGCATCATTAGCTTGAATGATTTAGGGAAAAAGCACATCACCATCTCATTCATTAGATTTAGGCTTAAAGTAAAATAAGGAGTACTAAGTAAATGGCTAAAATTAATATTGTCTTTAGCATATAATTTAAATCATAAGCATTTGCATTTGCATTGCATATTTATTTATTGTTTATACTTTATTTTATGAGTATCATTCTCTCAAAATACCGATTTAGAGTGTTTAGATTTACTTTTATTGTTTTGTGTTGATAATTAGTCTTTATAATAA
Organism: Ricinus communis; assembly: GCF_019578655.1. NCBI lineage: Eukaryota > Viridiplantae > Streptophyta > Magnoliopsida > Malpighiales > Euphorbiaceae > Ricinus > Ricinus communis. Next base: position 1,080,345 of record NC_063263.1, on the reverse strand, counting down.
GTGATCTCATAGTTTCTTGACATATTGATCTCGTGGTGGACTTACTAAGCTACAGAAACGGTTCTTGGACTTGCGAGTACTAAATTAAACACATCAACTACCCCACCTTTTGAAGGCCAATTACCTATCCCATTTTCATACACATTAATTTATAACTCTAGCTTAACATGTTTATGTTCTGTAGCCATAATCAACATGACAAAGCAAAGAAATTAAAGGGGAAATGTAAGTGATGGAGCGCAATGCTTTGAAGAGGTAAATCAATTGGTTATAAGATTTTCTATGAAAGTAATTGCTATAAAGAAGAAAGGTAAGTCAATTTTGGGATCCACCAAATTGAAAGTTACATAAAACCTACGTAATTGTTATTTTTTAATATTAAATTAGATACTGTTAAATTAATTTTATTCATATTGTAATTTTTATAAAAAAAATTTCAAAAAAATAAAAAATAAATATTAAGAGCTTTATAAAACACAATAGATATACATGCATTTAATGCAATAAATATACAATAGTTTAAGAATTTAATAATGTATTTTGTCAAAATTAGAAGTATAAAAATTTGATAAAATAAATAAAATTTTAAGAAATCAATAAATTAAAACCGAAAATCATGGACATAATGATAGATTTTCCCAAAACCTTGTTAATTGAACATTTGTGGTCCACAGCTAATAATGGAACCCACATAAGTTCCACCTAAAAGGTTATTATTATGACTCATGAGTTATTGCCCTGATTTTCTAAGGCCATGCCTCACTGCTAGTAGTAGTGGCGGTGGCCCCTTTGTGGTAGGGTAAATTTGAATTTTTCTTTTTCTATTATGCTTTGATTGGTGTGTAGCTGAGTTGCTAAGGTGACAGTGACATAAAATAAAATGCAAGACTCCAAAGACCATTGCCCAACACAATACTAGAAGTCTTGGCCCCATGAAACAAATGCTCTTATTTTTCTACTGGTAAGATTGATTGGTAACTCAATTGTTTATCATTGAGTACGTTATGTATGGGACGAGACCTGCACAATATGAATATATTATAAATTATAATAAATAAATGAGTAAATATATATCTCAATATTTTGTGTTTAAATATTAAATAATTTATATTAACTAAATAACATCATTAAATATATATCAGCCATTAAATAACTTAATATATGAATAATATTATATATATAGAATACATAAGCATTTATTTATTTATTTATTTAAATATATACTCGGATGGGATTTTCAAATTATTATTGCAAGGATCGTGGAGGCAATTGTTTTGTAACATTTAATAAGCCTGGCAATTTTTTGACATCTTTGCAGATTTTGCATTTATTATATTTTCTCTGTGAATCAGGAATTAATAGTGTTAATTTTTTTTCGCAGGCATTACTTATTATTTATATGAGAATTTGTAACATGTAATTTATCGTTTTATTTAAATAATAATTTAATTTAATAATTGTCATGATACCATTAAATAAGATAATATCTTAAGAGCATTTTTGGACTAAATTTTTTATTACAAAAATTTATTTAATAAAATAAGATTTCAATAAAAAAAATTTAAATGTAAAGTAAATAGTATATTTCACACTCTATATTTTGAGAACTAAATTTTACTCTTTTTCTTATTGTAATTAATACACTATAAGTAATTATATATTTTATTAATTAATATTTATTATTTTTGACTTTATTTTTTAAAAATGATCTTTCTTTCCCTCTCAAAGAAAAAGGAGAAGATCAATATATTAATACTTGTTGAATAAAATAAAATAAAAATTATTGAATTTAAATAAAATTTTCTATTCTTTATATTTAAATATAAGTAAAGATGCTCTTTACAATAAAGAGTCTAATTGTGATCTAATGCACTTCCTTTTTTATGTCAAATTTTTTACTTTAAAGAGCAATTTCATAATATAAGACTTTAATAGATTCTTTCTTTAAATATAAAGCAACAAGTTGCTTTGGCTCTCCATATTTGGAGAGTAAAATATGGAGAGCCAAACTTTATTTTTTATTTTAGATTTAATAAATATAGTATAATTTTTAATTAATATTGATAATCTATTTTCTATTAGTAAAAATTTTAAAAAATAATTAAGAAATTAAATACATAATGCCTATGGAAGTAAAAGTAAAAATAAAATGAAGAGTAAAATACAAATAAAATTTTTACTCTTAAATTAATATTTCTTAAAATGTTCTATATTGTAGAAATATTATTCTTCAAAATAAAGAGCACGGTTGAGAATATTTTAAGACATTAAACGAAAACTCGTAATATTATAGAAGGATATTACTATTTATCCCCTTATTTTTACTCTAACACAAGAGCCACCAATGTATTAAATTAAAAAAAAAAACCAGAAATTATAAAACCCCTATTATAAACTACAATAGTCCAAAAGTCATTTTTATTTAATTTTTTTTATCACTTCTGTTAACTGTTAAGTGGTTACTTTTAAAATTAAGATAGAAAATCAGCCAAATTTAATTGAAGAGTAGAGAAGTTTGAAAATTTAACAAGAGGCCATATAAAGATGGCATTAATATTATTTGTAGATAAAGGAAAGGCAAGCTGTTGCTTTATTGCCTGAAAGAAGAAAGCAAGAAGACAAAGGAGGTTAATAATAATGGAAAATAGAAACAGAAAAAAGGAAAAAATCCAAAACATGATGAATCTTATCGGAGGGCCCTCATTCACCAACAAAGACTGTCCTAAATCAATGAGTTGTAGAGCCAATATGTGTAGAGCTCACCTAACTCTTGCAAAACAAAGACACAATTATAGGATGAGATTTGGGCACTGAATTTTACAAATTAGAAAAGTTAAACATTTTTGGTTTGCTTGCTTGATTAAGTTAGCTGATATGGATTCAAAGGGATCATCTAATTATAGTTGAAGTTTTCCTTTTTAATTGCTTGTTTTTATTTACATGTATGTAGAGCATATCAAATAGATTCCTTACGAGTGTGGTAAAAGATTATTTTAAAATTTATAATACGGCTATAAATTTAAAATTTAAACTTTATATTTTAATTAATTTTATCATTTTCACTAAAATAGGCAAACCGGAGAGAACAAATATGATAGCCACCCAACAACTAAAAATCTAATTAACTAAATTCACAACTTCGTATCCAGTTTTTGGATTCTAAATCAAAACAAAAATTTTCAAAATTCTTCGTTAATATGCATTTTTAACAATATTTTAATATCAAATTTTAATCTTATTGTTTAAAAATTAGCTATTTTAGTCTTTAAAATACGTTTATGACTAACTATTTATTTTTATTTTTTACTTAGCATATTATATTAATTGAACCATAGATTCATGATTGAAATTTTTATATTTAATTGATTTTTCACTATCTAAATTATCATCCTATTTTCCCTCAAAACACTTCTTAAGAACGAGTACTAATTATGATAAATTTTGAAATAATAAGGACCTACTAATGTGTATGTTCTTTTTTATGGTAAATCTTAGAATTTCTTTGTAATTAACCCTGATTGTACTGAAAGAACTTGATCAAAACAAAAAAGACTGAAACAATAACTATTTGTTTAGGTGCGTGAGCAAGTGGAGATATTAGTAAGTTGGATTCTGTAATCTCCATTTTTAATTTTAAATTAAATGGTTGATATTTTATTAAAAATTTAAATTTAAATATTTGAAAGATAAATAATTATTTACTAAATAAACAATCTCAATTATTAATTTTAAATTTAGAAGTTAAAATTATATAAAGAAGACCATCATAATTAAGCTGTACATGAGTGTAGCTTTAATAGCTATTTTCAATTTTAAATACATGCAAATTTAATCTATTAATCCAATGGCTCCATTCTTTGGGAACTAATACACATATAAATTTAGAACATTTGTAACACCTTACCAGTAAATGAAAATAAAGAAAGTAATCTTTTTTAAAATGTTATGTTAGACAGATAATTATAAGCAATTTTGAAATAAAAGCTGCAAAAGGAAAACCATTTAATTTGAAATTCCCTTTATAACCATTCTACATTTGCTCCATAAGAATATCAAAGAAATGAGTAGCTAGAAATACACTAGATATTTTTCCCCCCGTCTCTTTGGTTTAATCACTGTGACCTTGTTGGTGTCCATAGTATCTCTAAAAATCCTGACTGGACATAACATAAAAATCTTCCATAAGGTCCACCAAGAAAGAAAAAAAATCTTGTATAAATGAGAAATATGGTATGTTTTAAGTCCCTATCATCACCTCTCTTATGCACTGCCATAAGAAATGTGGCCTACACTCTGGAATGAAGGCATATACTTTATGCATATCTTTATAGTTAGGATAACAATAGCCATAAGGACTTTAAAGTACGAGTTAGCCCTAATCTGACTTCATTCATGGCAGGAAAGAGGGCAACCTCGAAATACATAAATTCCTTCCCACGGAGGAGAACACCAAAATAAAAATTATAAATGAGAAAAAAGTTTATAAATATTTTATTCTTTTTTTTTTTTTTTCCTTTCTACGTTTTTCGATTTCATTTTATCTTTTTCTTTCCCTTTCTTTATTTTTTCCCCTTTTTCTGACATTTCCTCTATCTTACAAAGTTATTTCTATCTCTATTTGTCTCTCATTTAATTAAATATTATATTCACTTTTATATCCTTTTTATACAGTCATTCAGAGTTATCCCTTAATTTCAAAATTGATTGGAGTGCAGATCCCATATACGAGCTTATATTACTGATATTAATTTGCTACATTGGCTTGTCTTTTATCTCTAAACAGCTAGTTATCCTAAATCTTAAAATATCATTGTTAGTAGATTCATTTCTTTTTCTTAAAACTAGTCAAAAGATCAAGTTTTTAAATTTTATTTCTCATATTGTTGGAGTTAAGAGATTTGCGTTGTTAATTACTGAAGAACAATAATAATTGAATCTAAAAAAAAAGATATATCTAACTATTCAAATTAAGCAAAAATATTCATAATATGAATAAAATTTTTATTACAAGAAATTATAAGACATAAGTACAAAAGAATTACTTTATTATTTTTTTATCGGTAAAATTGGACATGTGATTTATTTTGTGATAAAAAATTATCATGTGGTTTACTTCGTTAATAATTTAGTGCTAAACATACTTAACACTTTTATTAGTTTTGATATGGTTTTATATTTTTACAATTTCATACAATGTAGTTTTTTTAATAATATTTTTATATATTATATTCTACTTTATTTATATTTTATATATTTCAATCAACTTATAGAATTATTATTAATAATTTGATACTTATATAACACGAACCATCAATAATAAATACTTTTAAAATAATATTATGTAGTTATATGTCTAAAAAATTTATAAATATATTTAATATTTATTTAAAAAATTATCTTTTAATTTAAATATAAATTATAAAAATATATATTGTCATCATTTATTTCAAGCCCAATACAATTAGTTAGCTGTCAAATTATTTAATTTGAGAAATATCTCATAAAATATTTCTCATATTAATTTCATTTAGCACTAATGTCACAATCCGACCTGTGAGCTTATAACTAGAGATTGGGTAGGCTTAAGGCCACTGAAACCCATAGCAAGCCTGCCTGGTCACTAACATAATTAAATTATAATTCCATTTAGAATGCCAAACGCTATGTCTATTAACATTCATTCACAAACACAATGGAAATCATATTGGTTCATCAGCCACAATAAAATTAATACATTGTCAGTTTATCCAACATACCGGATAAAAATATTAAGTCTGAATATAAATATTGCGGAGTATCTAGAAATCTAAATAGTTAAGAATACAAAAAAAAAAATTATGCCAAGCCCGAAAGAAAGAGAGAGTCGGCTACTCAAGAAGAGCTATCAAGACTGGACTGTGATGGAGAGGACCTTGAAAATAATTAAATTGAGATTGTCAGTCTCAAAAGTGAGTTAAAATCATATAGTCCGAATTAAAGCAGCTATTTATATAAAATAATTATTTAAATAGTATAAAATATGTGTCATATTATAATTTTAGAAAAAAAAAATTTAATATACATAGAACGAGTATATCAATAAAATTCTAAATTCTCAAATTCTATGAGTATTTTGGCTCTCTTATTCTAATGAGACTAGCAGGAGGCGAGCGAGGTTCGACAATGCCGTTCGATCAATTCTCCTTAAATCCATCATCGGGTCAATGTACAACCGAGTAATGTGAGACCGAACTGCTTCTTTCCGCAATTTCAGCAGAGATGCCATGCTCGACTAGCTACTTAGAACATTAAACACCGAATGATTTTCATATATGCTCTCAAAACACTACACACACTGGCCTAATGCTAATGCACACACATGTGACAATGTTTTACTTTCCCAAATCTCCCGATCTCGATTTAGGCAACAATAAAATTAAAATAACATGACACAAACAAATTTATAATATTATTCAATCCAATAATAAATACTAAAATTAAATATCACCAGTATAACGAATGTAAATTAATAACGCAATGTTTATAATACTAATAATAAATGTAATGACAATAAGTAACAATAGTAATAATAATAATAATAATAATATTGGAAAGAATAAAAGTAAAATGTAGTAATGCTAATGCCTAATGATAATAATAATATTTATTAATCAAATAGAATATGCATTTAATTTCAAGTATGACATTTGCAATAGATTATATAATTTTAACTTACAACTCGTTTTAGTGATCGAGCCTAATGCTTTTATAGCGATAGAAGATAGGCCTGAATGAACCGAAGGATTATCTATTTATGAAAATAACTAAATTAATAAAATATTTCATAATTAATCCTAGGCCTATACTCCTAGAATTACACTGCTTAAGAATCATTAGTTAAAAATTATACCGAAAATTCGATAGAACCTTCCTATAAATATGAATATTTAGCCCTCGTATAATGGGTCTAGAATCTGCTAAAAACATTCAAATATTCATCAAATTTTTAACAAGAGACGGATCATCCATAACGATATTATTTTTTTCGACTCCTTAACACACCACAATCTAAAATTAGTAATAATAAGTCCAACATTAATATTTATTCCAGGACCACAATTATTACAATACGAAGAATAATTAATTATATTAATTAATTTATAATTTTTATAATTAATCAGTCAATTAAATAAATTAAACTAATTATTTATAGTTACCAATTAATGGATTAATATTTTTTAAATAATTTTTAAGGTCTAATTAAATAATACCGAGCGAAAAATTCAAAATTCTAAGCAGGCCAAATAACACTGGAGTTTGAAAGCCAGTATAGTCAACGACGTCGGAATTTAAATCCGGAAGTGTCTACGCGAAGCTTGAGACGCGTTGAAACTAAAAACGCTAAGTTTATAGTCTAGCTCTTGCAGAGAAATGCCAGATCGTGGAGGAAGGATTTCTGCTCCTGCGAGGTATCACCACCGGCTTCCGGCGAGAGAATCGGCAGGGAAGGGCTATCTAGAGGTTTTCGATGGTGGGGAGTTAGAATATGGAGTTGGATGGGCAAGAAAACGACGATATGGGGATGATTTGGTGGTGGCAGCAAGGAAGGAAGCTTCCTCCTCTCAAGCACCTCTCCCTCGTCAGCTGCAGGCGGTGAGGACGGCGGAAACATGCTGGTAACGTCAAAGGTGGCCCACGGTAGGCGAGGGACAGAGGGGCGGCTAGAGTAGTGACCGAAAACGGACGTGCAAGGGAGGGGGAGGTGGTAGCGTCGGTGGTGAGAAGGAGAGGGAGGAGATTTTTTTTGGATCTGTTGCTAAGGACCAAAGATATATTTTGCAATTTTTGAGAAATTGCTTATGAACCTTCCGTATAAAACAACCATGCTACAGTACCCTTATAACAATTATCCTATTTATTTTAATACACAGACACATATATATATATATATATATACATACATACACATAATACTTAGTTATAGCTAAATAAATTAGTATAAATTTAAAGTTTATTAAAATAATCTTGATGCTAAATAGATAATATTCAACATAATTTAAATCCTTTCTTTTATTTTAGTAATACACACGTATTAAAGTTAATTTAAATAGAACTTCACTTATTTAATAAAAATTACAAAACTATAACTTAATTTCACTAGAAACCGATATTATGAAATTATTTATGAGAATATGAGATTTAAATATTTCTTATAGTAATCAATTATTATTATTTTGAAAATATTTAATTAGATGCTCAACTAGACATCGAAGTATTTATTATTAAAATGTCCTTGAAAAGTAATGAAATTAAAATTTAAAATTTAAAATTTAAAAATTAAGGATATTATATTCTCCCCCTTAAAAAGTTCGTCCTCAAATTAGAAAGAAATAAGGCTTATTTTAAGACTGAAACAAATGAGGGTAGGAATCTCTCATCTCCTGCTCGAATTTTCAGGTAAATTCCTCGGTAAAATGATTCGCTACAGCACCTTAACTATTGGTATGGTCTTAGAGCAAAGTTGGCGAACTTGAGTATCCACAATCATGCATGGCTACTCCTCATAAGTCAAGTCTTTGCTCAGTGCCATATACTGAGATTGCAATACGTGTGAAGGATCCGAAATATACTTTTTCAACATAGATATATGAAATACCAGATGCACATGCTAGAAATTTAGTGGTAATTCCAACTTATATGCTCCCTCTCTAATTGTGCCGATAATCTCGAAGGGTCCCACATAACGGGACTAACTTTTCCCTCCTACCAAACCAATCACCCTTCGCGTAGGAGATACCTTCAGAAATACATACTCTCTGATACTGAACTCCACCTGCTTTCTTTAGATTTGCATAATTTTTTTGCTTACTAAAAGTTATCTTCAATCACTCGTGAATGGTAGGAATCTATTCCAAAGTAATCTGGACTAATTCTAGTCTTGTTAACTTCTGCTCACCAATTTCTCCTCAGCACACAATAGATATGCACTTTCTGCTATATAATGCCTCCGAAGGAGCCATCTCGATACTTGCCTGATAACAGTTATTATAAGCAAACTCAACCAATGGCAAGTACCTATCTTATTGACTACCAAAATCCATAACACATATCCAAAGCATGTCTTCCAAAGTCTGAATTGTCCTTTTGACCATCAACCAACTGGTGGTCAGGCTGAAGTCTAGTCTAACCAAGCTTCGAGCTCTCCAAAACCCTTGTTAATTATAACCGTCGTAGAAATAGGAACTTCTTGAACTTACAATCCTTTCTAGATACACCCTCGCATACTTAGCCCTGATAAAAATTGCATGTAGATGCATTGACTTATCAATCACCCACATCCATGCAGATAAATTCATTACCTTGTCGAAGTCTTAGGCAAACCCGACACAAAATCTATAGCACCTCTTTCCCATTTCCACTCCAGTATGGGAAGTGGTTGCAACAAACTGGGTACCGCATTAACGGTCAAATGTCCAAACGCGGTGGAAATCAACTCTACCAATCTTTTTGAACTGCTCCACCACATCTTTTGCTCCACCTCTAGTAGAACCACGGTGGATACAGAACAGCGCCTCTTGGATATACTAAGTCAGGCGAAGCGTGTTTCCTTCTTCTAATATCTCCTTTATTAGATTATCCACATCGGAAACACATAATCTAGTGCCTATCCTAAGAGTACTATCTTCATCAATAACAAAATAACTTAGCTGACCATGTCATGTATGCTGTATTCTCCTGCATCTTCCTTAACCATGGGTCACGACTACTGACCAGCCTGATTACTTTAATTATGTCAACAAACTATGCCAACAATGCTCCCGATTCTAATATCTCTAATTATAATCCTTGGTCTTACAGTTCATACAATTCTTTTAGTCAGAGGTCTTTTCTTTGTACTGATGTAAGCAAGACTACCTGTTGACTTTCTACTTAAAGCATCTGCCACAATGTTTGGTTTATCCATATGGTAAAGAATAGTACAATTATAATCCTTTAGAAGCTCCAATCATCTTTTTCGTTCAACGGAATATATACTGAACTGTGATCATATATATGTTTTCAGACGCCACGTCCCTCCCAAGAGATAGTGTCCAGATCTTAAGAGCAAAATTATTCATGGCCATCTCCAAGTCGACGGTGGGGTGGGAATTTGTTCATATTTCTTCAACTACCTAGATGCATAAGCCTCTACCTTACCATGTTGCATCAAAATGCAACCCAATCCTACTTTGGAAGCCCCACAATACACGATGAAACCACCAGTTCCAAATGGTAAGGTCAATACTGGAACTGAATATCAAAGAATCTTTTACTCTAAAAGCTCCTTTCACAAGCATCAGTGCACTAGAATCTGACAATCTTCCGAGTCAACCTAGTTAAAGGCGTCACTATCATTAAAACATCTTGTACGAATTAGCTGTAGTAGCCTGCCAAACTAGAAATTTGTGAACTTTTGTCACTGTAGTTGGTCTCTGTTAATCAGTCACTGCCTCCACTTTTTTAGAATCCACTTGAATACTTTCTCTAAATACCACATATCCCAAGAAAGCTACACTTTCCAATAAAAACTCGCATTTGGAGAACTTAGCATACAACTTATGCTCCCTCAAAGTCTAAAGTACAATCCTTAAATTCCATGCATGCTCTTCTTCACTTATGGAGTATACCAAGATATCATTAAAAAATACGATGACAAAGCAATCACGAATGGCTTACATACCCTGTCCATCAAATTCATAAGGCTAGAGGTGTATTAGTGAGTCCAAATGACATCATTAAGGACTCAAAATGGCCATAGTGAATCCTGAATGCTATCTTAGGGCACTCCTCATTAAGAATCCTTAATTGATGATATCTAGATCTTAAATCAGTCTTAAGGGGAAACATGCAGCACCTTGAAGCTGATCATACAAATCATCTATGTAGGGAAGCAGACACTTAATGCCAATGTTGGTTTATTTAGTTGCATGCAATCAATACAAAGGTGTAAGGAGCCATCATTCTTTTTCACAAACAACACTTCAGAGTCCCAAAGAGATTTACTAGGTCTGATGGGACCTTTATCCAAAAGGTCCAGCTACTGCTCCTCAAGCTCCTTTAACTCCATTAGTCCATCCTAAAAGGTGGTTGGGAAATGGGAGTTGTACTGAGTATAATATCGATGCAGAAGCTAATCTCCCGGTCGGTGATAATACTAGAAACTCATTGGAAAGATAATAAGATAAGACACATAAAATGAACATTCTCCACTACACTCTTCCCTAATGATGTATCCCTTACACATACTGGATATCCCTAATATCCATATTGTATCACTCATCTGGTTGTGATAGCTGATACAAGATCATATAGGTGTTGAAATCCTGTCATCCCGAAATAGAATGCCACCTCGACTGGAATTTGGAAAGTCTCCTATGTTCATTTATAGTCCCAAGTGGCGCATGCTGAGCCACAAATCCATTCTCATAGCAACTAAGCTTGTTATCCAGGGAGCCTCAAGCTAACACAATTTAATTTAAAAGAATTATTTATTTGTTTATTTATAATCATCATTAATAAAAATTATTATTATCTTGAAAAATACTTTTATAAAACTTTAAAATCTTTAGTCATTTTTAATTATAAAATTCTACAATATTATGCACGGGGGTGATGATACCCCTTATCACCAAAGGGTTGCAATTCATGATTTCTGAGACCCCTTATCACCAAAGGGTTGCAATTCATGATTTCTGAGACAACATGCATTAACACAATATGTATGATATATGATGCATGTCCTGAAAATGTGTTATGGTGCTTACGGTATACTAGACTCAGTATTTAATGTGCATGTCTAATAATGAAATGATATAATGAGTTTCTTTACAGGACTAGGAGCAATATTATATTTTAAAACACTTTTATTTTACTTATAAAAATAAGTAGCGTTCGTTTAAGCTTCTATGGATTCCGAGCGCCTGAAAGATACACACTAACCACTATTCTTATTCTTCTTACAACCACAAAACTCAACCTTATATGCTATGACCTCTAGTCGACATTCTAAGTACTAAGTTCGGCTTTACTCATTAAGGCTATACCTAATGTAATAATTAGACATTTATGGCATGACTACAACTACACTATGCACCAACCTTAAACTGTATTGCCCACCGCCAAAACAACAATTAAAGCATCTAAGGTTGGTATGCACTAATCACCTGTAAAAAAGAAAATGGTCTACAATGCCTTCTAACATCTCGCAAAGAAAAAGTGCACCACCACTGAGTAAAGAGCTCATCACAAATCTCTGACTTTGCTGTCGCAACTGCACTTATCCTCAATACAATATCATAGATAAGCTCACATGTCAATAAAGAAACAATAAACTCTCTAATGGTAACGTTGAGACTAGAGTCAATGAAAATAAAAAAAAAAGATGAACTTGATCCTAGCTCTCTAGTACCAAGAATGCTAACCTAGGTCAAAGAAAATCTAAACGTAGGCTCTGATACAAACTTTGTCATGACCCGATCTGTGGGGCCGTGACTGGTGCTAGGAAATTGGTAGGCTTAAAGCTGCCAAAACTTGTAGCAAGCTTGACTGATCACTAACTTAATTAAATTATTATTCCATTCAAATGCCAAATGCTATGTCTATTAACACTCATTCACAAACACAATGGAAATCATACTGGTTCATCAGCCACAATAAAATTAATACATTTCCAGGTTGTCCAACATGCTAGATAGAAATATTAAGTCTGAATATAAATATTGCGGAGTATCTAAAAATTTAAATAGTTAAGAATACAAGAAAAAAATAATTACATCAAGCCCGAAGAAGAAAAGAGTCGGCTGCTCAAGGAGAGAAACTGTGGAAGACCTGGTTGTCACCTGAAAAATAATTAAATTGAGACTGTCAATCTCGGGAGTGAGTTAAAATCATATAGTCCGAATTAAAGCAGCCATATATATAAAATAATTATTTAAATAGTACAGAATATTACAGAATAATGAATGTGTCATATCATAATATAAAAAAATACAATTTTTAATATACACGGGACGAGTATCTCAATAGAACCCTAAATCCCCAAATTCTATCAACTTTTCGGCTCTATTATTCAAATGAGACTGGCAGCCAGAGAGCGAGACTCGACCAGAGTCCTTAAATCTAATATGGTCACTTAAATACCAATACAACCGGCACCTAGAGAGCAATGCTCGACCAGGGAGCTTTCCTCCGGTAATTCAAAACTCTATAAGCCCAAAGAGCTATGCTCGACCAGGGCATATCACCGAATATTTCTATATTACTTGTTTCTAATTTATATCGATGTACACGCAGTCCTGATGCAACCCATCAGGTGGTATGTTCTACTGCTGCCTCATCCCGAACCTCAATTTTTATTAAGCATCAATAAAAATTAAAATAACATGACCCAAAAAAATTTATAATATTATTCGATCCAATAATAAATACTAAAATTAAATATCAGTAGTATAACGAACATAAATTAATAAAGCAATGTTTATAATACTAATAATGATAAAAATAATAATAATAAATATAATGGCAATAAGTATTAGTAGTAATAATAATAATAATATTGGAAAGGATAAAAATAAAATGTAATGATAATAATAATATTTATTAATAAAATAGAATTTGCATTTAATTTCGGGTATAACACGTGCAATAGATTATATGACATACCACAAAACACTTCTAATATTCATCAAATTTTTAACAATAATCGGGTCACCCGCAGCTGTATTATTTTTCTGATTCCTCAACACACTAAAATCCAGAATTAATAAAAAGTGATAAATAAGATATAAAAGTATCATAAAAAACCCACAAGGTATGTAATTGTAAGAATATGAAATACATTAGAGGAATAAACGATGTTAGCATATTTTACAGTAATTTATTAACAGAGTAAACCATATGGTAATATTATCTTACAAAATAAATCACAGGTCTGTTTTTACAAATAAGTGAAATTACAAATTACATTTTATTCTAAAATACCACTGTAAATAAATTTAATATAAATTTAAAATTCAAATGGGATGCTGTAGACAAAGAACCCAATAATATCAAATTAAAAAAAGTAGCTTATTAGTATATTAGGGGATTGTAAATATGCATTCATCATCATTTATTCTCGTGTATAATGAATTTTCTTTCATATTTATACATAAAGATTGATAGAAAATAGTGTAAAAATATACTTCAATAATAAAATAATAACATTGAAAATGGGAATTTTAAATTTAAAAAGTGGTTTTGTTCTCTAATTTATTCAGGTTGTTATTAAAATAAAATTTAAAATTTAAAATACAAAAACTAAAAAAGATTAGGTTATAAAATGTCAACAAACATTACAATTGTAATCATTTTTTTAATCTTTTTTCTCAGAATGAAGAAAATAATTTGTATCTTCTAATCATTTCAGATTCATTATGTTTTATCTTACATTTGATTTTGTTTGTTATTAATTTTCTAATTTAAAAAATATTTTGATTTTTTATGTAAATAAAATCACAAAGCAATAAGAATAATATTTTAACTTTTTTACTATACAAATATTTTTTTAATATTTTAGATTATCTTTTATTGAATTAAATGATTTTATTGATCTTTAGTTGATGTTTTATTTATATTTGGTTGTTTTTTCAAATCTATGAAGAATTATCTTCAATTTCTTTCTTTAAATAAATTTTTTTGGGTCTCAATTTCTTTTTCTTTTGTTTCTTTCTCTAATCTCTCTCATTTTAGTTCCCTTTATTATGTAAAAAAAAATATTATCATTTTTATTTTTTCAAAATTTGTTGGATTTTGATCTCTCTCATTTTAGTTCCCTTTATTATGTAAAAAAATATTATCATTTTTATTTTTTCAAAATTTGTTGGATTTTGTTCTTTATGAAAATTTTGACTTTTTAGTATATTTATAATTAGTAATTTCGTTATAATTAGTAATCAAAATCTCTAGGGGTAAAATTGATAATTCCATTTCCATTTCTTGAGTAAAATGAAAATCGAACTCGAGTATAAATTTTATTTATTAAAGCACTGTAATATGTATAAATTTTATTAATCAACTTAAATCAAGAAAAATTAAAATGAAATTAAAAAAAGAAAACATAATAAAATAAAATAAAATAATTTAGGAAATTATAATATTAAAATTAAATTAATAAAAATAAATTAACACGCTCAAACATACCTCAAAATATTTAATAGTTCAAAAGATATTGATACATTACTAAAATACCGTTGAAAATATAATATTTTTAAATAATATTAATAGATTCAAGGTATTATGATCTTATTGATGTATGACTGATGTTAACATATGTACGGTCTTAAATATAATTGATTTTTTTCGATGAATGGAGATCGTCTTTATTTTTTTATATTTTATTTATTTAACATTTTGTTGTACCTGGATAATTTTATTAATATTTTAACTATTTGTATGATGATTAATTTTTAAGATTTAATATGGTTGATGGTTAGTATATTTAGTTAATCTTTTGGATATTTTATTTTAAGCATATTTAATTGATTTTTTGGGTATTTTACTTTAAGTGTATTTTTGCCAAAAAAATTGAACGTAAAAATGTAAACATTGTTGTAAAAACATGTAATTTTGTGAAGAACCTAAGGAAAAAAAAAAAAATCTAGTCTCCATTCTACTTTTCTATAAAGGGTTTTTGAACGGTGGAACAACCATTTGGCTTAAGAAATTAAATTTATCATTGGAATTTTCGAAACATATCTGTAATTGTGAATATCAATAAAGGGCTCGTGAAACAACGTATAGATCCTAACTTTCCTTTGCATTAGACTACAGAAGGTAGGATATAAACCTTATCGAGTAGGTCCACACGCATAGTAACCTGATATTTAAAGTTGCAACTGGCATTATAATTGCTTTTAGATTTGTAATTTCTGATGAATTGCATGATTAAATTGTAGATTATAATCAATATATATATGTTAGTTTTTTATTTTAATAGTTTAAACGCATGATATTTGGTTAATATGCAAACGTATAATTCAGGGCATAAAAATTTTATATGATAATATTAATTATAATGTGATAATATATGATCTGAAAAGGCTTTGTCCAAAACGGATTTGTAGATTATTTTTAACAATTCTCAAAAATCATGTTGACCAAAACTTTGACTACCTTTATCTTTCTCTGTGAAAATTATTTCTCTGCAAGCTATATATTCTTAGAAAGGTGTTGAAATAAGCTCTTTGTTGATATATGATTTGCATGATATGGATTTGTGCTTAAAGAGATAAGACTAGTGGAAGTTTTTGTTAACTTTTGAACTAAAATGTAATTTGGCAAATTCCTTCAATTTGATTAGTATTTGTACATTTCAAGTCACATATTAGAGTTTGTAGTTGTTGCCTTGAAGATTTCATATATGCTTTTAATGATACAGAATACCATTACTACTAACAATCTTATTTAGTGTTGTTCTTAGTAGGTAATTTTTAAATGAAGATGAATATATAAATGTGAAGATAAATTTAAAAGTCAATGACTTGAATACTTGAGTCAATATAAACATCAAAATAAAAATCATGAAGTAATAAAGATGGAAAGAGTTATAGATAATATAAGGACAATACAAAGAGCATATGTAAAGTGGAGAAACTCATGAATAAGGATGATCTCCATGGGGTAAAATCCATTAGCTGAAGTTTATAGGATAAACTGTATTATTTGGAAGAGTTTATGAGAAAAAAATAATATTTGGATAGATAGCTACATCAGTCTAATTTAGGAACAAAAATTGGAATAATTTTGGAAATAGAAAAATAGAGTTTTGAATTTTTGAGTGAATTATGTTAAAACTGTCATATTCGATTGTAGTAAATGAGCTCACTTAGAAATAGTGGCATTATTTCTATAAGAGAATATTTAATAGAATATTTAATATTTCATTATCCAGATTTATAGCTCTAGAAGTATAGTTTTATATTAAAAAGGTTTTATATTAATAAGTGTATGGAAGGCGTAATAATCGAAATACTAAAGCATGTCTGAGTTATCAAAACTAGATGAGCAATAAAATGTTTTGATTTTTTGGAGTATGAAGATGATTGTTTCTGGAGTTACTCAAAACTATAAAGTTGTAATAGACAGATAAAGTTTCTAAAAAGAAAGTTTATCATCTGGAGTTTTAAAGCTCAATATTTTAGATTTTGAAGTTATCATGCTCATGACATAAAATATTGCGATTGTGAAAAAGAGAAAATACACTTTAATAGAGATCACGACCTATATCAAGACCGCGACTCTCCAACTGTCACATTGTGTGCTAATCAGAAAGTGCCATGTGTCACTAGCTATTAGACATTTAAATATATGACCTGGACAAGGATTTTTCAATCGCAAAATTCTTGCTGATAGTGCATTTAATGTCGATTTTATTGCTGTTAAGGAAGATTTATAATAGCTATATGGAGGAAATACACTATAAAATTGAAGGTCTTAAGCTTTCCAAAGATCACATACAAGTAGGAGACCTTCATACATCTTTGAGTAATTAAATCATTATCAAACTCTCTTGTCCGACATTTGCAAGGTTGAAACACTTTTGTGTAAGGTTGTAAGTTTAGTCTATATTTTATTGTTGAACTGTATTTGTAAGAGGTGAATTTGATTTCTTTCTTCTCTAAATCTTTCTCTATTATAAGGGTTTGAGTGTGAACTATGAAACACTTGGAAATATTTAAGTATGTACCTTGAAAATACTTAGTTTTGAAGGTTTGAGTGTTAGCATAAAAGACACTTGGGTTTGAGTATTAACCATAAAAAGATACTTGGATTTGAGTGTAAGCCATCAAAACACTTGTAAGAAGTTTGAGTGTGAGCTTGAAAACACTTGAATTTGATCTTGCACCCATAAAAGGATCATTGATAGTGGAAATCCCAAGTGAAGCTTGAAGAGTAAATGTAGGCAAGAAGTTGGCCGAACCACTATAAATTCTTTGTTTAGATCTCTCTTTTCTACACTCTTAATTAGAATTGATTTTTTCAAACAACCAATTCACCCCCCTCTTATTTTTTTATAAGGTATTTCAATTGTATCAAAGCCGGTGCAACTGTCTAAGAGTTGATCCATGGTGACCTTAAATGGGTTTATTTTAAAAGAAGAGTTTTCATTAAATAAATCTTCATTTTTTGATGGTAGCGATCTTCAGTTTTGAAAACAAAGTGTGGAAGCTTTTCTCATGAGTATTGATATTAATTTTTGAAATATTGTAAAAGTTTCCATTAGGGTTAGCAAATCCAAAAATCAATGAAATGCTCATGATGAACAATAATTTATGTTAAACATAAAAGCTATAATAATTTTTAGAAATTTTTGAATGAGATTGCTTATGAAAAAATTGCATCACGTGTTAGTGTTAAGGATATTTGAGATTCTCTTAATTCTATTTACAGCACTAACACTATATGGGAAGAGAATGAGTTTGTGAAAACAACAAGATTAGAAGAAGGAAGAAAGCTCTCAAGATTTTTGTATGAAATATCACACATGCATAATTTTCATTGAAGAGGATGATGAGACACAATTAAGAAAAGAAATAAGCTTAAAACGCTTAACTTCAATATCCTCAAGCTATGACCAATAAGAAAATGCTCTATAGAATAAAATGATGAGGTAACATCAAGTCCTTGCAAATTTAATATTGATAATAATGATTATTGATGATGATGATGATCCTTCTTATAGTGAGTTGTTAGGTACATCAGAATCTATGTAAGATGCTCTTAAGAATCTAATAAAGGAAAAAAGCTTTAAAATTAAAATTAAAGATTTAGAAAGCACAACTGAAACTTTTAAAAAGGACAATTTATCTTTGATTTCAAGATAAATTACTTTGGAAGAGCAAAACAAAGAGCTTTCAATAAAATCACTTGATTTTGAAAATGTCTTGAAAAGTAATGAATTCTCGAGAATGAGAATAGTGATTTCAAAAAACAAAATGAATATTTAAGAAATTAAATCCTTTCTCTAACTTTCACCCAAGTTGTTTGAGAAAGAACAACGATGAGTTTTTGATAAAGTCCCAAAATCTTGATAAGATTTTGAAAGTAAATAAAAACATTAAAAAGAAGAATGAAGTTCTTGAAAATGAAATTATTGATTTGAATTTATCACTTTCAAAATTTACTAAAGGAGAAAAATTCTTGATACTTGGCTAGGTTCTCAAAAATCGTCTTGCATAAGACAAGAATTTAGGCTATAATGATGCATCACCTAATAGACACAAGACTAAGTTTGTGAAAGTATCTCATTCTTCAAATGATCATACATCAACTAGCATACAAGTGAACTGCTAAAGTGTCTCATGCTAAACATGATCATTCTAGGCATATTCATAATTATATGTATAGATATAAATCTTTTATGAGTAATAAGCATGACATTGCACATAGATTTCATGAATATTTTTACTCTTGCAATACATATAGACATATGGCATCCGATTGTAAAACTAAAAGACATGTCCATTCATCACATACTAAACTATTTATTAGAAATTACTCTTATTGTAATAGAATTGGTCATTTTAATTATGATTGTGCTTTTAAGAGGAACCAATCCAAAACCAAGATGGTTTGGTTGCTAAGACTAACAATTAAAGACCCAAAGCAAGATGGATACCTGAAAAACTATTTTCTTCTTATTGGATGCAAGATACAAGAAGAAGAAGATTTAGAAGAAGTGAACAAATTGGCAATAACTAAAGGTCAAAATATTCAATTGGCATCAGACTCTAGAATATTAGAATGGAAATGGTGAGCAACGAAAATTCAAAGAAGTAGGAAGACCATCTCTATTTGGAGAGTGGAGATGGAAGAGCTCATGAGGAGATTTCCATCAATAAAGAGCTAAATTGGGAGAGAACAATGAAGAACAAATATGAAGTCTCTTAAAATGGATTGGTAAAATAAAACTTCTTATCAACAACATAAAATCAAGAAAATTAAGGTAAAATAATGGTACTTATAAACCTTAACCTTGATTTTAATTATATGTCTTTTTTATGTTTTATAAGACATGATTTATTGAATATGCATGTGTGTTTGGTACCAATTGGCTCAAGGGCTAAAAAGTTTTAAAAATTCTTACAATTTAGTCCCCGTACTTTCAAAATCTAGAATTTTACCCTTCAAACTTAATTTTTTTTGCTAGTTTAGTCCAAAATAACTTTAGAAACATAATTTTGGATTGATTACTCACAACCCTAATTGAAATTTTCCCGTCCTCACTTCTGAAACTCAAGAAAGTTAATAAATTTCATTATCAAGTTTTCTGTAATTCTCTCGATATCTAGATATGAAAAACAAGTGCTAATAGCTGCCCTCGGTTTGTCGAGATTTATAACCACAAGTATATTTAAATAAAATGAGATAAAACATAAATTTTAAGGATACTACAAAAAGGATATGATGTTGGCTGCAATAGCCACTTCTCGTAAGCCCGAGCTAGTGCAAAATTTCTGACTTTAATTTAGGGACCACACCCTTTTGATTTAGGGACCATGCCCTTTTCATGAAGGACTATGCCTAATTGAATAAAGGATTGCGCTTGCTTGATTGAAGGACTACGCCTACTTGATTGAAGGACCACACCTATTTGATTGAAGGAGTACGCCTACTTGATTGAAGGATTGCACCTGCTTGATTAAAGGACCATGCCTATTTAATTGGAGGAGTATGCCTATTTGATTGAAGGACTACGCATGCTTGATTGAAGAACTACGCCTATTTGACTAGTTGAGTTCCCATTTCCGGGTGTTGAATTTGATTTTGGATTGATAAACACCACTTTGGGATGTAATTTGATTGATTAAAGTCTTCCAAGCACGACCTGTGGTGGTCGAGGATTAGAAAATAGTAAGCGTTGAAGATTTAGATCTAAGTTCTGGATGCTGTAAATTCTTTCAGTTGCACAGGCTGTAGGAGCTCGTATTTTCGCTCATTTTATAAACTATAAACTTATATTTCCGTAGATACTTAAATTTGAGAAACAATTCGAAACAATCGCCATTTCAAGCTTTAGCACAGAAGCATACGGCTCTTGATGATAAAGATAAACTTGAATGCTTTATTAATAACATGACACTTTGAACATAAACATATAAACAACTTTAAAGAAAATCATACAACTTTGAAATAAACAAAAAAAAGACTTACTGAGAGGAGTTTGATTACATCCTCTTACTTGTGAATTGAAGAACACTTCTCAAACTTCCTAAATTCGAGGGGATGAAGAAGAGGACTCCTATATAAGAGGGAGCTTGGACTTGTGGGCTTGGATGCTTTCTTGAGTGGTAGGTAAAATGATTCCACTTGTCTTTGGAGTCTTGTGGAGATTCTTCACATGCTTTGGAGTCTTTTGATAATGCCAACCGCCTTTTGAGAAAGTTGTCGGCCATGTCTTGAAAGAATCTTTGCTTTTTTGACTTTTGTTTTTGTCTTTTGTCTTTTTTTTCTTTTCTTTTCTTTTCTCTTTTTCTTTTTTTCTTTCTTTCTGTTTTCTTTTTCTTTTTGTGGGCTTTAGTGTGGGCTTTTGGCCCGCTACAACATATTCTACCGGGTTTTTAACCCATGGGCTTTAAAAGAAGGAGATAATATTTATGAGATTTTGAGTATCCCATAACAATCGCTCACCTGGATCCATCCCAATGCAGCAGTTTAAGTAGCATGATGATGAGGGATTTGCTTGAGGTCGTCAGTCGCATTTCATTTATTAGGTAAAATCTTTCTTGATTTGAGGCACAAAGACTTTGGAAGAAAAGACTTTACATGCCGAAGCGTTGTTTGTTCTTTAGGAGGAGGCAAGAAGCTATGTTTGGTCGAAGTTTTGAACGGCTTTTAGGGACAGTTTGTCTTGGTGGTTGAATTTATCCCACCATTTTACTTTGAATCGACGGATAAGTGTAATCTCACCATCCGGAAGCAGGATTGAAGTGAAAGTACCATACATACCTAGGGTAAAAAGAAGAAATTTGAATGGAAGGAGGCGCGGAAGCAGCGCTTCCATGGAATTTGGTTTGTAATTTGCTTTGAATAGGTTGAACAGGGGTAAGACTTCGGGAATAAGAGTCTCAGGGGCATTACCGTAGTAAGACTTCGGGAATAAGAGTCTCAGGGGCATTACCGTAGTAATTCCACCACTGTTTAAACCAGTAAGGGATTTTGGAGGTTTGGATATTGGTGTCGAAGTAGAATAGCCGGAGTGGCTTCTTCCTTCGTTTTGGATAAGAAGGTATTGAACCAGCGAGCCGGTAATCCCAATAGGAGAAAGAGGTGTTAAGATTTGAAGGGTAGGTTCTTTTTAGAGAAGTAGGGAAGGAACGAAGAGAGTGTAAATCCATACCAATCGGACGGGTGAAGGATTCTTTGGATTGTGCATGTTGAATATGCAGGGTCTTTATGGGCTTTGTCTTTTGAAGTCGCTTGAATTGGAACGAACCTCAGGATTGTACTGGTAATAAGCTTGAGGCTTTGAAATATTCAGGGTTTAAAACCAACTTTGGAGGAAAATCTTTGAAACCAATTTTGAGGGGCTTTCACGTGCGAGAATCCTTCCTCAATGGTTAAAACATTTTGAAAATAGGTTTTCCAAATACTCATTTGATTTAAAACGTTTTGATTGTGTCAAAACAATCTCCTGAGAGTTTGGCTTTGAAAGACTATTTGAGTTTTGGGATAGATTTGGAGGGAAAATCTCTATCTCGGTATTTTGAAAAGGGATAGATAATATACCTTTACCCTTTGTGAGAAGAGGGACGACTTTGGGAGTCGCTCGGCTTTGGAATGATTTGCTTTGTAGATGGTTCGAGGGATTGAACCATTTGTCTTTGTATTCTTCTACTCTTTGAATGAATTCGGGGGTCTTACGGGCAAGCCATTCCCGAATTTGTTTGGCTTGATCGGCTTTGAAAGGATCCATCCGAGGTTGAATTGGATCCGGTTGATTAATTTCTTCGATTATCTCACCAAGTCCCGATGGGCTTTGAAGGGAGGGACTTCCTTGATCGGGCTTTGAATTTTGGCCTGCTTTGAAGTAGTGGGACTTTTCTTCTTTAGATTTCGATTTTCTTGGCATTTTGTATCACTCCTGTTTTTGTAAAAACTCTCCGGTTAGAAAGTCGGGAATAGAATTTGATTCTCCTCGAATAAATTCAATCTCAAAATCAAAAACAGATAAGATAGCTTGCCAGTAACCAGCGAAATTTGTTTGAAGCTATATTTTGGACATCTTTTTGTAAACTTCTTTTGCGATTTGCAATCAATCCTTAAAAGAAATTTTTGATTTAAAAGATCGCTTTGAAATTTAGAAATCTGAGAGAACTATCGAAAGGATTTCCTTTTGATAGTAGAATAATTCTTTGAGTATCGCTCGAGCCCCATGATAAGCGACAATACATTCTTTGGAATTTTGGACTTGCTTAAGAATCCCACCATAACCTAACTCCGATGCATCCGTTTCTACAATCTTAAATGCAAGGATCGCGGCTATGCGGTGAATTTCTAAAACTTGTTTTTAATGCTTTGGACTATTTTTGTATGTTGAGCCGGACACTCGGAGGGGTTTTCCTTAGCTTCACCATGTATTTTGAAAGACAGGATAAATTTAAATTAGGATAAAAATCCATAACATAATTTAAACTACCAAGAAATCTTTGAAGTTGGGTTTTCAAAATTTTATACTGAAACTTGAAGTGGGATCTCTCGATTTGTAATTGTACCCCGAGAGATGTAATGACCAAGAAATCTAATTTTGTTTGAAAAGAGATATCTTAGACTTTGAAACCTATTAAACCATTTTCTTAACATAGAAAAACGTTCTAGGTGTTTAAAATGTCGTCAATGGAATTTGAAAAGATTAAAACATCATCTATCTATGAGACAATGATGCGAACTTTGAAAATGGATTAAAATGTCATTCATGATTTCAAAGGCATTTTTCCAAAGCATAACATTCCACCTCATATGGATTTATGGACAGTATGTTTCTTTTGGATCAATCGGATTTGCAAAATCAGTTTCATGTCAAACTTTGAAAGATGAATGCAGTCGCTTTTGTAAAAGATCTTTCTTATTTGGGATAGGATACCTAATCCACTTAAGAGCTTTGTTCAAGGGTTTGTAGTTGATCAACAGCCTAGGAGTTCCTCTTTCTATCTCGCTATTCTTATTGACATAGAAAATTGTCTTTGAGACCAAGGTGATCTAGTCTTTGAAATTAAACCTTCAGACTCAAGAGATCTTTAATCTCTAATCTCTATCTTCTAATGCGCTTTCAATGGCTTTACAAGACTCGTTCATGGACGGGAGCTAAAGTGGATTTGCTTTCCACGAAAATCGTCTTCATGGCAAGTTCATACCATATTTGCTTTCGATTCAAAAGCATTTGGAAGATCGGAGCGAGTTCATTCTCAATCTTCATTTGAAAATCAGAAATTTTTCTTTGAATAAAATCATTTTGTAGTTGATCTAGGATTCTCTTCGAACCCACATCTTGTTGAAGATGAGAAAGATGGGTTTGTTTACCTTTGATCAAAGCATTGATTTCAAAATTGTAAATGGAATGTGCTTTGATAAGATTCAAATTTTCTTTTTGGTTTTTCTATAAAAGGAAAAACAATCTTTGAATCTTTAGCTTTGAAAATGATTCCAGTAGTTGTCACTTTAAAGGGAGTTATCAAATTGATAAGCGGAGTCCACTAAGATATGATTTCGATTGAAGATCCTTTGTAAGAATAAAATATTTTTTAAAGCAATATTATTATTAAGAATTACGGCCCAGTTTACCGGCAATCTTAATCTTTGAAGAATTATTTGAAGTCGAGCCTTTCTTTGGTTTCGTGAAACGAATAGACGTTGATAATTGAGGTCCGCCTTGTGTATCAAACAAGCGATGGTTTCTATCCGGAAATCTCCAGTGGAAAACAAGCTTTATTTGAATCAAATATTTTCTTGAAGTAATTTCCTTTAAAACATTGATAAAGTTTTCAGAACATTTCGGAAACTTCAAGGTTTTGAAAATTATTTTCCTCATCGGAATCGGAATCACTATTCGCTTGAGGATCGGGCTTTGAAGCAAAACAGAATCATTTTGTTGTTTTTCTTTCAACTCTTTGAGTTCTGTTTTGATGGTTTTGATCTCCTTGGGTTCCTGAGCAAGTGGGAAGAGGGTTTTCAACTTCTTCCCTTTGTCCAAAATCATAGTAAGATCATAAGTATTCTTACCGGATGAAGGAACCAGAGATTCAGTTTTTAAAATTTCTTTTAAAACTTGCTTTTGAATAAGAGGATCACTAATATGCTTTCTGACTTGAAGAGCTTCTTGTTGCCTAGTGAGCATATTAATGTTCTTTGAAGAGCTCTGAATCTGTCTCGAGAACAATCAATTGAGGTTTTGATTTCATCGATTTGAAATTCTTCCTCACTGTTTGAGAACTCTGATTCAGATGAATCAACTAGAAGAACAGAAATCCTTTGCAAAACTTCTTCTTCTATTTGAAGCTCATGGAGTCTTTTGGAAAACTTACAATACTTCGAAGTATGGCCTTTCTTACCACATTTGAAGCATGTAATTTTTGAAAAATCCTTTTTTGAATCATTCTTTGGAAATTTAGAATGAAATTTGGAAGAAGATGGTTTTTTATAGAAATTCTCCTTGCTTTTAGAAGGCTTTCTATACTTTGAAAATCGTTTCTTTTTGAAAGATTTTGGATAAGAATCAACTTTGCATTTCCCTTTGCAACTAGCTACACACGGCTCTATGGGTTATATAAAAAGGCGGTGATTCGAAACTACCTAGTTCCTGCCTAGTCTTTTTCATTTCCCATTTGAGTCATCTTTGAAGCTTAAGGTCATGACAAATCTTTAAACCTTCTTTCCGGGTTAGACTAACTAACTCTCCATAAGTGTAGAAATCATAAGGGATTTGGCCGTTATGGGTTTCTCTTATGGTATTCCTAACTCTTTCACCTAGAATCTTAGGTAAACCGGCTAAGAATTTTTCTTTCCGGAAGGGTTGGCTAGAATCTTCCCTAAGCATGACTCACAGTTAGGAAAGTGTCTTTGTAACTTTGGAAGTTGCTAAGCTTCTTACAGGTAAGATTGCTAAGGAGCTCGGCATTCTTGTCTTTGAGCGGAGAAGGGTCTCCTATGAAATGTAGGGAAATAGTGAGGATTAGGGTCGAAACGCATCCTCAATTGGATTTCCTATTTCATCTAGGATCGGAGTTCCTTCTCACTGTTGTTTGGATAGCACCTAGGATTTGGAGTTGCTGTGCTTGAGTGAGATGATAATCCCTTCCATCCTTTTGCCGGCGGAAAAACCCTATCAGGGGCTCGCAATGGCTCTCCCGGAGGTACCACTTTGGGTTTTGTAGGCATTGGGCCATGGTCATCATTGCAAGAGACCAAGGATGTTGTATTCGGACATTCCATCTATATTCCATTCATAGACGGAGGAGGCATTGAATCTAGGACTGGGTTAGGATGTTGTTCCTATTTTCAATTCCTAGATCCGGGCGGTACTCCTAGGAGTATTCCAGTTAATCTAGGGGCTTGGATTCCCAATCATTGATGTTGAAGGGTTTTGGAATGGGGCTTTCAAGCTCCGAATCATCCGATTCATCGCTTTGGGCTTGTCCTATTGCACGATATTCCTCCTCTGCTTGAGGAGTATCACGGCACTAGATTTTTGGATGACTCGGAGGTTGCTAATCTACTCGACTGTTCTCTGACGCTTTGGCAAACTCGGTTTGCTTTTGGAAATGGTCTTGGCTCGGCTTTGTAGTGAGTATGGCTTAAAAACTGGGTTTTAAGCTTCTCCGGTAGTTCGACTCTCTTGGTTGACCGATCTTTGGGGATTGGAGAAGTCACCACTACAGGGGGCTTTTGAATCAGTTTTCTATTCTAACCGGTTGCTTTCCTATAGTGTTTGAGCGACAGTGTTCTGAATAATTGTTCCGTTGAACAATATTCTTGACATTCTTTCAAGGTCTTCGCTACCAATTTGTAAGGTGTAGCCTCTATCTCACTCTCTCCATAAGGAATGGTTATCTTCCTAAGGGGAGGATGTTGACCCGAGGCCCACCACGACAGTTAGGTTTTCTCCTACCTTCCATTCAGGGGCTTTGTTCCTTACTGTGACAGGACTAATGGACTTATCCTTAAAGGGATAAAGGATACCATTTTCTTTGCAGTAAATTTGAAACCAATCAAAAAATTTGATTTGGGCTTTGTTTTGAATACAAAATTGATAGTATTTTTCCTGAATACTATCTTTTTCTTTTAAAAAATTCTTAAAAAATCAAAGTTTCTTAAGATGGTTTTTCTTTGAATAGAAATCTTCATGCAAGAGTTTTTTATCGATTTCAAACTCTTTTGAAATCATGTTGATCTCTGCTTCAAGGTTTTGGGTAATGGCTGATGGTGATGGTGAAGATGGGGTAGAGGTTATCTCTATATCTTCGCCATCATTCTTTGGATCGATGTAGACCGGGGATGTTGCTTTGGTAATCAACATTCGGAGTGTTTTGGAATATCGGATGTTGAAAACTGGGTTGTGTTTGGGATGGAATTGGTTCTTTGTAAGGGGCATAGATGAGAGGAATTTTGATACCCTTCCAATATCTATGGTCGAGGTTGAAGAACCATCATCGGAAAATCTAGAGGAAGTTGACTTTCATTGAATGTGATCTTTACCTTTCCATCTGGATATTGGGCTATGTGTTTGAGGTTTGTATTTGGTTCTGTTTGCTTTGGAGAAGTAGGTTGGGTTGCACCTTCAAGGATCCATTCTTCTGGAAGTGTAATGTCTTTCCATTGAATGGTCTTTGGAATGGTTGTATTTGATTTGGATAGATCTGTTTGAAGGAACAGGGTTTCTCCTTTTGGTGAGTGAAGTTTGTGTTTGGAACCAAAGGCAGAAATCATAGCTTTGTAATGAATTTTGAAAATTAATGCTATCGGAATAGATCCTTCAAGCATTTTGTAATTGTGAGTTTTGATTTGAAGAACGATGCTCTTTAAAACATTTTTATCGTTTAAAGAAATCGTGATATTTGGAAAACAATTGAAAGAAATAGGTCCTTTATCGAGACTCGACTCGTTCTAACAGGGAATCATAGAAATTTGTAAATCTAGCATCCCTAAGGACGGCTAATATGGAAGTATCTAGACCTTCTCTGGTAAGGGGCTTAATACCTACCTGGACTAGACCTATGTGGATATACTTATAATCCTTTTCCATATGCTTTTGTAGGGTCTTTGGATTTAAGAGATAAATCTCTTCAAAAGGTTTTGAAATTTGGATATCTCTTTCTTGATCTTGATTGTAAAATCAGTCTTAAAGAGAGGGAACTTTGAAAACTCATAAATTTGTTTCTTTTGGACTTTGGGTATTTCCCAATCGTCTATATGCTTTGAAAAATCTTCAATAGTGATTTCTTCACTATTTACTAGACCTTTGTACTGATGATTCGGAGGAAGAATTTGAGAAAGAAGAAGATCTACGGAAGAAAGGTTCTAAATTCATTTTAACCTAAACCAAAATAACTTTCAGATGAACAAGCACGACCCTGACATTCCACTTCTTCGTCCTCGGGTCTTTTATCATGCGATAAAATGAGCGAGAACTTATATATATATATATATATATATATATATTCTACATTCCTTCTTATTTTCTCATTGAACTCTTCTTACTCTTTTTTTTTTATTTTTCCTCATTTTTTATCCAAATCCCATAAAATCTTATCTTGAAATGGTCAGTTCTTCCTTGTGATTCATATGACGCACCTTATTTGCACCATATTAGGATTTGTCATTGCCGATTTCATATTAGAATGACCTTGGGCTTACTAAAGGGGAGGAGATCCCCATTTTGGCCAAAGTAAGCACCCACCAAGCGTTTTTCGGCTGTCAATGAGGCATTTTCTTCTCCTAAACACCTTGTCCTATCATTTTTACACTTAACAAACGCATAATTTCATTAAAAATAGTAGAAAATTGAAGAAAATCAATTAATAATATAATGCCTTAGCTGGCACAGTTGATCGACTTAGTGCACAGTCGATCGGCTTTGCATAGCCCGATTGGGCATGCATAGGCTAAAGGTTGACTATTGTTGTCACGACCCTGGGGCCCGGTGGCCCGTGGACCGATACTTAAGGGAATGGGTAGGCTTAAGGCCACCGAAACCCGTAGTAAGCCGACACTCATTGATTTAAACAAATCTCATCTCAAATTAATATTATTAAAACCACAAATTATCTTAATAGCTACATTCTACATAAATACTTCGGTTTGCCAGAAAAACTAGGCGAGACCTGAAACTCAGAAAATTTACAACTGATACATTTACTATTACTATCACGGAGAATCTAAGATTTACCAATTTACATACCAAATCAAATACATCACCCAGTGATGAAGGAGTCGGTCAAGCATGAATAAGAGTCGCAGGAGAACTAAATACGAATCCGAAAAAAAATATAAATGGAGACCGCATGGGTCCCTAGAGTGAGTTAAAATCAAATAATCTAGAGACTATTGCTTCTCCGAAAAACATAGATTATTCAAATCGGTATATCAAACCATACTATAATCATACCCTACTATTTCCTTCACATAAAATATTAATCATTCGAATCAAAATATCAACCATGCACGTAAATACAATCCATATTATAATCATACCATAATAAATAAATAAATGAATAAATAAAAATATATTTTTACTTTTACGGGACGAGTGGCTCGGTGAGAACCCTAAACCCCAAAATCTAGTAGCCATTCGTCTCTTAATCCAATAAGACTAGCGCCCGAGAGCAATGCTCACTGTGACCTTACCTGATCGTCCACTTAAGTATCCAAATAAGAAATCTAGTAGCCATTCGGCTCTCTTAATCCAATAAGACTGTGAGAGCAATGCTCGACAGGACCTTACCTCCGGTCTGGTCACTTAGTATCCAGCTAAATAGAAGCAATGCTCGACCAGGGACCTTACCTCCGGCAATTTACACAAATCAGCCCAGAGAGCCATGCTCGACCAGGGCAAACCCATGAAAATCTTATTACATGTCCATGATCATTACCGGTGCGCACGCGGTCCCGATGTAACCCATCAGGCGGCATGTTCTACAAGTCACATTTCCCAAATCGCAATCACCACATTTAATAAATATTATTGTCTAAAGAAGTCATTCAACTATATCAAAATAACGATTAATAATTTTAAAGTAAGACATCATGCAACTCATGTGGAAAACTGATAATATTTGATATTATTATAACATTACTAATAATAATATTTATATTATCTTCAATAATCCAGTGAAATTATTTATGTTGCGATACTAATAACCATATTATGCATAAACTTTCAAAATAACATATTAAATTCATACTTAGCAATAGTGCAACGATTAAGTGACTTTAACTCACAGGTTTGGCGACCTCCTAGCTGCTCCTGCCTCTCAGAGGAGAGCGAATCTAACCGACAATCTAGTCACGGAAAACAATTTATCAAAACGATGAAACAATTACAATAGATCCTAGGATCATTTCAAGAATCTCGACTCAGAACTACCGAAAATTCGTGAACCTCCCCTACAACACGAACATTACCCCCCGTAAAAATGGGTCTAGGACCTACCAGAAACACACTCTAAATATCCAACAATTTAAACAACGGGAGTCGGGTCCCCAAACTTCACTATTTCGACTCCATACGAAAACCTGAGGCGGGCGAACCGATGACAATTATTTTGACTCACAATATCATCAAATACACAATATAATCCAATAGACACAATTAAACCAAGAATTTCTAAAATTAACGGGTCAAAGAAAATTACCGAGATGCTCGATCTTCCGGCTACGTGGTCCGATCGATGATCCGAACACCATCGAACTCCGGCAGAGCCGCTCAAGACGATCCCACGATTTTCCGATCCGACACTCGATCATCCCGAGAGATTTGCGACGATTTGACCGTCGACGAAGCGGCCCGATCGCCACCAAACCCAAGTGCCATCGTGAAGCTTGAGCCGAGGAGAGTCGGGATACGCCCTCCGATCGTCCATCCTCGCCGAGCTCGCAGAAAAACGGAGACAGGCGCCACCTTGGGAATCTCTCCTCCGAGACCGAAGCCTACACGCCTATGGTAATTCTTGAAGTTCTAGGGAGCCGATCGCGGATCGGTAGGAATGGCCTTTAAGGACCCTCGAGTATTGCCACCTGATTCCGCCGCCAGCTGCGGAGTGCTGCGCCGTCACTGCCGCCTTCTCGATTGCCCCGCCTGAGGCTTCGCCGCTCGGCTGCGCCCTGGGCCGTCCCCTCCTCTCTTTTGCCGGTGCCGACTCTCTCTACTCTTCTCTCTCCCGGATTCCATTTCTTTCCAATATCGACATTAGGCCCCGAACTTTTCCTTACTACAATTTGGTCCTCTGACTTTCTTAATTACTTACAATTTCATCCCGTAGAATTCCAATTTGACCCCCAAACTTCTTTTTAGCCTTTCAATTAAGCCCCTAACTATTTAATTTGGGCCAAATCCGAATTATTGAAAATACACAATTACAAAAATACCCCTGACCGACATATTTATTTATAAAAATACCAAGCTCACAAATTTCCATTAAAACCCCATAAAAATAACATTATACTTTCAATCCTTATTCCAAAATAAATTTTCAATTTAGTCCTAACACACAATTAAATTAAAAAATAAATTTCCAACTTAAAATTTAATACTACTAATCAATTATAATACCAATTTTCCCAAAATTCTTTTATAAACATCCTTTACAATTCTACCATAATTTTCCAATATATAATTTTACTTATATAAATATGCATTTGGAAAAAAAATTTGAATAACCAAAATATAATCATTTCTCAAATAGTTTACTTAATTACTCCTTAAAAATCAAACTAATTGGATATGGAAAATAACTCATTTATTTATCTAACATGAACATTCAAAATTTGTAGTTAAATTATTCCAATTAAACCGAATAAAAATAAAGCTAAAATTAACTTAAATAAAGACTCATTATTAAATATATAAAAAATTCCAAGTGTTACAATTGTACCACTTTTTGATAAAATATCTTAAAACTAATTAGTGTACTTACCCATTTTGAGCTTTGATATATGTGTATTGTGGTTCTATACATGTTTCTGCACTTTTCAGAGTGATGTTGTATCGATCCGTTTTGCTAGAAATTTCTACGGCGCTCGAGAGCGGTTCAACGAGCTACTGAGCTTTGTTTAGGCTCAAATTGGTGACACTAGGTTCTGCCAGTTCATTGCCACATTACCTTCTATTTCTAGAAGAACCAATCATAGCTCGGTATATGCACTGCTCGAGAGGTGGATGGACACTAGTAATACTTTCCACACCCCAATTGTAGAGCTAACACTATCTCCACTTTCCTTTACTGCCATCACCAGTATCAACTTTATAGGTACCCGTGTACCTTTTGGTAATGCCATCCATGACCATCAGTTCGATGCTCGGGACTAGTTTGTTGTTGAGTTGCTACAGTTCTTTACCTAGCTTATCAGAGCATTCACATCTATTATAAGGGATTTACCGCTCGGTTTGCACAAGAGGTTGATCAGATTGCCCGAGCCTTTCTCATCTACTTGTTCGAGACCATTTTGTTCAGCAATTGGGGAACTCGCCAAACCTCCACTATTTAGCTCATTTAATGGATTTGGACTAGGTCTCATCCTTCAACTAGGGATACGCTGCTCTCGCTTGTTTGTACCAGTAGATGGACATCATAGTTTGCAGGAGCAAGAAGCTCTGCGATTTTTGGCACGCCATACATGTAAGTTCTACTTTCTATTATTTATTCTTGCTCTCTTACTTGTGCATTAGTTATTGACTGTTTGAATGCAAGTATGAGCTTTAGAGATCAACCTTTTAGTAGGTTTCACTTGAGCCGCTGGGGTTCGAGTAGGAGCATCCCACTGGAGTGGTTGTAGGTCCACGTATATCGTATGTGGATCAACTCCATATCTTAGGATTAGGTAAAAGTAGGATTCATTAGTTACATTTACAATTTGAAAGTTTGATTACTTACCTTTTCATTTTGCAGATTCGCGGTGACTAGAAAGCTACAATTTATGTTGTTCAACATGTATGTGATAACGGTTGGAGTTACAAGCTCTTTGTTACAATGGTGGGACTATTGTCTAGAGTTTTGTATTTCTTTAGTTTATGATGACCTTAGTGGTAGAGAGTCATTTCGGTTTTGTTAGTCTCCCTTCTCTAATGTTCTTATTGTATTGCTATGATATTTTTTTTTCTTTAATAATATTTGAACCCAATTAAGTGATGAAAATGCTAAGAAGATCTCAATTTAGTTGGAATATTTGATTTACCTTGCAGCCTTTTTATAAAAACAATAGTTATTGATCTTTAATATAATTTTATGAAATTCTAGAATTTGAGATATAAAAGTTAGTTAAATGAGTTTTTAAATATTTATATAAAAATTTCATTAATTTTATGTCACTTCTCGTTTTGTCCCTTATCGGATTATGTAGTCGATACATTCATATATTAAACTGTATATGGTAAAATATGACTAAAAATAATTATTTAAATTGATAGGACATCCATTATTAACTTAAATTTTATATATATATATATATATATATATATATACATTACCGGACAAAAAGTCCAACCGTGAATTGAACTATTTCTCCGAGGTGTCATTATTTTGGTTTAGGAATATAGAATTAGAAAGGAAAGCAATGACTATTGGTTGATGATAATTGACATAAGTGTATAAATCATAGATATCTAATTACAATGCTAATAGACGGAGAGCGAAGACAATTGATGATAGGTTTGGGTCCGAGCATGATGATGATTATCAATTATTTATCTCTTGTTTGTTTTTATACACACACATACGGAAAGAAAGAAAAGAAAATCATCAATGAAATGTCCACGACCTAAAACTTATGTCTTCTCTTCTCATTAACAAACACTACCTTGTGTTAGTTCAGTTTTTGCTTGTTTTAATTTTAACTGAACTATGTGCCCTGGCTTGACAAAATTAAAAAGTGGGCATTTCATATTCCTACTCCTTTTGATTTCTTCTTCTTCTTCTTCTTCTTCTTCATTTTTTTTTTAATATATGGAATTCATAAGAGTCATAAATCATGTGCTAAAGTCTAGCACTTGGGCCTTCTCTAGTGTTGGTAGAACTCAACTATTAGCTAATCATCAGGCAGGCAGGCCAAAACTAGGGTTAAACTATAAGATAATAAAAGCTTTTATTAGACTCAAATATATGATTGGATGAAGTAACGGACTTGGATTACAGGTTACAGGACTAGGAGCTGTTTATATATTAAAAGATTGTATAATATAATATCGTAACATAATTATAATTATATATATAATATCATCAATCTCGTAGTATAGAGAACAAAAATAGACCAATTCCACCCATCGAATCCGACATGAAAATGGTTGGACGGGGAATGCTGCCATTAGGATTCTTATATGTTGTCTGCTGTGGATCTCGAGCACAGGAGGGTACTTTTGGTTGGTCCTATTTGCCGAGCATCGTACTTAGGCGAGAAATCTACATTTAGGAGATAGGGCCTATTAGATGATGAGTGCCTTTGTCTCCTCCCTTATCCATGTTCTGGATAGCTGCATCACCAATGAAAAGGTAGTGATAAGTCTCGAGGGTTATGACTACCTTGAGGATCTCACCATCCAATCTCGAAGGAAAAACTATACTTCTTTCATATCCCAACTATTGGGCCTATACCCTTGGATTACGACACTATAACTTAGCTACTTTCTCATCTTGGTTACTTTACTAAATTACTGCTGCACTATATTCCTTTGTTAAAGTTCTTATGCCTTGTACCCTAGGCTTTTGAGCCGATGGAGGGGCGATCTACTCATTGTCCTAGGCCCACTGGCATCTTAGGCTCATCTATAGTTGCTGCTTCAGAGACACTTCCCATAGTGGTGTCTGACGTGATCTCGGGGAGTATCTCATTCCTTCTAGACCCTACAGTGTCTTACTGGAGTCCTTCTAACACTATAGATCACGGGCTAGCCTTGAAGTTGAGTCTTCCTTCAGAGTTTACTTAAAGCAATTGTACACACATAAGTTGTCTCTTTCTAATGCTTTACATTTCTTTGCCTTTCCTGAAATGTTACTAATACGCATACATATAATTATACAAGTTTAGAGGGATAAGTTCGAGCATGTATATCAACTTGCCACAACAACATAGAGGCAATTCTTTGTCTTTAGTGAAGACTTGAGGGTAAGAACAATATAAAAAGACAAATAAAAAAGCAGAATGTATGCATGTACGTTATGAAATGAAATAACTAATTCCTTTAGGTTGCTTTCTATTACATAGGGAACATGGAGGCTTGCGGGGGCAAGATGCTCGCTAGCGCCAAACCGAGGCTCGCCAGTGCTGGATCAAGATTTTGACATTTCAGTTGTCCACTCTTTGGACTTAGGAAACGAAGGCTGACTCTAACGAGAGGATGAACGACTGGGGGGAGAGCCTTGATGACTTCTAATTAGATTAATTGCTCCTTTTGTATTTCTTTCTTTTGCCGCTTTGTATGATATAACTTTTTTCTAATATATAAAGCATACGCATATAGGCTGTGAAAAAGAAGTCAACTTTAATATTCTAATAGAGGAAGAGAGAGATTCATCTACTTTCTTAATAAGG
The DNA here is from genome assembly GCF_019578655.1 of Ricinus communis. Lineage (NCBI taxonomy): Eukaryota > Viridiplantae > Streptophyta > Magnoliopsida > Malpighiales > Euphorbiaceae > Ricinus > Ricinus communis. Next base: position 1,044,555 of record NC_063263.1, on the reverse strand, counting down.
TAAAGGAACGAACTTCAAGTACTTCATAGGACAATGTCGAATTACGCATTTTGACCTTAAAGCAATGACTAGTGTTTTTTTTATATTATTGAATATCATGTATAAGACTTCTACGAATAACCAGGACCTAAAAATGCCCGAAAAATCCCAAAAACTTAAAAATTTTAGATTAATGATATCACATAGCCAATCAGCTGTGGAGCTGAGCCGATTGGTTCTGCAGTTGCAGAATTTGATTTTAACACTATAAATACACGTAGACCCCTTTAAACTTCTGTGCACGCATTTCATTGCTTTTAAATAAAAAACCATGACTCAAAGAAGTGCTAAAGCCCTTAAAATTCTTCTCAAAACCCTTACTGGTAATGAGTAGATCAAACTTGAGAAATTTCACCTTTTTTCCTTTAAAGTGATGCAAGACAACAAGCTTGATTATGCCTTTTCTTCACTCTACAATTAACTTTTTATATTCAAAAGGTCATGACTTTTGCTTCAATAGGCAAGAGCTATGCCCATGATCAAAGATTTTTCTACTATTCTTGGAGGCCCTAAAAATTCTACACACCCTATTGCCTTGCCAAAGCTGGATGACCCTTTCCCTGGTAAATTGGTAGAGTTATTCAATATGCCGCCCGCTGAGGTACTTTTTCATTATATTAGTGAATACATCACTATCACTTTATTAATCCCTTGTTATGAGAAGAAATGTACATCTGTTTGGCTTAGGATATTGAGCTTTTGCCTTTAGTCCAATTCCTGCTGATTTCTCCTCAAGGAGAGAGATATTAGAATTGCAGGCATTATTGACAAAGTAGAGCATGGAGCTTATCCAATTCTAGTTATCTTGACTGAAACCATTATCGAGTTATAAATGTACAAAACCCATCAACGGTTTGGTGGCAACCCCATTCTCTTGCAAGTATACAAGCAAATCTCTTTTTCTATTTTATTTTTTTTTACCTTAATTTTTGCCTAAGCCACCTTTTTGGTTTTTCAACTTTGTAGGCTATTGTCTAAACTTTTTCGAGTTTTCAACTTAGCAGACTCTATTTTTTCCTAAGCCGCCCTTGTGGATTTTCAACTTTGCTTTAATTTCCATCTCTTTTTTCCTTTTCTTTTTTTCTTCTTCTTGTAAATTTGGTTGCACGAGAAGTTTCAAATATTGACCATCCCAAGGGACATTGACAAGTATGAGTTGAAGCATGTGTAAGTTCGCTTAATTGCTACCTCTCGAGGTTATGAGGGCTGGACTTCTTGGATGAAAGGCATTCCAGACACACTCATCTATTGGACCTGTCCTTGATGGAGAATCAAGCTTGTCACATGCTTGGTATATGGCGACTGAGTTCTCTTACCCAATTTACGAGCATCTAATTTCTATGCACCTTTGAGTCTTTATCGCCAATATGGGAAAAGCAATTGATCTTGGAATTCCCATCCAAAATTTGAGGGTTCCCACCGAGGCAAGACTAGATAAAATTTGAGAGGCTGAAGGTGAGCTAACCACATATGATAACTTCAAAGCTTGGCTTCAACTTCACGCTACCACTGCAGCGGGATTTGCAAGATTCAAGAGAACTTGAGAGCTAGCTGCTAAATCTAGGGATGCAGTTGCAAAAAGAAGGAAATGAAGAATACTTTTATTTTTAGATCTTTTTTATTTTACTTAGAATTTAGTTTAGTCTTTTTTTTAATAGTGCATAAAGTATCAAACATGCATATTTATGATTGATAAAAATTCTAAACAACTTATTCATTTAGTAAAGATCCAAATGGGTATATTTTAATTTCTCATGATACAACTCCTATTATCAACTAGTCCTTTTAGATTTTGAAGCTAAACATTTTCTCTATTTTCCTTAATTTTTGCCTGACCAGCCTTTTTAGATTTTCTGATCAACATGCCATCTTTTCTATTGTTTACTATTTTTTATTTATTTATTATACATAGTATTTCTTCAAATGATCCAGGTTAATTTGTCGAGAACTAAGTAAAGACCCTTCTAATTAGGCTTGAACTTTCCTCTTAGAGCAAATGCAGTAGATCTTTTGTGCTTCAACACTAAGTCACCAACTCTATTCTTTCCCAGTTTCACTTTCTTGTTGAACATCCTAACTATCTGCTTTTGGTGCAGCTGCATGTGATATAAGGCTTTCATGCTATTTTCATCGATCAAAGCCAATTGCCGGTATCTCTGCTCAACCCACTAATATTCTAGTATTTCAGCCTTTAGCACAACCCTCAAAGACTTCAATTCTAGATTGACCGACAAGATTTTTCAATCGCATAAACCATAAAGTATGGAGTCTGTCCTATCAACGTCCATTCAATTTTTTGATATCCCTAGAGTGCAAAAGGTAACTGACGTAGCAGAAGCTTTAATGAAAAGGATATCACGGAAAATTGAAATCCAACCTTTTATTAGTTTTTTTATTCACACGCAAATACCAAATAAATAGGCATCAAAATTCGTTGATTCAAAAGAATACCAAAAATTATAGAATAAAGAGAAATCTATCTCTTTAAGAATTTTTGTTAATCTCAATAATCATTTGATACATTAGTTTTGGTTACATATGTATTTATAAGATTTATAAAGTAACTTTAACATTTAAATTTTATAAATAAAAGTAAAACTTATAAACTAAATAACACTTAATACCATAAGTTAACTTAACAAAAATTTAAAATCCTTTACGGTTTCTATATCAAGTTTAATAACCTCCATTACTAATTACTATTAGATTATACCTTTTATGTTTGATGCCTTTTATCCTATTGCTCTAAAAATTCTAAGGCTTTTTGCTCTGCATCAGTCCTTTCGGGGTAGACAAAATTCACCCTCGAATTATGAGCTGCATCATCATTTGAAAAATCATTGTAGAAGGGAATTAAATGCTTCACATTAAACACATCTACAGTGCGAATATGACTAGGTAGCTCAAGACGATAAGCATTGGGGTTGATTTTCTCAACAATCTCCACAGGGCCAATCTTCTTTGTCGAGAACTTGTTATAATCTCCAGCTGGGAAGCGATCCCTAGTCAGAACTGCCCATAGAAAATCACCCACCTTAAATTCCACATGCCTGCATTTCTGATTTGCATGTTGCTTATAGTGAGAATGGGCTAAGGATAAATTCTCTTATACTGTCTTATAAATACCCTACAAACTATCCATAAAATTTGTTGCTTTGCCATAAATCTTTATTTTGCTCGGTAAAGCTATCAAGTCAAGTGAACCTCTAGGTTGCCCCAAATAAACCACCTAAAAAGGACTGAAACATGTACTCTGGTTAACAGCATAATTATGAGCAAACTCCGCCCGACATAGTTTTTAATCCTAACTCGTGACATGTTCTCCAACCAAACAACGCAGTAGATTGCCAAGAGACTTGTTAACAACCTCAGTTACCATCCGTTTTAGAATGATATGCACTACTAAAATTTAACTGTGTATTGACCATCTTCCACAAGTTGTGCCAAAAGTGACTAAGAGACCTAGTGTCTCTATCAGAAACAATAAATGTAGGCAACCATGTAGATGATACACCTCACAGAAGAATAATTGTGCTACATTAACAGCATATGTAGTTTTCTTGTAAGGAATGAAACGAACCATCTTAGAGAAATGATCAACCACAACAAATATGGAATCATTACCTTGCTGGGTACGTGGTAATCCCAACACAAAATACATACTGACATTTATCCAAAATTTGAAGGGACTAAGTAAAGGCATATACAGCCAACATTAGTAGTAGTTAAATCATTTAGATACTTGGCTACACTCACATCTGCGCTACTTTACTACCTACACTACAAATTCTAAGCCAGGTGGCAAACTGAACTGAACTGTATGAGATTTTGTCATAACATGTCCTTCATGATGCAATTCTCTGATTATTTGCAAACACAAGCTACAATTTGGAATACAAAGTTGATCCCTCTAAAAAGATACCCATCATGCAACAAGAAACATGTTCTCTTTCTAGCTCGTATGTATTGCAAAACCATAGAGAAATAGGATCAATAGCAAGTAAATTATGAAAAGAGTCAAAGCTAGGTACCTCAACTCTCATTCTAACCAGCAAGCTGCTTCTATGACTTAAAGCATTTGCATCTCTATTAGTGATCTCTGCCTCATGTTTTACCACATAAGTAAACCTCTCCAAACTAGCAACCCATCATGCATGCCTAGAAGACACCTTATTTTGGCCATGTAAATGCCTCAAAGAATCATGTTCAATATACAATATGAACTCCTTATGAAATAGATAATGGTGCCAATGCTTTACAGCCTGCACTACTACATAAAAATGCAACATTATAGTTACTGTATTTGAGCTTATCGCCTGATAGTTCCTCACTAAAAAATGCCATAGGACTACTGCATTGACTTAACACTGCCATAATTCCTACATTTGAAGCATTTGTATGCAACTCAAATGGTTGTGAAAAATTCGGCAACACTAATATTGGCGCAGTGGTTAAGTGTTCTTTAATTAACTAAAAAGCTAATTATGCTTCATCTGTCCACTCAAACATGTTACCCTTCATGCAATCGGTGATAGGTGCCATAATACTACTGAAATGAGGGATGAACCGCCTGTAAAAAGAAGCAAGACCATGGAAACCCCTCACTTCAGTAATGGTATTTAGTCTAGGCCACTACTTTAGTACTTCAACCTTAGCTTCATCAACCTGCAATCCTTCTCCAGAAACCACATACCCTAAAAACAACACCTTAGGAGTCATCAATACACACTTCTTCACTACTCCATAAAATTTCTTCCAGTAAAGCTCACTCAAAACCTCCATCACATGATGAAGATGATCTTCAGGGTTAGCGCTATAGATTAAAATATCATCAAAGTAAACTACAATAAAGCTACCAATGAAAGGGCTTAATAACTGATTCATAACACGCATAAATGTACTAAGGGCATTAAACAATCCAAAAGGCATCACCAACCACTCATACAACCCCTCACGTGTTTTAAAAGTTATTTTCCACTCATCCCCAGGCCTAACACAAATTTGATAATACCCACTCTTTAAATCTAGTTTAGTAAACATAATTTCACCACTAATCTGATCAAGTAAATCATCCAGGCATGGAATAGGAAACTTGTAACTAACAATAACTTTATTGACAACTCTTCTATCTACACACATACACCAAGAACCATCTTTCTTTAGTGTTAAGAGAGTTGGTACAACACATAGGCGCATACTTTCTCTAATATTTCCTTTAGCTGGAAGCTCCTTAACTTGCATGTGCATTTCCTATATTCCCTAGGACTCATCCTGTAATGTGGCCTAATAGGTAAATCTGCACTTGGTTCCAAATCTATATGATGTTGTATGTCACGTAGAGGTGGTAAACCATCTAGTAACTCCTCAGGAAATACATTATTAAATTCTATAATCAAGGGAGCTATTTCGTTCGAAAAGCATTGGGAGACAAGGGTATGATTAAAGATATTCTAAGAATTGATCACCCCGATCAATTGTGTGAAGCATGTTTGCTTGGCAAGCATTCAAGGAAGAGCTTCCTAAAGCAATGTATGTCAAGAGCTATTGAGCCGCTTTAACTTGTTCAAGTAGATGTTTGTGGTCCTATTAAACCTCAATTACTTAGTAAAAGCTCTTATTTTGTGTTATTTATTGATGATTATAGCAAAAAGACTTAGGTTTATTTCTTAAAGTATAAATCTGAGACTTTTGATGCTTTTAAGGAGTTTAAAGCAATTGTTGAAAATGAGAGTGGTTATCAGATTAAAGCCTTAAGATCTAATAGGGGTGGAGAATTTACGTCTAATGAATTCAGAAGTTTCTGTGAGCTGTATAGAATTTGTAATCTTTTGATAGTTCCTAGGTCCCTTCAACAAAATGGAGTTGCAGAAAAAAGAAACTAGACAATTTTAAATATGGTAAAAACTATGTTGAAAAGAAAATGCCAAAGGAATTTTGGGTTGAAGCAGTGGTGTGTGTAATGTATCTTTCTAATCGTTCTCCAACTTGAAGTTTGAAGGATGTGACCCAAGAAGCGAAGTCTAAGCTGAAATCTAGTTCATCATCGCGCATTTCTTTGAATCCATTGCTTATGTACATGCACCATATCAAGAAAGATCAAAGCTTTTGATGACAAAAGTAAGAAGTTTGTTTTCATCGGCTATGCGAAGAATTCAAAGGGCTATAAGTTATTCAATCCAAGCAATAGAAAGATTATGATTAACAGAGATGTTGAGTTCAATGAGAAAGAGTCATGGGATTGGAGTGCACACCAAGAAGAATCTTATGCTTTCCTTCCTTACTTTGATGATGAAGAATTAGACATTCAAGAAGTCCAAGGAGAAGTTACTCCACCAACTTCTCTGACTCTAGTTTTCCAAGCATCATCATCATCATCTTCACCAGGATAAAGCTCGAGTGAAGGACCAAGAAGATATCAGAGTCTTGCAAATCTTTATGATGAAATTGAAAGGTTAAAGGATTTAAATTTACCATGTTTACTTGTGGATATTGAACGATTGAGTTATGAAAAAGCTAGCAAGGATTAGAAATGGATTGAAGCCATGAACCAGAAGATCCATGCAATCAAGAAAAATGACACTTGGGAACTTGTTTCTCTACCAAGTGGTCATCAACCCATTGGAGTTAAATGGGTATATAAAGCCAAGAAGAATGCCAAATGTGAAGTAGAAAGATACAAAGAGAGCCTCCCCTTGATGCCATATTTCTTGTTCACTTGTATGGCTCTGATACCATGTCCAAGAAAGCTTGGGAGACTCTTCAAAACTTAGCTATGGGAGTTGATAAAATTAAGATTGTTTGTCTTTAAACTCTAAGAGCTGAGTTTGAAGCATTCCTGATGAAGGAGAATGAAATCATAACAAATTACTTTACAAGAGTTTGGTTTATCTCTTCCTCTTACGCAACCATGTCCATGTCCACGTCCACAATCTTGTCCTTGTAATTAGTAGTGGAGGTTATTAAACTTGATATATAAATGGTAAAGGATTTTAGATTTTTGTTAACTTATGGTATTAAGTGCTATTTAGTTTATAAGTTTTACTTTTATTTATTAACTTTAAATGTTAAAGTTACTTTACAAATCTTATAAATACATATGTAAGCAAAACTAGTGCCTCACATGATTATTGAGATTAATTTTTTAAGAGACAGATTTCTCTTTATTCTCCAAAGAAAATAAAAATTTAAAATCCTTTATGGTTTCTATATCAAGTTTATTAACCTCCACTTCTAATTACTATTAGATTGTAACTTTTATGTTTAATGCCTTTTATACCATTGTTCCAAGAATTCTAAGGCTCTTTGCTCTAAATTAGTAACCGAAATGACCAATCCTTATGATTCCACAACATCTTCGAGAGTATCTTATTTAGGTACTTGTTGGCTGCTTTCACTACACCGACCGCCTAAGGCTTGTATGGATAAGACCTGTGATGTTTGATCTTGTACTCTGCTAGTAGATCTAATGTCTCAACCATAAACTACACGCCATTGTATGTCACAATGTGATGCAGGACCTCGTATCTACAAATCAGGTTCCTTCCTATAAATCTAGCCATTTGTTTTTCCACCACAATAGTGAATGATTCAGCCTAAAATAATTTAAAGAAGTAGTTGATTGCCACGACTATGTACCTATGATTGTTCAAAGGAGGCATTATCTCTCCAATAATATCAATTCCTAAGCTAAAAAAGGCTAAGAAGACATCAGATTATGAAGTTCAGTCGGAGGTAAATGACTCAGGTTGCTTTATAGTTGGCACTCATGATATTTTCTTACTAAAGCTATGCAATCTTTCTCCATTGTTAACCAATAGTAACCTTGACGCATAATGTTCCTGATCAATACTATACTGTTCATATGAGCTCGCACACCCTTTTATGCATTTTTGCCATTACTAATTGTACTTCCCCTTTAGTCAGACATCTGAACTGGACACCAGAAGTCATCCTTCTATAAAATACCCTATCGTGGCTGACTTAGTTCTTGGCTTGGATTCGCAGTGCATACCTATCCCTTACAGACGTCTCTTCTAGATACTCCCTACTTTCTACAAATTTCTACAAGTCATAAAACCAAGGTTTTTCCTTCAACCCCATATGAACTTCTATTATCCATTCTCTATAATAAGAAGGCACTCTAGACTTCATAATTATCAAGGGCTTCATTGGGAGCTCTGCGAGGTTGTCCCACATTGACGAAAGAGTAGCCAATACATCTACCATCTAGTTCTCATCTTTAGGAAAGTGTATAGATGAACACTTGGAGAAGTTGCAAACTAATGTCCTTAGATAGTTAACATATGGTTTCAATCTCTCTTCTTTCACTTCACATTCTTTTATTGCTAAATTACTAATATAGAGTCCCTAAAAACCATCAACTGCTTTGTTCTGTCTACCATAGCTGCTTCTAATCCATATAAACATGCCTCATGCCTTGCTATGTTATTTATTACCTTAAAGTCCAATCATTTGACCTTTGACAATATCTCTCCCTCAAGCATAATCAGAACTACTCCTAACCCTTTACCTCTTCATTTACCATTCTATCAAAGTACATCTTCCATTCTTAGATCTCGATTGCCCCTAGATTCTTATCAGAAAATTCCAAATCCTAAGGGTCATCTCATTCGATTGCATTATGTGTTAAGAATACTGCTACATCTCTTCCCTTGACTACCTTCTTGGTGATGTACTTGATGTCGAATACCGTTATAAGCACTAACCATTTAGCCAAATTTCCGATGAGAGATAGAGTTTCAAACAGGTACCTTAACAGGTCTATCTTTAAGATTCCATGAACCTTATAAGTTTGAAAATAGTGTTTCAATTTTCTCGTAGCCCATATCATAGCTAAGCAAGTCTTTTCTATAAGTTTATACTCTGACTTATCCGGCATCAACTTTTTATTGAGGTATTAGACCACGTGCTCCAAGATATTGGGCCTATACTAACCACCATTGCTCCCATGGCTTCTTCTTCGAAGGCCAAGCAAAGAATCAACGGATTACCATCTTTAGGCGGTTTCAATACCAGCAGCATCATTAGGTATTCTTTAGTCTTGTCGAAGACTTTCTAACAATATTCATCCCACACAATGGGTTGGTGTTTCCTTAAAAGCTTGAAGATAGGATCACAAACCTTTGTGAGCTTGGAAATGAATCGACTGATGTACTATAGACATCCTAGAAACCCTCTAACCTCTTTCTATGTCTTCGATGCTAGCATTTCCTGAATAGGCTTTACCTTGTCCAGATCGATCTTTATATCTTGTTGACTCACTATATGCCCTAGAAGCTTCCTTGATGGCATTCCGAACATGTTCTTCTTTGGGTTGAGCCTTAGGCATATGTTTCAATCACCCTAGAATCATATTAAGAGCCTGAAAGTGCCCATCCTTTATTTCAGATTTAACCATCATATTGTCTATATACAGCTTCATGTTACTGTATGTCCTAAAGACAATGTGTTATTTTGGTTTACATATGATAATCTATACAAATTATGTTGGCATACCATTATTAAAAGGCATTTATTCAAATCTATATTTCTTCTTATACTTGTATTCTTAAACTAATAGATACGAATTCTGTAGAATGCATAAAACAATGTGAAAGAAATCATAAAGTGGTTATGATTGTGAGATTCTCATCATAATAAAGTATTATTCCTAAACTAGTTCATAATTGAAGTTTGATCAAGGTATTGATCTTGATCATATGGATATTGATCAAACACTTGAGATTACCACAATGGGTTTTATCATCTAACTTTGGAAGTAAGTAATTGATCATATATGATTGAGGTATAAGGATACTAAGATAAAATATGTGGATGCTTATTATAAGAACAAGTACATTAAATAAGACCCCTTTAGAGTAATCCATATGGAAATCATTACCTTGTTTCTATGGATAACTACTTTAGTAAATGATTATATAAGCTGTGATCCTTAGACTTAATATTAATCTTATGTGAGGACTATTATACTTTGATACTATCTTATGCCCATCTAACCATGAGATGCTCAAGTGATAGTAATTGGATATAATAAGAGTTATATGGAGATAATAAGGTTATCAACAAAGGATTCATTATCCAAGATAATTATTACATGGGACCATATCCTATAGTTTCTTGATAGTGCATTAACTTATACAAATCCTTGTGCAAGGTAGTTGAACATATGAATTGGGATTCATAGATCAAGTTCACAAGTTAATGGCATTGTATCATAGAACAAATATCATTAGATCAATATAGAGTTGACACTTGAATCCATACTTTCTGATTTAGTTGGGATATAAGGAAAGTAAAAGGATTGAACAATCATTTACAATAAGGTTGGTTAGTTAGCACTTATGCTTCCTATATATTTGGGTGGTCATGACGCATTACTAGATGCCAATCTTGATCTATAAAATATGAATTAAGTTAATTAGAGAATTAGCATTGAATTAAAATGGTTTAATTCATTGTCAACATGTTAGTAACCTTTTGGATCACACACAAATAGGCTTAAAGTTGATATTAAAATGAGATTTAAGATTAGGCTTAAGCTTATATACATTCGGCCTAATTAAAAGTTAATTAGTTTAATACATATTAGGCTATGATATTCGACTATGAGGGCCCTATAACTATGCCCATATATTAATTAAGTTAAGGGCTTGCTTGTTAAAAGACTAGGTTAAATCCCATATATATATATAATGGAGCATGATGGGCAACTAGGGTTAATGGAGGATGCCATCAATACTTAATTAATTGGATTAATTAAGATTCAACCTAGCTTAGAACTAGTATTCACTTCTCATCATCCCCACACTCTCTCTCGTGAAGGATTATGTTGACCTAAGAGGCAATTGATCTCTATTTTGATCTTAATACCCAAATTGAATATTACTAACCTTGTGTCTTAATGACAGAGTATCAAAGAAACCTATTAAATTAAAAGCATCCTTAAGCTTTCAAGGAAGGACTATAAAAAGCCATATAAAGCATGGGGATGCTTTTTAGATTGGCAAATGTAAATAGCCGTTGGGAATGCCCTTTTACGAAATTTCAAGTGAAGGAGAGACACTTGGCAGTCAATGAAAAAATTATTCAAAAAGCACAAAGGCTCTTCAATTGGAGACTGAAGTCCCAACAATGGTAGACGATACCGCGATGAGAAGCGCGAGGGTGCTTTTGAGCGCGGACAAAGCAGGTGCGAGGGTACTATTATGGCGCATGGGTGTTTTCATATTTAATGCGATGTTAGTAACCATTGAGATATCAGCCACTAAGTCAGAGCCATATTTCGAGAGCCGTTGGAGTCCCAACGTCTCCTTTTAGAAAGTGCGAGGGCGCTTGTCAAGCTCGGGAGTGCTTTTTATGACTTCAGGAATTTTTTTGCCAAGTCATCAAACTTGCATTTAATGAGTTTTGGATCAATTATAATGTCTCTAAAAGGCTGGGTATGAGTATTAATACCCCTCATAAAGACTCAATAACTAAGTGTGTGATTTAGGTATACCAAAACCCTTTCAAATTTATTTCTCAACTCTCTACATCTAATTTCTTTCCTTATATTGTGTATTGAGTTGCAACTCATTGTTCATTTAAAAGTGTAAAGGGTTGTAGTGTGAGCCTAGGTATTCAAAATACAAGAAATTGGTTGTTGTGTAACAATTAATACTCAAGGGTTAAAGGACTTAGTGAGAGACTAGTTCACTAAAAAAAAAGGGTTAGTGTTAGCCTTGAAAATTACCAAGTTGTTGGGTGAACTTGTGAAACCCAAAGGTTGTAATCTTAAAGATTATAGTGAAATACTCAAATGTGATCTTGAGGAGTAGATGTAAGGAGGATTGTTCCTGAACCACTATAGACCTTTGTGACAACTACTCTAATCCTATCTCTCTTTAGATCTTCCTTAATCTTTCTTAAATCCTTGTGTATTACCCAAAACTACTTAATTCTGTAATTTGAGGTCATCAATTCAACCCCCCTTCTTTTTATAGGGGACTGCAAGTGGTATCAAAGCTTGCTCATTCTTATCAAGCTTTACTGCGAGTGTAAATATAATGGCAACTAATGAAGGAGTCCAACACCTCAAGCCATTCTTTGACGGATCCGACTATGCCTTTTGGAAATTCCACATGGAAATCTACTTGGATTCCTATAGCGTTGAAGTGTGGAATTATGTGATGAAGGAATGGAAAGCTTCCACTAAAACTAAAAATGATGAAGAAAGGATTCTTCCTAGAGAAGAATGGGTGGATGCCCACAAGAAGCATAATTATAAGAATAAGCAAGCAGTGACTATACTTGTGAGTTCCTTTTCTAGAGAAGAATGTGGGAGAGTGCAATATTGCACTATGACTCATCAAATTTGGACCATCTTAAAGAACTATCATGAAGGCACAAAGCAAGTAAAATCAAGGAAGATCCAAATGCACGTCATTGAGTATGAAATGTTCAAGATGAAGCCAAATGAGTCTGTCATATATGACAAATAGACTTCTCACTATCATCAACAACATAAGGAAGCTTAGGAAGCATTATGAGCTAGTAGATATCAATAATAAAATTCTTAAGAGTCTTCCTTTGGATAAATATGGTGCTAGAGTGGCCAGTATTGAAGAAGCAAATGAAGACCTAAGAAAGATTCCTACATATGTTCTCATAGGCAAGCTTTTAACCCATAAGATGTCTCTTGTGAAGGATGAATTTGATAGAGATAGTGGGAAGAAGAAAGCCCTAGCACTCAAGGCTAGCACAAGAGCTCAAGAAGCAAATGATATCCTAAGTAATGATAAAGATCAAGGGGAAGCACTAAGTAAGAGTGATGATGTGGCTCTAATCACCAAATATGTAAAAAGAATACTTGAAGCCAACAGGAGAAGAGGCAACAAGCCTTTCACAAGTAAGAAACTCTTTTCCAAATCAAGAATGAGGAAGGACAAGAAAGAGGAAGTCACTTGCTATGAATGTGGAAAGCAATGACATATCAAGTCGAATTGTTCCAAATACTTAAAAAATAAGAAGGGAGACAAAGAAAAGAAAAAGGGCCTGAAAGCTACTTGGAGTGATGCATCCTTATCCTCTAATAATGAAAGTGAAAAAGAAGAAGAGGCCAATCTTTGTTCCATGGCCAACATGGAAGACTCCCATGAGGTATTATCTATTTATCATTCATGCAATTCTTCTTCTTGTTGTTCATCTTCTCATTCTTTTGGTAATGATATGTTAGATGATAAGGATGAGTTTTTAGAAACCATGCTTTCAAAACTAAGTTTACAAAAACAAGTGGTCTACTTTGGAGGAAGACCTTGAGGTTTCAAAGAAGGAAATTGCCTCTTTAAAAACTTTCAATGAAGACCTAAAGAAATCATTGGATGAAATTTAAAAAAAAAACTCTTTAAAGAAAATAATTCTTTGAAAAATGAAATTGAGGAGCATGGGAACTCAATCTCAAGAATTCACAAAGGGAAAGAGTCTTTCGATATATTAGTTGTATCTTAAATATCCCTCTTGTGAGATATTGAATTCGATTTAATGGAGCTTCAAATTCCACAACTTACAACACAATCTTTGTCAAGGCAACTCAACCACAAACAATTGAGAGAAACTTAAATAGAGTTTCAAAAGATAAAACACAAATCAGACCTCCTATTCAAAAGAAAGGAAAATATATACATGTTCCAAAGGCTAAGCCAAAAGGAATAAAGCATGCATTCATGTATAAGAACTTAAAAATTAAAAAATCTTGTTCATGTATGTGTGAAAATAATCATATAAGGTCCAAACCTCAAACAAAAGTGGCTAAAAAGACCAACTCAAATTGCCTTAAAAACTCCAAGGTCACTTGTCACTATTGCATAAAAATTTGACATATCAATGTCAAATGCCAAATAAGGAAGATGCATCTTTTCATGGATGAATTTCCAATGCTAACTACAAAAGACCCAACCTTGTTTGGGTATCTAAAATCAAGTGAATTAACTTCTTTTTGTAGGTGTGTCTTAAACCCACAAGCATAAATCTTTGGCATGTTGATAGTGGATGTTCAAGGCACATGATGGGTGACAAGAGCCTCTTTGTGAATGTCAAGAACTATAATGGAGGCAAAGTAACCTTTAGAAATGATGCCAAGAGTAAGATAATTGGCATCGGCTCCATTGATAAGGATGGCAAATCTTTCATTGATGATATTTTCCTAGTTGACGAATTGAAACATAATTTATTAAGTGTAAGTCAAAAATATGTAGTTGCGAAGTATACTTGATACCAACAAGCTAACGGGCCAAATTCTCAAATAGGACATATATATGTTGCCTATCCCTATTGTGGATATACCGGAGGAGGAAGTGAAAGAGTATGAAAAGTATCAAGAAGACAATGACCAAGTTGTCTGTGTATTGTTAGGCTGTATGATTCTTGAACTTTAAAGACAATATGAGAATATGGATGCTTAAATCATCATCTTACATTTGAAGGAAATGTTTGATGAGTAGTCAAGGATTGAAAGATATGAGACTTTAAGGGAATTGTTTCGTGGAAGACAGCCGAAGGTGCATCTGTGAATGCACATGGACTAAACATGCTAGGATACATAGAACATATTGGGGCGTCTTAGTTTTCTCATGGATCATCAATTAAGTATGAACTTAATCTAAAATCTCTACCTAATAGTTATTCGCGATTTGTTGTGAACTTTCATATGAATAAGTTGGATGATTCACTTTAAGAACTTATTAATATGTTCAAAACTATGCATGGCACCATAAAAAAGTAAAAGGGATCAATTCTCATGACTGAATCTTCTAAGGCTGCTAAGAATAAGTATAATAAAAAAAAGAGTAAAAAAGGCCCCAAGTCCAAAAATAGCTTTGAAGCCAAAAAAGCATGGTACCATAAAAAAATAAAAGGGATCAATTTCCATTATAGGAAGGAAGGACATTAGAAGAGAAACTGTAAAGTCTTTCTCAATACTCTGTAGGAAAGAAAGCAAGTAGATGCTTCTAATTAAAAAGAAATGATTAGACTTGCTTTAAAACAATGGTTGATATTAGTGTGGTTTTATTCTTAGTTTCTGTTTTTTATTTTGAGAATTTAATAAGTGTTGTTTCATTCTTTTCCTAGAACAATTGTGCTTATTTTTCATTTAATAGAATTGGAAAATTATTATCTTGTTCAATTAAATATTTTCTATTTTTAGAATATCGTACAAAGAGTTGTATGAATTAAGAAAACAAAACTTCATTAAGAAAAATCCAAGTAATCTAAAATACGCATTTGGACTATATTATTAATATTAAGATAAATAAGTAATATAAACAAGTTATGTAACTTATAAAACTTATTAAATTAATATTACAATCAAACTATCTTTTAAAAGACATATATGCCAAAAATTTTAAAATAATACATAGGATGTATGTTTGATTTTATCTAAGTTACTTAAAATTTTATATTTGATATGAATATTTAAGCAATAGATAAAATACAAAGACTTAATCTTTAAAATTATCAAAAGATTAAACTTAGACTGAGTTTTGATAAAGTATTATATCAAAGATTAAATCATAATATGGAATGCTTAAATTATCACTATGAGCATTATGCAAAAGTCCCAACTATGTACTTAATTTACAATAACTCAAATTGATATTGTTTCATAGATATGAAATCTAGACGTTGTATATAGTTAGATCAATAGAGTAATACAAGACTTCTAATATGACATGTATACCTATAACCACTAATTTTGATATTGTTCTATTTATGATATAAATCATATAAAAAATTATATATTAGATATAGAACAAACCGTGATGCTTAAAAGAAATATGCATACTTAGATAAACAAGAAAGCTTAAACTAATAAATGTGAGTTTCTAAGATATCCAAAAAAAAATTAGGTTATCAACACTATTATATTGTGAGGCGTAGCCGGAGCGCTACCTAGAAATCCAATCTAGAACGCTCATGTTTTACTGCAGTCTCACTAAAGAGATGACCTATCATCTCGTGTCTTAGCTTTTGCATTTAGTTCATTGTATTAAAGTCGCCATCTTATATTTTTTAGGAAAAACCCAATTTTAGACTCCATTTATGTATTATCACTTTGATAAAACAACTAGTCTCAAAACTGAGGAGGTTTTGAGGACTAGATTTAGATTTTGAAAAGAAAAAAAAGAACAATACTAATAAGTAAACAAAATTGCCAAAAATTGTACTCTTTAGTAATATTTATAATAGAATTACATTTAGTATGAATGGAGAATACGTGAAAAATTCAAATAAAAGCTTTTTGAGAGGTTATCTCTAACTTAATTTTTATAGGATTCTAGGATAACCATAGATTTTCAAAAGGAGAAAAAATATAAACAAATCATAAAAATAAATGAAAGAAAAGCAGCATTAAATGCTTAAAATAAAAGGATAACATAACTAAACATGAAATGGACTTAAAGAAACAAAATAAACTTTAAAGAAAAATAAAACTACATACTTAAATTATTTAAAGAAAAATATACAATTACATAATTGAATAAAAGAAAAGAAAAGTTTACAATTATGTGTACATTCTTAAGCATAATAAAAAGAATGACTCGGTCTGACTAGTCTCTACTATTACTAACTTAAAAGAAATAAAGAAATAAAGTATGATCGAGTCCTTCAAAATCATATACGAAGAAGCTAAAATTTATGTTACACGAGATCCGGGCAATTGGCAGATGTAAAGCATACTCTTCCTTAATTCTTAAAATATAAGGCAATTTGGACTAACACAAGAAAATTAAAATTAAAACTAAAAATGTCGATATAACTCGGTTTGTTGTTGAAAATCACTGGTTCACCTTTACGCGCTTGAATTTCGTGGATCTTTTGTGCCTTGGAACCTCCCAAAAGCTCCTTTTATAGCCTAGAAAAATGTTCCAAATTTGGCAACTTTTAGGTGTGGGATGTTTACCGTATCTACACATCTGCCACAAATCAGGCTTGCAGTATTGCAGTCCTGATTTACGACACTAAGGAGGCAATTTGCGGAAGCTCTTGGCTACCACATGGAGATCTGTGCTAGGGAAGGTTTGCCATAAATTAAGCCTCCCCCTTAATGCAAATTGGTCTTACGGTACTACAAGGCCAATTTGCAGCAAGGAGACTGCTTTCGCGATAGCTCCCTATCTCTGGAACTACGGGTACTTCTAACTTTCGATTCTTCCGTTTTTGTAGATTCCTCTGTATGGGTACTTCTAAGCCATCCAAAGGATATAAAGGTCACGCGTTCACAGATGCCCCTCACTATATGCATTTTTGTAAAGTGGGTATAGTGATAGTGAGGATATGGAAATTCTATCAGTTCGAACACATATGACAATAAAATACATGCAAGATAGTATGATTATCTTTTTTTTTTTAGCCTATTTCAATAGTTTTAAAAGTTTCATCTAATTTATTTTAGGTCTGATATCTTTAATGTGTTTTTATTTTTAGTAAAATCACCATACGAGGTACATCCTAAGAGGTGCATGAATACTTAAAAAATTGATACAAATCATACAAGATCAGAAAAATTACCCATGTGTGACTTTAAGGTCGGATGCATCCAAAACCACATTTTATGGCTTTTAAGTGGACCAAAGCCCCCTCCCCTCCCTATAAGTAGGGGTGCTTCTTCATTTCTCACCATTTCTTCATTCTTATTTCTCTCTCTAGAAATTTTACATATATGCCTTTCTCTTGCTTCCAAGATGGCTTCCAGCTGAGGTCCCTCCCAGATCCGTCAGGATGGCTACCAAGCGCCACAAGAGATTGTTGATCCTAGCAATCTGTTACAGGAACTAAAGACTCACATCTCCCAATCTTTCATAATCTAGGTTTCTTTTATGTCTTCTTTTCTGTTCCTATAAAAAAATAATCAGTAATTTATTATATTATTTATCATTATGTTATATTTTTTTAAATAATTACACAAGTAATTTAGCTTTTCTTTTCTTCCTTAGGATGCTGCTCTATGCTACAAGGGAAGCCTTAAAACACCTGGAGTTTGCGCACAACTATATGGTCATGCATTTAGATGTGATGCAACTTGCCATGCCCATTGGGTTGCACCATATGGCTAACATCCTTATAGAGTAATTTGCTAACATTTTTTTTATTAATGCTGAGAAAGAGATGGCGGGACACCACCAACACCTTCCATTTTCCTTGTGGGGAGATGACCATGACCCCCAAGGACTTATTCCTTTATTATGTCTAGCCTTTCAGCAGTAGGGATTGGAGTTCTTCAGCGACTGAAATGAAAAACTATATGAGGAGCAGCTTAATAATCTGCTTAGCTTAATCCTTCAACCCCCCGACACTCATGTTCCACGGGCCTTGCTGGAGTCTTACCTTATGCAATGGTCTTTCCTGCGCAGGCCACCTACTTGTGGTTACCTGTAACGATCCAGAACCAGTTCACATGAGATATTGTTCATTTTGGCGGGTTCGAGAACTTCCTAAGAGGTCTCCCATCCTGAAATTTCTCTGAACCAAGCACGTTTAACTTTGGAGTTCCTACAACAACAAGACCAAACAATCAAAAGGTGCTTCATTTGATTAGTTCTAACTCTTTACATATATGTTATCAACTATTCCCCATCCCATTTCAATGTGCAATTCGATTCATTCATGTACCCCGTACCTTAAAGTGTTGCCATCGTAGAAGCCTGCCAAAAGCCGCTCCTTGTCCAAGCATCCTATCTTTTCTTTACCCTGGCGTTCACTATCCGCCCTCGTCAGACCGCTTCTCTAGACCAGGCTGTCACATTACCCTTCTAATAGCGGACAACTCTTTCTATCACACTGAACGTAGTATTGTGAGCCTCGACATTCTTTGTTTATTCTATTGTATACTTTGATCTAACAAATTATCAAATTCTCAACATCATCCCCATTGAGGTTCTATTCTACTGTGTTACAAAAAAAAAAAAAAAAAAAAGGGTGACAGATTCCCAAAAGTAAATTTCCACATATACAACTTATCCAAGCACTTTCTAAGATGACTCGATCGAGCCATATCTCAATGATAGTTAGGTGATGATTCAGCAAAAGGAAAGATAGCAGAAATTCTTTGCCGTTAACTTTGATAACAAATTTTAAATGGTTTAATTGTTTATATATATAAGAACAGGGAACTTGAGAGGAATAGAAGAGCTAATCCATTATAAAAGAAATAAAATAGCTATATACACACCAACTAAATCGGTAAATGAAAACATTGGAGCATAACTATACACTACTTTTATCAATTTCTCATATACATAGCAAAGAAAATTCACTATACACAAGGAGAAATGAATGCATACATATAATCTCCTAAAATGTTGACAAGCTTAAGCTATTTTGATGTTATTAATTGGGTATTAATGGGATTTCTCTTTCTACAGTATCCCATCTTTCCCTAACAGAAGCTAAACATTAACACTGTAGCATCTATTGGTGAAAAAAGGTTCCGACGCCAAATGCATGAGAAAGGTCTGTTTCACGTGGTAGATCATGGCCGGAAAACTCGAATGGTTTTTATGACCTGAAGCCGACAGAATGGACATCTAGAAACAGCAGATGAGCATCTCCGGCAAAGAACATGACCACAGGGAACAATCGTCATGTCGACTTCATTGCTCAAACAGACTCGACAAACCCATGCTGCTTTTGCCGTATCAGCTTCTTTAGCTGCCATATCAGCCTTTTCCTGCAGATATGTTCCCCAAAATATTAACAAAGTTTCCTAAGATGTAACAACACTTGGCCACAGGCATGAAATGTGCTCATCCACAACAAAAATCATATATTTCTTTATCTTGAAAACATGCTGTCAAGCTGTTTAAGGTTCATGTACAGGGTGTCACATTCAAGAATCTGTAATGCGTTTGCTCAGTCATTCTATTTGAAAGACTTCATCAAAGGAATTTTGAGAAACAATATATAAGTGCATGAACAATTAGATGGGAAAATGCAATTACATCAAACTAATTTCTTAAGTAATAAAAATTACTGTGCATGTTTGGATGGAGATTATCTAGGGTCAGCTGAGGTTTTTAAGTATTTTAAATGGTTTTGCGAGATCTTCCATCACTTCAAAAAAATCCTATTTTCAACCCACCAAATTAGTGGGTTGAGATCTCACCCTCACTTTTGCAAAATAAAGTTTGTGAATGGCTAAAATTATTAATTTGGTGAAACTGGACACAGAATTGCAAGATTGCTTTACAAACCTGTTCAAGAAGAAATGCAGCTTGAGACTCTTTCAATTGTTCCTGCAGAGATATCGTTCTTCGCAGAAGAGACTGCTTCTCCTCATCCATGCTGATCCCTGCAGCCAAAAGCATCTCATGAACTGCCTGGATAAGTTCTGCAGCTGATACTCGGCCATATTGGAGCTCTTTGCCACCCTGCAGTTCACATTCAAAAGGTATTCATAGTTACTTGATTGATCCGACCACTACTATTAATCACTACCAAAACCAAAACTCAATGTGAAGCAAATTTGAACTCAAACAATTTAAACAGGCAGGAACCACCATTAGAATAGCCATTTAGAAGATGCTTCTGTAAATTTTAAAATAAGTGAGAAGAAAAAAGAGCAGAAAGACAAGAGAACATCCCAACCACCCTCAAAACTCCTCCATTATTTCTTTTGGCATCTGAACAATGACAAACTGAAAACTAAGCAATCTCATAAGCAGACAATTTAGGAGGGCTCAAAGTTCCACCATTCACCCTTTCCAGGATGCCTTCTGAATTTTTAAGTCTTGGATGTAAGAAAGTAAAAGAACACAAAAATTAAAGACATCCCTCAACCCTGCTCCACCTGAGAGGGCAAGAAATGTCAGAGAACATCATGACAAAGAAGGCTTGAACAGAAATAGGCATGGGCACCTGATGTAGCATCATGATTATAATACGCTGCACACCAATAAAATTAGAACCATGCTCATACTGCTACAACATCAAACCATTAAAAAATTTAAGGTTGACTAATTAAAAAAAAATTCCAAACCTTCTGAGATTTAGTTTTGGCCCTTCCAGAACTTTCTGGCACCTCGATGAGAGTCCTCTTTTCAACTGCAGAATAACTTAAATCTGGCGAAGTTGCTAACGATAACTCATTTTCAATTGATATACTTTTAAATGAGAAGACATGTGAAGAAAGAATAGGTTCAACCACTCCTAGCACAGTCTCCACCTTTAATCGGTAAAGAGATTGGCCAGCTAATGGTCTAACATCCTCCGGAACCCTACCATATTTCAACTTCTCTCCATTTTGATACCTCCATGCCACAATTTCTCCCCTATAGAAGGGTCTTAAGGGATGAAGCTGCACTTGAAGAGCATCTGCAGGCAGTATTTCCTTACCTACTAATTTATTACTTGTAGATTCAATTTCTCTTTTCTCAGAATTAAGTTTCAATATGTTGAGAATCGCAGTTTCAAAGCCTCCAGGACATAAAAATAGGGATCCTATGGGTAATGGAGCAGAGCAGCCCAAAACCTGGCTTATTACAACTGCAATTACATCAACAACTGGTACACAAGCAGGTGGTTCAGCAACCAAAATAGAGGTCTGCAATCGGTCTACAAAGTATAGGCTTCTATGTTTGGATCCACCCTCCCATTCTGGAATGATAGAATTCTTATCAATGAGGGTGATATCTAGAGACATTGGAAGAAGCAGGAACCGGGTATGGAGAACTTTAACAAACTGCAACCTTTCTGCAACAAATTCTAGTAACTTTTGTATGGTTTCCAAAGGTAAATCATCAGTTGCAGGAACAAAGCCAGCTAAGCTATTTACAAGATTCCATACAGCACTCTGAAATGATCTACTTGACAGCTTCTCTCTGATGAGTACCAGTGGAAGAGACCCAATACATTCCAATGTTTGCAAATCTTCTTGCTCCTCAAGTTCCTATATACAGGTATGATTTTGCCAAAGGAGAAAAAAAAAGTTAATCTGGAGCTTGGGATATCAATATTTAGTCAAAAACATTTCCAGACATCCAAACTTTTACCTCTACAACAACATCAGATACTTTCCTGATGCCCAAAGCTGTACAAATTCTCTCTGGAACATCTGGGTGAACAAATCTTAACCTTGATGTATCAATATGTCTAACGAATCGAGAGCCATAAGAATCAATACACACACATGATTTTGCATGAACTAGTCTGCAACCATCATCCGGGACTATTGCATCAGATTTCCAGTCAACTTCATGAAACGCATTTCCCTCAACTGTCACATCACAAAGAAAATACAAGATTCCCATTACAGCACGAAGTTCATTTGGATTTAATCGCTGGTATCCACAAGCTTTTTGGAGATTTAATAGGAGATCTTTTGCAGCATCAATTGATAACACATCCTGAAGTCCCAACTCTTTGAGAATGTTCAGAAACGGAAGATATGAAGTAGGAAGTTCAAAAGCAAATGGTGACAGGTTAATTGTCAGGCGAACAAAAAGAGAGTTTGCTGTCACCAAGCGTGTTCCATTTGCAGTCGGCAGAAATGCCACTCTCTGCAGTTTTTCTAAATCTGCAGAAAAGAAAAGAAAATTGAGAGTTAGAGAGGACATACAAACAAGATCATTTTCAAGCCAACAGCATATGACTAATACAATTCAAAGATCTTATCATTGAAAGACAGCAGGCTTATAGGTGAACAATAGTAGTGCCACAGTAAATCAGTTGTGAGATCCTCCAATTTGTAATCTCTTTTTCTTTTCCTCTTAATAAAATTTCTTTCTTATTCTTAGGGAAAGAAGTTCGGTGGGATAGTTAAAATCGCCAAGTCCAGTTTATCACAAAGTGAATGGAAGTAGGAGAAATTCTTTTTAAGAAAGTAAACCTTCACAAATAAGTTTTTTCTTTTTCTCTTTTGGGCTGGAGGCAAAGTGTAATTTTGCAGTTAATAATTGCTAGCACAGTAACACAGCATCAATGGACCTACATGAAGAAGATTTCGTTTTTCTTTTCCTCAATCTTTACCACTTTCACCATTTAAATAAAGATGACACAGCGTTAAGAGAAATGAAATGGAGATCTACCTGAAGAAGAAAGGGAGCCCCAGACTCTATCCAGGTATCTTAATACTGTACAAAAAGCTTCATCAACTGTCATCACACCTGGTGTAGTGGGCCACTGAGCGAGTGTGTCTTCACCACCATTTCTTCCAACAACCTGAAGTGCATCCTCGTTAGTTATCTATTGCATATCATAGTACTCTAGGGCATACATAAGACACTAGAAAATGATACCTCCAGATGTTTTAGGACTGTTGAAAAAGCTGGAGGACTCCTTAGGTGAAGTGCTCCCCAAGAGAACTCGGGTGGAATAACATTTTGTCTAGTAAGAATAGGAGAACAACTCCAAGCCAAAGGCCAATCCTTCAACAGAATAGCTTCATTATATGAAGTAAGAACTCTCTTGCCACCAACACTGGGAAATCCTAGTTCAGCAGGTACACATGCAATCTTACCCATGACATTACAAAAACTATTGCCAAAAAGAACAGCAAAGTTTGAGATCACAGCTTCAACGACAGATCCAGCTAATGTCCATATCTCTGTAGAAACTTCATCATTAGAGTCCCTCACAAAATCATCAAAATCCCCCTTGGATTTCATGCACTGACTTCCAAGAGATTCTACTTTTTTAGCACATTCAAGTATTACATCTGCTTCAACTGCAGTTTGAAGACCTATTTTCCTTAAAATACGAAGCCACCCATCTGTACTAAACCTTTCTCCAGGAAATTTCTTTCTCTCACCAGCAAATACAGATGTTAATAAAGCATCGCAAGGATCATACAGATCCTTGGGCCTTGAGAAATCCATGGAAAATTCATCTGCATTCCTCACAAATGTAGTCTCCTTCAGAACTTCAATTAAAGAAGAATCTGTTTGAAGATCTTGCCAATTAGTGTAAAGATAAATTAAAATATCCTCCTGCTCTGGCTGAGGTTTGGCATCAAATCCAGGTAACCCAAACCTTATCAAAATTTGTGGATCATGTAATTCAGGAACCCCAAGGGCTCGTAAAATGGAACACTCAATTGAATCTGTTGAATAAGAAAGGCAATGATCATCAGATGGCTTTAGGAATGAATTTGAAGAGATCATACAATGATCTTGGTCGTGCAATCTGCTATAGGATCCAACAACTGTTTTGTAAATAGGTAGGCAACGCAATACTTGAAGCTCTTCAGTTCCATATTTGGAGCTATTAGAAAAGAAATCGTGAGCAAAAAGACTGAAAAGCTCATCTCGATCTGAACCTGAAAATGATGCAAGTTCAGCAAAATAGCCAGCGTGTTTAGCCGCAACAAGCTTGGAAGCAATAACTTGCCCCAGTGACTGATTGAGTGAAGGGAGACAATTACATGACGCAGCACAAGCAATGAAAGTAGCATCAAAAATAGGTATATTGCACTGGTTCAGCAGAGAAAATAACCAAGGATACCGACTTTTGGCTAATTCAAAAGCTGAGATGTATAACTGTAATTCATATTCAGGATAATGATTCATGGATACTCCAGTCCTATCACTTTGCATGCCACTCATATATGAAACATCATTTTCAGCGTGTGGATCTGTGAAAAGGGGAGGAATGAAGATCAGATGGCGTGCCTTTACACGGCATAAGATGGGCCTACCAAGAAAAGCAGGAACTAGGGGCCAATCAGCAAACAGTAAGAGTTCTTCTGATGAACCAGTAAAACATTTCCAGAACAATCTTATCCATTCGTGGGAAGGACCACCTTCATCAACAGAAGTTGATGTATTTTCCCACGAAAACCATGGGGCCATATTTGACCCCATGACATGATTCACCCAGTTCTCATGAAAAAGTAATCTCATTTGACCAGCCAGTAAATGAAGAGAGAAACTCTTCAATCTTAATAATGACTGTATGGCACATTTTGAGAAAATATCAAACAGGATAGATCTATCCAACAGTTTCGGATGGATAAATTTTGCAGCCAAAGGCATCATGAGGGCGAGTTGATCCTTGTCACCAAGCCAAAGCTCAGCAACTCCTAACCGAGCTAAATTATTAGTAGCAGTTGGACATGGTAAGCCTCTAAGCTCAGCAACAACCTGTAAAATCAAAGGATTCCCATTTCCATAGCCGCCATCTGAAATGGTGTTCCTTTGAGTTATAGGCCCTCCAGCCTTACCAATGTCATCAACAACTCCCCGGCCAAAATCAAATAAAGCCTTCCCCAAACTTGTCACCAGTTCAAGCGCATCCCCCGAACTGGCTGAGCTCTGGGATCGCAAACCATGAAAATTCTGCAGATTGGGTGTTGATACTGAAGCAAAACTGTTGCCCCTGTCAGTAGCGGTTCTATGCACTGCATTGGAGTTAACAGGGTAAACTGATGTATCAGATAACTGCGGGAACTCAATATCAGACAAGCAGTATTGAAGGACATCTGCATAGGTATCAACTGATTGAAGAGCAAAAGATGTTGACGACATCCTCAGAAGATCACGAACCATTTTAGGTTTAATTTCCCTAATTGTAACCCCTACAGCTTGGATTTCAGTCACCAGTTCCCAAGGTACAGAAAACACAGGATAATGTTCCTTCACAAAACCACAAACTGTAGCTGGAAGCAAATTACTAGCTACACCATTTCCAGGTTGTGAAAGAAACATCCCCTCTTCAGACTTAACAAAACTTCCAGAATACAGCTGCCACACAGGAAGATCAGCAAGACGAGCATAGAATGGCCTTATTACTTGTTCAATCAGGCATTCCCAGTCTGCTTTAAGAACTTCCATTTGAACTACATTATTGGCATCTTCAGGCTTATCAATCAAAGCATCCCCCTTAGACCTTGGCCAAAAGGAATAAGTACAATCTCCATATGCCTTCAAAGACAGGGCAGCAGCATGACCCACACTTGATTCAATAGCTGAACTTGAAGGTTCTCTTCTTAACTTCTGCATTTCCACCACCATTTCAATGTAGGAATCACAAACACAGGACATTAATTCCCTGTTCCAAGCTTCAATCAACTGATCCCCAGCATCAGCTTGTGCTTCCAATGAAGTTCCTCTACCCTGGTACTTGAGGAGAGAACGACCACCACAGTGACGCACAAGGAAACATCCAAGGATAACAACAGGTAAAGCTACACTGCCAGATAAAGGAAGAGGGGACATAACAGAGCTTTTCAGATGCACGTCAACAGGGTGACCATTTCTTGATATATGCGCTGCAACTCCAGCAACAGGTGTCAAACTGTATGCCAGGTATCTCCTACATGAAAAAATGCAACCACACTACTTCAGGTAGAACTACATGCCACACCAATCATATAAATGTCCATTTTTTGTCCATTTTCATACAATTTTCAGAAATGCAGTGATAAATTAGCTAACTCTCCCAAACATACCTATCAAGAGCCATATTTCTTGTTTGCCCAGAACCAAGGCTAAGGACAACAAGCCATCGGTCAACAACTGTATTAGCTGTAGCACCTTCATGTAAATTCACATCTATCACGTGAAATTTCACGGCGGAATTTGAGCTGCTAAATAGCCTTGAAAATTGGAACTTCTTCCACTTCTTCTCTGAAAAGGGGTTTCTCATGGTCGCAGATAATGAATCAACACAAACTGAATAGTTTTGGCATGGTTGTGTACCTCCTCCATCCCATGTGGAGAGTGACACCTGAAATTTAAAAGAATTTTAACATATGAATTCTTGAATTTTACAGACACAAATAATCAGAATGAAAACATAGAATAACACAAAAGGTTCAAAATATGATGTAATGCAATAAGGAAACAACTTTGATTCCTTGACCCTTAAATTGTCAATTCTCCAAAATATTTGGACAATCCCAATTCTCCTCAAAAGGACAAAAAGGGCAAATTCCATATGGCCAAGTTTTATATAATTAGCACTAGGCATGACCATTTGATCAGTCAGTTCAGTTCAAAACCAAACTGAACCATCCTCACCTAATAAACCGAATTTTATGTAAATATTGAAAATAACCAAATTACATATAAGTATAAAGCAAACCAAACTGAATAAGAGGCTAAACCCAAAAAAAAAAAAAGGAACCCAATAATATGAATTTAAAAAACTTACTTTAAGAAAGTAATTTTACAATAGTTTTATTAATATGTAATAAAAAGAACTCTGGTTATTTTGGCTTATTCGGTTAGATGAATATCTTGAACTTAAACCAAACCGAACCAAAATATTTTGGCTTCTAAAACATAAACAGAATTTATAGTAAAAGTAAACACCGAACCAATAATTTGGTTGTCTGGCTTTTTGTTTTTCTGGAAATTTTCTCAAGCCTAATTAGCACTTTGAAACTCATACTCATGAGTTCACAAAATTCTACATGTTGATTGTGGAAATGTGCAAACACAATGACAAAGTTAACGACAATCATCTCTTCTCTATCTTATATTTTAGTGCAAGTGTATTAATGTGAGCTTGGTACAATTACAGGGCCAGTTTTGTAATTGAATAGGCGCATGCATGATAAGAAGGTACCATAACATCTGTTCTACCACTAAACACTCTATTTTAAACCAAATTGTCTACAAAGTGTTTCAACAATCCCAATGCTCCTTACAGAAAGACCAAAAGGGTAAATTCCATATGGCCTAAGAAAACTCAAGGGTATGTAAATGGGTTTGTATGGGGACTTATATTCCAGAGTTCTTACAACCAATACTGTCGGGTGTTAATTACAAAAGAAACCCATATTTCAAGGAAATGGTCAATAGAAATCATCTCCTCTGACATAAATCAGCGAGTACATGTTTTCATTTCTTTTCAAAATCATAGGGACAGCTCTGTAATTTAGTCATTGCATGTACAAGATGTCAAACTAGTGACACCAAAAAATACTACCTGCAGAACTGACTTCAAGAAAATAAGTGTCCTGGATCCATGCTCCATGAATCTGTCAAATATTTGCTTCACTCTCTTCAATCCCAACTCAAGCCCATTTTTAAGACATTCTGACGATAAAGGCATGCGGATAATAGTAGAATCTTGTGATAACCATGATTTTTTTTCACCAATCAGCATAGGATTAAATTGATCAGAAAAACGTTCGGTCAAATTTGTACCTGAGGTCAGTTCACATGGGGAAAACTTAGTCCAAGCATGCAAAGAGTGAGAAATGAAATGGAGTAATGAGGAGCTAAAATACATAACAAACAGCATAAGGACCAAAGATACAACCATATGAACCAACTTCAGAATACAAAAGATCAAAATAAATAACAATGGGAAACCAATTCAGTTCCTTTCCACACCTCAGTTGTTTTGATCTCATAAATGCTAAATTTATCAAAATTTTGCCAGTGTCATTACGTGAGCATGCTGGGCTCAGATGTTTTAGGCCTGGCTATGTGTATAATTTCTTGGATTACAGGCAATGTCATACTGTTTGCACATGCATGGGTCAATTATCCACTTTGGTGTGGCATCCAACTTTTGCTGCCCACAGAGCTTAAAAAGGAGTTGCAGTTGTATCTCTTTTCACTGAATGCGAAATATTGCTTTCTATACCGATCTTCAAATATGACAAAGACCCCAAACATGACAAGGTGCCTAAATGAAGTACATGGGCATCTACCACAGTACAGTCTAAATGAGTATTAAAAATGAGAGCACCATAAAGTTCATGTAGCAGCCACTTCTTGGTTTTCTATGGTTTGACCATCCAAATATATTTTACATAACACGTCATCACCAGTCACATCGCATTCTCAGAAAAAAAAAATCTAAATCAAAGGCAGTTATGCAGAACTTTAATACATTTAAATTTTCATGGAAAAACATGAATATGTTTTTATAGGATAAATACTTAACACTTGTGGTTTTGTGATGAATTCCATGATACATATGCTAGAAAGCCCTGTACAGGGAACCGTAATAGTTCCAAGAAACATGATTTCTCTCAAGTGCCTGAACATTGGATTTCAGCTCAATGAATTTCAGAAACATAATTGCTAGAATGAGTAAAGTCTTAAGCCATACGAAGAAAGAATAAGGGAAAAAAATTGCCTGAACAATATTCATGAATAGCTAGAAAAAACACTAAAGATCCTTTTTGTATGAGAAAAGTACCTATCAAAGAAAACATTTTTGCTGCAGGAGTATGACTTGAAGGTACACCAAGTGCCAGACCACAAGGATCAAACATATAAAAGTAGCCACCAGATATAACTGACAGGAGATCACATATAAAGTAACAGCTAAGAAGTCCCAAGCCATAGTTAAGTGTATTGCCCCGAAGTCTCCATGGAGGAAGAAGCTGAAGGCTGCTAACATCCTCTCTATTCAAGCTCACACCTTCCAAAATGGCAACTAAAGCAGGCCCTTGGAATTCACCTTCATAATTTTGAAATTGAGATTTAGAACATTGGTCAAATTCACAAGAAGAAAAAAGCTAGATAAAACAATCTAACATGTTAAATTTGTTTTAAAGAGACGTTTCCTTTCTAATGACTAATATGTCAGTGAGAAGAAAGCTTAGTGCAGTATCTACTACCCAAGTGCATTAGTGTATTGCTCCTAAAGCTTAGTGTATTCATAAATTCCCATAGAGCCACTCTTGTACCATTATCCATATAAAGCAATAAAGCTTATACAATTCAGCTGATTACCTAAATTTTGCTGCAACAAAGACTGCCGAGGATGCTCCCTCTTGTCAAATATTAGGTGTAATTTTTTGGCTTTGCAGCAATCTGCCAACTCAAGAAGGTCAAACAACAAGAAATCACTGTTCCCGTACAACGCTAGAAGTTCATTTATCTTTGCACGATCCATGCATGGCAAATCTTTAGTCATATCTTCATCCACCAAAGAGACACAGCGGAGTGACTTCACCCCCAACCTATTTGCCAAATCATTGCTGATACTTGGATGTACAAAGTGTTTCCCAACCAGAGCACAGTTTTCAATCCACGGTGCATCATTATAGATAAGATCCCTAGAACACATCAGAATTCCAGAAGAATCCGGCATTAATAATGAGGTGTTAGAATCCTCAAATAATGGGTTATCCAGGCTGCAGTCTGCAACAGCTTCAAGGACACACTGGACAAAACTTAACTGATCAGTTGATAGGGGGCACCCTTTTACATCATTTTGTAACCGTTGCAGAACATGAAAGTAATCCCAAATATCAAAACTAAGTCTTACACCTATTCCCAGGAGCAGTTCTCTAAATTCCAATAGTTCAGATGGAACAACATACAAGTACGGGGTGAATTTCACTGGGGAATTAAATGCAAGTAAATTTGGGGATACAAAATCATCACCAATCCAAATCCAGGAAACACCATCCAAAGCTGACTTCAACATAATAAATTCATCGGTGCCAATATATTCTTGCAACCTAGAATAAAGTGTTAGAATTCCCTTCTGCATTGCAGCATCGAGATTGAGCCTCAAAGAAGAGTTGAGCTTTAGCTTATTGTAGGACTTGGATAGTTCACTCAATTGCAACGATAGAACATCTACCTTTGGACGATCCATCCAACCAAGTCTCAGTTGTAGGCAATTTGAGACACTGTCATCATCTAGTATATGCATAGCACAAGAAACTGTCCATATCTGTGATTTAGGTCTCACAATGTTTGGACATGCTACTTGCTTCTTAGGTTTTAACCAAGGCAGTCCTGGTAAGGGTGGATCGATATAAACAGGACACCAATCAATAGTCTTGATTTCAGACCAAAATTCATCTTCTGGCTTATCATCAACCAAGTTGCTCAAGAGATAGTCAATGTCTAGTGCATCTTCGAAGTGATTCTTATCTCTCTCAAGACAGCCCAGAAATGCAGCATCATCATGTGCAACACAATTATCCTGATAATCCAAATTACACTGCAACTGATTGCAATTGCCTTTTTTCTCGTCAGCAGACAGCTTAACTGCAAGAGCATTTAAACAGGTAACTAACCTTCTCGCATAACTCACTGCTTCTGAGTTACCAGAATCATGCAATGTAGACACTGATCTAGCACAATCAAGAAAACCAGATAAGCCTAGAGTTCTTTTTAGCCCAAGAATAACTAAAGTCTCCAGAGTTTCTGGATCTGAGAATTCCTTGGAAGGGAAAAAGCCACTATGGAGCATCTTATGTAGCTCAGGAACACGGGGATCATAGAGCCTGGCAAGGTCATTATAGCAAGGAAATGATGATGTTAAGATTTTTTTAAAAGGCTAAATAATGCAGAATTGAAAACTAAGTACTTTCTATTATGTAAACTGCAACTCAATCAATGATTACGTTCTTTCTATTACATAAACAGCAACCCTCTTCATGGCCATCTTTGTACAAAGTCCAAATTCCCATTTAGCTTTCTGTGCGTTAGGGCTGCCAATTCAGGTTGTGTCATAACCATTATGTCAACTTGTGCGTATTAAACAAAGCTTATTGTTCTGAGCACAACATGATTGAGCAAATGAGTCTAGACCTTTAATCTTAACAAGCCATGTTTATTAAAAAGGTTAACAACATCACACGATTAACTCAATAAACAAGTTATGTTTAATTTTAGCAGACTCAATACTAATGAACTTGTCCAACTAATGGTTACATAGACATGTCTACTATCAGCAGATTAACCTGATTTCAACAAAAAATAAATAAATAAAAACAACCAAAAAGTAGTATCTATCATACAATTATCAATATCATTATCATGTTTGCAAATTACAAATCGCAAACATGTATAGCCAAAAAAATTATAAAAATCCTGTAGAATAGGAATTGAAGTTATGCCTTTTATTTTGTCAATATCGTACATCTTTAATTTATTAACCATTTATGGTGAAAAGGATATATCTATGTATGCTCCATGGTCTATGTGAGTTTTACAAGTAGTGTGTTATTAGTTAACCTACAAACCATTTAATTAAACAGGACAGTACATGACTCTGGTAGACAAATCAACCTGCTTACAAAACATTTGAATTGTTGCTTATGACCCAACCATCACATACTGAGTTGCCAGCCCTATTTGGGCACTTGATGACTGGCTCTAGCTTGTTCTAACAATCCATAATGGAAGTGGGTTGCAAGATAAACACCATTAGGAAACAAATCAGGCAAGCAACAAACTGAAAATCATATCAGTTTTGCAATGGAATCACAAACCCAAGGTCTGATTAAAAGCTGAAAGTCATCCCACTATGCTTCAATTTCAAGAATACCAGTTTAACAAACAAAACTGTGGTCAACATCACAAAATTGACATGACAATAATAAAGCATGTGAACTTTAGAATTTAGGTACATTTTTATCTGATACTCAGTAGAGATAACAAGTACACAAATGATATCAACAACCCTTTCCCACCTTCAATTATACAGAAACATCCTCAATTTCAGCTATCTGCAAAACTCACTTTTCTTTCCACAAAAGAAAACTTCAATTTAACATGACAACAACATCGTGCATGAGCTAAAATCTTTGGTAATTTATTAAAAAAAAAAAAAGAAAAGATATAAATTAAGAGAAGGAAACAAAAGGCTAGAGAAGCAACAAGGCATAAAGTTGAGCACCCCGAGCCACATTATTTGCAGTAATAAGGGATAGCTTAATGCTCCAACTTATGCTGAAATTGAAATCAGTAGGAGAGAACCTAGATAGAGAAAGATGTGATAATCATTGTAGAAACTACACATAGGCACCAACTGGTACTAAAATGTCTTTCAAATATTTAACAATAAAGACAATAGAGACTAAAGAGTACCAAATAGAGCAATGGAGGCATCACATGAACAGTTTAAAGTACAAGAACCAACTTAGGACATTAAACACTTCCACGTCTATTTAAAGAAAAAAGGGAAACCATCTTCAATCAGAAAAGAGATTTTATAAGGAAACAAATACGTACCTAGATGGCTGTCGCCACATTCCGTTCGCAGCCAATACGAAAGGTGTCATACAAAGTGTGGATTTGATGGAAATATCATTGTTGATCAACAGCTTCACATCATTTAGAATGGCAGCAAGAACCTCTCTCTGTGAAAGGAATTCTGACATGCGATTAAGTACAAAAGTCTTGTAAAATTCCGCTGTTGATGGCTCTCTGATCTCTAAGTACCTTGTCAAAATAATTCTCTCTCTTTCTGATTCAGTGCGCACAAAATCATCATCCAGGAGATCCTCCCGAACACCATTTGGCTTAAGCCATTTGGCAGGTTTACTCAGACTGACTAATTTTCTACTTGTGTGAGACTCAAATACAGGAAGGTGTTTGATGACATCAATACAATGGTCATCCATTTGCTCTACAAAGAACCACTTAGACTGAAGAACAAAACTCCGTAGTTCATGCAGCTCACTCTCTGATGCAGCAGCAAAAAGCTCCTCAACGTTCTCTTGTTTACCAGCAATCGCCAGAAATGCATTCAATATTCCTGCTGCTGTTGGAGACTGCACATAGTTTCCCAAGCCTGGATGTTCAATTTGTAGGTCACGCCTTAAGAACACACATCCTACTTTGAGCAACAAAGAAGACATGTTTTCACTCCACCCATCATCTCTAATCACATTAGAATTTGGAACCAACTGCAAAAGATAATTTTCGCCAACAGGTAGTATTGGCCAGCTAGAAAATATTGAGAGATCATCACACCATGACTTTAGATAGCTCCACAGCAATCTTATCCATTCTAAACTTGGTTGGCCCTGATTACCAGGGATCCAAGTTACCTTTTTGGAAAGCTGCCACTCAACTGGAAGTAACTTCACAAAGAGCTTCTCAAGTAAATTGCAAGACAGAAAACAAATATTTGATTTATCACTCTCAGCTATGTTGCATAGCTTTCCATAAACAACTTCTGGAATTTCACAGTCCACAAGCTGATGCGGAATTGAATCCTCGAGGAGACCATATTCGCTGCCCCGTGAGATATAAATTCTTTCACCAGATCCATTTTTCTCAAATGTTGCAAATGAACCATTAGCAAGAGGCAGCAATGTTAGACCATACAGATTTTGAGGTTGAATGGGAACATTTAAATCAAGCAAACAATATTCAAGGGTGAGGAGCATTGAAATTCTGTCCTTGAAACCACGTTTCCTCCGAATCAACAGTGTTCTTAACAACTGCGGTGTCAGAAAGTTCAAAGATGGGCAGGCTTCCATAAATCTCTCTACGAGTGCCTTGGAAACAGCCACAAGAGGTAGACCAGCATCTGCTAATGCTTCTACAAGCTCCCATGTCTTATGAAAGTTAAAATCAGGAAAAAGCACTTGTTTGGCAGCAACCCACTGGCCCTGTCTAACTTTTGTATAAAATACACGAAGACCAGATTCTGCAATGAAACTGTATACCTTCCGCACCATTGATGCCCAAGGCTCCAAACCAGTTGCTGTTGGCCAATATGAAAAGAACAAATCACATGGGCCAATCTCCAGTGCAATTTTCTCAAGCAAATGACCATAAGCAGGAGCAATAACATTTTCAAGGATGTACATGTTCCAGTCAGACCGTTTTTTCCCACCCCCTGCCATGTCATTACCAAACCAGATGTCTCTCCTGTTAGATGACAATTCAAAATATGAATTGATATGTGTTGGCAGCCCAGTGTTGATTGGCAGTGGCAAGAAGCAGAAGGCACGACCCTCAAAGTTCTTCCTTTGTTGCACGGAAGCCTCAGAAACTAGGAACATATCAGAAGTACAAGCCTCTGTATTCAAGATATCGCTCGATTCCCCATCCCTCTTGATAGACTGTATATATGCAGCAACACAAGCCCATGGAATTGATTTATGAGATTTGTGATTAGCAACTGTAGAGCTGCTCTTTGCTTGTCCACAACCTAAACACTCACCAGTTATCCAACAGTGTGAAAAGACCCCAGATGGTTTTTCCTCTGTCACTACAATCTTCTGACACCTATATGGCAAATCCCTATTCATGGATTTGCTCAACTTTTGCAGCAACTGATCTTTATCCAATCCATTACATTGACTACCATTAATAAGACTAAATACATCATTCATTGAACTGAACTCCATCTCTGGCTCAACAATGCAATTTCTGTGCACACGATGCAAGAGTTGCATTTCATAAGCATTTCCTTCCTTCACAAAGATAGAGATGCTTTTCACATTGCGGAGAAAAAGCAAAGCATCAGAAACAATCCCAGAAAAGGATTCAAAGAGAGACATGACATCTTCAGGTGCATATCCTTCTTTCTTTATCTGGCTACGCAGGGCAATTGCAGAGCTTCTAAGAGGAAAACGAAAGAGGGTACCGGGAAAAGAATGCTGCAAATCACAGCCAAAGTGCAAGAATGGAGAGAACTGATCAGGAAATTGTTCCAAAATCTTTCTCCCTGCAAATTTAATTCTTAAACCAGGGTGGGAAGGAGAGATCCCAGGCAAGTTACAGGCATGAGGATCAAACATAACAATATTTTCCCCAGAAACAAATGTAGGTATATCTGTAAAATGATAAACACAATTAAACCCAAGCCCAAATCTACCAATTGCAAGAGGTTTCTCCAGTTTGCTCTCTTGACCAATACGAGAGATCGCATATAGATCCTGTGGACTGAAAACAGAGTCATTGAAACAATAAAGTGCAGGGCCTTGCCAATCTGCCATTTCTGGAGAGAGAACAGAAGAAGTCCCATATTGAGTTTTATCCAAAAGAAAAATCACTTCTGAAGCCCCAGCATCCTCAGCATTTTGGACCAGTTCAAAAAGAATCCCAGGACCATCTGCGTACATCTCAAGTATATGTTTAAGTCTTGTAGTCAATGCTTCATGCTGTCCAAAAGCTTCAGCCGCCCCAGATAAACCAAAATTCATCGAATCAGCATTCTCAGCAAGTAAGATCCGACGGAGTGAGCAGACGCCAAGCTTCTCTGCAACTTCATTAGAGATATTTCCATGGACAAATTTCTGGACTGTTCTTTTAGCATTTAAAGCCACAGAAGATGCACCAAATGTGCTAGCGGAGATGTCCGAGCCAAGCAACCAGGGAGCATCATTGTAAACTAAATCATTGGGAGGGAATAGCCTTCCTGAAATATCTGGTAAATAAATTTTAACTTCTTGTGCATGAAATTGAACTTCAGCCAGATGCTGAACAATCATTACTGCTGCCCTGACTTCTTGTACATCTAGCGGACAGGAACCTTTCCTCAGAGCCATTCTAGCTAGAATATTAGCATAATCTATGGGCTTAAAATACTCTTGAACGCCCAACTCCAAAAATAAGTCTCTGAAAACAGCTAAATCAACAGGTACAACACGAATATAAGGAGCCAAATGAAAAGGACCATCAAGAACAACCTCATCTGCAGTAGCAAACCCATCTCCCACCCAAATCCAACGAGATCCTTCAAGAACAGCCTTCATAATGTCCATCTCATCTGTACCAATCAAGCTCATCATTATTGAATAAATCTTTGGCATTGCCAAGGCTAATTCCTGCCGGAGCACCTGATCATTCACAATCTCATTGTTTTTTCCAAGCTCAAGTAACTGAGCAGCAAGTGCACTTCCTCCAGGGGGAGATAACCATCCAAGGTTATATGATAATGCAGTGGAAGAGCATTCACAGTTCAGTATTCTCATGCTGGCTGAAACAAGCCACAGGTCTGTTTGTAATCTAACAAGCTTAGGTGGAGCAACTGTAGATGATACAACAGGCCATGGCAAAGTCTGAAATGGAGCAGAAACCATTACGGGGCACCAACAAATCATCCGCAGGTCATTCCAGAAATTTTCAAGATCAGATTTCAAGTTGCGAGGTCTAAATGCAGTTGCAGCTCGTGAAAAAATTCTGTTAACAGTTCCTTGATCATCATTTATCTGGTTGGATAGCCACTTCATAGCATTTACTTCTAAGTAAGAAATAAGCACTTTACCTCTTGAATGTGCTTTTTGTTGATCCTCATGCATTAGTTTTTCTACTTGACGAGCACTTTCTATGACTGTCTCAGGAGAAACAGATGTTCTGAGGCCCAAAGCATGTAGCATGTCCAGAATGTCAGGTTCTTGGAAAACACCAGAAGGAAAGCCATCGAAATCATCTAATAAAGCACATAACTCCTCATTACGAGGATCATAGAGCACTGCAGGAGACTTAATAGAACCACTAAAGGTTGGCACAAATTCCAAATTTTTCACAATTTCCCTGAAAGTTACATCCTCTACACACAATTGAGGCAAATTTTGCAAAACAGAAAGCATAATATTGTCACGAACTTCAGGTTGCAACTCCTTGATATTATCAAAAACCTGTTCCCTGTAGAAGCGCGCCTTCCCCATTCTCTCAATTCCATAATATCTCCCCAAAATCTCTTCTTCAATTTTTGATGAGGTCATAATAAACTCAGAACCCAGGAAGTTGTCAGGAACATTTAATGGTGGTAAGTACTTTTGCGAATTTTCTAGATCAGAGAAAAGAACATCTGCATAAGATCCTCCACCATAAATTTTATAGATGGGAAGCATCTTACAATTTCTTATGATAGAACCATCATTGTAGTCTGCCATGTACCATTTCGGATCGAGGAGAAACCTTCGAAGTTCATCCCTTTCTTCAGCTCTCAAATTATGAAATGCTCGCACTATACCACCATTTGAAGAGGTCGCATCAATAATTGATTCCAAGATATCTGCAAAAGTAGCTTCACTTACATAAAGAGACAAATCAGGATGTTCAACTCCATAAGCTGTATTTAATATTTTGCATCCAATCTTATTGAGAGCATCATGAACTGAAAGGGGAAGTTTATCTGCTCTTATTAGTTTCGACTGTCTAGAAGGTCTATACAGGTGGCCAGATGTGGATGGCAAGATGGGCCAATCGCCAAACAGGGACAACCTTTTGCAGTGATTCTGAAGATATTGCCAGAACAGCTTAAACCATGATGAAGACGGGTGATCATTACAAGATCCAGGGTCCCACAATACTTTACTTTTACATCTCCAATCAGCAGGTACAAATCTAGGGAATAAGCTAAGGAGACCAGTAATACTAAAAACCATAAGATTTGCTTTTGATGACTCTGCAATAGCAAAAAGTCTGCTTAGTATGTGTATGGGAATACAACGATCAATAATTCTTTCAGATATTTGTTCAAGCAATCTGAATTCTAACTCATTGCAAATAAAATAAGAGGTCCCCTTGGAAGCTTCAGAGAATGACCCAAAATCCCCATTTGCTAAAGGAAGAAGTGGCAAGTCCCGTGCATGCAAACCAACATCAGCATCAATTAAGTCCTCAAGACAATATTCCAATAATACAAGCTTGTAAGATTTGCTCAATGTCACAAGGGTTTTGCATTCCCTAAGAAAATGACGTACTGCCTCAGGAGTAACCACTTTTTGCTCAAAACAGGAAGCATATTTCAAAAGCATATCAAACAAGACAATGGGCAAGTGGACAATAGGCATTCCTAATTTCAGTAAGACTTCACCAAGTTCCTTGCTTTTAGTGAACTCCTTGTCGTGAAGGAAGGCTTCAACCGGCGTCACCCAAATTCCGCCTTCAAATTCTGAATGCAATACACGCACATCACTAACTTTTCTGTATATATGCTCAACCAAAACATTCCAAGGTTCTTCAAAAGTGCCAGTAGGCCATAAGGAATAGTATGAATCTGTTGATCCTAGCAGCCCTTGCACACCAAGCAGCAAATACTTAAAGGCAGGGGCTACTACATCTTCCAAAAGAAGTCTATTCCATATAGAGCGAACTTTTCCACTTCTATCCATATCTGCTCCATACCAAATGCCACGGCGATTTGAAGAAACCTCAAAGTACCCATTAACTTGCACATTCAGTCCAGTTCTTACAGGCAGTGGAAGAAAACAAAATGCTCGACCGAGCTTCAGATCATCATTCTGTGACAGTCACATTATAGCTAAGTGAGACTTCAATGTTGTAAGAAAGAGAGGTCAAGCAGAAGGTAAGAAGTCTAAAGCCAGACACTATGTCATACAGCATCTCAATTCAAATCTCATTATACAGACATCCAGTAACATGGTTATTAATTTTGAATTTACCAACAAAACTACCTGCAAAATTAAGCTATATTCCATCAGCATTAGTTCCATAAAATAGGATAACTACCTAATCTATAAAACCATTCGCTTTATAAAGCTGACAGTACAATTATTACTGTAATCCTGAAAACAGAATCAGAAATTTCAACGTCATGAATCATGCACCTGGAATTAAGAATCTGCAGTGACAGACACCAATGCCATCATTACCACACCAGGTCAAAATAGCAAAAGAAAATTTTAACACCCAATATTTGCTACACTTTCTCAGATGACTAGATACCTAAATACATCATAGTCTTCCACGGACTATGCCATTTTAATTTCTGAACAACAAATTGAGCCATATGCAATATCTGGATTAGTTTCGCAACATTCATAATCCTAGTAACATTAGAAGTAAATTTTTAACTCTATAAAAAACTATGTCATATCAATTCTGTAAATAACATTTCAGAGGATTTCCAAGAGTTTTTCACCCTCATTATTGTGACAAGATTTGAGCTAGGTATTAAGCCTAAGGGGCCTTCAGTGTCATAAATATAGAACATAAATATAGAATTCAAAGTCTGGTACCAGAATATGAAAGACATGGCAAGAAGGTGGAAAAAGACAACCGCTGCCATAATTAATCCTATGAAACCCCAAAATTATAGCCTTAAGGCCAACATCCAAGTGGTCAGAACTTTTATCACTTAAATCCATCAAGGAATACCTCCAGGCCTAAAAAAGTTCCACCATCATCCAGGAGCCAACTGCACACAAAGATGACCAGAAAGGTTCAAACTTTATACTGCCTCAAAATCACTAACCACTTTAAACTTTAATCTTCCATAGACCGACTTGGTGGAAGCTCTGTGCAACAGTATACTAGATTTCAGAAACTTCACATTAATTTTTACGAATCATTATCATGCCCAGGATTTTCAATTCTCTTGCAGCTACATCCAAATGAACCCAAAGAGGCGTTCCCATCCTATGTAACATCCTATCCATAAGAAAATACCTGTTGCCTATGCTTTTTTCCTCCAACTATTGAACAAAATACCAGTCTGAATTTGCACTCAAAAACAAGCCATAACAATAAAGCCAGACAGAAAACGAAATAGCAAGCTAGAACAAATTGGCCTAAATCATCTGAAAGAAGAGGATGCTTCACTCTGTTCAAGAGGTATGTCTTCCTTAGGTGCACCAATCTGATTATAACATTCTAATAACCTCTTGAAGCCTATAACCTCCACCAGTTGTTGCGCAAAAGAGAGGCACAAGTAACTGGACAGATTTAGTTTGATAGGCCACCTTTAACAAAGAGAAGGACATCCTCGAGGTCCTGAACCTCAACCAAGATTATCAATAAACTAATGCCATCATCCACAATTTGTATTCCTGAATTATCTCTGCCCGGAAAACAGAATAAAGACAAAATTAGGCAATTCCTAGTGATAACTATAGGAATTAAGCATGACCAACTTCTATTGAAAATCAAAATGCATTTTGGTTCAACTAAGCAGAATTGGCAGAAATATGTAAAGCTTGGACAGTACATAATCTACCATGTCAAATACCTTAAAATTTAATAACACAAATCCTGCAAACGTCATTCTTGTTATGTTGCAGATTACTAATAATGTTCGTGTCAAAAACTACTTATTTCTTTAAAAAGTAATGACTGGCGCTCTTGGTGCACTCCAACAACCATTTTTGTAGTTAGCCAATGTTAGAAGCTGTATTTATCCCACATCCTTAGCTACTGGGCTGTTATGGTGTATATATGTGGATTGGGCACCCTCTTCCTTTGAGCTAGCTTTTGGGAATGAGTTCTACCCAAGCCCATTTATCAGCCAATAAACAAAAGAGGAAAGCTGAAAAATAATATTTGTATTTCTACATTCGGAACAAGAAAATGCTGTCACCAGTAATTGACCAATGATCATACTTAAGAGTCCAAACATGAAAATGGTGAAACTTACTTCAATCGCATGATGAACAAGACAAGGAGAGAGCAAAACAGATATGCATAAATCTTTTTGACTGCATGGAGTTTACAGATGGATCTTCCATAGTTTATTCCGAAAAATATAGTTAATCTGTGCATCAAGCATTTAGCAGATTCATAAACAAAATGAACTAGAAGATTTTCTATTAGTTACCTTTATTGGTCACATAAGTCACGTAATAATCCTCTTTGGGTATGCTATCTTCAATAAGAGCCAAAAAACTTGGAAAGAGAAAAAGGAAAAAAAAAAAATCCAACTCACATCGGATAAACCATCTGAAATGCAAGCTGCAACAGAAGCCCATGGTAAGAGGTGAATGTCGTATTCTTTAGAAGCAGTAGCAGCAAAAGAAGCAATTCTACTATTAACCGATGCCATAGTTTGTACTATATAAAACCTATAACTCCTCTTCTTAACTTCACTGCCAACAAACTCCTCACACAAAAACTCCACCTCATACCCATCCATCTCACTCTCCTTCTCCCTCTTTTTCGACATCCTTAAAATTGCCTGTCGATGCCAAATAAGTTTCTCATTTACACCACTAACACAGCATGAATACAGCTTCCTGGGCTCACTCTCTCCAATCTCCCACACATACATTTCAACAGCTAACACACTTTTTAGAAACAACAGAGAGAAGATTCCTTCTTCAAAAAGCTGACCAAACATAGACAAAACGTCGTCTTCTAAATAAGCTTGTCGCGAAAGCTTACTCGTGGCTGCTTGATTTGCATTTCTCAAAGGGAAACGAAAGAGAGTTCCATTGAAGGAAGACTTCATATCACAACCGAATGCAATGTACGGAGAGAACTGGTCATCATAAAAATTAATCGCTGAAGAAGAAACGAAATCGATTCTTTTACCAGGATTCGATGTTGAAACATTTGGAAGATGAACTCCTTGAGGATCAAATAACACTATGTACTTTCCGCTAACAAAAGAAGGTAAATCTGTCAAATGGTAAACCGAATTAAAACCGACACCGAAACGGCCGGTTTTCCATGCTTGACCGTGTTTAGCACTGCCTCCGATTCTCGATATACTAACGAAATCTTCCTCTGTGAAAACAGCGTCGTTGTAGGCTAAGAGAGCAGGGCCTTGCCACTGGGATAAGGAAGTGGATATGATGGAGTCTGAGCGGTGGAGGCGGCGGTCGAGGCAGAGGCGGACTTTAGTGGCGCCGGCGTCATCGGCATTTTGAATGAGTTCTTTTAAGACAGTTGTACCCTCGGGGTAGTTCAAAAGGACCTCACGGATCCGCCGTGTGAGGTCAACTTTTTGACCGAAGTCTTCTAAGAAGATGGATTCCGGTGGTGGCGGAGACGGTGAGTCCATTTGGTGTGTAAGGTTAAGATTTTGAATCTGATTGCTTTCTCTTTTTACATAGTTCGTGTGATGTGTTACTTACAAGAGAATAAAGGTGTTGAATGTGTTAATCAGAAGAATGAGGAGAAGAAGAAGAAGAAGAAGAACTCAAAGAATTTGTAGAAATCTTTTCATTATTATTGTTATTATTTTTTTTTAAGTATATATTAATTTATTTTGCTGCTTCGTTGAAAAAAAAAAGGTTGCAAATTAAGCCTATTATACAAATAAGCCCTTTAATTATAATGCAAAATGCAAATAAGACCTCAATCTTCATTTCTTTCATCTTAGTCCTTTAAACTTTTCCAATTTCATTATACTAGAATTAGGAGTGGCTATTTTAGAAACCTAACTATATATGTTAGTTTTTAGATTTCTAAACTCTAAAGCTAAACTATTAGTATCGATTAACCGGTATACATGATACAGTTAACCGAATTTCTTAGTTTTTAACTATATTAAATTTTATAGTTTAAAAAAAACTAATATTTTAGTATATTTCTCTTGCTTTTCAATTAGTAATAAATTAATAATGATAATGATAATATAATTAATATACTTTTTAATTAGACTTGTTTTTAATAAGAAATTTTTTAATTAATTATTAGCATCCATTTTCTGAATTTAGATATCGAAGAAATTATGAAAAATCTGAAAATGAAAATCACTGCCTTCTCAAGTATCGAAAATTGATGAAGGGCGAATCAGAGTAAATAATGGGAATAATTGGACCTAAAATTACTTTTTTAGAATCAATTTGGACCCAATTGATGGAAAAATAAATTTTAAGAGTAAAATAACAGTTTTTACAAATTCAGAGACTAAATTATTAAAAATTTTAAAACTTTTGCTCTTTAAAGGCAATCGGCTCTTGCATAGCCGATTGGCTCTACGCTGTGCTAATTGGCTGTTTTCCAAATCTGAAGCCGTTTTATGTAAATTTTCAATCTAAGACGCAAAAATTGATAAAAATAAGTTTCTAGAAGGTATTACGATAATTATTGGAGTTTTTAAGTTTTGTTTAATAATATTTGAAAATAAAAGATTTAATCCATTTTTATTTGATATTAATATATGATAAAGGCGAGGAAAAATTACAGCCTATTTTTTAAAATAATTAAATAATTATCGGTTTTTTCTAGGGTTTCCTAACCCTACTTCTATAAAAAGAATAACATGGTTTAAGTCTAAATTAGCTACACTGATTAATTACTAGAGCAAGAGTTTCCAAAAGTTTCTAGCTACATCGACATATATAAAGAGGTAGCCATAGGCAAGCCACTAAGATAGAGCTCCTAAATTAGAAAACCTATTGAAGAATGATGTAAACTTTTTATACAATCCCAAAAGAATTACTGGATTTCCAACCACTCTTTGAGTCATCAGCTTCCTTA
This sequence comes from Ricinus communis, assembly GCF_019578655.1. Lineage (NCBI taxonomy): Eukaryota > Viridiplantae > Streptophyta > Magnoliopsida > Malpighiales > Euphorbiaceae > Ricinus > Ricinus communis. The sequence goes on along the minus strand of NC_063263.1, from coordinate 1,000,684 downwards.
TTGAGACTCATAGAACGACAACTAATAGTGACAACCTAAGAGTTTCTCTATATTCACATCATCATCTCTTCTCCAATTGCTTCTTATATATATTCTTTTTATATAAATATATTAGGAATTTTTTTTTAATGTTTGTTCCACATGATTAGACTAAAATTTCTTTCTATTTAATATGTTGATTTTATTAAATTTTAAATTTAATAATAAGAACACTTAGAGTTTTGAATCTGATTTGATTGGGTTTTGAATTTAATTAGTTAATAGTAGATATAATTATATTATATTTCCATTCTTTTGTTGATTTTACATACTCTAACTGAATTTTTATCTTTTGTGCATGTGAAAATTTGTTCTGGGTGCGAGAAGTCAAAGAAAACTATAGAAAGCCACTCGAAACTCCCTGGAGCTTATCGGCTCAATACAGAGCCGATTCAGCTTTATATTGAGCCGATCAGCTCTTCACCTTGAGTCAATCGACTATGCATAATTTTTAGGCTGATTTTTGAGTTTTTGATTCATTTTTGGCAATTCTACGTACTGTAACTTAGTTTTAGGATTTTTCTTTCCAATTTTTAGTTATAGGTGGGTTGTAATAGTAAGATTTACTTTATGCTCTTGTTATTTTTTATTCATCTATGATGGATGCTAAATATTTGTTGTGTGATTGTTTAATAAAACTAACATATAGATATAGGCTTTAAAATTGGACTTGACATGAAAACTGTAATCTATTAGGTTAATTAGATGGTAATTGGACATTAAAACAAACATAAAATTAATGGGCTTTTCATGCTTTATTTAGGTTAAATTGGGCCATATTAGATTTAAGATCACTTAATTGCGCCATTTTCATAAAAATTAGTCTATTAGGCTTAAAAGCTAGAAATTAAATCATAATTTGTAATCGAGCTAAACTAGGTGGGCGTTGTATATAATTAACTAGTAAATTAGGTTAATAACTTTGAATATGGGCTTGGTTTTAATAAAAAGGGTTGGATTTAGAAGGACCTCACATGTTGTAGTGCTTGATGTGCAATATATATAATTATATTTATAGGGAATAATACGTTAAATAATAAAATTAAGACAAATATACACAAATAATGAAGTTGGCTTCCAGATTCATCTCTAGATTTGTGACATAAGCTTCTTATGGAATCGAGAAACGTCACTCATTAGTGAAAGTGTCTCGGTTACCTGAGTGGTGACTCTCATCTCTGCGCTGATCTCTGTGACTAGTTAGCGTATTCCTGATTATGTTGAAAAGCCTTACAGTGCCGTAGTCGCTAAAGACACTTAGGTGCGTACCCAAAACCGCCACCCACATTAATAATATATTAAATATGCTTATATAAATTAATACTAAAGTAATATTTTAATTAGTATTATTGTAGAATAATCTAGAATATTATAGAATATGGAGTAATTAATAGAAGATAGAGTATAATTAATTAGAGATAATTCTAGAGATTAGAATATTCTAGAATAATAGAGTATAATTAATTAGAGATAATTCTAAAGATTAGAATATTCTAGAATAAAAAACTTCTCCAACTATATATATATACATACTTCCATGATCAATAGACAAAACAACAATTTCAGATTTATTTTCTAGTTTTACATGGTATCAGAGTCTAATCTGATTATCTGATCCTCCTTTGCTTCAGATTGCCCAAGTGAGCAATCATTTGTTAAAAAACAAATTCTACCCTAGTGAGCAGCACTGTGAGATTCTTGTGATGTTTCTTTCTTTGTTGCCTGTGTCTTTGTTATTTGGACACTGCTATTATCCATTTTGTTCTCTACTGCCTACTGTTGTAATCATGAGTGGTACCAAATCGGCCTTCACCACCGATATCATTTCTGTAATGACAAAATTACGGATCAAAAATTAAATTGGTCCAATTTTCGTGGATGGAGTAAGATCACATGCGTGTGTATTTACGAAGCATCAACAAGGCTTATCACCTAACGGATAATCCTCCCGGGATGACAATACCAAGGAAGCTTGGTTAACAGATGATGCCCGCATATTCTTACAGCTGAGGAACTCAATTGACGGTGAAATACTTCCTCTCATCGATCACTGTGAGTATGTTAAGGAATTAATGGATTATCTGAATTTTATGTATTCGGGTAAAGGCAATATCTCTCGTATTTATGATGTGTGTCGGAGCTTTCATCGTACTGAAAAGCAAGATCAATCTCTCACTGCTTATTTTATGAACTTTAAGCGTACTTATGAGGAGCTTAATATTTTATTACCCTTTAGTCCCTGGAGTCAGCTCAGACGAGAACAAATAATGAGTTTTCTTGTTGGTCTTCGTCCTGAGTTTGAGTCGGTAAAATCTCAAATTCTTTCCAGTCCCTAAATTCCAACGTTGCAGGAGACTTTTAGTAGGGTTGTCCGCAATGAATCAACCCTATTAGTTGCTCCATTTCAGTCGACTAATGCCCTCATCAGTCGAAATATTGATTCTAGGCGATTCAGTAGGAACATTAATAAAGGGGGAAGTTCAAGTAATCGGGTTCCAGAACAAGGGGGAGTTGTTTGCTACTATTGTCATGAGCCCAGACACACAAAACGAATTTGCAAGAAATTGCAAAATAGGCTTCAAAAAAATCCGTCTGCGCATATTGCAGCTACTATAACTCCTTCTCCTCAACCAACTGATAAGACAATCATGGTTTCTGCAGATGAATATGCTAAATTCTCTCAATATCAAGAGACATTAAGGTCTCCCTCGCAGCCTATCACTGCTATTGCCGACTCAGGTAATCCAAGTCAATGTCTTCTTTCCTCTTCATCAAAATGGGTCATTGATTACGGTGGATCATATGACAGGTAACCCCAATCTATTTTCCTCTTTTCAACCACATTCCTCTTCTAGCACTGTTAGTTTAGCAGATGGATCGCCCTCACGTGTTATTGGCTCAGGCACTATTAATGCAACTTCATCCCTTTCTTTATCATCTGTCTTACATCTTCCACAATTTTCCTTCAACTTAATCTCTGTTAGCAAACTTACTCAAGCATTAAATTATTGTATCTCATTTTTTCCTGACTACTGTCTTTTTTAGGATCTTATGACGAAGAAGACTATTGGTAGAGGACATGAGTCAGGAGGACTATACATATTAGATACTCAGGTGCCTAAACCCATTGCATGTTCCAGTGCCCTCAATCCGTTCGATATTCACTGTCGATTGGGTCATCCATCACTTCCGCTACTTAAACAATTATATCCTCAGTTTTCTAGTATATCTACTTTAAATTATGAGTCTTGTCAGTTTGCCAAACATTATCATGTGTTTTCATGTCCAAGAGTCAATAAACGAGCTAGTAGTCCTTTTGAGTTAGTTCATTCTGACATTTGGGGTCCTTGTTCTGTAGTGTCTAAAATTGGATTTCGTTATTTTGTCACTTTTGTAGATGATTATTCTCGTGTTACTTGGCTTTATTTAATGAAAAATTGTTCTGAGTTATTTTCACATTTTTCTAATTTTTGTGCTGAAATTAAAACACAATTTAATCTTTCTGTGCTTAACTTAAGAAGTGACAGTGCAAAAGAATACTTATCCCACTCTTTTCAAACTTACATGACTCAAAATGGTATTCTTCATCAAACTTCTTGTGTTGATACACCTTCTCAAAATGGTGTAGCTGAAAGGAAAAATAGGCACCTCCTTGAAACAGCTAGAGCTCTTCTATTTCGGATGCAAGTTCTAAATCATTACAGGCTGATGCTACACCGCTGTTTTCTTCTCAATCGTATGCCATCTTCCCATTCATCTTCATGGTAAGCCTCCTTATAGTATTTTGTTTCCTAATAAACCTTTATTTCCTATCGAACCACAAATCTTTGGGTGTACATGTTTTGTCAGAGATGTTTATCCTCATGTTACAAAATTAGATCCTAAGTCTCTTAAGTGTGTCTTTTTGGTTATTCTCGTCTTGGAAGGGATATCGTTATTATTGTCAGTCTTAATCGATACTTGGTGTCAAATGTTACTGCTAAGCACTTCGAAGACACTCGATTTTCCAGATCTCTTCCTGTTGTCTTTAGAATATGTAGAGGAGGATGGATGAGTTCGATGCTCATCTCACTACCGGTTAATAAGATCATGGATCCGATCCACACAAACAGACACTTCACCATATCTATTCCAAAAGGTTGGTTTCCACCGATTCATGTCCTGTTACTGGGCCTTTTATCATCGATCCTTCTCTCTGACTTGGACCTTCTGCCACGCCTATTCGTAATTCGTGATTTCTTACGCTGCTGCACTCATTTCTTCTTTTGTATCTTATGATCATTTGTCACCTTCTTCCTATTCTTTTATTGCCTCTATCGATTCTATCATTATTCCCAAAACAATGCATGAAGCTTTATCTCACTCTAGTTGGCGCCACGCCATGATAGAAGAGATGAATGCATTAGATGCAAATGGTACTTGGCAATTGGTTGATTTACCTGCAGGCAAAAAGGTGATCAGATGTAAATGGGTATTTACCATCAAAGTTAATCCAGATGGGTCAGTGGCTCGCCTCAAAGCCCGCTTAGTAGCAAAAGGCTATGCTCAGACTTATGGAGTGGATTATTCTGATACTTTCTCTCCTATTGCTAAAATGGCATCTGTTCGGATTTTCATCTCTCTGGCCGCTACACATGACTAGCCATTACATCAACTGGACATCATAAATGCCTTTCTTCATGGTGATCTTAAGGAAGAAGTTTACATGGAGCAACCACCTGGATTTGTTGCTCAGGGGGAGTCTGGGAAAGTATGTCATCTTCACAAATCATTATATGGGTTGAAACATAGCCCGCGAGCTTGGTTTGGAAAATTCAATGAAGCTGTTGAGACATTTGGGATAAGAAAATGCAAATCTGATCACTCAGTTTTCTATAAACACTCAGAATCTAGCATCATTCTATTAGTGGTATATGTGGATGATATTGTAATCACTGAGAGTGATTCTACAGGCATTTCATCACTTAAGTCCTTCCTTCATTCCCATTTTCACACGAAGGATATGGGAAATCGAAAATATTTTTTGGGTGTTGTGGTAATGAGAAGCAAGAAAGGTATTTTTCTGTCCCAGCAAAAATATGTCCTTGATTTACTGCAAGAAACGGGAAAACTAGGGGCAAAACCGTGCAATGCACCAATGCATCCTAATATGAAATTCACAAAAGATGGTGAATTATTTAAGTATCCTGAGAGATATAAACGGCTAGTTGGGAAGTTGAATTACCTTACAATAACTCGACCTGATATTGCCTATTCAGTTAGTGTTGTTAGTCAATTTATGATCATCATGCCAACCTTAGAATAAATATTGTGTTATTTAAAAGGAGCTCCAGGACGAGGAATTCTCTATCAAAATTATGGGCACACTCAAATTGAATGCTTCTCGAATGCAGATTGGGCAGGGTCTAAAATGGACAGAAGATCCATTACAGGCTATTGTGTTTTTCTTAGAGGAAATCTAGTCTCATGGAAAAGCAAGAAGCAAAATGTTGTATCCTGATCAAGCGCGAAGTCAGAATACAAAGCTATGGCAAAAGCAACATGTGAAATTATATGGATATACCAACTTCTAATGAAAATTAGTATAAAAATGTCTTTGCCAGTAAGACTTTGGTGTGATAATAAAGCTGCACTTCACATTGCTGCTAATCCAGTGTTTCATGAACGAACAAAACACATCGAGATTGATTGTCACTTGTTCATGAAAAACTACAACAGGGTCTAATCACTACTAGTTATGTGAAGATAGGAGAACATATAGGGGATATATTTACGAAAGCTTTGAATGGAGTTAGAGTGGACTACTTTTGTAATAAGCTGGGCATGATTGATATCTATGCTCCGAACCCAAGGAGATGTTGTAGAATAATCTAGAATATTATAGAATATGGAGTAATTAATAGAAGATAGAGTATAATTAATTAGAGATAATTCTAGAGATTAGAATATTCTAGAATAAAAAACTTCTCCAATTGTATATATATATATACTTTCATGATCAATAGACAACACAACAATTTTAGATTTATTTTCTACTTTTACAAGTATATTAATTATATTTATATAAGTTCATAATAAATATATAATGAATATGAACATTACATATTAAATAATAATTATAGTGAATATAATAATTACACATATATACTGCATATGTTAGAATATATATTTGGCCGGTTAGTCAAACTATTAGTTCTTTTATATAGAAAACTGAAACTGAAAATCAAAAATTTCTATTAAAGAACGAAACTAAAATCATCAGTTCGTTTAACCTATTTTATTGGTTTGATTTTTTAGTTTCAGACCAATTTTTTGGTTAGATCATTTTTTTTATCACTCCTAGCTAGAATCCGAGAGTTGAAGGGAAAAAGCACTATATAACTACAACTATTAGAAGAGCTGAAGAATAATAAGAAGATGATTAATGCGTTACTTATGTAACTACAACTAAGGCAGTGAACTTATCGATGCATGTGATAAGATCTTTATGTAGCTACAATCTAAGGTAGTGAATCTATCGATGCAGACTAGTACTAATGGCGAGTATCAAGGTCGTATTCTCGGGAAAGGATGATCCTAGAACTACTGCAGCGTCTTATATTATCTAACCTTAACAAAATCGATGAAGTTACTATTCTATGACTAGATGCAAGCTAAGTGATTAACTAAATGTCAAACAGTTTGAAAAGATTTCGTGAAACAATCAAGGGAAAAAGCAAACCCAAAGGGACCTAAGCTAGTTGGATTTTAGTGAAGGTAGAGATTATATTAATTACCTATGAGCGGATTCTAAATTGAATTTGATTTTCCTCTCGAGAACATCAAATCCTTAAACCTAAGAACCTAAATGATGGAATTTCTTCCTAATGATTGATTTTAGGTTAGCCTTAAGATTAAATCCACTACTATTAAGAGTTGTTAATTCTTAATCCGGCTAGTCAATTATCCGTATCTCTAAGTGATCATCAACCAGTTTTTGCTATTTAAATTTTCAATTACTAAATAAACTTCTTAATTACATAAAGTAATCTAAACATCACAATTTACAACGTCTCATAAATAATGCGATTTCTTATTAATAATGAAAGCAAAAAAGAAAACAAGCATTGATAATCAAAGTCTCATAAACATTAAATGCAATCCAACAACATAAGAACCCTAATGGGTTCAACAGTTCTAGCTACTCATGCTAATAAATAACACAAAGTAAGGAACAAATATAGAAAAGCAAATTGAAAATATGTACACCCTTCTTCTTCAAGTCAGATGAACAGTCCTAAATCCCCAAATCTGAATGATGAACCTCAAATTGCCTCTTGAATGCCTCCAAATCCACTATTGATCTTCTGTGATGCTTAAACCAATGGAATCTGTCCTTCAATAGGCGAAATAGTATCCCAAAGTCGAATATCGATGTCTGGAAAAGGGTGGCTCGTACATGTATGTGAAAAATCAAGTCAGAAAATCGAACCCTAGCATGACCAGGGTTTAGGCCATGCTCAACCTTGAAATGGTAGCCCTTGCTCAATTTTGACAGATTCTGGTCCGTATTTGCATGTATCTCCCTCAACTACTGATAATGTCCATCGATGATCACTTGAAACATGAAAGAAACCAAGACACAAGTGATTCTGGCATAAAACAAGATAACTATGCAAAAAAATGGAAGTAATTGGGCATATAAACATGTATAAAACAATGCATATCAACAGCCTAGCACAATGTTAAGTATTAAAAATATCGCATCCCTTGGGAAAGTGAAATCCTAGAGTTGTTACTTCGTTCCTTGTTATCTAGCCTAAAATTAATAATGAAGGTTTCTAAATTTACTAATGACTAAAAGCTAATTTCGAATGTACTACGAGAATGAATAAACAAAGAGAATAATCAAGACAAGAAAGCAAATCCAAAGAGGACCTAGACTAGTTGGTAACCAAACAAAGGATAATAGATTGTTGAGTCCGATTATGCTACCCGTTGACACATTCTAAACTGAATTCGGTTTCCCTCTCGAGACAACCAAATCCCTAAATCTAAGAACCTAAAGTTGGAATCTCTTCCTAACGATTGAGTATTAAGTTAGCCTTAAGCTTTAATCCACCTCTATTAAGCTTTGTTAATTCTTAATTCGGCAAATTAATTGACTTTATCTCTAAGTGAAAATTAACTTGCTCTTGCAATTAAATTTTCAAATTCAATTAGAATTTCTCAATTACTAAAAAAATTCTATGAACATAAATCAATACATTTAATGTAACGAAAACTAGATTGTTATTATTAATTGTAGAAAGAATACAAGAAAATGAACTCAAACAATCTTAACAATTCAGTACAAAAACCAACATAGCAAGGATCTCCAATAGATTCAATCAATCTAGCTACACATGTTCATGTCTACAATAAATATGAATTCAATTATAATGAAAGAATAAAGAAATCAAAATATATATACCCTTTTCCTAGAATTGGATGAGTAGCTTAGATCCTTGATCTACACTACAAATGATTTCCAAAATGCCTCTTGATTTGCTCCAAGACTCATTTTCAATCTTCAATCGAATCCCAATAGTCATGAATCTAACGTCAAAAGAAGGAATCAGTCTCGTAGAAGCCGCCTCGGGATGTCTGAAATGCGTCTAGTTAAATTATAGAGGAGGGTGAAGAGTCAAAATCGTTGATCTCCTTCTATTTTCACTCGTATATCTTCTTTACACGTTCAAGCCTGTTCCTCAACACTCAAATGCTACATGTGATGAATGAGCAAGCTCTCGAATGCGCATGTTCTCGAATGTAGCAAGGGCATGTTCTTGCTCGTGTTAGCCAACACGGGCCGTGAGCTGAATGTTGAGTCTTCAGCTAATTACAGAATGCCAGCCATTGACTTTCAAAAGTCAACAAAATCAATTCAAACCTACGATTAAAATCTCCTCGAATACAAAAAGAAACAAAACACGGGTGATCTTGGAATAAAAACACAATAAATGCTAAGAAAATGCACAATAATATGCAAGCAAACATGTGTAAAACTATGCACATCAATGACTGATATTTGGTAGTTGTTGATGGACTCATAAGACCATAGAAAGGCTTTGATTCAAGCCTTGTCCAATATTACCATAAGCACGACAACTACCCCCATAGAAATGATCAAAATGGAAACTGACAGAACCACCAAAATGATCACTTTCTCAGACGAAAATTTACCATAAGAGGGAAGGGACCATAATAAGGCTTTTTATATTGCGGTTGAAGTGAAAGGGAAAAAATATTCTTTATATTGATGGTAGATGATGGATCGACCATCAATATTTATCCTTCTCGCATACTCCTAAACTTGGAATAACTGAGAAAGATCTGAAGCCATCTGACATGGTCACAAGAGCCTATGACGAGACGAAAAGAGATGTGGAAGGCACATTCTCGGCATTAGTAAAGAATAGTCCTATAAAATCTTGGGTAGAATTCACTGTTCTTGACATCATGGTAACTTTTGATTTGTTATTGAGAAGGCCGTGGTTTCATGCTCTAAGAGGAGTACCTTCCACTATGAATTAGAAGGTTAAATTCCCTCATGAAGGAGAGATAATCACTATAAAGCTAAAGGTGGCAAGGTTGTCTCGGCTATTCAAGAAGCTACTAAGGAGATTGATGCCCCGATAAAGTTTCAGGTTGTTGTCCTCTATGAGGGTTATATGAATCCAAAGGTGGCAAGTACGTTCAAGAAAAATGGACTTCATGCTTGGAATAGGGCTAGGGAAGAATCAACAAGGAATCGTAGAGCTGTCGGACTTTAAAGGTTAAGACCACCCATGGCCCCGGATACCACCACGAGGATGAAGATAAGAGGAGGGTAAGACTCTCTAAAATACGATTTGCAGGTAAGCCATTCTGTGGGAGGCCTATTCTATGAGTTATAGATGGCGAGCCAGAGGTTGCGAGGTCTTAAGAGTTCGATTATTGGATGGTCGAAAGCGTGCATTATTGTGGACATTCGAAGAAAGTCACCTTTTAAAGTCGGTGTCAAGCATTTGGAGGAATGCATTTGCCTGCCTAAGAACTTGAGTCCACAAGGATTAGCTACTCTAGTAGAAAACGATATCATTGATACATTTTATGAAGAAACTGATGTAATAACATCGAGTCTTTATGATGATAATGTCTTTTTCGCTTCTAAGATCAATGATATGAACTTTAATTTTGCTTACTTGTGTGATGTATTCCTGATGGTAATGTGCATTTTAATAATCATAATATGTACATATTTAATATTAATTCTATTCAAATTGATTCATTTAATATAGACATGAATGAAAATCGAGGCATATTTTGATTTCTCATGATATAACTTTTGAGGAAAGGAGAGAATATGAAAAAAATAATAGAAAAGAGATAATCAATATTTGTTTGGTCATACGACGACATACTAGGGTTAGATTGGAAGATAGTGGAGTACCCCATTTTGACCTATTCACATATCAAGCCTATCAAGTAGAAAAGAAGATTAGAGAGGAGATCGCCAAACATGTAAAAGCCAATTTCTTCAATGGAGTTGACTACCCTGAATAGTTACCAAATATCATCTTGATCCTCAATAAGAAGGGAAAAGCTAGGATGTGGTAGACTATCATGACCTAAAAAAGGCTTTCCCTAAGGATGATTTCCTCTTCCTCACACATACATGATATATATATTCTTGACCTCTCGCAATGCGTTCTTCTCCGATGGGCAACATCATGATCGTTGGACAAAATTTCAAGGCATTATTCATCATCAAGTGGGGTATGTATTGTTACAAGGTTATGCCTTTTGGATTAAAGAATGCATGGGTAATTTATTAGAGATCATCCACTACTTTGTTTCATGATATGATGCGGAAAGAGGTAGAGGTGTATATAGACAATATAATTGTTAAATCTGAAACAAGAGAATGGCATTTTCATGCTCTTGATAGGTTTCTAGGATGAGTGGAAAGGTATAACCTAAGGCTTAACCTGAAGAAGAGCGTGTTCAGAGTGATGTCAGAAAAGTTATTAGGGCATATAGTAAGTCAAGGAGGCATAAAGATCAATACTAATAAGATTAAGATTATTCATCATTAAAAGAGTCGAGAATCTATCGACCCGCAATACATCAATGGATTCATTTCCAAGCTCACAATGATTTATGATCCTATCTTCAAACTTCTAAGAAAACACCAACCCATTGTATGGGATAAACATTGTCAGAAAGCTTTCGATAAGATTAAGGAATACTTGATGAAGCCGTCGGTATTCAATATGCTAAAGGATGGTAAATTGTTAAATCTCTACTTAGCCCTGGATGAGGAAGTGATATGAGCAATTGTAACACAATGTGGATCCAATGACATGGAGCATGTAGTCTATTACCTCAATATGAAGTTGTTGCCCTATGAGTCAAAGTATAATCTTGTAGAAGAGTTACTTGGCTATAACACAGGCTGTGAAGAATTTAAGACACTTTATCTAGTTTTATCGGGTTCAAGCAATTTTGAAAATAGATAAGTTGATGTATCTATTTAAAACTTTATCTCTTACAGGAAAGTTGGCTAGGTGGTTAGTGCTCCTAATAGAGTTCGACATTGAATACATTACCAAGAAGGTAGTCAAAGGAAAAGCTGTAGCAGAGTTCTTGGCTCAAAATATAATCAAAGGAGATTACCCTTGGATTTGGAATTTTTCGATGAGAATTTGTGGGAAATCGAGATCTAAGAGTGAATAATGTACTTCAATGGAACGGTAATTGTAATAGGTGTAGTGTTAGGAGTAATTTTGATCACGCCTGAGGAGAAATGCTATCAATGGCTAAGCGATTAGACTTTAAGGTAACAAATAACATGGAAGAGTATGAAGCATGTTTATATGGATTAGAGAGCCTAATTACACGACATTAGGTAAAATAGCATGGTAGAGCGAGATATAGTCGATAGTCATGGGACTTCATGCTAGTAATTCAATAAGCCATTAAAGAATGGGAAATGAAGAAAGAGAGGTTGAAACCATATGTGAGCTATCTCAGGACTTTAGTTTGCAATTTCTCCAAGTGTTCATTTATATACTTACCTAGATATGAGAACTAGATAGCAAATGCCTTAGCCACTTTTTCGTCTATGTGGGACAACCCCGCATAGCTCCTGATAAAGCCGTTAGTGATTCTAAAGTCTAGAGTGCCTACTATTATGGAGAATAGATAATGGTTATCTAGATAGGGTTGAAGGAGAAACCTTGGTTTTATGACTTGCAAAAGTTTATGTAAAGCAGGGAGTATCTAGAAGAGGCATTTGTAAGGGACATGTATGCAGTACAGATCTAGGCTACGAACTAAATCAACCACGATAGGGTACTATATAGAAGAATGACTTCGAGTGTCCAGCACATATGTCTTACTAAAAGGAGAAGGTCGAAGGAAGAATACCGCACAAAAAGGGTGTTGACTGAAAATCTGGTCATTGTTAACGGGAAAAGGATTACATAGCCTTGGTTAGGAAATGTCGTGAGTACTAGTTATACATCGACTTGAGTTATTTGCCTCTGATTGAACTTCAAAATCTGACATCCTCTTAGCCTTTTGCTACCTGGAGAATTAATATCATTAGGCAGATCAAGCCTCATTTAAATGGGCACAGGTTCATAGTTATAACAATTGATTACTTCTCTAAGTAGGTCGAGGCTAAGTCATTCACTACTGTAGGAGTATGACCGATGACCTAGTTTATAAAGAAGCCCTAGGTATAGTGGTCTCGTCATATGTCGATGACGTGAACAATGAAGCAATGCGGACTATGGGGTAGCGCAATTGGATTTGCTAGTGGAGTACAAGATCAATCATCACAAGTCTTCCTCATACATGCCTCAAGCAAATGATGCATAAGAAGCAACCAATAAGAACTTGAAGAAGATACTCTCAAAGATGGTATGGAATAAGGATTGGTAATTTTGGTTACCCTTTACACTTTGGGGATATCGAATGACTAAGCAGACATCAATAGGGTAAATTCCATACTCCATGGTTTTTGGGACTGAAGTAGTTTTACCAGTCGAACTAAAATTGAAGTTTTTGAGAGTCGTATTGGAGGCTAAAATACTAGAGCAATAGTGGGTTGAGCAGAGATATCAATAGTTGGCTTTGATCGATGAAAAAAAAACAAAAGCTCTATATCACATATAGTTGTATCAGAAACAGATAGCCATGACGTTCAATAAGAAAGTAAAACCAGGAAGGATCAAAGCTGATGATTTGGTGTTGAAGCATACAAGAACTATTGTGTTTGATCCAAAAGAAAAATTCATGCATAATTGGGAGGGCCTATATCTTGTGAAGAAAATCCTTTCCAAGGTTGCTACTAAGATTTCAGACTTGAAAGAGAATGATTTCTTTGAGCCCATCAACTTGGATCGTCTCAAGAAATACTACGTATAAAAATAGAAAAAGAAAAATAATAAAAAAATGGCACGTTGATCAAAAACCTAAAGGCTGGTTAAGCAAAAATTAAGGTAATAAAGAGAAAATATTTTGCTAAAAAATTCAAAAGGGTTGGCTAATAAGAGGAGTTGTATCATCAAAAATTAAAATCAACCCATTTGGGCCTATACTAAATGAATAGAATTATTTATAATTCTTATTAAACATGTCTATGTCTGTTTGTTACTTTATGCACTAATAAAAGAAAAGGTAAAACTACATCCTAAGCAAAATTGATGAGATCTGAAATATAAAGAAGCATCTTCATTTTCTTCTTTTTGCATTTGCATCCTTAGATTCAGCAACTAGCTCTTGAGTCCTCTTGAACCTTGCAAATCCAGGTGCAGTGGTAATATGAAGTTAAATCTAAGCCTTGAAGTTGTCATATGTGATTATGTCACTTTCAGCATTAATGTTGCACTCTATTATACGGCGGGCTATAACCTCTCGATCTTGTCCAAAAAGTCCTATCTCAATAGGAAACCTTTGAATTCGGGAAGGAACTCTAGGATCAGTTGCTTTTGCCTATATTGACAATAAAGCTTGGAAAGTGTGTAGAAAGTGGATGTTCGCAACCCGGGTAAAGGAATGTAAGCACCATAAATAAGGAGTATGACGTGCTTAATATTCGACCAAGGACAAGTCCAATGGATGAGTCTGTCTAGAATGCCTTTCATCCAAGAAATCTAGTTTTCATGACCTCAAGGTGCAGTTATAGAGCAAATTTGCACATGCTTTCGCTAATACTTATCAATGTCCCTCGGGATAGTCAATATTTGAAACTTCTCGAGCAACCAAAGTTGTAAAAAGAGAAAAGAAAAGAAAAGTAAAAAAGGAAGAAATAAAAATAAAAGCTACGTAAAAAACTCGAGAGGGTGGCTTAGACAAAAATAGAGTCTGCTAAGTCAAAAATCTAAAGGACGACTTAGGCAAAAGTTAAGATAATAGCTTGCTAAGTTGAAAATCTAAGAGGGCGACTTAAGCAAAAATAATAAAAAGAAAAGATATTTGGTTGCATACTTGCAAGAGAATAAGGCTACCACCAAACTGTTGATGGATTTTGTACATTTCTAACCTAATAATAATTTCAACCAAGATAACTAGAACTGAATTAGCTCTACACTCTACTTAATCAATGATGCATGTACTTCTGATATCATCCTCTCCTTGAGGAGAAATCAGCAGGACTTTAGCATAAAGGGAGAAGCTTAACATCATAACCCAAAAAGGTGTACCCCTCTGTTTCTTCTCACAATAGGGGATTAATGAGGTGATAGTGATGTATTCTCCAATAAAATAAGAAAGTACCTCAGTTGGGGGCATATTGAATAACTCTACCAACTTGCTAGGAAAATGGTCCTTTAGCTTTAACAAAGCAATTATATGTGCAGAATCATTGGAGCCTCCAAAGATAGCAGAAAATTCCTCAATCATAGGGCATAGCTCCTGCCCATTGAAGTGAATGACATGGTCTTTTGAGCACCAGAAGGTGACAACCGAGTGAAGAAATCTATAGTCAAGCTTGATGTGTTGCAGCACTTTGAAAGAACAAAGGTGGAATTTCCTAAGCTCGATCCACTCATCGCCAGTAAGGGTTTTGAGGGCTTTTACACTTCTTTACGTCATGTTAGGTTATGAGAAAGCCAAATCACGAATGGAAGAGTTTAAGGGGGATCATCTATATATAGGCCTAAAATCAATGTTGGAGTCAGATTCTGCAATTGTAGAGTCGATCGATTTAGTGTACAGTCGATTGGCTATATGTAGAGCCGATCGATTAAGCTCTACAACCAATCAGCTGTGTGATGTCATCAGTTGGGAATCATGAGATTTTTGAGGATTTTGGTGCATTTTCAGGTTTCATCATTCACATAAGTCGTATGCAAGATGTCTAGCAATGAAAGTAAGTATTAAGAAAAGTTCAAAATTTTATAATAATGTAAATTGTCGCGTCATATAAAGCATAAAAAGAAAGAAATACAAAAGGCGGCTAATCTGACTAAAAGTCATTAGGGCTCTCTCTGAGTCATCCATTCACTCGTCAAAATTAGCTTCCATACCCTAAGTCTGAATAGTAGACAACTGAAGCGTAAGAATCTCAATCTAGCACTAGTGGGCGTCCACCTACCCTTACAAGCCCTCATGATCCCTTTGTAATAGGAAAAACCTAAAGGATTAGCTAATGCATTTCATAACTTACATGTATATATTTTGCATCTTTTTTATTTTTTATCTTTTACTTCCCTCTATTCTTTGCTGATAGCGAAGAACTATCTTCTTGCAGCCGCAGGGAGCTGGTGTATGTGCTTGAACTAATCTCTCTAAATCTATATAATTGTTTATGCATATGTTTTACTAACATTTTAAAAAGCAAAGAAGTGTAAGGTAGTAAAAAAAAGACAGCTCACGTACTGTGCAACTGTTCAGAGTAAATTTTAGAAGGAGGCTTGACTATAAGGCTAGTTGTTGATCCACAGTGCTGGACAGTCTCCAATAAGACATCGTAAGATCTAAGAGAAATGGGATGCTCCCTAGAATAACATATGACACCACTTTGGCAGGTGCCCCTAAAGCAGCAATAATGGATGAGCCTAAGATGCTAGTGGGTAGCGCTTCCTTCAACTCAAAAACCCAAGGTGTGGGGCATGAGAACTATAATGAAAGTACGATGATCAAACAATTGTATAGTAATAATTCAGTAAAGCAACTAGGGTGAGAAAATACCAAAGTAATGGTATCACGATCTAAGGGCAAAGACCTCAATAACTGTGTTATGAAGGATGCATAATCAGTCTTCCATGATCGGATGGTTAGATCCTCAAGGATGTTGTACCCCTTGAGACTTACCACCAACTCCTCATCAACAATGTCAGCCATCTAGAACATTGACAAGGGAGGGGGTATAGGCACTCGCCATAGGCTAAGCCTCCTCTCCCAGCCGTAAATCCTTCTCACTTAAGTCCCATGCTCGACAAACAAGGCCAACTAGAAGTATCCTCCTATGCTCAGTCTATGTGGTAGACAACATATAAGGATCCTAGTGGCAGCGATCCTCTAGCTAATCACTATGAATCTGAAAATGCAAAGGTAAGTAATTGTATTTTTAAAATTATAAATTTAACTGATGTGCCTTACTTTTTACCTGATACTAGAATAGGGAGTTGGTCCACATACAGTGCACGTGGAATTTTGCCTACTCTAGCAGGATGCTCTTACACGAACCCCAATGACTCAACCGAGGGAAAGCTCGAGAAGTACTTATAGGCTAAAAGCTTACTAGAAGACCAATCTCCAAGGGCCATACTTGCATTTAAGTAATTAGTAAATAATTCATGAATAGAATAACAAAAATGTACAATAGAAAGCAGAACTTACATGTATGGTGTGCCAAAAACCATAAAACCTCTTGCTCTCGTGGACTGTGATGTCCATCTGCTAGTACATATATACGAGAGTAGCAAACCCCTAATTATAAAAGGAGCGAGTTCCTCGAGTTGTTAAACAAGGTGGTCCCAAATAGGTAGACCAGAAAAGAATAAGCTATTAGTCCACCTCCCATGCAGACTAAGAGGTGAATCCCTTATAATGGAGGGCGATACTCTGATAGTCCAGGGATCATGTGTTCTTGCACATAGGCAA
Organism: Ricinus communis; assembly: GCF_019578655.1. Classification (NCBI taxonomy): domain Eukaryota; kingdom Viridiplantae; phylum Streptophyta; class Magnoliopsida; order Malpighiales; family Euphorbiaceae; genus Ricinus; species Ricinus communis. Next base: position 983,527 of record NC_063263.1, on the reverse strand, counting down.
GAGCCCTAGAAGGTCGACAATAAATTAGTCTTCAACATCGAACCTCTAGTCAAGGATGACATCATCAAAAGGTATAGGGGTACTTGTGATGTCGATACTTGTAATAGCGTCAAAGAAAACTAGAGACAATGTCAGCTCCCCAACGGGGGTATGGAAGGTGTGGGTGGTATCCATCCACCTCTCTAGCAGCCAATAGACTCAGTTATGATTGGTGCTCCTAGTGGTAGAAGGTAACGTGGCGACAAATCAGTAGAACCCGGTGTCACCAATCTGAGCCTGGATAGAGTTTGCTAACTCATTGAACCACTATCGAGCACTATAAAAGTTCCTGGTGAATAAAATCGATATAGTGTCACTCTGACAAGTGCAAAAATAGGTATAAATACACATACACAAATATTAACGTCCAAAACAGACAAGTACCCTAACTATTTTCAAGGTTTTCTACAAAAAACAATATGAAATAGTTATTTTTAGCCTATGTCTAGCCTTCGGATCACTCGACCTGATGTAGCCGTCTTGATGGGCATTGCAGCAGAAGCGATTGGTAGTGCACAAAACTAATCAGTTGTGCAAGCTAGGGCAATCTGTTTTTGTTAATCTTTTACAATTCTCGACAAAATTATGCATATGTTAAATGTAAAAATGATAGATTAACAAGTTTAGAGGAAGAAAATACCTGATTTATGGTCGAAAATGCCTAGTGGGTGCTCAATTTGGCCAAAATGGGGATTTCCTCCCCTTTTACAAGTTTAAGGTCGTTTTGGCACAAAATCAGTAGTTAAAAGTCCCAATGCGATGCGATCGGAGTGCGCCCTGCAAATCTTGATGAAGAACTAGCCATTTCAGGACAAATTTGATAAAATTTAGTCAAGTATTGGAGAAGAAATTAAAGGAAGAGCCTAAAAGGTTTAAAGAAAAAGAATGGATAAGGAGTCCCTAGATGGGCATGTTATCAGTTCAGTCCCTGAAGGACAAATATCAATCAAATTACATCCCAAAGTGGAATTTATCAATCTAAAATCAAGTTCAACACCCGGAAGTGGGAAATCAACCCGAAGTAAAAAAAATCTTAATTTCTCGAAATGGAAAAGTGTTTACAAATCACAAGCGTAGTCCTTTAATTAGGCAAGCGTAGTCCTTTAATTAGACAAGCATAATCCTTCAATCAAGCAGGCATAGTCCTTCAAATCAAATAAGCATTGTCCTTCGAATCAAACAAGCATGGTCCTTCAAATCAAACAGGCGTAGTTCTTCAATCAAAAAAGTGCAATCCTTCAAATTATGCAAGCGTAGTCCTTTAGGCAAACAGGTGCAATCCTTCAATCTAGATGGATGTGATCATTAAACTTAAGCAGGTATGGTCCTTAATTCAAGGCCAGATATAAAGTTTGCATCAGCTTGGGTTTATGAAACATAGCTTCTATAGCTCAAAGTCATATCCTTTTTATTGTAAACAGGTGCAATCCTTCAATCTAGATGGATGTGATCATTAAACTTAAGCAGGTATGGTCCTTAATTCAAGGCCAGATATAAAGTTTGCATCAGCTTGGGTTTATGAAACATAGCTTCTATAGCTCAAAGTCATATCCTTTTTATTGTATCCTTAATATGTATGATTTGTTTTGATTTATTTAAAAGTAATTGTGTTTATAAATCTCAAAAAATTAGGAGCAAATTGTCAGCACCCGCTTTTTTAGATCTAGATATCAAGGGAATTACATAAAACCCGATAATGAAAGTTATTACTTTCCTTGAGTCTTGAGAGGTTGAGGACGGTCAAATCCCAATTAGGATTGTGAATAATTGAACTAAAAATTATATTCTGGAATCAATTTGGACAAATTGATAGAAAAAAATTAAGTTTAAGTGGTGAAATTATAGACTTTGAAAGTCTAAGGACTAAAATGTAAAATTTTTTAGAACTTTTCACCCCTTGAGCCGATCAGCTTTATGTACAGCCGAATCGGCTATACCTAGAGTCAATCGGCTCAGCATAAAGCTGGTCAGCTCTTTGTAGAACTGATTGCCTCTACACAGTCTTGATTAGTCCCAATTTTGATATTCGACATCGTTTTGCATAATTTCTCCATTTAAAATGTCAAAATTAATGAACTTAAACCTTATAGAACCTTTTATTTATAAAATTTGAAATTTAAAATGAAAATTTTAATAATTCATCCCGATAAGTTCAAAATAATTTATTATCTTTTTATTTTGGATATTATCATATTTGAGAATGTATAACAAAAAGGCTCTCTAGGGTTTCCTAAATCTCTTTCTATAAATAAACAGTGAGGCTTTAAGTTTAGGGTTAGTGATTGATAGCAATTAAGATATTTTTAGCAACTGACAGAGAATGACGTAAGTATTTTCAAAGGCAGTACACACTTTTAAAGATCAAACACACAAACAAACCCTAAAATACTCTAGATTCCTACCCTATATCTGACTCTACCTCCTCCTCATCACCTAAGACTCGAGGATCTGCATGATACAATGACAACCTGAGGGTTCCTAAATCCAGTATCATCAGCATATGTTGGGAATTGAAATTAAAACATAAGGAAAGGCGCAATGGAATCAATTTAAAATTTTTCTTAATTCCCACCAAGGATCTCATTGATGTAGATAGTCATAACATATAAAACAAGCAAAAAGATGGATAAGGCTTACAAAGGGTGTTTACCACCTATTCCAAGGAGTGCTTCTTGCTTTATTAATTTTTGATTCTTCAAGGATGATTGATGTACTTTAAAGCTACTCAAATGACCAACCTTTAATGGTAATCTACATAAGATTGAAAGTTGGAATCTTCTATGAACAATCCTTCACAAGAGAGAGAGTGGAAATAATGAGGAGTGAATGCTAGTTCCAAGCTAGGTTGAATCTTAATTAATCTTATTAATTAAGTGTTTATGGCATCCTCCATTCACCCATGCAGACACCTAGCCTCCCATCATACTCCATATATATATATTCACGTGATTTAACGTACTCTTATAACAAGCAAGACCTTACTATTAAGTTGGGCCATAATTGGGCTTGTTTCTAAGTTAACCTAATTAATACATAAGTATAGTTATAGGCCCCTTATAGCCGAATATCATAGCTCAATATGTATCAAACTAATTAACTTTTAATTGGGCCCAATATATATAAGCTTAAGACCAATCTTAAGCCTCATTTAATCTCAACTTTAAGCCCATTTGTGTGTGAAAAGGTTCCTAACATGTTGGCACTGAATTATGAATTATGAATTAAACCCTTTTAATTCAATATTAATTCTCTAATTAATGTAATTCATATTTTATATATCAAGATTGGCATCTAGCAATGCATCATGACCACCCAAATATAAGGAAGGATTAAAGTGCTTTAATCAACCTTTACAGCAAACAATCTCATAATATAATTCAATCCTTTCATTATACTTTTATCCCAACTTATTCATAGAGCATGGATACAAATGTCAACTCTATAATTGAATCAATCATATTTATTCTTGATAATTACATATAACATCTTGAATAAGATCTATGAAACACTTTTTTCATAATCTTCATTCAAACAATCTTGGCCAAGGATTTCCATGTTAAAGCATATCAAGAATCATTAGGATACGGTCCCATGATATATTACCTTGGGTAATGAATTCTTTATTGATAACTTATTATCTTCATATGACTCTTAGTATACCTAATGAGTATCCCTTGAGCGCTCCATGAATATGAGAATATAAGATAGAATCAAAGTATAGAAATCCTCATATAAGATAATATATTATTATCTCAAGTCTAAGGATCACGTCTTACATGATTGTCATAAGAGTATTGTCCCTAGACACTTGGAGTAAATTCCATATGGACTACTTAGTAGAATCGTGTTCAATGAACTTGTTCTTGTAACATATACTTATCTCGGAATCCCTATTCCTCAACCTTATGAGACAGATTGCTTACTTCACAAGTAAGTGATAACACATTATTGTAGTTTCTAGCATTTAATCAGTATCTAACGATCAATATCTAATTCTTGATCAAACATTGAGTATGAAAAAAATTTAGGAATGTATATAATGAGAACCTCATCATTATAAACTCGTTTTATAATTTCTTTTACATTTGTGTTTACATTCCATGGTGTTCATCTCTAACGGTTTGGATTATTCCTTTATAATACCCGATTACTCATACCATTAGAGTCGAACAATGCCTTTAGTATAATTATATGCCATCAATTGTGATGTATAAATTAACATATATCATCTGATAACTCTTTGTCTTTGGGGTATACTCTAACAACATCTTCATTATCTTTCTATGATTTCAAGTTATTAAAAACATGCTAGGGTTTATATATAATTGTTTTGAATGTTCTTCTATGTTTTATATGATTAAATCTATAGTTTTAGCATGATTTTGTATGCTTTATCATGTTATTTTTATGGTTTTAAAACTGATAATTTGAGCAAGTTTTATTTACTGTAAGTGGCTTATTTAATTAATGTGAACTTTTTGCCCTAAAATTAGTTTATTTTCATGTTATTGCATGTATATTAATTGTTACCATGTTTTCTTTGTGCATGAACCTCGAGAAAATGGGACTGGAGCTCAAAATTAAGTAAATTCAGCGTGGTCATAAACCTTAGAGCTGACCAGCTTAGTGATATCATCCTCGGCAGTTTTTCCAAAGTTTCCTTATTTCAAGATTTTTGAGGCCTATTGTTAAGTTTTCTACCTTTTTTGGACGACTAGACATTGTTTTAAGTTTATTAGTTATAGGAAGCATTGTAATAATTTAGGTTTACTGCTTTCCTTATTTTTCTTTATTTTTGCTTATTTTGGTGAATGAATGGCAAATACTTGATGATTGATTGCAAATTAAAACTAATCACATAAACATAGGCTAAAATTGGGCTTTGAATGTAAATTATAGTCTACTAGATTAAATATTAATAACTTGGACCTAAATTAAAACTCATTTAGACTTAATGGGCTCTTGCTATGTTTAAGATTAATTAATGGATTCACTTAGAATAAAAAGACCTGATTGGGCCTTGGCATGCAAATGATTGTCCACTTAGGTTGAAACTTAGTAATTAAGGCATAACATGTAATTGGGCTAGACTAGGTGGGATTCATGCATAATTGAATAGTAAAACTAGGCTAACAAAACAAATCAGGGATTGGGCCTAACTAAAATGAGCTAGACTTAAGTGGACTTCACATGTTTTAGTGATTAACTATAGAATTATAAATGTTGTTTTTATAGGGAATAACACATAAAACAGTGAAATTAAAAATAAGGATACATAAATAAGGAAGTTGGCTTTCAGATCTATCTCTGGATGTGGCAAAGCTTCCTTATGGAATTTAGAAATGCCATTCAATTAGTAAAAGTGTCCCGAAAAAATATCTAGGTTGCGACTCCCTTTCTCCTCGATAGTCTATGTGATTAGTTACGTGTTCCTGATTAGATGGAAAATCCTTGCAGTGCCGTAGTCACTAGAAACACTTGGATGCGCACTCGAAAAAGCCACCTACAATGAGTTACTCTCACAGCACTGACGGGTGAGATCTTCCCGCCGTAGTCGCTAGAGACACTTGGATGCGCATCTAAAAAAGCCACCCATAATGAGTTACTCTCATAGCACCGACGGGTGAGATCTTCCCGCTAGCAAAGAAGGTTGGTTTCTAGGTCACAAACAATATGGCAGAATATGAGGCCTCTCTGTTTGGATTAGAGATATTGATACCTTTGGGAGTGCATAAGATAGAGGTCCTTGGGGATTCTATGCTTGTTGTTTCCCAAGTAATGGAGTAATGGTAATTAAAGGAAGATAGGTTGAGGCCTTACTGCATGCATGTACAAAAGCTTTTAGCATAGTTTTGAAAATGCACATTTGTGCACTTGCCAAGGGATTAGAACCAGATGGCAGATGCATTAGCTACTTTGCATCAACCTAGGAAGACCCTTGTAAAGCTAAGATCAAGCCCATAATTATCACATAAGCACACTCCCCTTGATACTAGAAAGTAGAAGGGGATGAAGTGGTTACATTAGAGGAAGGACCATGGTTCTATGATCTCAAGGTATACCTAGATGAAGGATGGTATCCGGATGGGGCTGACGATAAGGATAAATCAGTAATTAGGGAGCTGGCCATGAGATTTATCTGCTGTTAGGGGATGTTATATAAAAGAGGGCCAGACAGGGTCCATTTATGGTGTGTAAATAAGAAAGAAGTCACTAGGATCATGGAGAAAGTACACGGTGAGACCTGCGGGCTCACGTGAATGGTAAGTTCCTAGCAAAGAAGATCATGAGGCGAGGAAACTATTAGCTGACCGTGGAGGCTGATTACATGAAATTCACAAAGGCATGTCATTAGTGTCAAGTTCATGAGGATCTAAATCACTTACTTCCATTAGAACTTTATACCCTAATATTCCCTTGGTCGTTCGCAACATAGGAAATGGACATAACAGGGGAAATAAAATTGACAAGAACTCCAATGCCAAACACTTCAAATCCCCTTGGTCATTTGCATTGTTGTATTTCAAACACTTATTATAAGGTAGTTAGCTCAATTTTAATATATGAAGTATTCAATGATTTTTGTTACCTTATCTATTTTTTCATAGCTATATGAGAATTAAATAAGTGGGAACTTGATAGCAATATGAAACTTCTACTTAAATATTAAAATTGCATTCAAGCTTCAAAAGAATAATTAATACTTGTGCTTAAAAGTATTATATCACCAATAAAGAACAGAAAAATTAAGACCAATATAATCAACAATGGACAAAACATACCTATGGTCCACCATAAAGTATGTTATAGATATGAATCTCCTAAACTAGGTTTTCTTAAACCTAATATCACTACTGTATGAAGGTAGCCAATGTGGATCTGGTGATGGGATAAGGGATGAAAGTCTCCCCAATGAATTGCTAAAAACCTCATCAATAGACACATCGTTGCTTGGTAAGTCAACAGATGAGTTCAGTTTCTTCATCTGTTTTAAAAGCATAAGAAAAACTAGTCAAACATACATCTCATCCAAGTTGATTATACATAGTATTATAACAACGCACTTAGCTATTATCAGCATAGTATAAAGAACCCAAAACAAACTTGTGAACTGGGTATAATTGAAGATAGTCCTTTAAAGGGTGATGCAATACCTATAGGACCATTAAAATCATTATCCACAGTATCTTCTCCACCAACATTCTCATATAAGATCAACCATTTAACATTCCTCACTCAGTTTAACATTGACAATAGTAACAAAATGAAGTAGAAAAAAATATCAGTAAGAGATACCTGCAATTGGTACTTCTTCATCCCACATGGCAACATTGGTATCCTTATTAGCAGCATTAGCATCCTGATAGGTTATGAATTCAACATTTCTAACTTTTTTCTTTACCTGATTACATGTAATATTTTCTAATGTAAATAAAATTATTACTTAAGTCAATTGGGCATTATGACTTAACAAATGTGATACTCACAAGCAATTTTTCTCTTCTTCTTGTAGGCGCAACACTCTTGTCCTTCTTATGGAAGGTCTTGTTATGCTCTGTGCTTTAACACCCAAAGCAATGCGTGACACTTCCTTTCTTTCTTACCTTGCCATTTTTTATAAGAGATTCAATCTCCTCTTCTTTAAGTCTTCTCTTCAAAGGTGGACTCCCTTTTTTAGGCTTGACAAGATGCACAAGTACAAGTGATATGACAGGTGGGGCAGTAGCCTTAGGCCAATTGTCACTTGATGTAGTTGGATTTATGATTTGACTTTAAATATCTAGAAATGTTGTAACCTTGTAGCACTCATCCAAACAAATTTCAGGATTGTCATTATGGTAATAAATGGCACTAATAGCATGTGCACAAGGGGATTCCAATTAAATCCTATCTTTTACAAGTAAACTTCTTATCTCTTTTGTCCATCACATACTGCCTACCATGTCCTACGACTTGATATTTGTGACCCCCTGACCACTTAATGGTATGCTTAGTACTTCCTTCCATGGACTTATTAAGTTTCTTATAAATCTTAGAACAAAAAACAATTGCAACCCTCAACATTGCATCTTTTTTTTGTGTATCTTTCCATTAGTTTAGTCCTAATAATCCCATTCATTCTTATCACCCTTTTAGTCCTAGCTTCTAGTATGAAGCTATTAAAACACTCACAAAAACTAGTTTATAGCATATCATACTTAGGGTTTGTTATAAAATGTGATCTAGTCCAATGATAGTAAGCAATGTTACTCAAATAATCATGAGCCCCCTAGATTCTTTCTTAATTGCTCCTATCACTCTCTCAAACATAAGAACATAGCTTGACTGTGTAGCTGCAAAAACTAGTGGTTTCATACCTAGATTAGGAATTCTCCTCTTAAAGTTTGCGTAAAAATGTCTAATACAAAACTTATGTCTACATCAGGAAAGAGTTCTTCTATAGCTGGAATCAAACCTTGAACTAAGCCGTAAATGCAATATAAATCTTAGTAAGTAAGTATATAGTCAGGGGAAAAGAAAAAATTGTAATCGGTACTAACCTTCTTTTTGTCAGAAATGAATGTCCAATGTCTGTTATGCCTAATGCCAACATCTTCTGCAAAAAGTTCAAGAAACCACTTATGATTCTCTTTATTTTCCTGTTGCACCACTACCCAAGCAATTGGGTAGATGCAATCGCTAGTATATATTCCAATTATTGTTAATAGCTGCCCATAAAAAATGCCCTTTAAGTGAGTGACCTACAATGACTTAAAACTTCTTCATCTAAGTCAAACATAATAGTAGAACTTGGGTTGCTTCTTAACAACTCAATCTTGTAATCATAGAGCTTTAATAGTTGCTTATTCTCATCACCATCAATAAGTCTCACAACCCTTTCCCTAGCTCTCCATGCAAGAAGTATTGAAACTTGTGCATTAAGATCCTTAATGACAACAATAATTATACCTTCAATAGACCAAGTTGGATCTGCCTTAAAACTCTTAAGATAGTATTCAACAACAAATTTGGCATTCACAAGTTTGTTCTAGTTCTCTTTCCTACAGGTATGATTGAAGTTTACACTTTTAATCTAAACAACAATTTTATCTAATATGGTGAGATATGTCCAGATATATTAACCACAACCCTTCTTGCATTTTGCTTGGTATTTTTTTTGTATTAGGTCCATGTGGGTGGCGATTTTAGGTGCGCACCTAAGTGTCTTTAGGGATTACAGCACTGCAAGGCTTTTCAACCTAATTGGAAACACGCTAACCAGTCACAAAGACTAGTGCGGAGATGGGAGTCGCCACTCGGGTAATTCACCTAGACACTTTTACTAATAAGTGACATTTCTCGATTCTATAAGAAAGCTTATGTCATAAATCCAAAAATGGAGACATAAGCCAACTTCCTTACTTGTGTATATTTATCTTTAATTTTATTATTTAACAGACTATTTCCTATAAATGCAAAAATCATATATTATATATGAACGCACTATAGCATGTGAGGTCAACATGAATCTAGCCTATTTTATTAAAACTTGCCCATATTCAAAGCTATTAACCTAACTTACTAGTTAATTATATACAAGGTCCACTTAGTCTAGCTAGATTACAAATTATGATTTGATTTTCAGCATTTAAGCCTAATAGACTACTTTTTATGAAAAAGCCCAATTGAGTGATCTTAAATCTAACATGACTCAATTTAACCCGACTAAAGCATGCTAAAGCCCATTAATTCTATGTTGATTTTAAGGTACAATTACCATTTAATTAACCTAATGGACTATAGTTTTCATGTCAGGTCCAATTTTAAAGTCTATCTCTATATGTCAGTTTTAATTAGACAATCAAAGGGGCAGAAAATAAATCTAGCTATTATCCAAATAGCATTTTAACTAAAATATTAAATAAAAAAGCATTAAAGCTAAGATCTACCAACACCATAAAACGACAGTAATATTAGAAACTAAAGCATTAAAGCCTAAAATCAAGCATAGTCGATTGGGGCACGTTTGTACTAAGTACTACATTAAACACTGAAGCCAATCAGTCTCTAGCGGCTTTGGCTTGCAATTGATTATTACCATAGACTGATCCACTCGATTTTCACGATTTTCACTAGCTGCGAGAGAGAGGCTAAAAATTGCAATTTTTCTTGATTAGAATATGTCAGCCGATTTTAATAAAAAATAGAGAGATATAAAAATTCAATTAGAATATGTACTATTATAATAAATCAATTCTTCAAAACCTTATATGCTCTTATTATCATATTAATTCAGATCGATAAATAAACATGCTAAGTAAAAAGGATATTAGAAGTCTAGCTGGAACATATTGATGATCATCATGTGGAACAAATATAAAAAAAACATTCATAATCATGTTTTTATAAACAAATATATATAAAAGAAGCAATTAGACAACATATATTGATGATGTGGATATAGAGGAACCCTCAGGTTGTCACCTTTAGTTGTTGTTCTATGAGTCTTAGAAGACGAGAAAGCTGTTGAATCGAAGGTGGTTAGGATCCAGTTATGCTTTTTGAGATTTCAAAAAAGTTTCTGTCATCTTTCAATGGGTTTTTGAATTTGGGACTCTTTCTTAGTGGTTGGCTAAGGGCATCTGTATAGATCGATGTAGTTAGAGGATTCTTGCTCTAGTAATCAATCGACATAGCTAGCAGTAGACTTGGACCATATTATTCTATTTATAGGAATAAGGTTAGAAAACTCTAGGACATATTGATAATTATCTAATTATATACAAATAGAGACTATAATTATTCCTCATCTTTATCAGATTAATATCAAATAAAAAGAGATTAAATCTTTCATTTTCAAACAATCATCAAAAAATTATTAGAAACCCAAATAATTATGTAAATACCTTTTAAAAATATAGGTTTACCAATTTTTAGCATTTTAGGTTGAAAATATACTTAAAACGACATCATATTCGAAAAACAGTCAATCAACACTGTGATTCGGCTCTATACTAAGTCGATAAGCTCTATGTATAGCCAATTCGGCTGTGCATAGAGCCAATGGGCCCTAGGGAGAATATTTTTTTGAAAAGTTTGACAATTTAGTCCCTCAACTTGTGAAAATTATCATTTTACCCCTCAAACTTTATCTTTTTTATCAATGGGTCCAAATCGATCTAGAAAAGTAATTTTAAGTCCAATTATGCTCATCCTTCTTTAAAATTTGCCCTTCCTCAATCTTCGAGACTCGAGAAAAATAGTAACTTTCATCATCAGTTTTCTGCAATTCCCTTAATATCTAGATCCGAAAAATGGGTACTGATAACTGCCTTTGGTTTGTGAAATTTATAAACATGCTTATGTTTAAATAAATTGAGACCAATCATAATATCAAGGATATGATAAAAAGGATATCTTGGTGAGCCGTAGAAGCCACATCCCATAAGCTAGAATTGAGAAAGGGAATTTGATTTGATGTGAGTACTACATCCGCTTGAACTTTTAGGACTTTGCCTACTGATTTGGGAACCACGCTTATTGATTTGGGAAACACGCCCATCGATTCGGGAACCATGCCTATTGATTTAGGAGCCACGCCCATTAATATGGGTACCGCGCCCGTCATTTTGCTTTTACAGAGACTTTCCTCTAGTTGTTTTCCATTTCGGGAGATAATTTACCACTTCGAGTGAATTTGGTGATTTTCCATTTTTGGGTACTTTGGCTAGAAATTTGTTACCTCGAGGTGCGATCTAACTTGATTAATGCTCTTTGGAAGCTATGCTGATATTCGGTCCGCTCAGGGACTAAAATACAATTTTGATGGGTCAAGGACCAAATTTGTAATTTTTTTAAAAATTTCCCCCCTCAAGATGCAAAGTAGCCTTCCATGTGCCTTTTGGGAACTTATATTGGTGCTTGGTCCATTTAAGAACTAAAATGTAATTTCAAATGGCCAGGGACCTAAATGATATTTTTTTCCCTCTTTAAGGCATATATATATATATATATATACCTTCATATCCATTCACAAATCACCTTATCTCATTTTCCCCTTTGTTTTCTCTCAAATCCTTTTTTGCTCTTTCTCTGATTTCTCAACCAATTCCTAACCAAATTTCGTCAAACTAGTTTTAAAATGGCAGCCTGATCTTCTAGATTCTTTAAAAGTACTCTGATCACACCTAACTTGGAGTTCTCACTACCGATTTCCTACCAAAATGACTTAAGGCTTGTAAAAGAAGAGGAAATCCCTTTCTTGGCGAAATTGAACACTCATCGGGCGTTTTCAGTCATCGAAGAGGTGTTTTTCTAGCTTTAAACTTTCTCTATTGTCATTTATATACTAGATACACATGTTATTTGATCAAAATGTATGAATAATCATGAAGAAGTCGAAGAGAATCGTATGCCCTAACCTTCAGAGCCAATTGGCTCTGCATAGTTCGAATCGACTATACACGGGCCGAAAGTAGGGTATTTTAACGCAAAACAAAAATATATTAATGTCATACTTACTTGTTTGGAGTTTTTTTGTTGTGTGCATGGTGTTTTAATTCCTGCATATTTTCAGCGAATGTATTTTCCAACAAATAGTTGATTCCGCGATTTACAAGGCTTCGAAAATTGAGCTAATACAAGGCTACGATGGTTGATAAGCTCTTCTTAAACTCATCTAGGCTATCGCAAATCGGCAACACTAGCTTTTGTCGATTTATGGTTACGCTTCCTTTCGTTATTGGGAGGACGCATCATACCTCCGTATACACATTGCTTGAGAGGTGGATGGACACCACCCACACCTTTCACACCTACATAGTGTGCCATTTTGACTCCTTCATTAGAGGAGGATTCTTGGGTACTTTGATGGGCCCATTCACACTATTATGCCTTATGCTTATATCGAGACGTTATATCACATACCTTGCGTCGACGCAAGAAGGTTCATGTCGACTTGCAAGAATATGTCATGTGTTAAACCTTGAGCATTCCTCCATATATCCGCTATTGCTTGCTCAAGATCTCGATGGCTCTACCCTTTTTAGTATATCTTTTTGGGACTACCTTGTTTAGTGACTTAGGAAATTCAACTTTTATACGCAAATCTAGGACCTGTCTTCTCTTACAATTAGGGGTCTATGGCTCTCGCTTATCTACACCATCATATGGGCATCACTGTCCGTGGGAATAAGAGAATTTATGGCTTTTGGCATTTGTACATGTAAGTTCAATTCTATCTTCTTGATTTTTGCTTTCTTATATTTGCACCGTGACTGCTGACTTTTGTTTTTCAAGTCTGGGTCTTGGAGATTAGCCTTCTGGTGGGCTCTTAACCCATATGCACATCACTAGCCTTTCCTCACTTAAGTCGCCAGGGCTTAAGCCGGAGTTTTTTATCAGAGTGGACTAAGATCCATATGCACCACATGAGGATCAACTCACTAACCTAGGACAAAGTAAATAAAAATTCATTAGTCATATTGTAATTTATATATAGAGTTACTCACCTTTCCAATATAAAGATTCACAGTGATTGGCTGGGAGAGTATCATCATTGGGATCCCTATATGCTTTTTGTTGCTGATCTCGAGCATAAGAGAACCCTATTGGTCGTACCTGCTTTTCGGGCATGGTATTTGGGCGAGAGGATCTATGGATGGGAGCGAGGCCTTAACAAACACTGAATCCACTTGTCTCCACCCCTATCGATGTTTTAGACGATGGATCTTGCTGGGGAGGAGCTAGCGACATGCTTAGCTGGATATGATGAACTCCGAGGATCTCACTATCTGGTCTCGGAGGACAGACTATGCCTCCTTCATTCCTCAACTGCTAGGTACTTTTTCTAGCTTTATTGAATTTTCTTTTTGTCCCATTTTTTTCTGCTTATTTATGCAACTGCTTTTTAGTGTTTCCATCATACCCCTACTACTTCTGAGTCGATAAAGGGCCGGTCTGCCTGATGCTCCATGCCCTCCTATATCTCGGGTTCTTATGCTGGTGCTGCCTCCGAAGCACCTCCTACAACCACATCGAATGTGGTTCTAGGAAGCGTCCCATTCCTCTCTAATCTGATGGTCTTGTATTGGAGTCCTTATGGTACGATAGAGAATTGGCTTGGCATGGAGCACTACCTCCAACCGAAGTTTACTCCGAGTACCTATACACACGTGAGCAACATTCTCCTTTGCATTTCCACGTCTCCATTTCCTGAAAGATTAATAACATATAATAGTAATCACATAAGTTCAGAGAGAGCAATTTGAGCATATACACTGATTGGTTAGCGCTACGAGGAGGCAATCTTCATCCTTAGCGAGGATTGATGGGTAAGAAAAAATGATTTATGAAATATGTATGTGTGTATGCATGTATAAAATGTATTAACTATTCTCCTTTTGGGTTTTCTTTAGAGAGACCATAAGAGCTTGCAAAGGCAAATGGATGACCGACAATGTGAGATTGATGCTTAGAAGTGTAGGATCGACACTCTGACGCTTTAATTGTCTACCTTGCAGATTTAAGGGATGGAGACCGATTCAGATGATGGGATAAGGGATTCGGGAGAGAATCTCGACTTTTGATTTTTTTATCATTACTTGTATATTTCTTTTTGCTGCTTTTCTTCTGTAAACTCGTATTTTGATATATAAAATTTCGCAATAATAGTATTTAAACCCCTTTTTTTGCTCTTAATCTCTTCCCCATTTTGCACGTTTTGTACTTACACATGACATGGGCCCTAACAACCTTCCAAAAGACCAAAAAGCAGCATAATGATATTACATAATCGATCGACTGCGCGCTAAGTAGATTCGATTGTGCGCACAGCCGATTGACTGTATGATCAGTCGATTCGGCTCTGCAGTCATAATGTCTGAGTAAAACACTGATTTGAGGCTTATAAATACACATGCATCCCTCACACTTGTCCATACACAATTTCATTCTTCAAAAGTCAAAAAACATTTCTCAAGAAAGTGCTAAAATCCTATAAATCCTTCTCAAAAGCCTAACTGGTAATGAATGGATCAAACTTGGGAAATTTCATCCTTCATCCTTTAAAGCCATACAACACACCAAGCTTGATTATAGGTTTTTTAATTTTGTTGTCAAATTTTGGTGTTTAGAAGACCATGTCCTTAGATTCAATGGGCAAAAGCTGTGCCCTATGATTAAAGTGTTCTCTACCATTCTTGGAAGCCCCATGGATTCTTTTCATCCTATTGCTTTGTCGAGGCTTGATGATCCTTTTCCTGGCAAGTTGGTGGAACTTTTTAACATGCCCCCAGCTGAAGTATTTTCCCATTCTGTTGGTGAGCACATTATTCTTACTTCTTTAATCTCTTGTTGTGAAAAGAAAGAGAGAGGAATACCTGCTTGGATTCAGACGTTGGGCTTTTGCCTTTATGCCTAATTTCTACTGATTTTACCCGAGGGAGGGGCATATATCAGGATTACTGGCATCATTGATCAAATGGAGCATGGAGCAGATCTTATACTATCATTCTAGCTGAAACCATCATTAGGTTATATATGTACAAAATCCATCAACAATTTGGAGGCAGTCTCATTCTCTTATAGGTATACAACCAAATCTCCAAGTCCTTAATTTGTTTTTCTTAACTTTTGTCTAAGCCGCCCTTTAGAGTTTTCAAATTAGCTTTTCTTTTCTCTTTCTCTTTCTCTTTTCTTTTCTTTTTCTTTTCCTTTTCCTTTCTTTGTAGATTTGGTTATGCGGAAAGCTCTAGATACTGACCATTTCGAGGACCATTGATAAATACGACCAAAGCACGTGCATGTTCGATTAGTTGTTATCCTGCGGGATCATGATGATTGGATTCCTTGGATGAAAGGCATCCCTGATATAGTTTTTTGACCCTGTCCCTGGTGAAGAATAAGGCATATCACACTTAAGGTGTATGGCGATTGTGCACCTTTAATTGGATTGTACGCATCCACTTTCTACACACACCTTCGAGACTTTATCGTCAGTATGGGTAAAAGCGATGGAATTTGGAATTCCCTTATGAATTTGAAGACTTCCCATTCAAACAAGATTTCCTAGACAAGAAGGAGAGACTCTGGCCTCATCAGGACATAGAGCGCAACCTTGACTTCAAAGGCGATCTAATCAAAGATGACAATTACAAAGCTTGGGTCGAGCTTCGAATTATCACTTCTCTTGGATTTATGAGGTTCAAGAGGACTTGAGAGCTAGCTGTTGATTCTAAAGATATAGATGCAAATGCAAAGAAGAGGAGAAGATGAAAACATGCTTCTTTTTATATCTCAATGATTTTGTTTAGTACTTTAGCTTAGTTTTTCTTTTTAGTTAATGCGCAAGGTAATAAGCAGACATATGTATATTTAATAATAATTCTAAACAATTTATTCATTTAATGGAGGCTCAAATGGGTGCATTTTAATTTCTCATGATATATAACTTCTGTCATTAGCCAGTCTTTTCAGATTTTATAACTGATTATTTTCTCTTATTGCCCTAATTTTTGTCTGACCAACCCTTTTTGGGTTTTTCAATCAGCATGCTAGTTTTTCTATATTTTTATACATGGTATTTCTTGAGACGTTCCCAGTTGATTGGCTCAGAGAACTCATTTCCCTTAATATATGAGATCTTAGCAACACCTTTAGGCAGGATTTTCTTTACCAAGTATGGGCCTTCCCAATTAGGCTTGAACTTCCTTTTTGGGTTAAACACTGTAGGTCTTGTATGTTTCAACATTAAATCTCCGGCTCTAATCTTCCCTAGCTTTACTTTCTTTTTGAATGCTCTCGTTATCCGTGTCTAGTACAATTGGATGTGGTATATGGCTTTCATCCTCTTTTCATCAACTAGAGCCAACTGTTGGTACCGATCCTATAAACTAAAAAGTACAGAGTTTACTAGGTCTTTATGATTCCATATCATCTTTGAGAGTATTTTCTACCCAAGAATGTAGTAACTTTCATTATAGGGCTTTCCATATTTTCTCGATATCTAGATTCGGAAAAGGGATGCTGACAGATATATTTT
Source organism: Ricinus communis (assembly GCF_019578655.1). Classification (NCBI taxonomy): domain Eukaryota; kingdom Viridiplantae; phylum Streptophyta; class Magnoliopsida; order Malpighiales; family Euphorbiaceae; genus Ricinus; species Ricinus communis. The sequence goes on along the minus strand of NC_063263.1, from coordinate 966,468 downwards.
GATTTCTCATTATACAACTCTTGTCATCAACTAGTATTTTCAGATTTTCTAACTGATTATTTTCTCTCATTGCCTTGATTTTTGCCTGACCAGCCCTTTTTGAGTTTTTTTATCAGCAAGCTATTTTTCATTTTTATACATAGTATTTCTTAAGATGATCTAGGTTGATTGGCTCTGAGAACTCGTTTCTCTCCAGATTTGAGATTTTAGCGGCACCCTTAGGTGAGATTTCCTTTACCAAGTATGGGCCTTCCCATTTAGGCTTGAACTTCCCTCTTGGGTCAAATATAGTAGGTCTTATGTGTTTCAACATCAAATCCCCAACTCTGATCTTTCTTGGCTCCACTTTCTTATTGAATGCTCTGGCTATCCGTTTTTGATACAACTGCATATGATATAGTGTTCTCATCCTTCTTTTATCGATTAGAGCTAACTATTGATACCTCTGCTCAGCCTATTAGTACTCTGGTATTTTTGCCTCTAATACAATTCTCAAAGACTTCAACCCTAACTTAACTAGCAAGACTGCTTCAGTGTCATAAACCAAAGAATACAAAGTCTGCCCAGTCAACAATCACTGAGTAGTTCGATATCCCCAAAGTGCAAAGGGTAACTGAAATGACCAATCCGTATGATTCCATACCATCTTCGAGAATATTTTCTTTAAGTTCTTGTTAGCCGCTTCCACTGCTCCATTTGCCTAAGATATGTACGAAGAAGACATGTGATGCTCGATCTTGTACCGCTAACAAGTCTGTCTTTTTGCCCATGAACTGCACCCTATTATCTGTCACACCATGATGTGGGACTCCATATTTGCATATCAAATTCCTTTTATGAACTTAGCCATTTGTTCTTGCCCCCAGAGTAGTGAGTAACTCAGCCTCAACCCATTTGGAGAAATAGTCGATTGTCACTATTATGTATCTGGACAATTTGAAGGAGATTTTATTTCTCTCATAATATCGATACGTCAAGCTGCAAAAGGCCACGAAGATGTTAAGTTATATAGCTCAGTTAGAGGCACAAGACTCAGGTCACTATAAAGCTGGCACTCACGACATTTCCTTACTAAAAGCTATACAATCATTTTCCATCGTTAACTAGTAGTAGCCTTGACGCATGATCTTCTTAGTCAACACTATATCGTTCATATGAGACCCGCTTACTCCTTTGAGCATTTCTTCCATCACTACTTATGCTTCTGCCTTAGTAACACATCAAAGTTGGACACCTGAAGCCATTTTTTTGTACAACACTCCTTCATGGCTGAGATAACTTTTGGCATGTATCCGCAGCGCATATCTTTCCTCTATAGTTGCTTCCTCTGGTTACACCGTATCTTATATATATCTCTTCAGGTCATAGAACTATAGCTTCTCTTCTACTCCCATCTGAACTTGTATGACCCAATTTTCTTAATAACAGGATGCTCCTGACTTCACCAATGGCTTCATTAAAAGTTGTCAAGGATTGTCCTACATTGATGATAGGGTAGCTAGTGCATCCGCCATCTGATTCTCATCTCGAGGCAAGTGCATGAATGAACACTTATAAAAATTGTAAACCAAAGTCTTGAGGTAATTGACATATGGTTTCAATCTTTTCTCTTTTACATCCCATTCTTCATTAGCTTATTGGATCACTAGGATAGAATTCTCATAGACCATCAGTTGCCTTGCTCCTGCTACTACAACTGCTTCTAACCTAAATAAACATGCTTTATACTCTGCCATGTTATTAGTCAATTTGACGTCTAGTCTCTTAGCCAACGGTAGCATCTTTCCTTCTGGCATAATTAAAACTACTCCTAACCTTGCTCTTCTTACGTTCACAGTTCCATCGAAGTATATTTTCCACTCTTAAATCTCAATTGCCCCCAGATTCTCATTAGGGAACTCTAGATCCCAAGGGTTATCTCCTTCAATCGCATTCTGAGCTAAAAACTCCACTACAGCCCTACCTTTGACTACTTTCTTAGTGATGTGCTCGATGTTGAATTTTATTAGGAGCACTAACCATCTAGCCAGTTCTTTTTTTATAAAAGACGGAGCTTAAAACAAGTATTTTAGCGAGTCAATTTTCAAAATGCCTGCACCTTATAAGATTGAAAATAATGTTCCAGCTTCCTTGTAGCCTATATCATGGCTAGACACATCTTTTCTACGAGGTTATACTTTAACTTATAAGGCAACAACTTCTTATTGAGATAATAGACTGCATGCTCTATGTCATTTGGCCCACACTGCACCACCATTGCTCCTATGGCTTCCTCTTACAAGGCCAAGTATAGAATCAATGGTTTTCCATCCTTCTGTGGCTTTAGTACCAATGGCTTCATTAAATACTCTTTAACTTTATCAAAGGCTTGTTAACTTTGTTCATCCTGTACAACGGATTGGTATTTCCTCAAAAACTTGAAAATAGGATCACAAAACATTGTGAGCTTGAAAATGAACTTGCTAATATATGGCAAACGTCTTAGAAATCCTCTAACTTCTTTCTCGGTCTTTAGCGCTGGCATCTCAAATAGCCTTTACCTTGTCGGGATCAATCTATATTCCTTGTTGACTTACTATATGCCCCAACAACGTTTTTGACGTTACCCCAAATACACTCTTCTTTGGATTGAGCCTCAGGTTATACATTTCCACTCATCCTAAAAACTTATTAAGAGCTTGGAAGTGTCCTTTCCTTGTTTTAAATTTTACCACCGTGTCATCTACGTATACCTCCACCTTCTTGTGCATCATATCATAAAACAAGGTGATAACCGCTCTTTAATAAGTTGCCCCCGCATTCTTTAGCCCAAAGGGCATAATCTAATAATAGTATATCCCTCATTCAGTTATGAATGATGTTTTTAACTTATCTACTACTGCCATCATGATCTGGTTGTATCTCGAGAAACCATTAATGAAGGAATACATAGAACTTGAAGCTGCACTGTCAACTATGATATCTATGTGAGGAAGAGAAAAATCATTCTTAGGGCATGCCTTATTTAGATCCTGATAATCAATGCACATTCTTACTTTAACATCCTTATTCGGGACCAAGATGATGTTCGCTAAACATTCAAGATAGTCGACTACGTCGAAAAAATTAGCTTTCAACTAGGACGATGTTCGCTAAACATTCAAGATTTATGTCGAGGAAATTAGCTTTCACCTGCTTAGCAACTTCTTTCTGAATCTTCTCTACCCATTCGAGCCTTAACTTTCTCGTTTTCTATTTGATTGGCTTAATGTGCGGATAAGTTGGGATGTGGTACTCTATTATCTTTCTATAACATTGGCATGTCATCGTAGGACCAAGCAAATACTTCTTTCCTTTTTTCCATAATTTTTTCTTACTCTCTTCTCTCTTCAGGAGTTATATCATGAGTTATCGCAATGTTCCTTGAGTTTTTATTTGTGCCTAAATTATATGAGCCAATTTGTATAAAATTGATGTTAAACATGCACATGTCATGATTATCAAAATGCACACTTCCATCAAGAAAAACATCGCATAATTAAGCAGAATTATCATTCATATAATTAATATTTGAAAAAAAAAAGAAACATTATCCTCATAAAGATCGAGCATTATTATATAATCATAAAATAAATCAATGATTTGCCTCTCTATTAGGGCATCTAGCTTTTTTTGACTCAGCTTCTCAAGTGGAGTGGCGAATTCTTCTAGCTTTAGCTCCTCAATTTTGGTGGTGATCTTCTCATAGACCTCATTGATGCTTAACTCAACCATCCTATTGACGATCAGACTTTTGAATATTTCAGATCTTGGCACCTTAATCCCAGCTATTATAATAGGTTCAGGCTCCCCAGAGTAAGTGTTGTACTCTTGGAAAAATACATCATTTAGAGTTTTACCTTTTGTTTTGCCCTTATCTTCATCCTCATGATAACCCAGCCTGTGCCGAGTTTTCTAACCCTTAAAATTCGGCAGCTCTGCAATACCTTACTGGTTATTCCCTAGCCCCATTCCAAGCATAAAATCTATCTTCTTGAACATACTAGCTATTTTAGGATCCATGTAGTCCTCATAGAGAACGACTTGGAATCCAGTGGGGCCTCAAACCCTTACACAACTTCTTGAATAGCCGAGACAACATTACCACCTTCAGCATTAATAGTCACTATTTTCGCCTTCATGAGAGAACTTGACCTTCTGATGTACATTAGAAGGCACTCCTTTTAGGGCATGGAACCATGGCCTACCCAATATTAGTGCAAAGGCTATTGGGATGTCCAAGATAGTGAATTCCACCCAAGATTCGATTAGACCCTTATTCACTAATGCTGAGAATGTTCCTTCTACATCTCTCTTCATTTCGTCATAGGCTCTTATCACCATATCTGATGGCTTCAGATCTTTCATAGTCATCCCTAGTTTAGAAAGTATGTGAGAAGAATATGCATTGATGGTTGACTCATCATCTACCATCACACATGTGGTCCTTTTTCCCTTAACCTTTGTTGCTATATAAAGAGCCTTGTTATAGTCTTTTCCCTCAAGTGGTAAGTTTTTATCCGAGAAAGTGATCATCTTGGTGGTCTTTTCAGTTACTGTTTTAATCATTTCCTCGGAGGTAGCTGTTGTGCTAATGCTTATACTAGACAAGGCCCGAATTAGAGCCTTTTTGTGATGTAATGAGTGCATTAGCAGCTCCCAGATATCAGTTGTCTTCTTTTCTTGTTTCAGCTATTCTAGTAACCCACTAACCTCTTCAGGAGCTTTCTTGACCTGCTTCAGTTCTTGAACCCATATGTCCTTACTTTAACCCACCAGCCCAACTTCTTTGTTAGAGTTGTTGTTTGTCTAGATTTCTTTTTGCCCTAGTGTCTTGAACCTCATACTCATCTCTGGAACTGTACCAGATGTCTATAGCTATGATCGACTTCTTTTCTCCTTTCTTCCAAACCTCTAGAAAACGAGGCTCACAAGCTACCTCATTCTTTGACCCCCAGCCACTTGGCACAAGATCCTCGATTCGGATGTCAGGCAAAGGAGGCTTTGAATAGCGGACCTTGAAATCAAATTTTCTTGAGGGATGTCCCAATAAGTCCTCACATCCATATTGAGAGATTTGCTCAATTTGCCATTCCCCACAGTCAATCAAGTCATGAACCTCATGCTTGAGATGGTTACAATGGTCAGTTAAATAACTGAAAGCTTGGTGATACTCCCAATACTGACCATTGTGAGGCTTAGGATGGTTCCTTGGCGATGGAGGTTTGAGTTTCCAGCTCCATTTTAAGTGACGAAACACCATAGATAGTGGTGCCCCCAGCTCGGTGAAGGTTATTTATAGGCTATCTGATTTGGTTTCTAGTTATGGCTCAGGTTGAGGTATGTCTTCGAAAGAGTACATGAATTCCTCCTCACTAAAGTCAGAGGTGATCATGGACACTTGGTTTACCGATAATGTATTGTTGTAGTTCGATAAGGAGTTTCTTCTAGTACTGGACTGGTCTAATCAGTAAGCTTTCAGCATCAATGAGGTCTTGAATATATTTCAGCCCAATATAGTTGTCTGTGTGGTGGCCGAGTCCTTGGTGGAATTTGCAGTAGATGTTGGGTTTGTAGCCAAGTGCAGTTGGGTTCGGTGGGTTTTTAGGGTGCTTCGTTGGGGCATGCCATTCTGCACTAACCTCTCAAAGATCTTTGAGAGAGGTTTCTTGAATTTGGAGAACTTCCTTGGTTACTAGATAGCATTTACATCCAGAGTTCTACTCTTTCCAGCCTAATAATTCGGCATTCCGCCGGTTTGTGTAATCTTTCTTCTGCCATTCTCTATTTTCTCGACTTGAAGCCCATCATCATATAAGTCCATGAAATTCTTCGGAATCATCATTTGAAACCTTTCGATCCAACCAAGAAGAAAATTTCGGATCACCATACGAACTTGGTCCTATTCAGAAGGCTTGTTCTTTATCAACCCAGCCTTATTTCTCCACCTAATTAATAAATTGGAGAATGACTCATTCAATTTCTGCTTAGTAGACTTAAGATCTCTAATCGAGACTTCCAATTAAGTATTATAGTCATATTATTTAATAAAATAATTACACAGATTGCGCCATTCAGCTTTGGTGGATTTTTCTAGACTATGATACTAGTTCACAGCAAGTCCTTCTAGTGATAGTATAAATAGCTTGACAATTTGGGTTATACTCGGCTATGTAGTTCCCATGATGGTTATATATTACTTTAGATGAACATTTGGATCACTAGTTCTATTAAACTTGTTCATCTCAGGCATCATGAACTTTGCTGGCAGCTTATCCTTACCGGTCAACACTAATTCCTCAAAATCATAGGTTGGGTCCAATCCTTTGATTTCTAGCATGCCTTGCATCTTATTAAGCCTAGCACTTAAGCCACTTATAGCTTCATTAGTGGCAATGGTTATTTTCCTCTTAGCTTGGTCCAACACGTATTCGTTAAAATCCTAAAATTCTAAAGCACTCCTCTTTCTCAAGATAGCGGCAGCAGTCTATTACAATTGCAACTAGGTTAATGGCAGTTGGGGAATTAGTCGATGCAATTGGAGCAGTAGTGGAGCTTAGTTCGCAGACATCTTGCCAAAAGCTGTTGGAGTTCCTCTCATATCACACCCCTCATATCGTCGATAACAGCATTCTTGAGGATCTCAACATCTTGCTCGTTAGCTCTTTCATTGGTCATTTCAGATGTAGCTTCGGTCTCACTTGTGGAAGCTTGATGTCTTGGCTTTTCAAGGAGCTCTAAGACAGTTGTATCCTCTCCAGCCTTCCACTATCTTGTCTCCTCCAGCCCAAAGAAGTTCTATATGGCTAAAAATAAAATTGGTTAGTATAATGCGTATAGTGCATGAGATGCATGATGCACGTGCTATGCACAATGACAAAAAAATGGGTTAGCATACATGTCAATATACAAAGTATCCTTCTAACCTTATTACTCCCCCACACGATTCATGGTGAGTCTTTCTTCCCTAGTATTTTAGGTTTGGGCTTCTTACCAATAGGGATAGTAGGCCCAATGTGCATGTCATAACCTGTCAAAAGTATATTTAAAATAAACAAGCAATATTTCTCAGTATAAATATAAAGCTTGCATATTTTAGGCTTGGGGCTTAATTCTAAATAATTTTAGGCAAAGACTTTTCAATATTATGGGCTTAACTACTTATAGGGAGAGACATTTTGGATAGCAAGCATCAAGGTTCTTAAGGGAGGTTACTACTATCATTACCATGAGTTGAGTCTTGGATAAGGATAAAAGGCTCCTACAAGTAAAAAGTGCTCTTCATTGGCTCATCTCCCCACTCAAAGGTCCATGCAACGAAGAAAATTCACTTGTTAGTTATGAGTGATTGTTAGCCAGTGTCGCTATTCTAGGATTCGAGTGGAACCAAAGAACCACTAACCGATACCATTAAGGCTATAGGGACCAAAGTGTATTATGTGTGAAAGTGTAGTGATGCAAGAACTACCAGTTAAATAATAAAATTAAAGACATACATATACTAGAATTAGCTTCTCTTAACCCTAGTAGAGTCACCACTATGGGCGGCAATTTCTAGCACGTATCCAAGTGTCTCTAGCGACTGTGACACTATAACTCTTTTCAACCTAATCTAGAATATGATAACTAGTCATAAAGACTAGCGGGGAGATGGGAGTCACCACCTGGGTAACTAGAACACTTTTACTAATGAGTGACATTTTTCGATTCCTTAGGAAGCTTTCGCCACAATCTAGAAATCGTCCAAAAGTCAACTTCCTTATTTGTGTATATTTGTCTTTAATTTTATTTTTAAATGGGTTATTCCTTATAAATACAGCATAATATATTTCTACATATCAAGCACTACATCATGTGAGGTTCCCCTAAGTTTAGCCCATTTTATTAATCCTCAGGTCATGTTTGAAGTTATTAACCTAATTTACTAGACAATTATGTATAAGGCCCGCCTAATCTAGTCTAATTATGAATTATGTTTAATTACCAAGCCTTTTAAACCTAATTGACTACTTTTTATGGAGACTCCAATTCAGTGACCCTAGATCTACATGGTCCAATTTAACCTAATTAAGCATGGCAAAGCCTATTAAGTCTTATGTGGATTTTAATTAAAGCTCAATTACCACCTTAATTAAGCAAATAGACTATATAATTTTTATGTCAGGTCCAATTTTAAGGCCTAAGTCTATCTGTCCAATTTTAATTAGGCAATCGTGTAGCATGTATTTGGGCATCCATCATAGATATATAGCAAAAATAAAAGGGCAGGAAATAAATATAACTATTACAACCTACCTACAACTTAAAATACATTAAGAAAACCCTAAAAACTACGTCACAACTCAAAAAACTACCAAAATACATCGAAAACTCAAAAATCTACATAATTATGTCCAAAGCCGATCGGCTCAGGGTGAAGAGTTGATTAGCTATGGAGGCTTAAAGGGGATTTCCTGCGGTCTTTTCTTAATTTTCGTGCTCATAACTTATTTTTTCATGCATAGACGGAAAATAATTAGGTTAGAACAGGTATAATTGACAAAAAGAGAAATATAACCTAATTATCCAATCAGATTTAAAATCTAATCAAATAAGTTCAAAATCTTAGGTGTTCTTATTATCAAATTCAAAACTCAATAAAATCAGCATATTCAATAAAATATTTATAATATAATTTGTGAACTATGTAGAATAATCATTTAAATAACGTTCGCAATATGTTTCCATAAAAAATGAGAAATTGAAGCAATTGGAAGAGAGATGTTAATGATGTTGATGATGTTGATGTAGCGGAATTCTCATGTTATTACCATTAGTCGTTGTTTTGTGAGTCTCAGGAGATGAGGAAGTTGTTAAATCAAAGAGAGGATGAGAATACAATTCTGCCTTTTTTGGAACTTCAAAAAGTTTTTGTTGATCTTTTTATGGGTTTCCTAATTTAAGAGTTCTTTCTTAGTAGGTTGCCCAGGATTTTTTTTCTATATACATTAATATTTTTTGTTAATAATTAATGAGTGTAGCTCGATGTCTGTTGCTAGCTCTAAACTCAGGCCATACTCTTGTATTTATAGGAGTAGGGTTATGAAACCCTAGAGGATGTTGATAATTATTGACTTATTAAAATAGTCTTGTGATTATCTCTCCTTATTAGATTAATATTAAATAAAAAGGGATTTTATTTTCAATTTCAAACAATTATCATCAGCAACCATTTAAATGTCCTAATAATTATCATAAATATCTTATAGGAGCTTATTTTTACCAATTTTGACATTTTAGGTCGAAAATACAATATAAAACGATATGAAAATTCAAAAAAATAGTTAGTCAGCCCGTGTAGAGCCAATCGGCTCTATGCTAAGTCGATCAGCTCTGTGTAGAGCCGATTGGCTCCAAGGATCAAAAGTTCTAGAAACTTTGATAATTTGGTCCTTGAATTTATGAAAATTATCGTTTTACCCTTCATACTTTTTTTTTTGTCAATGAGGTCTAAATTAATTATAGAAAAATAATTTTAAATCTAATTAATCTGATCCTTCTCTCGAGTTCACCCCTTCTCAATCTCCGAAACTCGAGAAAGACATTAATTTTCATCATCAAATTTTCATAACTTTCTCGATATCTAGATTTGAAAAATGGATATTGACACCGAAACTTTTAATTCTCTTTGAGAATTATAGTTAGATCGAATACGAACTTCAAGCAAAGATATGAAGTATAAAAGGAAAAACAAAAGAACTTGATTAAGTTTTTGAACAAAACAATAGCCAACAATTTGAAAGGAGAAGTAGAATGAAGACAATACTAAGACCAAAACCAAAGCATCAACCCAAATCACATAGCTGAAGCAAGTACAGTGAATAGAGACGAGAGTAATTTGTATCAACTACGCAGTAACTGAAAGTCATTTCCTATATCATCTTTAGTCACAAATTCCTCCATGTCTATGGCTTCCAGAGAATGGTGGTTTCAGCAATCATTGAAGTCACAATATATGGATCCATGTTTGATGATGGCCTCCTATCTTCAAAATAACCTGCCAGTCATGACCAGACACAAGAAATAAAAATCAATTATTGTGTAATTTTATTGTCCGTCTTGTTTTTAACTTCAGGCTAAACAGAAAATTCTAGGAGGTAATTTAATTCGTGAAAAAGAGGCTAGGAGTGGAAATGAAAAATTTAGTGATTCTCATTTTTCATGTTTGGTTTGTCAGAAATATTATGAAATCGAAAGAAAATTCTTACATCAATGAACATTACTTATTTCCTAATCTCTAAGGGAGAGAAATGAACTCATTTCCATAAAAACCAAGTAAAATCAATTATAAATAATTAAGCAATTAAGTTATTTTATATTTTTGTTGCATGCAATAGTAGTAAACAAGTTGAGCATTATTATTTTTCTAACAATTATTAAACATTATTATTGGTGGTGTCGACGACAAATGGTACTCCACTTCGTTATAAATTGAAATAAACAAAATATAAAAGATAATTATTTCTGTTTCTGTAACTTCTATTTTCAGTTCCTATTGTTGACTTTAAACGTGTCCTAGGTGATTTCAGGTTAACACTTGTGCAACAATGAAATGAAGTTTGTTTCAGGAAGATGTGTAATGGTTAAAGAAAGTGCTTGAGCTTACCTTTTCCATTTTTCTCAGTATCACGGCCAACACGGACAGAAGCTCCCCTATTCGCAACTCCCTGCTAGAGTTATGCAAATCGCTATAAGTCAAATATCGAGATGGAAGGGATAAACAAGTTTCAGTTGGAAAGAAAAGAAAAAAGTTAAATAAATGAAGCAGCTATGGTCTACCCAGGAGAAAGTGTTGATATCAGCAGTCTCATGTCGACCTGTCAATCTTCTCTCATTGCCTTTTCCATAGGCAGCTATATGCTCCTTGTGACGTTGACCCAGTTTCTCAATAGCCTTCTTGATAACATCAATTCCACCATCACTTCTCATGGACTTGGTACTGAGAGGAAATTATCAAAGCCAAACCATGAGAGACATGCACTCACTATGTGCACGTTCAAGTCATAAAGAATCGACCACTGGGCCTTTGGCTCAGTGAGAGAGCTCTATGGAGCTGGATGGAAAGGCTCGGGTCCGGCCCATTTTCCCTTCCCAATGCTCAGAAAATGTCATCTATGTATATTTTTATTTCCACATGGCATGGAGTTATGAAAGTTTTGGTTCAATCACATTCATGCACATACCTGAAGTTGGTGTGTGCACCGGCTCCATTCCAGTCACCCTGGTAGTCAATTAAAACAAGTGAATCTATAATTTGGTTTTGCTAAAGAAGAAACAATGCAAAGGTATTAACGGACCTGAATTGGTTTTGGGTCAAAAGTAAGGATGACCCCTGCAATTTCAGTGATTCGCTGTTTGAACAAGGTGGAATTAATAGGTTAGCACAATTTAGTAGCAAAACTAGAATATAAGATGATAGTTCTATAAGCATATATATATATATATATATATATACCTCAAGAATGTAACGAGCCATCCATAATTCATCACTGGCTGAAATACCGACAGCAGGGCCAACTTGAAATTCCCACTGCAAAAGTATGTAAAGAGAGAACACACCAGTCAAATAAGTTATAGTTAAAAAGGGCTCCTAAAATGGGAATGTAGCTCATCAGAATGAAGATGAAAGCAATACCTGGCCAGGCATAACTTCACCATTGATGCCACTGATACTGATGCCAGCAAATAAGCATGCCTTGAAGTGGGAGTCTACTATATTCCGGCCAAAGGCTTTGTCAGCTCCTACTCCACAGTAGTAGGGACCCTGAATCGTAACATATATACATATACTGTAAGATAGTTCATGCTACGAGTCAGTTATCCATATTAGTGATATTGAAATTATCTCCAGTTGTGAACTCAAACAGAAAAAATAACATATGATTTTACAGGCTTTATATGTTCAAACCTGAGGGCTTGGAAAGCCACCAACTGGCCATCCGATAGGCCACTTCACATCCTTCTGAAGAAGAGTATACTCTTGCTCAATCCCATACCTGACCACATGATAGAAAGATTAGCCACCATTATCCTTAATTTACTTTTCTCTTTTAAATTAAAAAATCATGCAAGTGAGAGAGTTTTATTGATTAATCACATACAAGCATATGAACAACTAATTGTTTTAAAACAACTTATTAAGCAGTGGAGTTGGTCACGATGGCTAAACCTAACACTTAACAGTGTTACAAAAGGGCTGACTGTATTTTGCACTTGGGTAGGTAAATGAGAGCAAGCTATTTTTAAAATATGGATTACTTTATTTTCCAATTCGTAAAACGTTTCGAGTTTGATTTATTGTTTTAATGTTTGTATTAATTTAAAAATATTTAATAATCCAAATTTGAACTTATATTTAAACTTATTAAAAATTCAAAGCAAATTTAAGAGAACAATGCTTAGCCTAGCTAATAAGATTGCTCATGAGATGGCTAGGGCGTCTTATTTACATGTTGGTCTTTTGTTCTTTTTTTATTCCTCCATGTTTACAGGAGTTATTGTATGCTGAGAGCTGTTTGGATTATTAATAAAGCTTTATTTTTCCTTTTTAAAAAGCCAAATGCTTAGCCTAGTATTTTATTAATATAATAGAAAAATTTATTTTTATATTTAAATATATGATAATAACTTTTAAGATTTATTTTATGGAACATTAATTTTTTTATTTTGTTTTCAATGGAATAAGATACTTTATCTAGTTTTTTAGAGTTTCTTTTTCTATTCATTTTGAGTTGATTACTGTTTGTTTAATTACTTTAAAAGTTAGTAAAATCTATATTACTTCAAGTTATTTTTATTTTTATAATGAAAAACAAGTTTAAAAATTAAAAATATTTAGATTTTAAATCATTTAAATTTAAATTAAATTGGACTCATTCTTTAAATCGTATGATCTTGTTTAAAGTGTTTAAAGTCGAATCAATTTTTATTACTGATATAATTTCATAAGATGAATCTAAATAATGACATATTAAGTTGGAACATATTTATTTTCTTTTACTCTTTTTAATTTTGAAATTACTTTCAAACAAAAAATTTAGTTCCAAAAAATTTAATAAATCAGTTAGCGAAAAAATAATAAAATTATTTATTAAGTTAAAAAATCCTAAACATATTCCTTTATCACCTCGCAGCAATTCCAACTATACCTCAAAATGCATTTGCTTTGTTGTTTGCAAGTATTCCCAATTGTTGAAACAAAAAGAGAAGTCTCAACCGTACATTTGATTAATACTTAAAATTTATTTCTCAATAATTACAAATAATTATACTATTGTAAAACTTTATACGAATACTATCAAAATTATCCATAGACCAAAGAAGATCCTTATTGCAAAGAAAAGGAACATAGCAGAAACCATTTCATTAATAATCTACACATTTTTGCATACCTTAAAAATAATTCATAAATATGATTATACGTTTTTTATTTTTAAACAAATAGAAAGCAAACTCAAATTACAAAATTTTTACTTTTAGCAACATTGTCGCATTGCAGTTGCAAAGGCACCTTCTTTTTTAAATAAAAAATAATTATTTTAAGGGATAATTACTATTTATTCCTTGTGACTTTCTATATTATAATAGTTGCCTTCTAATATTTAAAAAAAAAATATTTTTATTTTTTATATTTTATAATTTTAAATTAAAAATTCATTCCATCAAAATTTTCATTAGAAAAATCGTTAATTATTATTTTTAGTTTTGTATTATTTACACCTTGATTTTTTTGTGTAATATACAAATTGCCCCCTATATTTTATTTATTATATTAAAATCCCTTTGCATTTTAAAAATCAATATGATTAAAGAACTAAATTGATAAAAAAATTATAATTTGATCCTCAAACTTCTTATCAAAGTTACAATTCTACTATAACAAAATTAATAATAATAATGATATCTATTTTATTTTAATAATTTAGAATTAAATTTATGAATTTTTAATATTTTAATTAATATATTTACTTTTTAAGATATTTAGATTTTATTAAAATTTAATTTATGCTAAAAATTAGAGTAATTAAAGAATATTAGTTCATTATTTTTATATAGCACTAATATTGAATTTTTTACATAAAATCAAACCTGGTTAACAGATTTAACGGAAATTCTGATAGAAAATACATTTAGTATAAAATTATAAATAAAAAAATAAAAAATATATATTTTTTAAATATTTAAAAATAATTAGTACAATATAAAAACATAGGGGGTGAATAGTAATTACATCTTATTTTAAAAAAGAATAGGTAAATTGATATTTTTAAAAAATTAATTTGAATCAGGGTATAAAAAATACGAAAAAACTTATTAATTAAGAAACCTCTAAATCTATTTTTAACACACTCATCAACATTTCAAGCAGGTCCTTCAATAATTCATGCGTCTATAGTCAATGCACCTCGCAAGTATCCAAAATCTTTCAGGTTTCACATGTCGGTTAAAGGGTCCAATCATTTAATACATTAACCATTACTTTTTGGTATATATGGTTAAATCTCTTATATTTAATATTTAGTATATTAAAATTTATTAATTAATATGAACTTTATACCTCATGGAATGATTAAATAATTTCATTATTTAATAATTAATAAAAGTTAAAAGATTTTATGTAATAATTGACTATTAGAAAGAATATTTAAAAAGAATATTAGTTATCTATATATTTTTTTGAATTTGTCACTTTGACATTTATGATTTATTTTCTTTTAATTTTTTTATTTAGTAATTTAGAATATTTTAAAATGTGTTAAATAAAACTTTTACGAATGATAAAGTACTATTTTAAAATTTTTTAATGTGAATGCATATTTAAAATTTGAATTCATAATTTTAGTTAAATTAGAAAAAACTCTAATCGTATATCTCTTTTAACTAAATCTAAAATTTTAGAAGTTATTAGTATAAATAAATGTAAAATTTACTAAATACAAGTAAAAATTTTCTTATATTGGCCACCAGAAAATTTAAAGTAAAATTATATTCTGTATTAAATGAGTCGATCTACCTAAACTTCTTAATTTATGTGCTATATAGAGTTAAAACGCAATGCTTGAGGTTGATAGTGAAATTATTTTAGAGTATATTTCTTTTATGACAATCATTTGTTAATTAAATATTTAACTCGCATTCTTGTATGTATTATATATAAAATTTATTAATTTTAAAATTTATATGTAAATATATATATATATATATATATATATATATATATATATATATATATATATATCTCATAATGAGAGTGTTAGAATATTTTTAATGCACTTTTATATTTATCAAATATTTTATTTTAAAGTGATATCAAAAATAATATTTTAATTATTTTTTATTTTTAAATGTAAAATAGAGAGTCAATATGATTTTATATATAGAAAGTCAAATTTCAATCTACACTCTATATTTAATAAATATATTACAAGTTTCTATACTTTTAATTTCATTTGTATTTATAATTTTATTTTTTTTATTACTAAAAAATAAAATAAAAAAGAAACAAATATTATAACTATTAATGCTTATAAAAATAAAAATAAGATAAAAAAATAAAATATGAAGAATTTATTGGATTTTAAATAAAAATTTTATTTTTGATAATTAAATGCTCTTATTATAAAAATTTTATTTTTAAAATAAAGAACATTTACTATAACAAATATTACCATGGCTCCTCAGCGGCAATATCAGGGTGGCTAAAGATTTTGGCAGCATTGAACCTTTTGTTGGTAGGAAGAGGGTCGCCTGCTGGTGTGTACGAATCGCACATCACCTATGATTATTGTCAAATAGAGAGGAAATAGATAATATAAATAGAAAATCATTACTGCCCTTCTCTTTATATCTTGCAAAATAATATCTTACAAAGAAGAATTACAAGAGTTAATAGTAGATCAAACAAGTAATTACCAGGATGTTGTTTCCTCTTCTGAAGGGATCTTTAAAGATAGCTTGCGGGCTGATTCAGTCACTAAATAAAGTAAGAACACTAAAAAAATGGTGCAGTTTGGACTTAATTTTAGTAAAATTAGTCCAGTTTGAGTAAAATTTTAGCAAATTTATTAATTTAGCTAAAATTAAACTGACATGAGTGATGTCATTTTAATTAGGTTAGCCAGTTTTTTGAAAGTCTACATGAGTGCACGCTAATTTAATTTTTAACTAAATAAATAAATACCCAAAATTGCACCTAATTCACCAAATCCGATTATTTGATCAGAAAAACCTCAAAACTTATTAGGCTGAAAAGAAATTCAAGCAAGCCAGCAGGTTCCTTCATGGCCTGGCCAGAGATCAAGAAAGAAAGATCTGAACAATTATGGGTCTATATTACATACTACAATATGACTTCACTGTTATCACCAGTGGCTTGGTCTGTGCTAGAACCATCATAGTTCCATTTGGGAAGCTTTGATGGATCACTCACTGGTCCTGGCAGAGTCTGCATTGTAACACATAGCACGTACAAATCAAACTGATTAACACCACAGACACACACACACATAAAGAAAGAAAAGTATGTGCTGCCCAGATTATAAAGTGATATTATAAGAACCCTAAAAGGGACAAAAAAAGAAAGGGTAATCTAGAGTGAGAAAAGACCACCCTTGATTTGCTCCTCAAGTCCAGACCAGATCCACCAATCCTATAACATAAAATAAAATAAATAAATACCAGATAAAAGAATTGTATTAAAGTGAGGCATATTGAAAGTGCCATATGTATAATGTATACCATATGTATTCGGCTATGATCTTGTCTGTGGAATCAGAGAGATTGATGTTGATCAGATCGGCAAGGAGAGACATGGCTATGCTTGCAGTTGCAGTGACAGATTTTACAGAGAGAAAGGAAGAGAGAGATAGAGTTTGGGTGGCAGAGGAAAAGAATGTTTGGTTTAGCGGGAGATTAAATAGCGGGAGAGGTAGTCAACAGTCACTGCTACTGCCTGATCTCTTTCCAAGAAATAAGGAAGAGAAGGAAATAAATATGTGACGTTATCAAGATCCAGAAGATTCCAAAACCAAGAATCTGCGAGTGCAATATAAAGGACTCGTTTGTATTGCGAGTCTGTTTTGTATGGATATTCACAGAACCACAGCTTTCCTGTTTTTAAAGTCTCCTTCAACAAACACTTTTACATTTAGCTCAATTCGTAAAGGAAGAATTTGCTCTTCATAGGTTGAGGTTCTAAGTTTAAATTTTGTTTTTTAATTCTAGGGTGTCTTAATCTAATTTTTCTTTAATGCATTTATATATTTATTTTAAAAAAATTACAGAATTTAGGTTAAATTTATATAAATATTTTAATATGCAACTTTTATACTAATTTACATACTAAAATATTTTTATATTTCTAAAAGAAAAAATTTTACATAAATTAATTTAAATTTTATAAATTTTTTATTCAATAAACACGTAAAAGTATTGAAATTCATTATAAACTATGGCATCCTGATTATCGTCTAATTTTTGTAAATATGTTTAAATAAATTATCATTTTTGTAACATATAAAAAAATGACCATTTTTTATTATATAACTCTCAATATATTAAGCTTTTTACAAATGAAAGAAAAAATAAAAAAGAAATTACACTTTATACACTTTTTTTTTAGAAATTGTTATAAAAACACTTCGTACTTTACTTCATTATAATTTTACGTTTTTGACTTAGTTTTGTACGCTTTTTTTTCTTTTCCTTTCATTTCTAATCTGTTTGCTGTCTTTCTCTTTCTTTTGTGGATCTAGGAGAAAGATCTCACTTTTTCTTGTATCTAGATGCAAAATTACTCATTCTTTAGTCGCTTACAACTAGCTTAATTTTGTTAAAATAGACAAATTAAAGAAAATAAGTGATGTACATAAAAACACACATCTAAATGGGGTTTTTAAGATTGATTTTATGGACATTTAGATGTGAATTGGTCCTAACACTCACCCTATGCGTCTGTTTGTTTGCATTAGGTCCAAAAGAAGTCAAAGGATGATAAAGGGAAGAATTGGAGCATAATTAGACGCCGAAGCTGCCGAAACAAGCTAAGTACGAGCATGAGAAAGCTGAACATGGCCGTGTTGGTTTCAACACTGGCCGTGTTCCCAACACGGGCACCAACACTGCCGTGTCAAAATCAAAGAAGAAGAAGTTTTTAGGGAGCACGGCCACGACCCGCAGTAACACACCTAAACCATGTTCCCAAGCAAGTTAATATGGCCGTGTTGGCAACGGGGAATTAATTAAAAGAATGAAGAGAGAAAAAAAAAAGAGAGCGGGGGAGAACGTCCCAAACCCTAATTTTTCTCTCTCTAAGGGTTTTCTGAGCTGGAACCAAGGGAAAAGGAGACTTGGATCAAGGTTGCAATCGGATTCCCTTCAAGATTGAAGATTGGGCGAGGTTCATTGATTGGTTTTCAAATTGAGCAAGAGGAACAAGAATCGATTCAATTCGAGCAAGAGGAATTGGGGCTGTTTATTCTCATATAAGGGTATAATCAGGTTTTCTCTACCTTTACTCATTGTTGTAATTGAATTCTTGTGGATTTTGATAATGAACATGATTAGCTAGATTGATTAAATCCATTGGGATTTCTTTACTATGTTGGCTTAGTATTATATTGTTGGATTGTTTGGGTTAGTTTTGTATTCTTTTTGCTTTCAGTATTAATAAGATAATGCATTATTTATGAGACGTTGTGAATTGTGTGTTTAGATTGCTTTGTGTGATTGAGAAGTCCATTTGGTAATTGGAATTTTGAATAGCAAAAACTGGTTAATAATCGCTTAGAGATAAGGATAATTAACTAGTCGGATTAAGAATTAACAAAGCTTAATAGAGGCGAATTAAAGCTTAATGCTAATTTAAGAATCAATTGTTAGGAAGAGATTCCAACTTTAGGTTATTAGGTTTAGGAATTCGGTTATCTCGAGAGAGAAACCGAATTCGGTTAAGAATTCGTCCACGGGTAGCATAATTAGACTCACCAATCCTTTATCTTTTGTTTGATTGCCAACTAGTTTAGGTTCCCTTAGGGTTTGCTTTCTTGTCTTGGTTATTTTATTTATCAATTACTCCTGCATCTCCCTTAGAACTTAGCTTGTAGCTATTAGTTAGTTTAGAAATTATTCATCACTCATTTTAGGTTAATATAACAAAGAACAAAGGAGTAACTCTGAGCTTTCATTTTCCCGAGGAATACGACCTTGATACTCGCTATTAGTGCTAGACTGCATCGATAGGTACACTGCCTTAGATTGTAGCTAACACAAGTAGCACACATTAATAAGAAATCAAAGAAAAGAAAAAGGAGAATCAAAAATAAAAAAGGGCAAAGTCGTTAACATTGAAGAAAGAGAATAAGGGCAATCAAGAGAGTTATGGTAGAGCCTTGTTATACTTTAAAAGCTATTTTTTATCCTCTCAAATCGCTTGTTTTTAAAGTGACTTCTTTTTCTTCTTCAATGGACTTCAAAATCAATACATTTTAGATGATCTGATGGGTCTAATGTTGGGCACATAATGGAGTTGCATTAATCTTGATATAACAAAAAGATTTGTCAAAATAAAAAAAGAAAAGTTAAAAAATTGTTATGAGAGAAAATAAGTAGATCAAATTCGGGTATTTTTTAACACAAGAATAAAATAAATATGCAATGCCATTGTGTGTTGGTGCAAGTAGTTGTTGGGCATTCTCAATAGTAGCTGCAGTAGAAGGCATTAACAAGATAGTAACAGGGAAGCTAATATCTTTATCAGACCAAGAACTCGTAGACTGTGACAGGTCATACAATGCAGGTTGCAATGGAGATTTGGTGGACAATGCTTTCCAATTCATCATCAACAATGGTGGCATTGACACCGATAAAGACTATCCATATCAAGCTGTTGACGGCAAACGTGACATGACCAAGGTACTTCAAGTATATATAATCAAAGCCCATTAGTCACTTTTAGTATTTTTATGGATAAATTGCCCAGCTGGTACCAATCCCTTGGAACATATTTTAAATTGATACTAATATTTTAATTTAAATCTAATTGGTATCTAAATTACACGAAAGTATATTAATTTAGGACAGCTCTCCAATTTCCGGCCAATTGATATTGATTTGAATCTGAGGAGGTATATTTCATTTATTTTTCCACCTTAGTATGTGCCATGTCATAAAAGTTAGTCCAGTCAGCCGTCGGGCCCACTCCCTAACTTCCCCTAAATTAAAACTAAATTTCCCTAAATTGAACTCTATTACTAAGTCTATATAACTGAAGCTAAAACATCATTATTACCCTCAATCTCTCCTTCTCACCTCGTGTTTTTTTTCGGAATACTCAATTTCTCTAATCCAACTTACTTGTTATCGATTGTTACCTCTAATTTGGGTTGCACATTGTTACCAGGGTATTGAGAGCACGTTGTGGTTAGTATCGTACATATCAGCATGTCTCTTGAATGGAGGAGAAGAGAAAAAGGCGAAAGGCAACCCTTATACTGTAAGTCATATAACTTGCATTTTATATAGTAGTTTAGCTTTCGTTAAAGTATTGGTGCATTTTGTTCTTCTGTTTTGTATATTGCATTTTGATGGTTTTATTTAGTTTTTGGTAAGAAGCAAAGGGTGTTTGTTGTTTGGTGTTTGGTGTGTGGTGTTTGGTGTTTTGACCCTATAATGAATGATTTTCTGTGTATAATATAACTTAGTGTTTGCATTGAGTGATTGGTACAAGTATTTTACAAAATCTGTAATTTATAGAAAATTGATTTGTTTTATCCATTTTAACATATGCAGTGCCTTATACAAAATACTTCAGTATAAAATGACATTATTTTAAGGTAGATGATAGGGGTGGGCCAGAAATTAAGGATGTTAAGAGTATAGATTTTTGTTCTGCTGATATGATTTCAAGATTAGAGATAGATGCAATGGCTAGAGAATTGGGTTTGGTACCTGCATCATTTTGTATGTTTTAGAAGCATCCAAAGAAAAGTAACATAGATGGTTTGAGAAATTTAGATAAGGATAGTGATAGTATTGAGATGTCTTTTAAGTGTTGATGAGTCAAGAGTGATTCATGTTTATGCTAGGGATAAGGTAAATATGAAACAAGCTGAAAATACTGAGAAGGTTGTGCATGATGAAAATATTGATAACATATTGCTAAGTAGTGATGACACTAACTTAGAATAGGTACAGATTGAATAGGATAGTCATGGTTATGATGATAGTGAAGAGTCTGAAAGTGAGGCAGATAAGGAAGACAATGAATTTGTTGATTCTGAGTATGACTTGCACGATAAAGATGATGATGAATTATTTGAAAATTTTATTGATATGGAGTTAGAAAGAGATAAAACAAGGGTTAATGAAGAATTTTTTAGTGATGAGGGTTTAGATGAAACTATTTATGCACCAAGTGATGAGCTTAGGTCATGCTCCTTATCTGATGACAGTGATATTGATTCAAGAAAGAGAAAGTGGCCAGTTTTAAATGAAGAGACATATATAGCCAACCCTAATTTAAAGATTGGCATATGCTCTTTAGTACTTTTAGGTAGTTTAAAGATGTAGTGAAGAACTACTCAATAAAGAGCAGGAACCAAGTTATTTTTTGTCCAAATACAAAAGTAAAATGTAAAAGCAAGTGCAAAAAAGGGTATGGGTTTTAGGGTTTTTATTTGGCTTACTTGATGATGATAAAATATCGGTCGTATTGCGTTAATGCTAACTATATTGCCATGAAGTATGCGGAGAGGTTTAGGGCTAACCCAAGTTGGGCAACTCAAGGTATTATTCAAACTATTAAGGAGGATATGTCAGTTGGTGTGTCTAGGCTAAAGGCTTAGAGAGCTAAGAATATTGCTCTGAAGTTCATTGATAGTGATGAAAAAGAGCAATTGGGTAGGTTGATTATAAACTAGAGTTGCAAAGAGTAATCATTGGGCCACAATTGGGCTTGATTTGGAGGAACAAGTGTTCAAAGGTTTATATGTATGTTTTGCTGCCCTAAAGGATGGATTCAAATATTGCAGACCTTTAATCTCAATTGATGGTTGCTGGTTGAAGAGGATCTATAGTGGGCAACTACTAACAGTTGTGGTAATTGCTGCCAATAACTGTATATATCCAGTTGCATGGGCAATTGTCCAGAAGGAGAACAAGAACAACTGGAAATGATTCCTAGAATTACTTGCAGCAGACTTGGAACTCAACAACAATCACCATTGGACCTTTATGAGTGATAGATAAAAGGTACAAGCTTTTAATCCTTTTCTTTTAATTTAGTTTAGCATTTATGTGAATTATAATAATTTTGAATTGTTAATGGTAGTTTATTCTTTTTTATGATTAATTAGGGTTTAATTCCTACAATTGAAGACTTGTTTCCCAATGTAGAATATAGATTTTGTGTTAGACATATCCATAATAATTTCAAGAAAAGTTTAATACATTAGGTCTAAAAGAGTTAGTTTGCGGAGCTGCTAGGGCTAGTTATGTGCAAATGTACCAGAAAATAATTGATAAATAAGCATATATTTCTAAATGAGGCTATAAGACTACATGAACAATATACCTCTCACCATTAGTCTAGGTCATATTTTAGGACAACCCCTAAATGTGACATGTTATTAAACAACCTGTGTGAATGTTTTAATAGTTTTATTCTAGAGTCAAGACTAAGGGGTTATAACAATGAATGAGATCATTAGAACAAATTTAATGAAACGGATTAATAAAAAGAGAGACGTCATGAAAAGAAAAGCGAGTCAATATTGTTCTAAGATTATAGCTAAGTTAGAGAAGTCTAAAGAGTTTTGTTGGATGTTCAGAACTGAGTGGTCAGGGGGGGATAGGTTTCAGGTGGTTGGTCCTGGGGGGCAGTTTGTGGTTGACATTAAGGAGAGAATATGTACTTGTAGGAGGTTTGATTTAACTGACATACCATGCTGCCATGCAGTATGTGCAATATGGTACAAGCATGATAATCCTGAGAATTATCTAGATGATTATTACAAGGTAAATACTTATTTAAAAATATATAGCCATTTGCTAAATCCTACCACTAGCTATGATTTTTGGCCAAGAGCCATAGCACCATCTATGCTACCTCCTGCTCCAGTTCAACCAAAATATAAAGGCATATCTATT
The DNA here is from genome assembly GCF_019578655.1 of Ricinus communis. Taxonomy (NCBI): domain Eukaryota; kingdom Viridiplantae; phylum Streptophyta; class Magnoliopsida; order Malpighiales; family Euphorbiaceae; genus Ricinus; species Ricinus communis. The sequence continues at coordinate 943,266 of NC_063263.1, read as the reverse complement.
ACAAAGAGGAGATTAGAAGAGGATGAGATGGCAGCTCTACTTAAAAAAGGCAAAGTAAGTAAGAAAAGGTTAGTGATGACTTGCACCATTTATGGGGCTAAAGGCCAAAACAAGAGATACCATGGCAATAACAGATTTCGATCAAAATAGCCTAGGAGGAAAAAATTACAAGTAAGAGCAATTTTATTTTAAAAATGTACATTAAGTTTCTTTAAAACGCCTTGAACAATATTCTTTGTGTGTTTTACTAGGTAAAAAGAAGAGCAAACCAGATAGATAGTAGCAGCAACCAAGAAGTTTCTCATGATGAAAACCACCAACTCCCTCATGATGAAGTTTTAGAAAATGATCCAATTGGGACTGCTTCAATTGAAGCAATTGCAGTAACCAAGAAGTCCCCTATAATCCCAAGTGCACGGGTAATAAATTGATGTTATATGTATATTTATAATAAGTAAATGTATATTTGTAATAAGCTAATATACATTAAATTTAACTTATGCAGGTACATAATCTAACTCATAACCAATCAAGCCAATAGGAGTTTAACATATATGGTCATCTAGTAGATCTAGTTGATTTTAATCTTCATTAGATAAATCTATCCTAAAGTATTACAGGAACACAGAGACCTCATCAAAATACTAGAAGCATCAATGAGTTGCTAAGTGAGATTCCAACTCAATCAAATGGCCTGATAGGAAATCATCATCTTAGCAACCATACACCCCAATAACTAATGAGTTATGATACATATGAAATGCAAGAAAACACCCTCCAATCAAGATGATTCCAAAACCCAAAGATCTCCTCAAGTGAAGTTAGGAAAAACTAGTTCCAATAATGAAACTAGCAATTGAATTCAACTCCGAACGCCACAAACCAAATATGATTTGATAAGTTATGAATCAAACACAAGATTTTGGTTAGAGAACGCCACAAACTAAAAATAGTTTGATAAATTCAAAGTTCATGCAAGAACTTAAGCAAAAACACTCACAAAAAGCAAACAAAGATTATCATTAAAAAATTCTATCTTTACAAATGGATTTGGCTTTGATATTTATAGCCAAAACAAGACAAAGAAACCTAAATGGATGTCTTTTGAGCTTCCCCACATTTTCCCTTTAATTCTCTTTAAAACTTATTAAAAGTGGCTGCTTTTACATTGATGTCACTCATTTTGTAACTCCCAAATGACAACTAATTATTGGCATCCATTTTGTAACTCCAAATTATGACTAATTATGTGCATCTATTTTGTAACTCTAAAAGACAACTAATCACACCATAACTTAAGAAAAACCTAATAAAAATGAAAATAAAAAGGCTTCAAATGAATCTTATTGGACCTATGAGTTCAACCCAAACTTATTGTACTAAATTGATGATTTTGGATCCTTTTTGCAATCCTAAATCTTGGGCTGAGCCTTGTTGTGTTTGAACACTCCAAATGTCTTTAATTAAGCCCAGCAAAGCTTTTTGCATCCTTTTGGACTTGGATCTTGTCATTGGACCTTCTTGAAAGCTTAAAGGATCATTTGTAATTCTTGTCTTTATTGCATCATGGCCTAAATGGAGGCTCGCAACAGAGTAATATGAAGACAGTTAAGAACAAGGGCAAGTAGCCATTCCTGCCTCCTAGATCTGTAACTCTTTCCATAGCACCAAGGAAATCTAAGCCTACTCCAGAATCGAGCAAGTTCCATCATTACAGGTCCGGTGAGTGGCCTGATCTGGTAAGGGAATGGGTAGGCGTAAGGCCATCGAAACCCGTAGTAAGCCTAACACTCACTAACTTAAATAAATCTCAACCTCATTTAATATTATTGATTTCACGATTTCGTAACCATTAAATTTACACAATTAATTTGGTTTGCCAGAAGAATTAGGCTAGACCCGAAACTATAAAGCATTACAATTGATACATCTACTATTTCAACTGCGGAGAATCTAAAATTTTATAAATTAACATACCAAATCAAATACACCACCCGATGATGAAGGAGTCGGGTTACTAGATAAGGGTCGCGGGAAGACTAACAATCACGGATCTGAAAAAAATAGTAAAATTAAGACTATCAGTCTCGAGAGTGAGTTAAAATCATATATCTAAAAATATTTACATATACTTCGATCATACATTTATTGAATTTAAATTAAGCATTAAGTCATGTAAAAACATATGTGCCATGCCATGCTTAAATTAAACAAAATGATTTTCACACGCTACGGGACAGAGTACTCCAATATAATCCTAATCCCAACACAAACATCTCGATCAATCTCCATACTGACATCTCGACTAATCTCAACTCTAATATCCCGACTAATCTCATTCCAATAGGACTGGCGCCCAAAGAGCAAAGCTCGACCAGGTTCCTTAACTCAAGTCCGGTCACTTAATTTTCACTATCAGCCTTAGCCTTCTCTGGCTCTTATTCCAATCGGATCGGTGCCCAGAGCTCGACCAGGACCTTACCTCAGGTCACTTGTTTCCAAAAAGCCTGCATGCTGAGAGCAATGCTCGACCAGGGACCTTTACTCCAGCAACCACACTCTACTAAGCCTAAAAAATGATGCTCGACCTAGGCAAACCCTAAACCTTCCTTTTTAAATTTACCCATTTACCCTTTTTCCATCCCTCTCGGATTTACACCGGTACACTCATCAAACTAATATGTTCTACTGTCGTCCCATCCCGTGTCATCATGCAATAATAAAATCAATAATAAAGGAAATGATATATAAATGAATAGTAATCAAAAGCATGATACAAATAAATAATAATTAAATGAATAATTTGAACTTACAATAAAATAACCACGATAGCAAATCAAAAATTTATGCATGACCCATGTAAGCAGATATATGACTTTAACTTTTAGCTTTGGCGACCTCCTAGCTCTGCTCCGATGCCTCGGATGGAGCGAGCCGAACATACGGATTATCTAATCACGGAAAACAAATTATCAAAACGCTGAAAAAATTGACCATTAATCCTAGGTCTAGATTTCTAGGACTGACTGTCTAAGAATCTCGACTCGAAAAAATTCCACCGAAAATCCGGTAGAACCTCCCCTAAAATATGGACATTTACCCCCCGTAAAACGGGTCCAGGACCTGCCAGAAAAACTCTTCAAATATTCAACAATTAATATAACGGGAGTCGGGTCCCCAAAACTTTACTAATTTTCCCGACTCTGCCACACAGCATAAAAACACAACCCAAGGCAGGCAGGCCGACAACAAATATTTTAACACACAATATTTTCTAATATTCAACACAATTCAATAAACATAAATTAAATTAAAGAATTCTTAAATCAATCGGCCGGAAAAATTAAGCGAGCGGCTTGATTGCTGCCTACGACTACTCCAAAACAAGCCCGGAGTCGGATCGATGATCCAAACACACCATCGGACTCGAAACAACGCACTGATGACGATTCCCACTTCCGATTTTTCGATTCGACCCTCAATCATCCGGAGAGATTTGCGGATGATTTCGGTCGTCGATTTGCAAACAGAGTCCGATCGCCACGAAACCGGTGTCATTATGAAGCTTGAGCTGAGGGGAGTCCGGATACGTCCTCCAATCAGCCAAAGCTCACCAGAAAAATTAGAAAACGCTGGCTGCCCCTACTTTACCGGAACTCCCTCCTTTAGCCACCAAAGTCGTAGCGCTCACACGCGAAAGGAAGCTCTCGAGAGTCGATCGCCACCATAATCTGGCCACCATCACGAATCACACAAGGCGATAGGAAGTTTTTTGCGCCTTCCTCCCTCAGGTCACGGCACGGTATACTGCTGTGCGCCTATGCCGCCTAAGGCGCAGCCTTGTCAATTCATCTGCGTCGATCGATCGTACCGCCATAGATGTAACCAGCCGCCTATTGGTTGACGACCAAGACGGCCATTTTCTTCCTCTTCCCTGCCCTCTTTCTCTCTCCTCGATTCTTCTTTTCTATTCTTCTTCTCCATATCGACATTTAGTCCCTGAAGTCTCCTTTCTTACCTTTTCGTCCTTCAACTTTTTTAATTCTGATTTCACCTTGTAAAATTTCAATTAACCCTCTTTAGCTTTACTTCACTAACTTTTTCAGTTTGCCAACTGCATTAGAATTATTGAAAATACACAATTACATATATACCCATGGCCGACATATTTATTTACAAAAATACCAAACATACAAATTTCCATTAAAACCCCATAATAAAATTATACTTTTAATCCTCATCCCAAAATAAATTTCTAATTTAGTTCTAACACATAATTAAATTAAATAATCAATTTGCTAAATGTTTTCTAACTTAAAATTTAATACCATTAGCTAATTAAAATACCAATTTCTCCAAAATTCTTTCATAAAAACACCCTTTACAATTCTTCCATAATTCTCCAATATATATTTTATTTACATAAATATGCATTTGGGGAAAAATTTCCAATAACCAAAAATATAATTTATTTCTCAAAGGATTTACTTAATTAATTTCTTAAAAATCAAACTAATTGGATATAGAAATTAAAATTTCCATTAATCATTCCAAAGTAAACCAAATAAAAATAAAGTAAAATTAATTTAAATAAAAATTCATTTATTAATTATTATTAATAAAATCATTATTAAAGAAAATTTCCAGATATTACATCCACCATCTTCAAAGCATAAGTGTAACACCCGGAATTTTTTTATATATTTAATAGTGAGTTTTTATTTAAGTTAATTTTAGCTTTATTTTTATTCGGTTTAATTGGAATAATTTAAATACAAATTTTGAATGTTCATGTTAGATAAATAAATGAGTTATTTTCCATATCCAATTAGTTTGATTTTTAAGGAGTAATTAAGTAAATTATTTGAGAAATGATTATATTTTGGTTATTCAAATTTTTTTTCAAATGCATATTTATATAAGTAAAATTATATATTGAAAAATTTTGGAAGAAATTATAAAGGATGTTTTAATAAAAGAATTTTAGAAAAATTGGTATTATAATTGATTAGTAGTATTAAATTTTAAGTTGGAATTTGATTATTTAATTTAATTGTGTGTTAGGACTAAATTGGAAATTTATTTCGGAATAAGGATTGAAAGTATAATGTTATTTTTATGGGGTTTTAATGGAAATTTGTGAGCTTGGTATTTTGTAAATAAATTGGATAAATATTATGTGTATTTTCAAATTGGGTTGCCAAATTAAATAGTTAGGGCTTAACTGAAAGGCTAAAAAGAAGTTTGGGGGTCAAATTGGAATTCATGGATGAAATTGTAAGTAATTAAGGAAGTCGAGGGACCAAATTGCAATAAGGAAAAGTTCGGGGGCCTAATGTCGATATTGAAAGGAATGGAAGCCTAGGGAAGAAGAAGGGAGGAAGAGAGATGTCTGGGAGAGAGCGAGCGCGAGGAAGGAGGCTGTGACGCCTAGTGTGGTCGCAGTGCACCGAACGGCCAATGACGAGGCAAGGCCGCTCGGCCAGACAGTGACCTGAGCGGCGGCAAGGAGGAAGATGGCCAAGCCTCCTCAAGCTTCTTCTCCTTCCGTCGGCCTTCCTGCAAGGCTATGGGATCGTGCCTTGATCTGGTGCCAATCGACTCCCTACCACGGCTTTGGCCATCGCTGTGGTGGCCGGGAGACTAAGATCCCGCCGGAGAGAAATGGTGGCAGCCGCTTTTGGGTTTTGCGATTCGATCATCACCGGCCTTTCGGAGCTTGCCTTGCACGGCTCGGGCTTATGAATCGACGGCCGAGATCGCTCGCAAATCTCTCCTGATGATCGGGTGTCGGATCGAAAAATCGGGCGGGATCGTCATCGTGTACGTCGTTGTAGTCCGATGGTGTGTTCGGATCGCCGACGGACCGTAGGCGCCGAGCGATCGAGGCTCGATAATTTTCTTCGGGTCTTAATTTTGGAATTTCTTGGTTTAATTGTGTCTATTGGATTATATTGAGTATTTGATGTTATTTGTGAGTCAAAATAATTATGTGTTAGTTACTCTTGTCTTGCCTTGTGTTATTCCGGAGATAAATGTTTAGGGGACCCGTCCTGGTTTAAACGTCTTAAGTATTTGGAGTGTTCTTGGCAGTCCCGGGAGTCTAGACCTAGGATTAATGATCGATTGTTTCATCGTTTTGATAAATTGTTTTCCGTGACTAGATTGCTCTCGCACCGGAGCACAGTTAGAGGTCGCCAAACACGGAGTTAAAGTCACTTAATCGCTGCACTATTGCTAAGTTTGAATTTAATATGTTATTTTGAAAGTTTATGCATAATATGGTTATTAGTATCGCAACATAAATAACTTCAATCGGATTATTGAAGGTAATATAAATATTATTATTAGTAATGTTATAATAATATCAAATATTATCGATTTTCCACATGAGTTGCATGATGTCTTACTTTAAAATTGTTAATCGTTATTATGATATAGTTGAATGACTTCTTTAGACAATAATATTTATTAAATGTGGTGATTGCGATTTGGGAAATGTGGCTTAGATATCGCCACGATGGGTTACATCGGGACTGGCGTCTTACTTAGTGAATGATCATGGACATGTAATAAGATATTTATGGGTTTGCGCAATCTATGGCTCTGCAATTTGATTTGAGTAAATTGCCGGAGGTAAGGTCCCTCGGTCGAGCATTGCTTCCTCGTAGCCCTTATTTGAATTCAGTGATCGATCTGAGGTAAGGTCCAGGTCGAGCATTGCCTGGGCTTATTGATTAAGAGACCGAATGGCCTAGATTTTTATTTGATACTTAAGTGACGGTGAACTGAGGTAAGGTCCCCGGTTGAGCATCGCTTTCGCCAGCCTTATTGATTAAGAGAGCCGAATGGCTACTAGATTTTGGGGTTTAGGGTTCTCGAGCCACTCGTCCCGTAAAAGTAAAAATATATTTTTATTTATTCATTTATTAATTTATTGTGGTATGATTATAATATGGATTGTATTTACGTGCATAGTTGATATTTTGATTCGAATGATTTATATTTTATGTGAAGGAAATAGTAGGGTATGATTATAGTATGGTTTGATATACTGATTTGAATAATCTATGTTTTCCGAGAAGAAGCAATAGTCCCTAGATTATTTGATTTTAACTCACCTCGGGGAAGTGACTCTCCATTTATTTTTTTTTCGGTTCATTGGTTCTCTGCGAGACTTCTTATTTGCACTAACTCTTCATCATTCGGTGATGTATTTGATTTGGTATGTAAATTGGTAAATCTTAGATTCTCCAGAGTAGTAATAAGTTAGATGTGTTAAATTTTACGAGCCTGAGTCTCGCCTAGTTTTTCCGGTAGGATCAAGTAATTTTGTAAAGTGTAACTATTAAGATAATTTATGGTTTTAATAATATTAATTTGAGATGAGATTTGTTTACATCATGAAAGTGTCGTAATAGTTCTGGGTGGGCCTGGCCTAAGCGTGGTCTATAAGACAAGTGGGTCTGACAGAGTTTGGAAAAGGAGAAAGATAAGGTGTAGGCAACAACTCAAAAGGCTAAGGGGAAAGGGAAGGTTGAGACTGCAACCTCAAACAAGAAGAAGTCTTGGATGCTTGCAGGTCTTGGAGACAAGAGCAAGCCTTAGCTTGGCTTATCATTGTTTATGTGTGGGAACTATACTTTATGTATTTAATACTCTTGAAGTTTTACTCACATGGTTATTGGTGTGATATGTTTCGTTGCTTTTAGGACCAAAGATGCTTTTGTTGTCTTTTAGGACAAATTTTCTTTTGCCACTTGATTGTGCTCAGTGTTAAAGATTGTATTATAAATAGGACCACAAAGTCATTTATTTATATTGTCATGTTCTTGTGTTCCCCAATACAAATTACTATTTTGTAATTACTTAATGTCTAATGGTTAACAGTTTTGCAACACCACTAAATTGTATTTTTGAAGAAATAAAAGACATAAATAAATAGAAATATATTTTCTTTTTTTATTTTTTAATCTTTAAAATTCAAAAATAAAAAAATCTTTTAGAAAAAAATCTTTTTATGGGTCACATTTATGAAGATTATATATATAGTTTATGTTCTTATTTTAAATTGAGTATATGTTCCTCTCAATCTTTTTTTTTTCTGAAGTTAGCAGTTACTTTCATTGATTTAATAAGAAATACATCATTCTAGTTCTACTACACTAGAACTGTCAAAGAGTAGTTATCACCATCCAACCAATAAAAAGTCCTACACCAACGCCAACACTAACAATTCAAATCATATACACAAACAGCTTACAAAATAAAATACTAACTACAACAAACAATCTAATCTTGTAAAAATCCCTCATGTGTTGAACTGTTGCTAACTCCTCTGTCGTTGTCTTCAATTTGGCTTTCAGTATAATACTTTCCTTCTTCAGCTGCTTTGACTGAACCCTACCAACTTCAACTCCAGAACTGGTAGCCCCAAGTTTCTCTAAGCTTGAATTCAGTCGCCTCAACTCTATCAACAACATCACAATCCTCTCATTCTCCCACTCATCGTGCCATATGAAAACATCACAACTCGAAACCTACAACCACAATACCAAAGATTCATCAAACAGAACTAAAGGTTTAAGTACTATCATTAAAAGACGACTTACATTGATGTAAGGGCGGCCCCAAAATTTACAGCTAGGATTCCTTTCAGTCCTTGATACCCTACAGCGAGATCGATTCCCGCATGCACATCGAGAAATTTGTATTCCTGGTATTGCATCTTCAGCATGAAACAGCTCACCTGGTTCATCATCTCCCTTTTCCATTGCTTACAGAGGGATAATGGAAGTCTTCTTTGAGTTGTTTGGGTATTCTAACAGATGAGTAAGACAAAGAGAGTGGCACAATGGTCAATTTAGGGCTAAGGTTCTTCTAGTGTCAAATTCAGGGTTCAATTTGGGGAAATTTAGTTTTAAATTAGGAGAAGTTAGGGAGTGAGATCCGTTGGCTGATTAGACTGACTTTTATAACATGGAACATGCTGAGGCGGAGAATCAAACAGAATATACCTACTCAGATTGCCAAATAAGCATCAATTAACCGGAATTTGGAGAGCCGCCCTAAATTGATATACTTTCGTGTAGTTTAAGTACCAATTAGATTCAAATTAAAGTATTAGTATCAATTTAAAATATGGTCCAAAGGATTGGTACCAGCTGGGCAATTTATCCTATTTTCATTGTTTGTTTTGGACATTTCATATTTTGGATTATTGCAAGTGGAGTATAAAGATGTCATCATTGATGGGTCTGAGGATGTTATGCTTTTTGATAAGATGGTCTCAAAAACAGATCGATCAATGAATGCCAGGTTGCTATCATGGTGTCATGGCTTTATAGTTCTACCAGTTAGTGAGTTCTTTCCCATTTCTTTTAATTCTTGCAAAAAAATGAGTTTCTTATTTTCTATTTTTATTTTCTAAAATTATTAATTATTAAAGTAAGTATGAAAATATTTCTTTTTGAGATAATATTAGTGAGACATGAAACTAGCGTCACTTCCCTGGTACGCTAAAGCACCAGTTGAGTAAAAATATTGAGTTAGTTTCTTTTAATTCTTTTCAGGGTGTATTCACTGGTGAATGTGGATCAGCCCTAGACTATGGAGTGGTTATTTTTGGATTGACTTGTTAAGGATTAATGGGGCCGTGATTGGGGTGAGAATGGATATATCAAAATATAGCATAATTTGGTCTTTCGACACGTTACTTTAGAAAATATAATTAGAGCGTAGTCTTATTATCCAATCAAGAATATCTAGAACTCACAAGAAGATCAAGAGAGCTTGAATTTTTCCTTTGGCTCTTGTCAAAGCTCACAATAAGAAAGAAGATTAAAGGTGCAAAAAGTTATCCTTGTCTAAGGACCAGAAAGCATTATGCGTTTTTATGAATAAGTGTTGTTGTATATAAGCTTTGAATGTGTCAAAATAGCACTTTAAAAATGAAATAATATCGTGGAATTTGGATTTAATTTTCTTTAAAGTTGATTGTTCTAATAAAATGTACTAAGCATTTCAAATATACAATTGTTATCTTTTATGCATTTGTTAATTGCTTTGCTTGCTAACTGAATAGTAAATCAAAAAAATTGAGGATATTGCATAGTTAATTTTTTATATAATTTTTTATTGACATTTAGTTCATATTAGATGTGCATGGTTTATGTTTTGTTGATTTTTGGTTGATTTTTTATTTGTTATCTAACCCATACTTTTTTAGGTTTTAAGTTTACTCGTTGATTTTTATTTATTTAATTATTTAACTAGTTGATTCTGTTAATTTTTGGTTGATCTTAGATAATATGTAATTTTTTTAGCATTTTTAGTATGTTTGATGTTTAGTTGGTTTCTAGGATATTTAACTTGAGCATCTTTTATAAATATCTTTTTTAGAAAAACGTGTTTTTGCAAATTTTTCTTTTTTTGAGGTAAAATTATAATTATTATTATAAAACAGGTATATTTGTGAAGAACTAAAAAAAATCTCCTTCACCATGAACCAATTAATATCTCTAAAATTTGATTGGTTGGATTAAAATCTTCAAGGACTTGATTGTTGAAAAATTTGTAAAGACTAGTAAGAAAATTTGATGTGAATCCATCTAGCACAAAGAATCCTACTTCAATAAGAAATCCTAATGATGTGAAAAGGGTTGGTTCAACCAATAATCCCTTTGATATTCAAGATCCAATGACTAAGAATGAAGCATTGGATAAAGCATAGGCGTGCTTAAGCCCGTATCACTTACTGTCCTTTCAAAAAGAAGAAAACATGGGATGAAGCATGAGTGTGCTTAAAGATATGTCACCTACTGCCATTTCAAAAGAAGAAAGCATGGACATGCTTAAAGCCGTGTCATGTATTGCCTTTCAATTATAAGGAATCACGGGTTATAACATGGTCGTGCTTAAAGCTGTGTCACTTATTGTATTGCTTTGCTCAAATTTCAATAATAGTGAAACAATCTATATATGGCTACACATTTTATTAAGTGTTATTAGGTACATTTTAGTTTATTTTAGGTTCTGACTAAGTCTTTTCTTTTGTAACTTATGTTTAAGTGTAAGAGGCTATAACAACTCCCTAATAAAAATATAGTTGTTATAGCCTTTAATCCCCATATTTGTAACTCCCCAAATGATAACTCTCATGCTTAAACATAAGTTACAAAAGGAAAGACTTGGTCAAAACTTAAAATAAACTAAAATATACCTAATACACTTGATAAAACTTGTATTAGTCATATATAGACTATTCCACTATTATTGAAACTTAAGCAAGCAGCTTTCGACGACACGACCAATGTTAACAACTCGGTGCTCTTTCAGCAATAGGTGACTCACTTTAAGTACGCCCATGCTTCATCCCATGATTCCTTTTTTTAAAAGGACAGTAGATGACATGACTTTAAGCACGCCCATACGCCTTCATATACATCTTCCTTCTTTTAAAAGGACAATAGTTTCACACGGTTTAAAGCATGTTTCATCATGCTTCTCATTAGACAATTGGAACAAACTGAATATCGAGGAGAAGATATTGGTTGAAATCTCTTTCACATCATTAAAGTTCATGTTGAGTAGATCCCTAGTTAGATGGATGTGATAAATTGTAGGAAAAAGATAGTTGCTAAAGTGCAATACTTAAAGATTGAAAAAGTGTTAAGCTCGCCAACTAGGGACAAATTCGTCGCTAAATGGATGAATTTATAGCACTCATTCAAGCATTTTAGTGATGGATAAGTTTGTCGCTATTGGCGATGGATGCACAATTTGTCGCTATTAGCGATGGCTCTTTCTATTGCTAAATGGTTTACATATTTGGCGCCCAGATGCCGCTAACTATAACAACAAATGTTGTGTCCCATCGCTATATTTTCTCTTGCTAGTCTGTCGGTAATTAATCGTTAGTGCCAGTGCTAATTCTTAGCGCCAAAATTACATGCAATGTAGTGGGGGAGTGCATCTGTCACCCATTTGTCGGTAAGTTCTTGCATTTAAAAATAAAAACTTTACACCATTAGTCGTTATTCTCTCGCAAGTCTAATAAAAGACTTTTAGCTTAAATAGAAATTTTAAGTTGAAATCAGCTTTAGAACATTAAGTTAAACCTTAACTTTGCATGTGTTTTCATGTTAAAAATCATTCATGCAAGACTGATCCATTTCACAAGACATCTAAAAGATAACTTCACTCTTAGAACATTATCCTAACTCTAACTTGATAGGCGGCTAACCATACTTACTTTATACCTAAACTATTAGATATCCATATATATACAAATATAATTACATACACATTATTTTGTTATCATGAATATTGAAATTATTAGCTTCTTAGAGCTAACAATTCTCATTGATTAGGCATATAAATTAGAGTATAAATATTGCGTGAAAACTATATTAGTGGCTTAATTATCAATGATAGTGGAATACAACTTGAAGCATCCCAAAACTTTAGTTAGTTACATATTTATTTACAAATGAAAAATAAATCATTTAAAATTAAAGCTATATTTTATGTGGCATTATATAGCACATATTATTACAATGCTACATAGTCCCAATAAATTAACAAATAATACTATATGTATATGTATAATTTCTTAGTAAAAAATACTAATCCAATAGTCCTAGGGTATGCTTACTATCAATTTACCTTTAATTTGGATAAATTGAGATTTGAATTTTAAAAATTTGGAATAAAATTAATATTGATACATAATATATTATAATGCCCCCTAACTTATAATTTTTATTGAATTCGTGCAAGTATCACTAATCTAAATAACCTAACATATATTCATTACCAATTAATCCTTACTTTGATAAACTGAACTTTGAATTTTAAAAATTCAGACTAAGATCAATAATGCTATAATATACAGTACTAGTAAAGTAGCATGAATGATGTTGTGGGCTAAATTCATTTAGCTTTTATTATTTTACATTATTTATCTGAATTATATAAAAATTTCAATAAAACTTTAATGTAAAAATATAATCATATTATATATATTAAAAAATAAATATAATTATAAATTTAATGGTTATGAAATATAATAATATTTACTAGAATTTATAAGATTCCTATCTTATCTCCTCACTATATATTATATTCCTCGCATATGTGATAAGATTTCATATCTTATCTATCTTTATATAAAGTGTGTAATCTTATCTTTTCTTCCCTGTATACACAAAAGATAAGATTCCCATCTTATCTTTATTGTCTGTGTCGTATAATCCATATAAAGTCGAGAAGGTAGTGTAGGCAGCCTCTTTTCCATCTATCAAGAAATAAAATTTCCTTGAAGGCTTTCTAAACTCTTCATCTCTTCTCCTTTCAAGGCCTCTGAAGCCGAGATTCATTATAATAATTCTCATAAACTCAAGATAAATCCTCGAGCTAAGACCAAGTGAAGGCACGGGCATGAAAGGTCTTTGTGCTCTTTGGATTCTTCAGCCGAGTTAGCCCTTTGAATTATAAAACAAATCGTCTAAGCCTTTAAAAACTCAATACCGAAGGATCGGAGAAGGAAGGATGAAGAGTTTAGAAAGCCATAAGGAAATTTTTATTTCGATATATGAAAAGAAAGTTTTACCTAGAAGGCTTCTCTTTTTATGTAAGAGTCTATATAATAAAGTAGATTACACACTATAAGAATGATAGGTAAGATAGAAATCTTATCATGCCAGAGAGGGACGAATAATCAGATTAGATAGAAGAATAAGATAGATCTTCTTACACCTTTTCTCAATTATTTCATGAATTATGGAGGAGAGAGATTGGATGTTGTGTTGTCTTCATTGCCAGTAAAAAAGGTTGGTTACCATGGACCACTATCATCGTCTAGGGGCTGAGAATCCTGCATAATGGCATCTTGTTGTTCTGTGGTCAGACTTGGATCATCTAGTGGTGATGGCAGCAAAGGTAAAGTGGATCGTTCAGTGATGGAGTGTTCAATCTATTAATTATCAGGTCCATTGTAAGTGCAGATAAGTGGTGTAGAGACATTGGTCCTTCCTGAATCATTTCTCAATTGTAGAGTCAGTTTTAATACCCTTGTTATTGGTGGAGGAGTAAGATGTAAGGGCATTTCAATTGTTCTCCAATATTGACAGATGTTTTGAGTGGCATAGGTATCTTCTGAGAACTTAAAGTAAGGCCTGTGAAGAATATAGATGGCATGATATCCTGAAGTCTTGAAGTCATTGTCTGTGAACAATTTGTTTTCATGAATGATTTTGAGGAGATCCTTTTTTCCATTGATATGGGGTTTTGAACCAAGTGAGATATTTCTATGGATATGTCCCTGCATTTATATCAATATTGAAGAAGTATAGGAGGTCCATGACTGGTACTTTTATAACATGATAACAAACTGTGGAAAGACACCATAGAAACCATAGTTCACTTTCAATTTGTGGATGGATAGGAGAAATGTGATAAATTAAGCACCAAGGGTAATCTGGATAAAAGAAATTGGGTTGGATAGGTAGTGAGAAAGTCTGTTGGATGATTGCCAAATAATGGAACATCATATTTTTGGCAAAATTATTGACCTGTTTCGTTGTGAGACTTGTAGGAAGGTCTGGTGGTGAGGGAGGTTGCCGAGGCTTTTTTGAAGACATAGAGGCCATGAAGATTATCGAAAGATTAATTGTTGAGGTGAGAAGGACAATAGGTTGGGGTTTTGGTTGTGGCTTTGATAATCTGGATAAGAAATCTGGGATGAGGTTTTTTATTCCTTTTATATGCTGAACTTCAAAATCATACCTGCTAAACCATGACTTTAACCTCAATAATTGTGGTTCTGGTAAGGTCTTCTGATTGGATTCAAGAATCTTTAGAAATGAGGAGTTATCCATTCGTACCAATAAGTGTTGACCAATCAGAAAGAATTCAAACTTTTTTTATCCCATATTTGACTGCCAGAATCTCTTTATATGTTGAATGGTAATGTAAGAAAATTATCTTGATGCATGCCATCCCTTGTCATTGAGAGATTTTCCCCATCGTGAATTGTCGCATCGTCCATCATGCATGGTCAGGATAAGATGTCCTGTAGATGAGATTAGAATTGAGCCAGACGATCCAATTTCTTGTATTTATAAAACACGATTACCATACCAAACCTTGGTTATTTTAAAATTGAAGGTACCAAAGTCGTACCAAACATAAAAGGATCCAGTACCGATTGCACAATTTTACTGCTCAATCATCTTCTGGTGCTTTTCGGTTCTAAAAATTTTAAAAATACAACTTTAGTCTCATCTTTAATCAAATACATTTAGAGAAAATATGATTGCCAACCTAAAAAGTAGCATGGAAATCCTGAATTAAAATTGTAATCACATTCTTGAACAACTGTTTTGATTCAATCACTTGCAAATACAATAATTCATTCAATATTCAAATACAAACCATTAAAATATATATCATTAGCATAAAATTTATAACTTCACGGCACTACTTTATAGCACTAAATACATGTCCAAAATTAGCAAAGGAATGTTATTACCTCCTCAAAATTAGCACTCCACATTTAATCTTGGCATAAGGGACTCACCAATATCGGAATCTTGAATAATTTCTACAATAAAAGTAAAAATTACGCCAATAAGACTTACTTAGCATCAACAATAAACAAACATATGTAAGAAGTAAAGAAATGTTACCCCGACTCTATGCTTTCAATATCCTCTATTGATTCTTCTAGTTTGATAGGTTTATTTGAACTTCTAAGCCAATCTTGACAACAAACGAGGACCTCACTGTTGTAGGAAGTAAAGAACTTCTATATTGTTAAAAGATGTTTTGACAATTTTTCTCAAGTTTTGTTTCATCCTTTAAAAAAAAATTAAATTTATAAATATAATTTAATTTTTTATATTTTAATATTAATTTATAATATTTTAAAAGTTAATAAATTAATTATTTCTAAATATTTAATTTTTAAAGTTTTATTAGTATAATAATATATAAATTATTTTTAAAATATTTATTTCTTAATTTTAATATTTATATAAATTAATACTTTTAGTATAATTAATATTATTATTCTTAAAATAAAAATATTATATAATTAAAAATTAATTTATTAATAAATATAGTGTAAATAATATTATATTTATATAATAATATCTTTTATAATTTTTACTAATTTATATAGCTTTTATTAAATTAAGTAATTTTTTAATTAACTTGTCAAAATTTCTAGATAGTAAATAAATTTTAAATCTAGTATTATAGTATGTATACTAGATTACTAGTATCAATATACTATGTGACATATTAATATATATAACTTATATTTTTTATAGAGTATAAAGTATATTATAATATTATAGTTATTCTTAATATGTATTATTTTTGGTATTTCGATAACAATTGCTTGAATTATATAAATGATCAATATAAAATAATTTTTTATAGAGTATATGTATTATTTTTTTAATATATGTATTATTCATATAATATAAATAATTATTTATAAATATATTATGTAAAAATTCGCTCTTACTTGCTTCCGGATCAGAGCAAGGTTGGTTTCGTGCTGTACGATTTGATGGTTTTACTAAAGAACTAGTACCATACCGTAATAGTAAAAAAATTTGGATCGGTTCAATTCGGTTATAAAAATTTTCTCGCTTTGGTTCCGATACTGATGCTGATTTGGTTATTCTACGGGAATCACGAGATACATGCTCGAAATTTCAGATGGGATAGTAAGTGGTGGAGGATCCCGAGCCAATTCTTTCAATCTCGATAGCTCTGTTCATCTGCATGAGGGGTTCTTTTTAGCATTTTGGAAAGATGACATGTAACGGATAGATGTGGTATGGCTTCCCCGACATAGTTGAGTATCCCAAGAAATTATCGATTTTAGAGATTCTCATCGAAACTATCAAGTTCTTTTGTCAAATGTGGACCATACGTATATTGGTTGTCTTAAAATGCATTTAGGAACTCATCGGCTACTAAATACTTCTTCTTGAAACTTCTGATAACAATGAATTGTTTGAGGAGTTGATGATGTTCTTGATTGTTTTTGAGAATAAGAGAATATCATCAATTAGAGGAATAGAGGATAGGCTCAAAGATTTCCATCATTATTTTGAACCGACCGAAGGGGGTTGAAAAAGGTACGACCGTCATTCCATGTGGGATACAATAAAGGGTTTTGTATCTTTCTCGGGGATGGATACCCAATTGCCAAAATCCAAACTTTAAGATCAAATTTTGAATAGTATTGGGCCTTCCGAATATGGACTTTTAGTCCAGAGTCCTAGAGAGAGAAAGAGGAAACTTGTTGTCTTTGAAATGATTCGAGGCTTGTAATCAATAACAAGTCTCTTTTTCCTCTTAGTTTTTTAGATCTTTTTTCATGTAAAGGCTTGACAACCCCATTGAGGTTGTGGGCTCGATGAGGCCTTGTTATGAAAGAGTCGGGGCACCCGGATCTCAGCTAGGTGCAGTCTGGTAGGAGACATTCCTAGATGGATGGCTTTAGTTGGATTGACATCTTTGTTAATGAAGCAGGAGGTGATATAGCTGGAGATCTTTTAAGTGGAGTGTTGAAAATGTGAATGGGATTCTCGGAGAAAGGAAGAATTTTTCCGGTTCCGCTATAAGCCAGATTAGTAGTATTTGTATATGGACGGAATTGCCTCTTGAACTTTATTCCATTGGAAGAATTTGAAGACTTTGAGCTTGATGATAAACATCAAGACCTATTAAGAGGTATTTATTCGGGAGATCTCGAGCCAGATGTCCATACCCAACATCGATGTATCCCGATTTTTTATTTTGTGATCAAGGTAGTCTTGAAAGTCTCATTCTTGTCACGCCTCAAGAAGCTGAATATGAGATTTCCAGTGCTCGGACGGAGAACTTCGGGGATTCATCATGCTTTCGAGCTCGTCAAAGCTATGGATCTGGTGATAGGCTTTGAATACCTGAAGAGTAAGACTTGTCAGGGAACATAAGGCATCTTGGTACCTTAGTAGCAAGTTGAGATAATCGGGGGCAGGAGATGGAAAGCAAGGATATTGCATCACATTTGCTAGTATGTTCTTTTCTTCTTTTGAGAAAAGACTGATAATCAAGATTGGAATCTCATCAGTATCATAATCTGAGGAGGATTCTTCTAAGAAATCAGTAGAATCCGAATGTTCTTCCTCTATACCAAAGAGACTTTTTGGAGTGAGATCGTCTTGTCTACAAGAGACTTTATATCTTCTTTAAATGAATCTGGTAGAGACATGGACATGCTAACTCACGGATCATTCTTACGCCTTTTTAATTTGAGGGCAATCTTTAAAGGTCCTTCTCGTGTAGATGTATGCATCCGGCCCGTTATTTGTTGCCTTGATTTTTCTTTTCTGAGATCTCCCGAACCTCTTTGTATATGGCCTTTTCTTTTTGAACTCTTTGCTTCTATTATGAGGGTATTTTTGGAAATGGTGTTTGATTTTCTTCGTCTGTAGGCAGCGCAGAGGCGGACAATTGGAGGACTTACATTTAATCTTGAGGTGGTTTTTGTTGCAAGCCTTTTGAACAATCAAATCTCGCCTGAGGACTCCTCCGAATAATTTTTGTCACATAATCTTCTTGATAGATGAGAGAGTAAACCGCCGGTTTCTCCAAGAGTAATTCGAGATAACTTTTGTCGCGATCATGTTATTGACTTCTGGTTGAATCTCATCTGGTAATAAGGTGATGAAAGTATACTTTAACGTATCATCGCCGTCGTGCCCACCAATGACATAATACAATTTGGACATTGCAGAATAATGTCTTTCCAGATCCTTGATTTTTAACAAACAACATTTTTTTTTATCAAAATATTCTTGTTTCTGTTGTCGTATAATGAGATCATAGCTTCCAAGGAACTGACTATGGAGGACTATGACCGCAGCTGATGGAGTTGGCAAAGTCACGAATTGGAGCATTGTGTATTCAGGCTGTGACTGGAACCAATCCCTTAAACTGCTTGTGAATCTTGTTATAAATTCAACAAGAACCTTTTTTAGTATGGCGCTATCAAAGGTCATTTGAAGATCAATCCATACCAAAAATTCAGAAAGTTTATCTCTCCATTTTGATGTAGGCAGATCATCAAAAGTGAACCAAGGTCTAGTTCCAGCTGTGGATTTTGACCTTGGGTGTGAAGCTCAGTAGAAACAAAATATGATTGTGCATCCTCTGTGCCATCTTCAGGCTCTACTACTTCTGGAGAGGGTCTGTGTAGAGTCTTCATGAGTATTTCGTTATATCGACCATTTCAGAGGTATTTGAAGAAGATCAAAATCATAAGGGCTGATTTAGAGATTGATCCGGCAATTTATTACCCGGAGGATGTAAAGTTTTCTTTTGTTGGGGTGTGGAGCTTTTGGATAGAGATGTGAGAAAGTACCAAAAGGTGAGTAAGGAGTTTCTTCTCTACGTTCGGATCTGTAATGAGGGCTATGCGAAGATGTAGAGAGTGCATGGATGTGAATGAAGGGACCATAGAGCGATCTTTTCTAAGGTCATGTTTAATTTGATCAACTGCTTTTGAGCCTCGTAATTTCCTTTTCTTTTTGGTGAAGGGCCTGGGTCGGTTGGGTACTCGAAGCCTCATCCGAGGCTTGGTATTTGGAGGTTAAGGAGGAATGGGTTGGAGTACTTCAGAAGGTGTCCAACCAGATCTAACTTCCAGGGAAATGTAAGAGTCCAGTCTAACTTACCATCGATCTTTTCAGTGCGTGTTATGGGCTGTGAGCATTAGAAGTTTGCCAGTTTAGCACTTCTTATGCTTGAGTGAGCTTTCGATCCGCCCCGGTATGAGCTACTTTGAAGGGGTGACTTGAGATCTCATATTTTCCCGATTTTCCTAAAGGAGGAAAATCATGGTCTTAAAGCATAAAAGCGACTTTGGGACAGATTTAGTGCCTTACGACAGGAGTTTGTATGTTTGCACGACAGGATGGGAAAAAAACTTTGTAAAAAGATGGCCTCTCCTTTTGTAAGATCTCTAGTGCCTCTTCGTAAATAGGTAAAGGAGTCTTTATTTTTGATGCATCATCCGGGTCCTGATCATCGCGTCTGGGCTTCCTGTATGAACATGGAGAACTGTACAATACCTTTGGAATCAGTCTGGGTTTTTCAGGTTCAGGTTTCTGGAAACATGGTTCTCCTAGTTCCTCTGCACAGTTGCATTCTGGATCACATTTCGAAGGATCTATGTCCCAAATAAAGTGGCCATTGATTTTGGCCGGATAGACATAGCGTCTGGAGGGGGAAAAGCTATGTACCGAAAGGCCCTTTTCAGGTTTTGGAGATGGGACCCGTTGTATCATTGATGCTTGAAAGATGGACGGAGAGGAAGATGAAGTTTCTTCAGTTTTTCTAAAGATGGTTATTACAGTACCATCTTTTTCCTTGATAAAAAGGGGATCTGTAGTTTGGATATGCTTATCCTGAGACTGGTAAAGTTTCTCATAGTTTGTTGCCCATTCAAGAGGTATAAGCTTCTCTAGATCTCCTTTTTCCAGTTGTCGTGGTGCTGCAACAATTTGGAAACTTGTCTCGATCGACCATGATGAATAGGGCATCAGTTGAAGATTGAAGACCTGGTAGTTGTAGATTTATTGCATGGTCCTGCAGCCGATAAACTAACTGGTGATGTAGTGTTGCTGCAAGAGAATCAACCACCTGGTCAGCTCCAGTGATCTAGATCTGTACTTTCAATGCTATAGAAAGATACGGATCATTGAGTGACATATTGAAATTAGGGAAGAAAGTGAGTACTACACTTCTCGTATTGAGGGTTGTGACAATTGTTCCTGATGCATGCCCATATAGTTTTTCCTTGTCATTGAGATTTTCAAGAAGAATTGCCTCTATTAATTATCTTTAAAGTATTATTTTAATTTAAATATATTTTATATATCCTAGTTGAATAGCAAGATTGATATAAATAAATAGAAATTTTAACTATAAATTACACTAATTCTTTTGTCAATTAAAAATTAATCATTCTATGCTTTTGAAGTTGCATTGTGCACTAGTATTATAAATGCCCTTTTTGTACCGTGCTATTTTTTCTTTATCATTTATATAAATCAATAAGAAAAATAGATTCATACCTTTAAAACATTGGATTGTAACTTAAAAAACCTTGAATAAAGGAATTCAAGCTATTTTATGAAAGTATATGCAAAGAAAAAAAGAAAAAGAAAAATCGCCAACAATACTATTATTAAGTGATTAATTACTACTTAAGTTCAAAGACTTCGAAGTTTATGAACCGGATAATGCAGCCTAAAGAATTGAAAAACATAATTAATGAAAGCAATTCATGGAGTAGTTAGAAGCATAATATTGCTTTTGAGGAAGTAAATAATAATTAATTATTTAAATCTTTTAAATATCCAAATCATGCGCTGCCCTGAAATTTTCTTATCTTTCCTGAATGGTAAGGAAAAAAAATTGGGTCAAAGGTAAAATTTTTTCTTTAAGAAGAGAAGTAGCTTTTATTATGCATTATTCTATGTCTTGAAATAAAGAAAAAAAGACAATAAGTTAATAAATCAATTAAAAAATAAAAATAAAGGGTTAATAACTTGTAAATATATTTTAATTGAAGAAGACAGCAAAGGACTTATATATTTTTTGCCTACTGTTTGCTTAAAATCTTTTCTTGTTTGTTTTACAAAGTATAAAATAAGTAATACATGAAAGTACCATATTCTAAGTATTGAAGTTATTTCTTAAGAAGTAGTATAGGCAACCATATTGTAAGAAATCCAGTAGTTCTTCTAGGACACGATCATCTTTCCTTAATAATCTATGAATAAAACTCAATGCTCTTAATGCAACACGTTAAGCAAAAAGTGTTAGATGTAATTGGTCTTCCAGTGCAAGCTCACTTCAAGAGGTTAAAACAAAAAGAAAAGAAAAGAAAATCTTATAAGTTATTTTGATACAGCTTTAAAATGACTCTATGTTATATAACAATTAAATTTGGTTATGAGGACCTTTTCATAAATCTTGGACAAAAATATAAAGGAAATTGGAATATTTCACATGTGAGCGACAATTTCAAAATTTTTATATATGTGAGACAACATCATGTAAACATAGATCAAATTATTATTTAAATTCATTTAGTTAAAGCGATATATACTGAAACTTATAATTTTTGAATATCCCATGAAAGAAATAATTCTTTTTGTGTCTTCCTTGTTTTCTATATAAGATTATTAATCCGATTGATGAACATATAACTGAAACCAATATTTTAAGTAGATGCATTTTCTTCATCAATTATTTTATTTTTTCATATAATATTTATTGTTAATTGAAATTATTTTGTAATATTTTATAATAATGACTTCAAGTAGAACTTTTTTTAATATTTAAATTAATGCATACAAGAATTATATGAAAAAATATATATAATAAATTAATAATAACAATTAATAATTCATTAAATATAAAATTAATGATTAAAATAATAAAATGAACTACTAAAAATAACTTAAGTAGGCAATTTGAAAATAGAGCAAATATTATTTAAAATTTGTTTAGTTAAAGAGAATATGCCATGAAAAAAGTTTTCTATGAATATATCAACTGAAATTAATATTTTAAATAGATCTATTTTTTTTCATTAATTATCTTATTTTATATATTTATGATTAATTTGATTTCTTAAATATTTTATAATAAGGAGTCTAAAGAAAACTTTTTTAATTAATGTATTAAAATATTTCATGTGAAAATACGTATATTAAATTAATAAAAATAATTAATAATTTATTAAGTACAAGTCCAAATCTAAAAAATAATTAAAATAATAAAAATTACTAAAAATAATTTGAATAGATAATTTGAAAATAAAGCAAAGTATTATTTAAACCCATTTTAATCAAAGAAATTATGCAATGAATTGAATTTTTTATATATTTATTATATTTTTTATTTAATCTTTAAAAGTATTTATTAGAATGATGAATGTATCAATTGAAATTAGTGTTTATATTGTAAAATAAAAAATTTAAAATTAATATAAATTTAATATAATAATAAAATAAAAATCCTTACTTTGCATATAACGTTAAGTAGAATAATATTTAAAGTAACTATAAAAATAAAAAAATAAAAAAATAAATAACTAAATTTATTTTTAAATAATTAAATAATAAATAAATAATAGTGTAAAAATTAATAAAATCTATCAATATCTATAAAAGTATTTTTAAGTAAAACCTATGAAAGTCATTTATAAAATCATAAATTGTGTACAATCATTAAAAACTTAAGAGCTCTTTAAAAGTAATTTATTTTAAATTTTTTTTATAAGAACCTATAAATTTTTTAATTAAATACACCACTCTAATATTTTTTATAATTATTTTATTCTCTCATTTAATATTTTATTATTAATTAAATTTCTTTGAAATACAGTGGGAACTAAAACGGAAAACAGCAAAGAATGGGGCGCGGTTCCACGGAGTACTAAGCCTACACTAGCGGACACAGAAAAACCCTAGCCAAATCCCACAACAAGTATATGACACGCGTATAAATATACTATCTTTAGCACCGCAAATTTTTATAACTCTCAAAACCCTAACTTAAAAATATCTTAAAAACTAGGGTTTTGCAGAGCTCCCGCAGTTTAAACTTTTCGTTTCACTACTCCGTAGACAAACAGTTAATCAGTTATGGGCAAATCAAGCAAGAAATCGACCCCCAAGGTACTCTTCGTTTTCTTTTATTTTTTTATTCTCTGTTCTCATTTATTCTATGGATTTTTTGTGTGTTTATGTGGTTTTTTTGGTTTTGTTATAGGTTGATGCTGCTCCTGCTGTAACCCCTGCTTCCAAGTCTACAAAGAAAGGTGTGTATTTTGTCTTTTGTGCGTTGCTTATGCATATAGCCTTTTAACTTTTGTGCTTTTTGTGTGTGCGTGTGTGGTGCTTGTCTGAATTTCGAGGGAAAGAACAACAAGGCTTTTGAGCTCTTGTTCTTATAGGAATCTGATGTTTGAAATTATTTTACCCTTTTCAAAATATTTTTTTTGTTTATTAATTTTTTGGTGTTCTATTTTTTGAAGTCTTTGATGTTTGATTCATCTTTTAACTCTCTTTAAATGTTGTGGAGCTTGTCTTGTTTTAAATTTCACGAACGAAGTATGGTTTTTTCTCTATCAAGTTAGTTTCTTTTTCAAGTCTGGGTGCTTATATGTTGGGTTACTTCTCTGGGTATTTTATGTGTCTCATATTTTCCATTATTTCTTTTTTGTGGTTTTGAAATTTTGGGTTCTATAGGTAAAAGAGAAGCTGAGGAAGCTATAGAGAAGCTTGTGAGTGCAAAGAAACAGAAGATAGAAAAGGGGGCTCTTCCTGTTCAGAAAGAAAAGATTGAAGTTAAGACTCAGAAAAAGAAGAAAGAGGAATCAAGCAGTTCCGATGACTCCTCTTCTGAGGAAGAACAGAAGGTAATTTTATTTGATTTAATTACTTTCATTTATTTGTGCATACCTTTATGCTAATTTGCTGACTATTTATGATTTTCTTAAATAATTGCATTGCTGGGCTTTATTGTGTTTTGCAAATACTTGTGGCAGGCTAAGGTTGTAACTAAGAAAGTTTCCAAGGCGGTGAAACAACCTGTTAAAGAATCTAGTAGTGATGATTCCTCTAGTGATAGTGATGATTCCTCTTCTGATGATGAGGCTGCCAAAATAACTGTACCTTTGAAGAAACAGCAAACAGCTACCAAGAATGGCTCTGTTGCTTCTGCTAAAAAAGGCAAGGAGGATACCAGCAGTTCAGATTCATCAGATGATGAATCTGATGAGGATGAGGTCAGATTGCTATTGGCATTTTGCATTATGATTAGGAACAAATTACTAAGCTTCTGATGATATGCTTGGATTCTGTTCAGTTTTCCAATTTATTAATTCATTTTTTATTTAGTTTTGTTTTTATGTTTGTTTAACTTGGTTGTGCCATGTGATATACATTTCAAGAATTATTAGGTTAACCATTCTGTAAATTTAGGTTAAATGTTTAAATTTTTTTTTATGCTGCTTCATATTTTTGAAACTAACTTTATATGGGTTAAATTACTTCTGATCAGGTGCCTCCTGCCAAAGCTGTTGTTCCTCCTAAGAAGCAGCTGACAGATGCCAAAAATGGCTCAGTTGTTGCTCCTGCTAAGAAAGGCAAAACCAACAGCAGTAGTTCGGATTCTTCAGATGATGAATCTGATGATGATGAGGTGAATTTACTGGTTGCATTTTGCATTTGTTTAGGAACAAATTGCCAAATTTCTAACTATATGTTTCAGGTTTAGTTTAGTTTTTTATTAATTTATTATAGATTCAGTTTTATTATTATCTTATTTTAACTTGGTTCTTGCATATGAAATCCCTTTGAAGAATTGCTATTTTAAGCATTCTGTTTATCTTCATTTAAAAAAAAACTAATTTTATTTGGGTTATTTTTTTCTGCTCTTCAGGTGCCTCCTGCCAAAGCTGCTATTCCTCCAAAGAAACAGCAATCAGAAGCCAAAAATGGCCCAGATGGTGCTCCTGCTAAGAAAAAGAAAGTAGATAGCAGTTCAGATTCAGATTCAGAATCTTCTGATGAAGATGAGGTGAATTTACCAGTGGCATCAAATTGATTGGAACAATTTTGTTGTCGATTTTACTAACATCTTAATGTGGTCTGAATGCAGAAAAAACCTTCTAAGCCAGCATCCCAAAAAAAGTTGTCAAGTTCTGAGGAGTCTAGTGACAGCTCTGATGAAAGTGATTCTGACAAAGAAAAGGTGTCATTATCATTTGCTCTTCCCCACCCCCACCCCAATATAGTTCTGGACATATATACGTTGGGAATTTGCTATACAAAGCAATTTGGAGTACTGCTGAGCTGGTCCATAAAGTTGGAGCAAATAAATTGAATTGTTATTTATATTTGTTTTTGTAGGGTGCACCTGCTTCTAAGAAGGCTCCTGCACCAGTTACCAATAAAAAAGCTGATAGTTCTGATGACAGTGATGATGATTCCTCTGATGAGGATAAGCCTCAAACAAAGGTTGTAAAAAAGGTAACAATCTCCTCGTCTTTCACTATTAATATACTATCTTCTTATACTTGTAATGCTCTTTGTTCATGGATTGATGAATTGTTCCAGTTTAGGGGTGTCCATTATAAGTTTCATCCTGTGAATACATTACCATTGTCTACTATCCTTTACTGCTTGCAAGGTATCTGAAGAAAATTCGTACTGTTAAAAGCATTTAAATTTTTTTTATTTGCTTGGATCTCTTGAGATGTTGAATATTGAGTTGGGTTGCATTGATTAATTCATTTGAAGGATATGATTTTGTGGATGCAAACATTAGTTTGTCATGTAAGGCAATACTGCCAACTACCAAGAATTTGGCTGCTTCACGGGGGTTCCATTTATCTCTGCTGTCATTTAATGTGGTAGAGTTGTGAGAATGATGATTATGTCCATGTTTCAGTGCCATTTGATTTGAAAATTTTCTGATTTAAATTTAGATATTTGGATTTTCAATTTGTGCAAGCATGCACAGCGCACTTTGCTTTGGAAATATTTTACTTCATGAATTGTATCAAGAACTTTCGCTGGTCTCCTAAGATTCTTATATTTTTTGTTGATGTATAATGAATACTGTTAACAGCAGGATAAAATGGTCATTGACAAAGAGGAGAGCGAAGATGACAGTTCTGATGATAGTGATGATGATCAACCCAAGAATAAGAAGGTGAAGGTTTTTTTTATTAACCATTTGTGGAGCTCAGTGTATAACATCTATCCGTTTCTTTTTCTTTTTTTGGTGTCAAGTAACCATGCAAAGGCTTGTATTCTGCAGAAAGAAAGCAGCAGCGATGAGAGCTCCGCTGACAGTTCAGATGGCGAGGACGAAAGTGAAGATGAAAAACCATCGAAGACCCCAAAGAAAAAGGTAACGAATCTCTTGTATATGATAGAGTCCTTTGTTTATGTATAATATTGAAATGCTGAACAATGTTTTTGATGGAAGTAGTGAAGGTTTCTTTGTTTAGTTATTGCTCCTATTTCTTATGGTATTCTTACACTATCAATGAATAATCAAACAACATATTTGTCGACTAACCCAAATTTTATGCATTGGTTTATTGCCAATATAAAAAAATTAGAGGACACTTTGATGCATTGATTTATTGCCAATATCAAAAATTAGAGGACACTTTGATGCATTGGTTCATGCCAATATCAAAAAGTAGAGGACACTTAATTCAGATGCAAATGTTTTCACTTTTGGTTGTTTGTATCAATGCGATAGTGTAACAAGTTTTGCATCAAAGCAGGACACTGATGTGAAAATGGTAGATGCAACTCCACAGGCGACTACCAAGAAGGTTGATTTGAATTCTGATCAGAAAGCTGTTATTCACCCTTCTGCTTTTGTCTTTGGCTCTTTCTTATGCATGTCCAAATGTGAATAATTTTTTCTATCTTTTGTATGCAGCCCAAAACTCCAGTGACTCCTCAAGTTCAATCTACAGGATCAAAGACATTGTTTGTTGGGAACTTGCCGTTTCAAGTTGAAAGAGCCGATGTGTATGTCTAGCTCTAGCGTCTCTTAGCTTTTTCTAAGGCAAAAGCTTGTTTTAATTTGTTCTGATAAAATTTGTGCTGCAGGGAAGATTTCTTTAAAGGTGCTGGTGAGGTGGTTGATGTTCGCTTTGCCTTAGATCAAGATCAGAGGTTCAAGGGCTTTGGACATGTTGAGTTTGCCACCATTGAAGCCGCACATGAGGTAAGGGTTCCTTCTGCTTCCTATTTGTTCATTGGCTACTCATTGAACCTTCACTAGTGCTTTTATTTTACCACTTCTAGTCTTATTAGATTCCAAATATTGCAAGTGTAGTAAAGATCTTCTTGTTTCCTTTTTTAGGCTCTTAAATTGAATGGTCAAAGTTTAAATGGTCGGGAGGTTAGACTTGATTTGGCTCGGGAAAGGGGTGAAAGGGCCCCATACACTCCATATAGCGGGTAGTGCTTTCTAACACTGTTAAGAATGCTCTGGTTAAATGATTGTACTGTGCCCTTAGGTATAATGTTAATCTGTGCAGCAAAGATAACTCATTCCAGAAGGGAGGAAGAAGCCAGACTCAAAAGATATTTGTTAGGGGGTTTGATAAGTTCCTTGGGGAGGATGAGGTAAATTTTTTTGCCACTATTTTTGCTGGACCTTCATTGGTTATTTTGGTTTTATAATTGCTCATATTATGCATCAAATGCCAAATCATACAGATTAGGAACTCCCTTGGGGAACATTTCAAGACTTGTGGGGAAATTACCAGGATATCTCTCCCAACAGATTATGAGACTGGTGCTATCAAGGGGTTAGTAATTTCTTCTGAATCCTTTCGACTCGAATCTTATATGCTTGAAATAAAAACTTATGTCCTCATCTGTCAAAAATTTCATGTCACATTTTGGTAACTGTCAAATGCATAGTATGCATTGATGTCAATACGATTTTGCAAGTTCATAGGTCAACTCATTATAATTTGATGCACTTGTTCATTTCATGCGATGTACACATGAAATAGGGTTGACATGATCCCTTGCTGTCTAAGGCATGTGAAATTTTACAGCTTTACTACATTTCATAAAAGTAGGCATGTGAAATTTTAAAGCTTAACTACATTCTATAAAAGTTATTTTACTGGGTACCTGCTGAATTTTGCTTTGAAAATGAGAGGGAAAGGAAAGTAATAACCTGGAAAAAAATTGTTGCTAGTGTAAAGACCTTGTGATGTGAATTGTTAGTTGGTTTCTATTCAATGTTGCAGGATGGCGTACGTTGAATTTCAGGATGCTACTGGTTTCAATAAAGCGTTAGAGTTTAATGGCAGTCAACTTGGAGACCAATACTTGACTGTTGAAGAGGCAAAACCACCAAGGAATGATAATAACCGTGATGGTTGGGGCAGTGGTGGTCGAGGTGGAGGCAGAAGTGGTGGTGGTAGGAGTGGCGGTAGAGACGGCGGAGGCCGATTTGGTGGTAGAGGTGGAGGTGGTAGAGGTGGTGGTCGTGGCAGAGGACGCGGAGGACCTAATAGGCCCAGTATGACAGCCTCTGGTAAGCAAAATGCTAGTATTGATTTTAGCTTCAAGTATTTACTTGCGGCTCTTATTGGGATTTTATTTTAATTACCTGTGTTTTGCAAATGCAGGTAAGAAGACAACATTCAACGACGATGATGAGTGAAGTAGAGAAGAATCTTAAATATATTTGATGAAGCAAAACGTTTATTTTGGTGGCTCCAGCACAGTATTTTTGTTTGGCTTGGTTATTTTTGTTAGTTAGTATTTAAGTTTTTGGTTTCAAGTGCTTTGCTACATTTTACTCTAGTAATTTGTGTTCTTCCATATTATATATACTTGAGGTACTATGCTAGTTGAGTATTTTCAATTATCTGCTCAATTTTGAAATTTTCCCTTATGATGTATATGTGGTTAGGCTTATGCTTTCCTCCATAGATCACAAATTAATTTAAGGTGACGATTTGGAAAAAGAACTGTTTTTAGAAAATTTGTAAACTAAATTTGAGCGGCTTTTCTTTAGTTGGTTGACAGATTCTTTTTTATTGAATGTTTTTTTTTTTTCGGTTTGACCATTTTTACTTGATAAACTATTATACTATGATGATGATGATGATGACGACGACGACAGTTTCTCCGTAGTAATTTCTTTCTATTCTGCGATGAAATATTTTAGTTTCTTTCCAACTTTTTTTTTTTTTTAATTTGCTGTAATGATTCGATAAATCAAAATATTAAAGGTCAAGTCTACAATTTTTTGCCTATAGATGAGAATGCAATTAGGATCCTAACTGCCCTGACTGAATTTATTTTTGGCTGTATCTGAAAACATATTTGAAGCTCTCCTATTCTTCACTGCCTGTAAATTATTGCTATAACCATAGTGATCATAAATTCACCAAGATTAAGTTGGTCAATACCCTGAGAACGCTATGAAAATAGAAGTGATCATTTGGGAAATCATCGGTCTTCAGATGAGTAGGAAGATACAGTTGCAGTATAAAATTGTTTCCGGTAAAAAAAGAGAAAAAAAAGAGGAGTTTATCCCTCCATATGACCTAGAATTGCAGTTTGGTTCGTTTTCTACTTTGACAAACTTGAGTGCAATTTATGTTACAAAAAGGGTTTCTCAGTGGTAGCTTTGAACTCTAACTTTAGCCTGTGGGCCACCTTGAACGTAGACAAAGCTACATTCTGAGCCAGGTTTCAGTCCTTTGTGCCATTGAGGAAGCTCGTATGTGTTGTGTTCTTTGGTTGGAGAGAGACCCCAAATAGATCCTGAGAGATCTTGTATCACCAGCTTAAGGTCTTCAATTGACTTCTGCGATTTATTCTTAATGATCACTTTGTGCCTGTAATATGTTGTTTCTCCAATACTCCATGTGTCGGTTATTGAATGAACAAATTCCACTGGAACATCTGTCAAAGTTCATTAAGAACGTTTTACTTTCCAAGGAATAGATGCTTAGCATACGTGCTCGTTGATAATTCATTGCATAATACTTGGAGATTGATTACCTGTGACTGTGTTGGGTTCTTGTGTCTTTTGGTGATAGTAGCCTGTAATATTACATTAAAGTGGGTTAGACAAGAAAACAAAGAAAAGGGTAATGGAAGAGAAAGCAAAAATCAGTTACAATAACATGCACTTTTGTTTCTTTTTGGAAAGAAATGTTTCTTACCTGGTTTTGTTGTATGAGGAACTGATGATTCTTTACCGTAGTAACCTGCAAAAATTAGGAAAACATTGAAATGAAAAAAACATGGCGGTCCTTCTCACTGAAAAGAGAGATTAAAGAAAGGATGTCAGGATGTGTCTCTACCAGTTGCCTCGGACAAACTTTGAAGCTTGGAAAAGAGACCAACAAGAGGAGCACAACCAGAAAGTGTAGGTTCAGTTTGTTCATAGTTGGAACGGTCATCAGAGAAATTATCATTTTGATCAGGACCTCCAACGAGGGCGCCATATATGATATTAGGGTTCGCTTCAGTACGATGATACCATGTCTCAAATCCTTGCACGCATTCAACAGATGAGTGCAGAACAAATATGGAGGCAATGGAAGAACCTCTATGGTGCACGTGAAGTGGATATTGTGGTCCGTATCCAACTATGTAGCTCATTGACTTGGGGTTTTTACCAAGAATGTAATCAGCCTGTGCAGTCAATATGATCAAAATCAGAAGTTTCCGAGAAGTTACTGAAAGATGAGTAATGTTATGGTCCACGATCAACCGAAAATGTTCTGTTCTTAAGTTACCTGCGACTGAGCAAAGTTGACGAGCTCCTGAGGTTGAATCAGCCCTTCTGGACAACTGAGCTTGGCATGTGCATAAGAAAGATAATCAGAGTAGACAGCAAGAAGAAATGCAGCAGCAGAGGCGTACTGCAAATTGTTCCATTCTCTTACATACATCAACCCCCCTGGTAAAATAAAGAAAGTTAAATAGTTCTGCTATATTATGATAGATAAATTCATGAATGATGATGTTAACCAAGTAATCTTACCAGGAGTCATCTGGATGTTGTAGCCATCATTCTTTCTGAGACAAGCACATGCAAAGTAATCTGCTTTGGCATGGTATTGCTTCAGAGTGGAGGTGTATGTGCCACCGCGTCCTTCTAGCAGTATCTGGAAATGTAATCTAGCTTATCAAGGGAATTATGATCTTGGGTAAAAAATGATTAGGGGGTTCCATCCTTGAGAACGCCCTCCCCTTTAAATAACAACGATTCTGATCCTGAGGATCATGAGTTCTTGAACTAGGATTACCTTAGAAAGAAGTATTTGTACACCAGCATACTTATTGTCCCAAGAGAATTCTTTGACAGCCCATCCAGTTCCACCCATGTACACAGCATTGTCAACAGCATACTTCAGGTAATACTCATCGTCAGTCGCCCGATATAACCATGCTGCAGCCCAAAGTAACTCGTCCTAGAACATTCAATAAAAGAAGGGGAAAAAAAGAAAAGAGTTTAGACTAGAAATTCAAATGCATATGCAGTGTAGGATGCCAACTGCATAATATATTACTGACCGAGTAGCCTGAGGAAGTATAGAATTCTTTAGCATTCTTGATGGAGTCATCATAGAGACCTCTGAATCGATCAGCGAATGAGAAGAGCTGCAATAGATTAATTAAACCTTCATAGTCATTTAGTGTTCTTGACTTCCCAGTATGAGAGAAAACCAAACTTTGAGAAGGTTACTTCAGAGTGCATGCTGCCTAATTATTTTCAGTTGCAAAAAAACCTATGCTAAATGGGCTAACTGATCATTTAACATAGTTCAAAGTAGTACAAGATTAACATAATGCAATGTAACTATATGTGTATTTTCACCTGTTTTGCATGAACCAAAAGGAGATTGGAGTAGGAAGAGTTGTAGGGCTTGAAAGCCATGGCAGATGCTGCTAAGGCAGCTACAGTTTCACCAGCAAGGTCAGAGCCAGGATTCTGTTGATCAAGCTTGTATGCATTCCGTGGAGTTGTCATGTCTTCTGCTCTCTCCCAGCAATAGTGGTCCGAGTCACCATCTCCAACCTATATTTCAGATCTCATTACGGCAAATGCTTTATATCAAATGCATCCTAGCTAAAGTAATCATATGTGTACGAAACTAACAAAAGTAGCAGAAATTATTATTATTATTGTCTCTTTTTTCTTTTTTCATTTTTGCAAGTACAAGCTGAGGGTAAACCATTATGTTTGATAAAATAAAATTTTCACTTGAACTGATATATACTGTTGTCAGCAATTGTTCATCCACACATTAATCTATATCTATCAGGAAACTGATCGGTGCAGTCTCGTCAAAATAGAGACAATGATGTAGAGACTAATTAATTAATTACTTACCTGAGCATAGAGAACATTAGGTTCAGTGTGAGCCTTGATGAAGTAGTCAGTACCCCATCTAATAGCCCACAAAGTGTGTCCCATTTGGTTCAAAGCTGTGATCTCTTTCCTGAAATCTATAGCTCCCCATGCAAGCATTGTCACACTAAATGCCATCGGCAGCCCAAACTTCACATGATCCCCTGCATCATAGTACCCTCCCACCAAGTTCACCTGCACCACATATATATGCACATACATATATACATACTAGATTAGAACTTTCCCATTTCTAAACTATTGAGAGAAAATTATATAACAGAGTCAGTTACCCCTTGAAGAAACCCATCTTTCAGGCCTGAATCACCTCGCCATTTGACTCGCTGGTTAGAAGGTAGTTTACCTGACCTCTGTGACTCAAAAAAAAGAAAGGTCTTATCAAGTGCTTCACCATAGTTAAAGGCCTCTGCAGCAATGGCTGCCCCAAGGCCAAGCATGCCAACTATGAAGATATACAGGCCGAACTTGAGGCTCCTCATGACTAATACACAAATAATGTCTTGTCTCTTGCTAGCTAGTGGGTGTGCATGGATGTTCATGTACCATATATATACAAGGAATCAAGAAAGAAGAAAGCTGGTCTGGTAGATATGGTGGTAGCCTTCACGTTCTGTTCAATGTCAATCTATTGAGGAGAAAAAGTTAAGTTAAGCCTCCCACGTTGTATCGTGAATACAAAACGTCAAAAACTATATAAAAATGAGAAGAAAACGCTTGCAGGTAGCCAAACGATGACTTCTGACGCTAATAATTAAAGCCTTCCTAATGCCATGCTATGGGCTGATTTGATGCCTCTGTGAAGGCCCATTCCACACTTTACCGGTCTGCGTAGGTATGTGGTCCGCTCTTGATATATACACGTACCATCAAATACTAAGTTATTATTTTCTGACCCAGCAGCATTCTGTATCTATAATTACTTACATCCGTGCGTGTTTTAAAAAAATATTAAGTTTAATTGATGATTTTTATTCGCAATTAAAATAAAAAAATTGTCAGCAGAATATATAATTCTTTTCTTCAACTAAAACACATTTGTCTTTTTCAATATTAAAAAAATCAACTTCTTTTATTTTTTCTAAATTTTTATTTTACGCACTCTCCTATTTTTAAAATTACAATCTTTATAATTTTGTTGGCTTTTGATTTTAATCTTTCAAGATTAAAATCTCTACAAATTTTATTATTTTGTAAACATGTATTTATATTCATTTGAAATGACTTTTCAATACAATCACATAAATTATTTGTAAAAACAGTAGTAAAAGTATTAAAGAATCTACAACTTAAATTTTATGAAACTAAAGTTTGTAACTAAAAAACCAACGTTTTTAAAATTTTGTATGAAAAGACATGCTTTTAAAACATCTTATGTATGTATAATGAACTTATTGATTATAAGCTATAATTAATAAATTTCTGTTATATATTTGATGAACCTCAAGTGATACATTAATGAACCTGTTGCTAGTAGATGATGAACCTGTTGATTATAACTCACGAATAATAAGGCTATACTATAAAACTGTATTATAAATTTTGATAAACTTCAAGTGATACTATAATGAATCTGTTGTTTGTAGATAATTGATCCGTTTATTATTAACTCATGAATACATATTTATTTGTCTGCATATATGACATGTTCATTACATATAATTTTTATATTTATTTGTTAATGATATAAGGTTTATTGTACTACAAAATAAACCAATCAAAAATAAATTCCTTTACCTTTAGGCTCAGGTCAGGTAGAAGGATAGAAAGAAGACAATCTAGATAATTATTTTCAAAATCATGAACAAAATAATAAAATTGTAGTGATATTTTAATGAATCTGTTATTTTGTAGATAATGAACCCGTATATTATAACTCATGAATACTAATTTATTTTTATGCACATATGAGATGTTCATTACGTAAAACTTTTATATTCGTCTACTAGTGATATAAGATCTATTGTACTACAAAATGAAGCTATTCCATTTCAAAAATAAATTTATTTTCAAAATTATGAATGACATAATGAACTTGTAGTTCATATATAATGAACCTCAAGTGATATTTTAATGAACCTGTTATTTGTAGATAGCGAGCCCGTTCATCATAACTCATGAACACTGATTTATTTTTATGTATATATGTCATATTTATTATGTAAGATTTTGAAATTCATCTATTAATAATATAAGATTTATTGTACTACAAAATAAACCTATGCCATTTCAAAAATAGATTTATTTTCAAAATTATAAACAACATGATGAACCTGTACTTCATGTATGATGAACCTCAAGTAATATTTTAATAAATAAAAGATAATGAATCCGTTCATTATAACTCATGAATACTGATTTATTTTTATGCACATATGACATGTTCATCATGTAAAAACTTTTATATTTATCTGTTAGTAATATAAAGTTTATTGTACTACAAAATGAACTTATTCCATTTAAAAAATAAATTTGTTTTCAAAATTATGAACAAAACTTCAATATTCTACATAGTAAACCTATTATTTTCCAGCAATGAAACCATTATTATATTTAAAGCTTATAGAATCTGATTTGAAAGTCTGAAGAATGGAGAGGAAATGAAGAATTTCGAGTTGTTCAAAATAAATTTTTTAAATTTATAAATATGTATATCTATGTATGAGAACAAAAAAGAAAGAAAAAAATAAGAACAACAATATTATGCAGCAGATAACAAAAAAGAAAGAAAAGAATAAAGAACAACAACTTATGGAATCTAATTTGAAGCTTTAAATGATGGAGAATAAAAAATGGAGAAGACAAAATCAAACCAAACTGTTGAAAGAAAGCTTGTGATTTTAATGTCAATCACAAAAATATTTCAATATGTATCACAAAAATAATAAAAAATTTCATATTTCTTCAAAAATATTGACAAACATTATATATATAGATAATGAATATTGTAGTATCAAATAATGAACATCAATATTGACATTAATGAATAATACATAAAACAAAATTAACATAAACATTAAATGCAATGAATATTAAGTTTATAAATAATAAATATTTAAATTTCAAAAAATTAATTATTAGGATATTACATCTAATGAAAACTATACATATAGATAATGAGCATTTTAGTACATGTAAATGAATAAAAAAATATTAATACATACATGGTCTAATAAAAACTCTTTGAAATTTGTTACAATACTTTGACACATAAGATTTTTTTTTGACACGTGAATTTATCATCAACATATAGGATTCAAGTTTATATATAACTGTCTAGTTTTTCTCTATTAATTTATTGATAATTTTTATATTATCGTACTATAAAATCTTAAGATATTAAAAATATTTTAATTTATTATTTCTTTAAGAAATTATAAATAATTATAAAATAGTAAAAACTATATTTAGTTATATATATAAATTGAATTAATATTATTATTTGTAATCAAAATAATTCGACAATTGTACAGCAGACTTGGTAAACGACTAGTTTTTATAAATATATAAAGAATTTTTTTAATAATATAATTTTAATTTCTATAAATTTATTTGTTTGCCATTATGAACTAAGAATGGGAGTTGAACTGATAAATAGAGAAAGGATAAGGATGGTAAATTAAAAATTTGATTAAGAAAAAATGAGTAGTGAGTAAGAAAAATAGCACATAAGAAATTATAGTGGTTCGGGCGTTAATAAATCCTATGTCCATTTCCAATTCACAATTTGGTATTCACTGTACTTGTATCTTTATACTTGGAGTTTTCAAGCTCACTTCCAACTTAGTATTTTAAGGCTCACAATAAACCTTACAAATTTGTGCTTCTTAGGCTCACACATAACTCTTATGAGGAGTTTTTCTAGGCTAACTTTTAAACCTTAACCCAAGTGTTTTGGCTAACATTCAAACCTCACAAGAGCATTCAAGCTCTTTCAACAACAAAAAATAACAATTATTAATTACAAGAAGGAAAGAATTGAATGCACAATAATATGGACATATGGAGGTTGTTGATCAATCTTAAATGATATTCTAATATGGTTTTCATAAGCTAAAAATCTCAAAGAGTCGTTACAAGTAAATTCCCAAAAGTTCACACAATCTAGCTTTAAGACAGTGCATTAAATACACTTGTCAAGATGCAAATCATGGTCGTGATTCTTGAAATACCTCCAACGACTATCTGACGTGGTGGCATGGCATCAGTGATTGTCTAATATGACCACTGGTGGTTCCTAATGGTTACTTCAGTCTTCAATTTTCACGGTCGCGGCTTCCTAGGTTGTGGTTGTGATTTCAAGCTTTTCCAAGCCAAAAGCTTCTGCCTTGAAACTTCCACTTCTTGCAGTCGTATCCTATATGGTGCGGTCACAATTTTGAGCAATTGTAGGCTTGAAGTTGCTCCACCAAATTGTTAATTTTCATTGTCGCGCCCACTTAGTGCGATCGGGATTTTGAAGTATTTTTACTTAACTTATGCTACATTATTAAAACTCAAGGAAGCACTAGTTCAAGCATCAATTTATTTGTTAAGATTAAAAGATAATGAATAAGTCATATGACAAGGCATTAAGGCTAACAATCTCCCCCTTTTTGAATTTGACAGACAAATTGAGCAAAAAAGAAAAATAGAAAAGAAGTTTGAAAATTGTGACTCCCCCTTAATTTTAACTCCCCCTCATGTATGTTAAGGAAATTTTTTGCTCTTGATCTCTCTCTCTCCTTTGTCAAATTCAAAAGATAGAACATGTAAAGGCATTAAAGAAAGATAATAAAAGATAAAAAAAATTAATGTAGAGACATAAAAGATTAAAACAAATTAATGTAAAGGCATAAAAGATAAAAAAAAATTAATATAAAGGTATAAAAAAAGGGAAGCATTAATCATAATCAAGTCTTAAAGAAAATAAGAAGTCACTTTAATGGAAACGTAAAGTTGTATATATTGAGATGAAAAGAACACAAGAAACAAGAGGAAAAAAAGATGAAAAAAACAACAAAAGAGATGAAAAACATAAATGCAATGCAAAATGAGATGAGAGAAGAAATAGCTTCTAAATGTCGTTTAAATATTTAATTCTTCTTCCTCTTCATCCTCCTCATCACTAGACTCATCATCGGATAAGTGCCAAGAATCCGGATGGTAAGGAGGTATCCCATGATGCTTTTGCATTTCAATGAGGTTTTCATAAACATGTCTGAGAAGCCTATAGAACCTCTCAATTCTCTTTGCTTGTTTTGTCATAAAGATCATCATTTTGTCTCTTAGGATAATCCTCATTTGAGGGATATCCGTTTCTTGCTCAGTGCTTTCTTCTTCACTTTTTGTCTCTTCAACCTCTTCTTCTTCTTCCTCTTCTCCCCCCTTAATATTCAATCTTGCCCTTTTCTTTTTCATTGCTTGTTCCATGGATGACACGATACTAGCACCTAAAATAACTTCCAAAATCTCATCACTCTTTTTCTTTAGAACTTTTGAGTGAAGAAAGTATTAAATGGTTATGAAGTTGGTGCTCTAGAGTAAAGGAGTTTTTAGAAAGACCAAGGTTTGTGGGGGTTAAGAGTTTGAAGTAGTTTGCAATCATGGAGACATAAGATGAAACCATGACACAACCACGAGAACACTAACATCTTAACTTAGATTAATTAGGTTGAAATCTCTTCATAACTCTAATTACCCAAATTAGCATTATGTACCATTTAACACATTATCTTGAGAGCTCAATTCTTCAATCGTAACACCCTATCTCTCTAGAAAATTCAATTATAGGTTGTAAAGGATAATCCAAACCTAAATGTCTTTCTCAAGATCATTCAAATTTCAAAAATCATTCAACAAGATATAAAGAACAAATCAATAAATACTTCCATTGCAAACCAATATTGACAATCAATACATTCAATTCAAAATTAAAGTACAAAAATCCCTAGATAAAGAGCCCCGAGTTAAAGTGTATCATATAATCACAACCAACAAGAATCTAATTACAAAAAATGAATAAAGGTAGAGGAACCCGAATACACCCTTGGATGAGAGTAAATAGCTCTAATTCCTCGTGCCCAATCTTGGATCGATTCTTGTTCCTTTTACTCGGATTGAAACCAATTGACAATCCTCGCCCAATCTTTGATCTTCAAAGAGAATCCAAGTGAAATCTTGATCCAAGTCTGCCTTTCCCTTAGTTTTAACTTAGAAAATCCTTAGACAGAGAAAAAGATGAGTTTTGGACGTTCTAACCCTAGCTGCCTCCCTTTTTCTCTTTTCTTTCTTTTTAAATGAATTTGACCAGCTACCATGTCATGGCCGTGTTGATTCCCGTGTTCCCAACATGTTCTGGTGTTGATGCCCGTGTTACTCTCTATGGCCGTGCTCCCTAAAACCTCTTTTTTCTTTGATGTTTGATGCATCCAACACGGCCGTGTTAACCTTCCTCATGGGCATACTTAGCTTGTTTCGACAACTTTGACGTCCAATTATGCTCCAATTCTTCCCTTTATCATACTTTGACTTCTTTTGGACCTAATGCACACAAATAGACACATAGGGTGAGTGTTGGGACCAATTCACATCCAAATGTACATAAAATCAATCTTAAAAATCCCATTTAGATGTATGTATTTTACGCACATCAAATAACCCCACACTTAGCTCATTACTTGTCCTCAAGCAATCAAAAGTAAAATAAGGAAAATAAACCACTAGAGACAACAAACAAGTTGTGACAATTTAGAGAGCTCCTGCATATATCCTTAACAAACGTAAGTCAAACAAAAAGAAACGAAGCAATCAATTTAAGTATCACAACCAAGATGCCAATGATTCACAAAATACAGTCTCAACAAAATTATTTAGAAACAACTCCTCACTAGATTCACTCTAAATCACTCAAAGTGTTTAAATGGTAGTGTTTAATCGCTTAATGCATCAACTACTATCTTACTTACTATATGCTTGCTCTTAAATCCTACTCCTACCACTTATGGAGAGTCAACGACCATGTCAAGAGGTCTTTATAAAGGTTGTAATGAGGATTAGGTAGGGGTAGGTAAATTTGGTTAGAGTTGAACCTATGGTGTTCTGCAATGAAATACATGACCTGCACACAAGCCATAATGATCACAAGGGGTAAACAATGGACAGTAATCCAAGGTGGGAAATAGGAATCAAGTCAAAATGTAAACTCCGAGAAGCAATTAAACAATTAGCTTACTTACTTTCTTTCTTTTCATCACCCTTCCCTCTTATTCTTCTTATTATATTTCTTCTTCTTCTTCTTTTTTTCGTCTCTTTTTTTTATTCTTTTTCATAAGGGAAGAATATGTTCTTTTGGATTGAAGTAAGCTACTACAAAATTCCAATGCTGTTCCCAAGACAAATATTCCCAATAAAAACAACTCATGTGCAGAATCATAACCCAAAGCAGAATAAAACTAAGTGGCAATAAAATATGATTAAAAAAATGGTGAAAGAGGGGGTTATCTACAGAATCAATAAATGAATGAAGGCTATTTGGCTAGAATGAAAAACCTAAGTGCCTCTATCATACCAAAGTGTTAAACTCTCCTGTGGCCCATTACAGCAAGTTTAAAAAGTAAAGAGACAGAATTGACACCTCAGCAAAGAAATAAATACAAGCATATAAAGTGTATGCTTACAATTTAGGCTCAATTTCTCACAAGTGTGCTTTTGAGTAGGTTCCAAACAAAATCATCAAAACAGAATTAGATAAACTAAAGCAACTTAGTACAAAACTCAAACTAATTATCTTACATTCTTCCGAGACTCAGCCTATCGGTTTTACCCGATCATATGGAAATAAATAAGATTTCCAAAAGCAAGTCAATGATAAAAGCATCGAAACAAAGTGAAAAATTTTCAAAATTTTTACAAAAAATTGCATGAAAGAATAAACAAATAACTGAGATGGGATAATTGAAATGCGATATATACCTTTAGAAAAGGATATGAATTTCATATACAAAACAATAAAACATGAAAGCAAGTGTATATTAATATCACCACCCCACACTTGAAGGACACACTTGTCCTCGGTGTACAAAATATAAGAAATGCAAAAGGAAAAGAAATAATATTGCCACACTATAGCTCCAGGTGAAAGATTAGGTGTGGTGCTACCGTGGTGGAGGAGTGGGTTTCTCTAAGGGTTGGAAGTAGTGTCATACGCAGGAGCAAAAACCAATTGTAAAACCTAATCACCTAAGTTCACATAATTCAAACAAAAATTAATACCCAAAATGGAAAAAAAAATGAAAACTAAAAAATTAAAACGAAAATAAAAGACACAAGCTTCTTTAAAGTCATAAAATTTGGACTTTATTCTTTTCTTTGAATCGAAATGGGCGCCCAATTCACGCTCCTCCACATCCACGATGACCCTCCAAGGTAATGCTTCAACCTCCCGCCCCATTAACCTTGAAATTTCCCTTTTGGGATGATGCACTTCGGGGAAGACTTGCGTCACTATAAATGGCCCCGACCAACGACTCTTCAGCTTCCCTAGAAATAAACGGAGACGAGAGTTAAATAACAACTCACTATCTCCTACGTTAAACTCCTTTAAATTTTTCAATCGCTTGTCAGGCCATTGTTTGGTCTTCGTCTTGTAAATTGTTGAATTTTCATAGGCTTGTTAACGCCACTCCTCTAGCTCATTTATTTGCCACTGCCTTTGTCTACCTGTGCTATCCAAATCAAAGTTAAACGATTTAAGTGCCCATAACGCTTTATGTTCTAGCTCCACAGGCAAATGACAACCTTTTCCATACACAGGCCTAAAGGGAGTGAACCCTGTAGAAGTCCTATAGGCAGTTCTAAATGCCCATAAAGCATCATCTAGCCTTATAGTCCAATCTTTCCTACTGGCTCCTACAATCTTCTCTAAAATATGCTTAAGCTCCCTATTAGTAACCTCTACTTGCCCACTCGTTTGTGGGTGATAAGGCGTGGAGAATCATTGAGATGCTCTATATCTTTTAAGCACTTTCTCAAGTTGAGAATTACAGAAATGGGTTCCCCTATCACTAATTAATGCTCGAGGTGTTCCAAACCTAGAGAATAGTCTCTTAAGGAACCTCATAACTACCTTAGCATCATTAGTAGGCAAGGCTTGTGCCTCAGGCATTTAGAAAAATATTCAACAGCCACCATTATATACTTGCATCTATACGAAGAAGGAAAAGGACCCAAAAAATCAATGCCCCAAACATCAAAAGTTTCCAACACTTGTATACTATGTTGGGGCATTTCATCTCGGGCAGAAATATTACCTGACCGTTGGCATGCATCACAAACCTGGACATATGCTCGTGCATCCTGGAAGATAGTCGGCCAATAAAAACCAACATCCATAACCGGTCCTTCGTGACAATGCTTGAGAATTTGAATGATCTCCTCCCCATATACACACCTCATGATAATTTGATCTGCACAAATTCTAAACAAGAAAGGGTCATCCCAAATGTAATACTTCGTCGAAAAATTTCTTCTTTTCTTTTTGACCATATCATCCTTTAGGAGTACTTGCACCAAAATAATTTGCATAATCGGAAAACCAAGGAATAGCATTTGCCACCGCATTAAGCATAAGTGCTCATCCGGAAGAAGTCATCGATCTCTTTCTCATTAAACTCCTCTAAGTCACGGGTTCTCTAATCGAGAAAGATGGGTATCTTGCAAGATTTTCGGCTCTCTCGTTTATCCTTAATTTCTAAGTCAAATTCCTGTAATAGAAGAATCCAACGAATCAATCTTGGCTTAGAATCATGCTTTGAAAATAAATACCTTAAAGCGAATGATCCGTGTAAACAATTGTCTTCAAAGGTAGGAACGAAATTTGTCAAAAGTGAACACGGCGGTAGGAGCTCCTTCTCTATGGTTGTATAGTGTTCTTGGGAATCCGTAAATGTCTTGCTAGCATAGTAAACAGTTGGAATTTCTTCTTCCCATACCTAAACAACTCCAAGCCATTGCAAAATCACTAGCATCACACATAAGCTCGAAGGCTCGATCGGGAGAAACCATAATGGGGTGGTTATTTTTCCTTTAATAACTCAAAAGCTCTTAAACAATCATCATCAAATTCAAAAGGTATATCTTTTATTAGCAATTGAGTTAAAGGCCTAGCAATCTTAGAAAAGACCTTAATGACCTTCTAGAGACCCTGCAACACGTACCCTATGACCCTTGACCGAGAGTAGGGGGAGGTAGTTTACTTATAACTTCCACTTTAGCTCTATCTCCGCTGTGTGACACTTTATGTCCTAAGACTATACCCTCTTGGACCATAAAATGACATTTTTTCCAATTCAACACAAGGTTAGCTTCAATACACTTAGCTAACATCCTTTCCAAATTTTGCAAACAATGGGAAAAGAGTTACCAAATACAGAGAAGTCATCCATGAAGACCTCCATCGACTCCTTTATCATGTCATGGAAAATGGCCATCATACACCGCTGAAAGGTCGCAGGCGCATTACACAAGCCAAACGGCATCCTCCTATAGGTAAAAGTGCCATAAGGACAAGTGAATGTCGTCTTTTCTTGGTCTTCTGGTGCTATGGGAATCTGAAAATAACCAAAAAAACCGTCAAGGAAACAATAATACTTATGGCCTGAAAGCCTCTCAAGCATTTGATCGATAAAAGGAAGGGGAAAGTAGTGCTTTCGGGTTGCGTCATTCAGCGCCGGTGGTCATGCAAACTCGAAGCGGGTTACCATTCGTGTAGGGATCAACTCCTCCTTTCATTTTTCACCACGTCATGCTCCCTTTCTTGGGAACCACACGCAAAGGACTCACTTTAACTGTCGAGAATATGGGTAAATTAAACTTGCATCAAGAAGTTTAATTACCTACTTTTAACCACCTCTTTCATATCATATGTCAGCACACTTTTATCAACTGGTGGTTTGAACTCATCCTCCATCAAAATCTTATGAAGGTAGTAACTCGGGTTTATTCACACGGTATGTTATACAAATGCCTTTGCATACCTTCTCAAAATACAACATCATCTCCTCTCCTCTCGGTGTGAGATGGTAAAAATAATGCCGTAAGTGCTTTGCTTCATCTCAGGTAGGCATACATTAAGTCTGTTGGACTCTTTCAACTCAAGCAGTGGCTCCTCTAAGAGGCTTGACTTCTTTACTCTTGACTGTCA
The DNA here is from genome assembly GCF_019578655.1 of Ricinus communis. NCBI lineage: Eukaryota > Viridiplantae > Streptophyta > Magnoliopsida > Malpighiales > Euphorbiaceae > Ricinus > Ricinus communis. Next base: position 899,051 of record NC_063263.1, on the reverse strand, counting down.
AGATCAACAAAACTATCAGTCTTTTCATCATTAACATTAGCGACTAATAAAGTGCTCACCGCTGCCTCCGACACTTGTTCATTGGATAAATTATCCTTATTTTCTTGCATTGCCACTTGCAAAGGATCATCAATCATTATTTCCTGCAATTGAGATTCTACAATATTATTGATAAAATCAATCGAACAGATAGTACCATCATGCTCATATGGGTATCTCAAGGATTTAGTCAAATCAAATGTAATGCTCTCATCATCTACCCTAAGTTCGACTTCGCTACTAACATCTATCAAAGCTTTAGATGTAGCTAAAAATGGTCTACCTAGGATCAATGGGACATCACTCTCACCATTCATATCCATGACAACAAAATCCACATGAAATATAAATTTGTTAACTTTAACTAGCACATCCTCTATAATCCCTTTTGGGTACTTATGATTGTATGCGCTGGTTGTATACTCATCCCCGGTAGGAGTTAGCTTAGAAGTGCTTAGTCCTAACTCCTCAAACAATGAACTAGGCATCAAATTGATGCTAGCTCCCAAATCAGCTAATGCTAGCAATTTCAATTTATCCCCAATCAAACAAGGTATAGTAAAACTCCACGGATCGCGTCGTTTGGAATGAATCTTGCTACGAAACACGAACTGCGAGCATTACGCATTCAAGGTCACCAATCCCAATCCTCTAACTTCCTCTTGTTGCCTAGAATTTCTTTTAAACTTAGCATACTGGCATCTGCGAAATAAGCTTCAATAAAAGGCAAGTTAATGCAATTGTTTAAAAGATCAAAATTTACCGAATCACGATCAACTTTATCCTGCTTGAGTTTTGCAGGGATATGGAATGGGAGGTTGGTATGGCCTCGAGGGGATCTTCTTCAAATCCTCCTTCTCCTGCCTTTTCTTTCTCCCTCGGGCTTGTCTTTCTTTTTTGACTCCGACCCACCACGAATCATCATTAGTGAAGGCTTAGATGGACTAGGAAGTTCCTTACCCGATCTCAAAGTAATTGCTTTGGCATGCTCCCTTGGATTAGACTCGTACTTGGAAGCGCCCGCCTCGACCATCATCTGAACCACGCCCAATTTGAGTTTCTAAGTTCCGAATTGAAGCTTGTTGATTCCGGAATGGCGTCCGTTTGTTGAAATCTGTTCTCCGAAGTTGTAATGAACTTCGTCATCAACTCTTCCAAGTTAGGTTTCTTCTCTTGTCTACCTCCTGGTTGATGGGAAACAAAATGCATAGGTTCGCCGCTGGATGCAACCTCGATATCCCTGGTGGACCTTGGTTATTGGAATTCCTCCATCCAAAATTAGGATGATTCCTCCACCCTGGGTTGTATGTATTGTAGGGGATCATTCTACTTCACCGCATAATCAACATGCTCAATGTTAGAAACATTAGTAGGCATAGAAGATGCAAACATACCTCCCGCTTTACAATGCTTTGGGTCCACCGAATTCACATCCGGTTGACTGCTTGGACACCGCATCACGAAGTTGTTCTATCTTTTGGAAAGTAGCTCTACTTGTGCCACCAAGGTCTCTTGGAGATCGCCTCGGCCCCTGATATGTACAAGCGGGCTTTGGACCTCTAGCCCGTGGAGTTTGCCAACGATAAGTGTTGGTGGCCATCTCTTCTATCAAATCTCAGGCTTGCTCGGTGTTTTGCTATTGATAGCTCCCCCTGCAGTCGCATCTACCATTTGTCTAGTGGGCTGTATTCATGCCACTTATAGAATGTCACTTGCATCCAGAGAGGGAAGACCATGGTGTGGGCAACACCTTATGAAGTCCTTGAGCGCCTGGGCCTTTACCGATTCTCCTTCACCACCGCACAAAGAAGATATGTTATTTCGCATTTGAGTCTTAGCAGGAGGAAAATACTTATTCAAAATGTTTCAGCCCAAAGAAGTCCGGTAGTGATCATTTCGATGGCAAGGACTACATCCATCTTTTCACTCTATCCCTCAAGGAAAACGGTAGCTGTATGGCATCATCGGTTGTTCCATTAATCTTAAAGGTATCACATATTTCCAAAAAGTTGGCGATATGCTTGTTCGGATCTTCGCCGCCAATCCTCCAAATTACACCAAGTGATCGGATCATCTGGATTACATTCGGCTTTATTTCAAAATTATTGGCGCCGGGAGGCCTCACTTATCCAGTGCGTCCTGCTAGAGAGGCCTAATACCGTGTCCTTTCACCATTACTCCATTTGCATTGTGGTTCTCCATCTCACTAGTTTCACGAACATGAATCTCTCTCCTCCTCTCCACGCTGCTACTACCGCATACGCGCTTAGCAATCTAAGACCGCGCTCGGGTTCAGGTGGAGGCCTCACTATCCCAGTATGCGTCCCTGCTAGAGAGGGCCTAGCAAACTCGTACATGGTCCTTTCACCATTACCTCCATTTGCATTGTTGTTCTCCATCTCACTAGTTTCACGAATAGGAATCTCTACTTCAATCTCCTCCTCTACTGCCTGTATACGCCTGCTTAGCAATCTAAGAGAGTGCTCGGGTTCAGGTAAAGGCTCTGTAAGATTAGGACTAGAGCTCCTGGTCATAAACTACATGAGCACAATAAAGAACAATAACACCAACAAATAGGATAAGAACAAAACTATACACAGAAAACAAATTATAAACAAAAAGAGAAATGACTAGACTAACAAATATTAAAATTTCAATTTAGTTCATAGAAAACCGTTCCCTGGCAATGGCGCCAAAAACTTGATGTGTGCTAAGTCAAGCAATACTATGACCTAAGGCAGTGTACCTATCAGTGGAGTATAGCTAACGGCCAGCAGTACCAGTCGTATTCCCGTGTGCCGTAAATGAACCTAAATCTACTCAATCTTCTCTGTTTTTCTAATCACATATGTTTTGGGCTCTATGTGACTAGGTTGGCAAGAAACCTTGGCCTTTTGACTCTACCAGTGATTACAGGGATGGCAGAGATTGAGACTATGTTAGCCAGTGCCATCCAGCAAATGCCCAATATGAGGATGGTGACCCGAATACAGAGATCGATAGGAGTTGAGTATCATTTGACTAGTCCTATGGTAGCTGAACAGTTAGGAAAACAACTGCAACCTGGCAGGATGATGGTGATGATCTTTGAGAGGGACAACAAGGAGCCTCACGATGAACTACGGCCAAAGGCCCTGGGCCGGTAGATAGAGTTACCAAATCCTTCGGTGCTTTTCAAGCCGACTACAAGAGCTTCTTATTCTACAACACCTCCTCCCATTGCTAGTAGGATAGAGCGGATGGCTACTCAGATATCTCAGCATTGGGAGGCATTTCAGCATTTTCAAATGGAATTTAGAGATGCTTCCTCGCGCTCAATGACAGACTTCAGACTCATGAGGCTCAAAGTGCATAGGATGACTTGGCGACTTTTCACGGAGAGACTAGAGGTTTACTACTTTTCATCATTCTTTGCAGGATATTTCCCACCAATTGTCCCAGTTGTTAGCATCTCGTGCAGGAGATCAGACCTTCCATACATCTCGGGATCCAGTATCACCTTTTGATATTGATAGCCTTCGGGAGACGTTTGGAGATGCTTCGATGATGGACACTAGTCTCCCTGATCAGCGATCAGCCAAGATGACTCAGTTGCTCGGTTCTAGCTTGTTCTCTAGAGATGTCTCCAGCACACCACATCCTGACCGGTGAAAGGGCGTTCCATTTTACTCGGAGTTCGAGACATGATGATCAGGGTAGTATCTAGAGGGTTACCTCTTTCTTATGCTTAATTCCATCTGACTTAGTTGTTCATATTGTTTTTGGTTTATGACTTTTATTCCTTTATTTTCAGGATAGATGTTAGTTCTTTATTTTCTTGAAACATTATTTTTTGCTTATTTTGCTACTCAAGTGTGGGGTACTCCCCCCCCCCTTTATGTTTCACACTGAGGATAGTGTTTTCTTTAAGTGTGGGGTAGGTAACCTCGTTCTTTTCAAGTACTGAGCTTCATTGTGAACCTTACAGTAGTGGAGTGCATATTTTGATGTTTGAGTAGTTCTTTTATTGTCGATACCCTATTTTAAGCTTTGTTTAATTTGAGTAGTTAATGATTTGGTTTATGAGTAGACGTTATTTTATTCTTCTGTTATTTTGTAAAAGGAAAGCAATTAATGGTATCTATAGCATCAGCTCGACCGGGTTAAACCGATATTTCTCTTTGGTTTCTCGATTTATTTTGCTTTAGTTTAGAACTTCATTAATGTTACTGCTTTATGATTTGATTGATGATTTAAACGAAATTTTTGAGAATCCTTTACAATTTAACCACACTTAAATGGTAAGGTTTGGGCCAATTGTGAGCATCCATCATACTGTTGCTCTTTATTTTCTTGTTGAGTGTGTAGTATGCTTGATGTTTGTTTCTAGAACTTGCTCTGTAATGCTTGTCAAGACTACATGAACTTTTGATTATCATGAGATGATTTAGGCAGCTAGGATTTACACTGTTTTGCCAAAAGCTTGACCCTGTATTCCCCTAGTTAACCATTTTTTAGCCTTAAGCCTTTTTCTTTCATTATTACACTTGTTACACTCATTTTACCTTTCTGATTGTTTTCCATTCTTTTTACCCATGTTGTTGGGAGGTGTGTAAGTTTTTGCTTTTTCTTTTTCAGGATCAAATTGCATCAGTTCATCTGTTCATTTTCACTAAGTTCTTAACTTTTTGGATGCTCCCTTCAATCCAAAATGGTATCATTATTTTGATTACTACAACATTTATTCGTTCTTTCAGTTGTTACCATATATTTAAAAAAATGATTCTTTATTCTTTATTCTTTGCTTTTGATCTTCAGTTGAGCATCATTCTTCATTATTGAGAACTTAGTGAATATTGTTCTTCCATTTGTTTAGCATTTGATCCTTGGGCATTCATTATTTACTTGCATGACTTTCCAGAAACTTTAGCCCACTTCACCATATTCTTCCTACCCTTACCTAAGCCTCATTACAACCTTGCTTAAGACCCTTTGATCATAGTTATTGTTTGTTCGTAGTGGTGGTTATTGGATTTATGAGCAAGCTTATTGTAAACAGGATCTTGTATACTTGCGATGAGGGATTGATCTACACCTTCATACACTTGAGTGTTTTGAGTGACCCCATGCGAGGCATTGATTCTCAAATTTTTGGTTCGAATTGTTTATCATTTTGTACTTGCAACATTATTAATTTTGTTCTATTTGCTAAAGCTTCTTTACTTGAGTTACTAATGAGATTCTTTTGTGATGTTTGGATATTGTTGAAAGCTGACTTTTTGCATGATTTTCGATGAATATTATTATGTTTACTTATGGATTGGATTATTGATTGCCTGAGGACAAGCAAAAGTTTAAGTGTGGGGTAATTTGATGTGTTGCATTTTATACATATTTTTGTGCTTCATTTATTCATGTTTATACATGTATTGGAATCATTTTTATGCTAGATTCATCATAATGTGTATCTATTTGTGTTTTCAGGTTATTTGGAGTCTCAGCATCATTTCTGGAGAAAAACCGAAGGACTTCAGGGCCTAAATAGGACTTCCGAGTGGATTTCAGGCCACGACACGGCCCATGCTCAAGTGAGGGAACATAGTCATTTCTCCAAGAGTACTATGTTATCTTAGGCATTAGCACTGCGTATGCCACGCGGCCTTGGCGTGCATCTTCCTATATATATGAGTTCGGAAAGGGTTGGCATTTCTGATTCCAAGACTCTTACGAGCTGCCAACTTCTACGCATTAAGCGGACTTCTTGGCCGACCCTAGAGACCATTTTCACATATTGAAGGATAGATTTGAGGAGATTCAAGCTTGTTTGAGAGATCGAGGAGATGGATTTTGAAGCATTCAATTTGATTTTGGCACTGTCCACTTTGATTCGAGAGAAGGGTGTACATGTTCCAAGTTCATTTCTATTTTTCTTCTCTTCTAGCTATGTTTTTTTATGTGTATGAATTGCTAAAGCTGACGAACCTTATGAGTCAAAGTATAACCTCATGAAAGGACGTGCCTAACCATGATATAGGCTACAAGGAAGTTGTGGCACTACTTTTAATCTTATAAACTGCAGACAATTTCAAATATAGACCACCTGAACTACTTATTTGAAGCTCTATCTCTTACAAGAAAGTTGGCTAGATGGTTAGTGCTGCTAATGAAATTCGATATTGAGTACATCACTAAGAAGGTAGTCAATGGTAGAGTTATAACTGAGTTTCCAGCTTAAAATGTGATTGAAGGAGATGACCCTTTAGATCTAGAATTTTTTAATGAGAATCTGGGAGCAATTGAGATCTTCGAGTGCAAGATGTATTTCGAGGAAGCCTTGAACACAAGGGGGCAGGACTGGGGGTAGTTCTGATCACTCTAGAATGAGAAATGCTGCCAATGGCTAAGAGATCAGATTAAAGTGACCAATAATATAGCAGAGTATGAAGCATGTTTATTTGGCCTAGAACCGGCTGTGGTAGCAAGAGCTAAGTATTTGATAGTCTATAGGAACTCCATACTGGTAATCTAACAAGCCCTCGAGGAATGGCAAGTAAAAGAAGAGAGGTTGAAGTCGTATGTCGACTATCTCAAGACTTTAGTGCGTAACTTCTCCAAGTGTTCCTCTATACACTTGCCTCGAGAAAAGAATCAGATAGAGGATGTGATTGCTGCTTTGTCATCTATGTGAGTTAGTCCCTCGCAGCTCTCAATGAAGCCTTTAATGATCATGAAATCAGGGTGCCTTGTTATCAAGGGGATCAAATAATCCAAGTTCAGATGGGATCACAAGAGAAGCCATGGTTCTATGATCTGAAGAGGTTCATAGGAATCAGAGAATACCAGGCGATTGCCAATAAAAAATATGCATTACAAAATCAAGCTAGGAACTACATCAACCACAATGAAGTCTTATATAGAAGAATGGTGTTGGGTGTACAGCTCCGATGTGTGATTAAAACAAAAGCTTAAATAGTGATTGATGAGATGCACAAAGGAGTATGCGGGCTACATATGAACGAGATAGTATGAACCAAGAAGATCATACGGTAAGGTTATTATTGGTTAATGATAGAGAAGGATTGCATAGTGCTGGTGAGGAAATGTCGTGAATGCTAGTTGTATAGTGACTTGAGTCATGATGTGCGTAAAATACACACATCTAAATGGGGTTTTTAAGATTGATTTTATGGACATTTGGATGTGAATTGGTCCCAACACTCACCCTATGCGTCTGTTTGTGTGCATTAGGTCCAAAAGAAGTCAAAGGATGATAAAGGGAAGAATTTGAGCATAATTGGACGCCGAAGCTGCCAAAACAAGCTAAGTACGAGCATGAGGAAGTTGAACAGGGCCGTGTTGGTTTCAACACCGGCGTGTGTTCTAACGTCGGCACGTGGGTCGAAAGAAGTCAAAGGATGATAAAGGGAAGAATTTGAAGGCATTTCAAGAAACAAGCTAAGTACGAGCATGAGGAAGTCGAACATGTGTTGGTTTCAACACTGGCTGCAGTTCCCGATGCACCAACACGGCCGTGTTGGTGCATCAAACATCAAAGAAACAAGTTTTAAGGAGCATGACCATAGAGAGTAACACGGGAATCAACAACCACCAAAGTAGTTGAATACATGGCCACCAACACCACTAAAGCGGTGTTGGTGGCGGCAGAGGAAAGAAATTAGAAAAAGAGAGGGGAAGCGTCCCAAACCTATTTTTCTCTCTCACACAGGGTTTTTGGACGAAAGGAGACTTGGATCAAGGTTTCAATCGACCCCCCAAGGATTGAAGATTGAAGGAGTTCGTTAATTGGTTTTCAAATCGAGCAAGAGGAACAAGAATCGATTCAATTCGAGCAAAAGGATTTAAATGTTTACTCTCATCCAAGGGTGTAATCGGGTTTTCTCTACCTTTACTCATTGTTGTAATTGAATTCTTGTGTATTTTGATAATGAACATGATTAGCTAGATTGATTAAATCCATTGGGATTTCTTTACTATGTTGGCTTAGTATTATATTGTTGGATTGTTTGGATTAGTTTTGTATTCTTCTTGCTTTCGGTGATTAATAAGATAATGCATTGTTCATGAGACGTTGTGAATTGTGTGTTTAGATTGCTTTGTGTGATTGAGAAGTCCATTTGGCAATTGGAATTTTGAATAGCAAGAATTGGTTAATAATCGCTTAGAGATAAGGATAATTAACTAGCGGATTAAGAATTAACAAAGCTTAGTAATTAAAGCTTAATGCTAATTTAAGAATCAATCGTTAGGAAGAGATTCCAACTTTAGGTTATTAGATTTAGGAATTCGGTTATCTCAGAGAAACCGAATTCTAGTAAGAATTAAAGTCATCCACGGGTATATAATTAGACTCACCAATCCTTTATCTTTTGTTTGATTGCCAACTAGTTTAGGTTCCCTTTGGGTTTGCTTTCTTGTCTTAGTTATTTTAGTTATCAATTACTCTTGCATCTCCCTTAGAACTTAGATTGTAGCTATTAGTTAGTTTAGAAATTATTCATCACTCATTTTAGGTTAATATAACAAAGAACGAAGGTAACTGCGGGCTTTCACTTTCCGAGGAATACGACCTTGATACTCGCCATTAGTGCTGTTCATCGATGGGTACCTTGCGCCTAGATCAGAAGCTAAAACAAGTAGCACACATCAAGTCACGTGCCTCTGACTGAGCTGCACAACTTAACTTGTCCTTAGCCTTTTACAGCTTGGGGGATCGACATCATTTGTGAAATAAAACCTCCTTCGAATGGTCATAGGCTCACAATCATAGCAATTGACTACTTCTCAAAATGGGTCGTAGCCGAGTTATTCACTACCATGAGGGCAAGACATATGGCTAGATTTATAAAAAGGAATCTGATCTGCAGATACAGGGCCCCATATCATACAGTGACGGATAATAGGGTACATTTTATAGGAGAGACAACATACCTGCTAGTGAAATAAAAGATCGAGTGTCATAGTTTTCTCCATATAGACCTCAGGCAAATGGAGTGGTAGAGGCAGCCAACAAGAATCTGAAGAAAATACTTTTGAAGATGGTATGGAATCACAAGAATTAGTCATTTTGATTAAGCTTTGCATTTTGGGGATATCGAACAACCGAGCAAATATCGACTGGGCAAACACCATATTCTATGGTTTACGGAACTGAAGCAGTTTTGCCAGTTGAGTTAGAGTTGAAGTCTTTGAGAGTTATATTAGAAGTTAAAATACAGAATACTAGTGGCTTAAGCAAAGAAACCAGCAATTCGCTTTGGTTGATGAGAAAAGGATGAAGACCCTATACTATATGTAGTTGTATCATAAAAGGATAGCCAAGGCATTTAATAAGAAGTACAGCTAGAAAAGATCAGAGTTTGTGATCTAGTATTGAAGCATACAAAACCTACTGCATTCGAGAGATAAAGAAATTCAGGCCAAACTGGAATGGTTGGTACCTGGTAAAGAAAATCCTACCTAAAGGTACAATCTTCAAATCTCGACACAGAGGGGAATGAGTTCGAGCCAATCCATGGGCCGTCAAAATACTATGTATAAAAATAATAATAAATAATAGAAAAAATAGTCTGTTGATTGAAAAACCTGAAAGGGTGGTCAAGTAAAAGGTAGGGCAAAAGAGAGAAAATAATCAGCTAGAAAATATGAAAAGACTAGCTAATGACAAAAGTTATATCTCGAGAAATCGAAATATACCCATCTGGGCTTTTACTAAATGAATAAAAAAATGTTTAGAATTGTTATCAAACATATGTATGTACACACTAACTAAAAGAGAAAAAAAAAAGCTAAAAGTCCTAAGCAAAATAAATGAGATCTAAAAAGAAGCATAATTTTTATTTTCTCATCCTCTTTGCATCTACATCTGTATCCTTAGACAGAGCAGTTAGTTCTTGAGTCCTCTTGAAGCAGTCATCAGTGGACAAACGCCTTCGAAGTCATGGTTTCGCTCTATGTCTCGGTAGGGCTACAGTCTCTCGATCTTATCTAAGAAATCTTGTCTGAGTGGAAAGCCTTCAAATTCAGGTGGGAATTCCAAAATCCGTTACTTTTGCCCATACTGGTGGCAAAGTCTCAAAGGAGTGTAAAAGGTGGATGCTCGTAGTCCGGGTACGGGTGCACAATCACCATATACCATGAGCATTGACATGCTTGATTCTCCACCAAGGGCAATTCCAGCGAATGAGTGTCTGACACGCCCTTTATCCATGAAATCCAACTATCATGACCTTAGGGGTAACAACAGATTGAGTCTGCACGTGCTTCGATTGTACTTATCGATATCCCTCGGGATAGTCAATATCTGAAGTTTCTCCTACAGCCAAATATGCAAATAAAGAGAAAAAAATAGAAAAAGAAAAAAGAAGCTAAATTGAAAACCCGAAAGGACAGCTTAGGCCAAAATAAAGTCTACTAAGTTGAAAACCCGAAAGGGCAGCTTAGGAAAAAGTTAAGACAAAAGCCTACTAAGTTGAAAACCCGAAACGACAACTTAAGCAAAAGTTAAGACAAAAATCTGCTAAGTTGAAAACCCGAAAGGGCAGTTTAGGCAAAAATTAAGGCGAAAAAATAATAAAAGAAAATAGATTTAGTTGTATACCTATAAGAGAACAAGGCTGCCACCAAATTGTTGATGGGCTTTGTACATATCTAACCCAATGATTGTTTCAACCAAGATGACTAGAATTTGATATGCTCCATGCTCCACTTGTTCAATAATTCCAATAATTATGATATCTCCCTCTCCTTGAGGAGAAACCAACAGAAATTGGGCATAAAAGCAGAAGCCCAGCATTTGAATCCAAGAAGGCGTGCCCTTTTCCTTCTTCTCATAGCAGGAGATCAATGAAGTAAGGGTAATGTACTCGCCAACATAATGGGAAAGTACCTCAGCTGGGGGCATGTCGAATAACTCCACTAATTTGCTAGGAAAAGGCTCATTGAGTTTTAACAAGGAAATGTGATGTGTAGAATCCTTGGGAACGCCAAGAATAGCGAAAAATTCATTAACCATGGGGCACAACTCTTGTCCATTAAATCTAAAGACATGGTCTCTTGGGCACCAAAAGTTGATAGCATAGTAGAGAACCTATAATCAAGTTTGGTGTGTTGCATGGCCTTGAAAGGGGAAAGATGGAATGTTTCAAGTTCGATCTTATCATTGCCAGTTAGGATTTTAAAAGGAGTTTGTAGGCTTTGGCAATTTTTTTAGACACATTTTTTGACTTTTGAAGTATGACATCGTGTATAAGGAAGTGAAGAGGCTCATGGTATATATAGGCCTTAAATCAATGTCTGAATCAGACTCTGCAACCGTAGAGTTGATCGGCACTATGTACAATCGATCGGTTGTACTCAGAGCTAAATTGGTTGAGCATACAGTTCATCGGCTGTATGGCCTCCCAATGCAATTTTGACCAATTTTACAGTTTCTCGGGCGCACACTTGATTTTCAGTGCATACAAGCCATACAAATGCAAAAATAAGGGAAATAAGCAAATAAATGTAATTCAGGAGCCAAATTAATATTTCATATTTTCAAGAGTCAAAGGTCTATAAGAGTTTTAAGTTCTACAAACAATAAGAAGAAAGTACAAAGGGAGAATCAGAAGCTGGAGTTCTCTCCCGAACCCCCCCATCTCATCATGCAAGTCAGTATCCATTTCATAGGTTTGCAAGGCCGATAGTCGAAGGGTCAGCGTGTCGATCCAATGTTGTTGAGTGTCCATCTAACATTGCCAGTCGTCTAGTTGCCCCTGCAAACCCCTATAATCTCTATGATGAAAACCCAAAAGGAGATTTGTTAGTGCACTTCATGTATGCTTTCATGCATATATACATATTGCATAAATTATTTTCTTACTCGCTAATCCTCGCCAAGGATAAAGAACTGCCTCTTCACAGTACCGACCAGTTGATGTACGTGCTCAAACTGAAGAGTTCAAGTACTTGGAGTGAACTTCGAAGGGAGGCACTGCTCCATGGAAAGTCAGTGCTCCATTACACTGCATACGCTCCAATACGAGACCATCAGATCTTAAGGGAATGAAACACTCCTCAGAACCACATCAGATAGGATTGTAGGAGGTTCCTCAAAGGCTACACCAGTAAAAGAGCATGCAATAAGGGAAGGCCTAGAGCGTCGAGAGGACCATTAGCTCACGAGCAGCAGAAGCCTAGTGGATGAACTATAAATAAATGATTAAGAAAGCAAGACACGACAAAAGGAGAATTCTAAGTGAATCTAAGAAACTATTTATGCTACACATCATCACCAAGAGGCATAACCCTCAACAGCTGAGGGATGAATGAAGAGTAGTCCGTCCGCCAAAATCAAATGGTGAGATCCTCAGGCTCATCATACCCTGTCAAGCACTTCGCTAACTCCTCTCTAGTAAGATCTATTGTCCAAAACATGGAAAGAGGAAGGGATAATGGGCCCCGACGCCTGTTAGGGCCTCGCTCCCTACCATAGAACCTCTCTTCTAAGTACTAGGCCCAATAGGTAGGTCTGGTCAATAGGATCCTCCTATACTCTAGTCGGTCGACATGGCAACATAGGGCTCCCACCTTGCATCCCACCCAATCGTCAATCTACAAACCAGAAAAGGTAAGTAATGATATAAATAAAGCATGAATATAACTAACAAATTGTATTTACCCTATCCTAGGTCAAGCTGTTGATCTACATGCGATGCACGTGAACCTGAGCCCATTCCAAGGTTATGGTCCTGCTTTAGCCATGACTCAAGCAGGAAACTCCAACTCCAAGGTCCAACCCGCATAAGCGCATCCATCCATCGAGACAACAACACATGGATCGTGCCATCGGCGATCCATCTGATGATACAAATATGTGAGAGCTGCAGATCCCCAATTATAGGAGGAGAACTGGTCCAAATCTCATAGCAGTGCTAGTTAGTGAAAGTTTAATGAGTTCCCCGAGCCATTGAATAATATTGTACCGAAGAGGTACACCAAAAAGGCTCGGGTCATCTGATCAACCTCCCAAGCGTTTCGAGGAACAAAACCCCGGTATTGGAAAGGGATGCCTTGATAAGCAATACAATGTGAGTTCTTGAACGTCAGTAAGAACTCGAGTAGGTCAGTGATAAAGCGCTCCTAGACAATGGAATGCTAATTATGGATTGCATTGACAAATGGCACAAGTGTGCTAGAGAAGTCAATGTCGGTGATGGCGGAAAAAGAAAGAGGAGAGAGTTAACTCCCCAATCGGGGTATGGAAGGTGTGAATTGTGTCCATCCACCTCTAGAGCAGGGCATAGACAAAAGTATGATCAACCCTCCTGATCGAGTACGATGGTGTGGCGACACGCCTAATCGGTATCCTACCCCTCGACAGCAGCAGAGCTCAACCACGTAAAAATCGTGAAATTTTCAGCAGAACCGGATCGACCATGACGCCCCCTGTGAAGCCAGCCAAAACATAGGTATTAAACATTATGTGCATATAAAAAGACAAAAAAACATGTAAGAATATGTCTATTTATTGTTACTTTTAGCAAAGAAAACCTCGGCCTTCATTCACAGAGCCGATTGACTATCGCACAACCGAATAATCATCTATAGGTTAGGGCACATATTTTGCTAATTTTTTGCAATTTATCACACGTATTGGACAAATAACATGTATACCAATTCTATAAGTTGCAGAAAATAAAGTTTAAGCCAAGAAATTACCTCTTTGACAGCTAGAAATATGCGGTGGGTGTTCAATTTTGCTAAAAGAGGAATCTCCCCTTCCTTCACAAGCCCAAGGTCGTTTTGGCAAGAAATTAGAGTAGAAAAATCCCAATTTGGTACAATCGGGGTGAATCCAGCAAATTTAGAAGATGAGCTTGCCATTTTAGGACTGATTTCATGGAATTTTATTAAGAATTGGGTGAGAAATCAAAGAAAGAGTAAAAAGGGATTTTAAGAGAAAAGTAAAAGAAAATGCATAAAGTGAATGAATATGGATATAGAGCTATTTATATGTCCTCGAAGGAGGGGCAAAAATGTCATTTAGGTCCCCCACCTGTCAAAATCATGTTTTGGTCCAAAAAGTTAATATAAGTCTGCAGAAGATATGTAAAAGCCCAATTGGCACTCCGATGGGGAATTTCTGAGAAAATTACGAGTTTAATCGCATATATGCTCATAAATTTCGACAAATCGCATAGTGCTGTCGACTTTTCGACAAACCAGGGTAGTTGTCAAGGGAAATACAGAAAACCCTGTGATGAGAGTTACTACCTTTAGTATCGTGAGATCAAGGACAGTGCAACGACATGCTATTTATTGAGGTTAATCCAAAATTGAATTACCTTCTTAAAAAATCAATTTGGACTCAATTGTCAAGAAAAATAAAGTTCGAGGGTCAAAATGAGAGACTTTACAAATTCAAAGACCTAATTGCAAGTTTTTTTTAAACTTTCCTCATGTAGAGCTAATCGCCTCTACATAGTGCTGATTAGGTTCTTCACTTCAACGTCATTTTTTCTTAACAATTTTACGTTAGATATAGATTCTAAAAGGTATTTGACGATAATCATAGATTTTTAATGATAATTATTTAAGTTTAAAGAATTAAATTTGGATCTTTATCAACTTATTTTTTAAAAATAATTGAGATAATTATTTTTTTTTAGGATTTTCTTTGAAACCCTACCTCTATAAATAGAAAGAGGTATCTAGGATTATGGTTAACAAGGAACATTCAGAGAGAGAGGAAAAACAAGAAAAATCAACAGAGAGAATACTCAGAGAGAAAAATAGAGAAAAAGGTCATCATTCTTATTTGGCAGAGGACCCAAGCCATTAAGAAAGAAAGAAGCCACTCTATAAAGAATCTTTTTGGAAACTTTTTTAGATCAATAGAGGTTTTTCAACCTCTCTCCAGCATTAGATTCCCAATCAATCTTTGACTCAACTGCATTCTTATCACTCGAGACTCGCATAACCATCAACTATAATGATAACCTAAGGGTTCCTTTAAACATGCATCCATCATCATCCTAAATCAGTTTCTATATTCTTTTTATTTTTTTGTTGTTCTTTTAAAAACATCATTTGGGTTATTGTTATTATTTATGATTAGTATGATTAGATTAGGGTTTCTTATGGATCTGCAAATTAATTGGATTTTGAAATCTAATAATAAGAACACTAGGGTTTTAAGTCTAATAATTTTGCCAATTAGGGTTTTGAACCCGACAACACATGCACATGATTGATTTTGATTGCATCGATAGTCTGATCTTTGTGTAATTATCATTTTTAGGATTTTTGATTAATTGATTGATTTTTGTTATTTCTATTTTCTTTATTGTTTTATATCTAATTAATTTACTCTCTATGCATGTGAAATTTGGCTCTAGGGATGCGAGGAATACACTGACGAATCAAAAAACCTGCCTAGAACCCTTGGAACCAATCGGCTTAATGCAGAGCCGATCGCTTTAAAATGTGTAGTCGCTAAAGATAATTGGGTGCACGCCCAAAATTGCTACCCACACACAACAAAGGAGAGCTTATGTGGGTGACGATTTCGGGCGTGCATCTAAGTATCTTTAGCGACTACGATGCAGTAAGGCTTTTCAACCTAATCAGGAACATGCTAACTAGTCACTGAGACTAGCATGGAGATGGGAGCCGCCACCCGGGTAATTACCAAGACACTTTTATTAATAAGTGGTGTTTCTCGAGTTCCATAAGGAAGCTTGCGCCACAAAATGCAAAGATGGATCTACAAGCCAACTTTCTTATTTGTCTATATTTGTCTTTAATTTTATAGTTTAATAAATTATTCTTTATAAACACAATCAGATTATACACAAGCATGCCAAATAACACATACAATTCGCTTAGGTCTAGTCTGTTTTATTTAAACCTAGCTCATATTGGAGTTGTTAGTCTATTTCACTAGTTAATTATGTATAAGGCCCACTTAGTCTAGCCTAATTACACATTACGTGTTTGGATTTTCAACCATTATGACCTAATAGACTACTTATTATGACAAGACCTGTTCATTGTGAACCTAATTCTAATAAATCTCAATCCTAACTAAAATATGTCAAAGCCCACGAAGTCTACCTAAATTTAGAATTTAAGACCAGTTAATATTTGTTAGCCTACTGGATTACAATATTCATGATAGATCCAGTTTTAACCCTAAGTCTATGTGGCCCAATTTAATTAATCAATCACATAATACATATTTAATCATATAGTAAGCAAAAATAAAATAAAATAAGATGCATAAAATAAACCTATTATCACTCGGCCTACAACTAGAACTATAAAGAAGAATACCTAAAGATTTAATACAGTACACAAAATACATCAAAATTCGACAAAAGCCAAAAATTTAGGATAGAACGTTGCACAACTGATCAGCACTAAGCATAGAGCCGATCGGCTCAACACATAGCTAATTGGCTCTGCATTAAGCCAATCGGCTCCAAGGGTTCCAAGTAGGTTTTCTGATTCGTCAGTATATTCCTCCCATCCCTAGAGCTGAATCTAACATGCATAGAGACCAAAAATCAATTAGATATGAATAAAATAAAAAATAAAATAGAAATAACAGAAATTAATCGATTGATCAAAAACTCTAAAAATTGATGAAAAGACACTAGAAACTAAAAGTACAGTAAACAAAATGGTAAAAATTAATAATGTAATCCTATTAAACATATTTAATTAATGAATCATGATGAAAATATAAATCTAATCATTAATCCTATTGCATATGTCTAATCAGATTTAAAATGTTAGTGTTCTTGTTATCAGATTTCAAAATCCAATTAACATTTAGATCCACAAGAAAACCCTAATCTAAATATATTAATCATAAAAAAACTAATAATAATAATCTTAATCATTTTTCTAAATAAACAACAAAAAGGATAAATAAAAAAGAACAAAGAAACAAGTTTAAGATGATGTTGGATGCATATTTGGAGGAACCCTCACGTTGTCACCGTAGTTAATGGTTCTGTGAGTCTCAAGTGATGAAGATGCAATTGAATCAAAGACTAGCTGGGAATCCAGTGCTGGATGGGAGGTTGAAAATCTTATGTCAATTAAAAAGGTTTCCAAAAAATATTCTTTCTTGAGTGGCCTTCTTTCTTAGTGCCTCTTTTGTCTTAAGCCCAATAAAGAACGACAATGATTTTCTCTCTTTTTCTCTTTTACTTTTTTATCTCTGAGTATTTTTTGAATTTCCCCCTTCAAAACCCTAGATGCCTAGCAAGTTTTCAAAGGAAACCCTAAAGAAAATGATAATCCCTGTTATTTTAAAAAATAAGTTGACAAATACCCAAAATTAGTTCTTTAGATTTAAATAATTATCACTAAAATTCCATGATTATTGCCAAAGGCCTTCTAGAATTTGTATCTAGATGTAAATTTGTCAAGAAAAAATGACATCTAAGTGCCGATTGGCTCTACACAAGGAAACTTTAAGGGAAAATTTGTAATTAGGTCTCTAAATTTGTCAAATCCCTCATTTTGACCATCAAACTTTAGTTTTCTTGACAATTGAGTCCAAATTGATTTTAGAAAAGGTAATTCTAGCTGGATTAACCTCAACCCTATCTCAAATTCGCCTATCCTTAATCTCTCGAGACCGGAAAAGGCAGTAACTTTCATCATAGGATTTTTCGTATTTTCCTCAATATCTAGATTTGTAAAAATGGTGCTTACAATTGCCCCTAGTTTGTTAAAATTTATGAGCATACATGCGTTTAAATAAATAGAGAAAAATTATAAATATCAAGGATACAGCAAAAGGACATGATATAAGCTACAGAAGTCACGCTTCATAAGCTCGAACTTCGATCGTTGATTCAATATAGGGACCACACCTGCATGAATTTCAAGGGCTCCACCTGCTTAAGTTGAGGGCTTCGCCTACTTGGGCTGAGAACTTCACCTACTATTTGTGGACCATGCCCATTGATTTGGGATCTACACCTGTTGAATTAAGATCCACGCCCATGGAGTTGGAACCATGTCCATTGCATTGGGAGCTATGCCTGTGAATTGATGATTGCAAAGATTTTCCTCTAGCTATTTTCCATTCAGGAAATAATTAACCAATTCGAGTCAATTTGGTAATTTTCCACTTTCGGGTACTTTTAGTAGAATTTTCTGCTTCGGGGTGTGGTCTGTTCATTTTGATGCTTTCTAAAAGCTATACTGGTGTTTGGTCCATCTAGAGACTAAAACATAATTTTGATGGGTCAAGGACCAAACTTATAATTTTTATAAAAATTTCCCCTCAAGGTGCTAATTGGGCTTCTTCGTGTCTTCTACAAACTTGCACCAACTTTTTGGACTAACACGTGACTTTGACAGTCAGGGACCTAAATGACATTTTTGCCCCCTCCAAGACATATATATAGCCTTATATCCACACTTCATTTATTTTATCACTTTCCTTTACTTTTCTTTCAAAACCTTTCTTTATTCTTTCTTCGATTTCTTTCTCAATTATTAACCAAGTTCTATAAAAGCAGTCCTAAAATAGTAAGCTCATCTTCTAGATTTTTAAGACATACCCCAATTGCACCGAATTGGGAGCTTTTTGCTCTAATTTCTTGCCAAAATCGAACACTTATCGCACATTTCTAGCTGTCAGAGAGGTAATCTTTTGGCTTAAATATTATTTTCTGCATCTTATAGACTTAATATACATGTTATTTGTCCAAAAAATACGAAAAATTATGAAAAATCATCAAAAATCAGTATGCCCTAACTTGTAGAACCGATCGGCTATGTACCAATTGGCTTTGTATAGGTGCCTTGATGGCTCGCATAGTGTGCAAATCAAGGCAGTAAAGGCCGAACGGTTTCGTGGCTTTTTATAAAAAATAATAGCTAAATAGACATATACTTACATGTTTAAAGGTCTTTTTGTATGCATATGATGTTTAATACCTGTCTATTTGGCTTTCTAGGGTGACGTTGTGTCAATCCAATTCGCCGAAATTTTATCGCGGCTATGAAGTGGTTCGACGAGCTCCCCAGCTGGCCCAGGCCGCACGAGACACTAGCTCCATTCGATCTGCGGTGGCCACATTCCCACTACCACTAGGAGGATCGATCATACTTTTGTTTACGCCCTGCTCGAGAGGTGGATGGACACGAGTCGTACCTTCCACACTCTAGTTGGTGAGCTGACTCTCTCTCCTTTTTCTTTTTTTACCATCACTAGCATCGATTTCTCCAGCACACCTGTGCCATTTAGCGATCGATCCATGATCAGCATTCCGATGTTCGGGAGCGCTTCATCATTAATATGCTCGGGTTCTTGCTGATGTTCAAGAACTTACGCTGCATTGCTTACTAGAGCATGCCCTTCCACCATCGGGTCTTTGTTTTTTAAAATGCTCGGGGGTTGACCAAATGGCCCGAGCCTTCTTAGTGTACCTCTTTGCTACGACATTGTTCAATGAGTCGGGGAACTCACTGAACTTCCACTATTTGGCCCCGCTATGGGATTTGGACCAGGTTTCCTCCTACAACTGAGGATCTTTAGTTCTCATATATTTGTATCATCATATGGATATTACAATCCGAGATAGCAAGAGGATCTGTTGTTTCTAGCATGCGATCTGTGCAGGCTATGCATTGACTTCTTTTCCTTAGTTTCTTTTATTAATACAATGAATGTTGACTCTTGTTCCCAGTTTGGACCTGAAATTGGCCTTCTCACTTTACAAGCTTTCTCGCTTGAGTCGTCAGCTCGAGTGTGCACGCACTGAGGCTCAGTTCACATGCACCATATGTGGATCAACAGCTTGACCTCAGATAGGGTAAACAAAATTTATTAGTCATATTCATGCTTCATTTATATCAAGTATTTAACTTTTTGGTTCAGATTCGAGGTGATTGGTCAGACGACGCACGGGAGCCCTACATGCTATCCCGGAATGACCTCGAGTAGAGGAAGATCCTGCTGATAGGACATGCTTGTTTCCCCCGACACTTTAGGAGAGGATCAGCTGAAGGCCACTGCCAAGTCCTATTATCCTCTCCTTTCTCCATGTTATGGACAACAGATCTTGTTAGGAAGGAGTTAGTGGAGCGCTTGATGGGGTATGTCGAGCTCGAGGATCTCACCATTCGATGATGCCATAGCTCAGGTATTTTCTTGGATTCACTTAGAATTTTGTGTCCTACTTTTTTAATCATTTATTTACAATTCATCCACTGTGTTTCTATCACGAGCCACTAGGATCGCGCCAACGCTGCTGCCTCCCACATCACAGTGCTTTCCAACGTGTAGCCTTTGAGGTACCTCCTACGGCCACATCAGATGTGGTTCTAGGGAGTGTTTTATTCCCTTCATATCCAATGGTCTCATATTGGAGTCTGTATGGTGTGATAGAGCACTAGCTTGCCATGGAGTAATGCCTCCCTCCGGAGTTCACTCTGAGTACTTGCATTCATGTAAGTTACTTTTCTTTCTTGTGTTCTCACCTCTTTATTTCCTTAAAAAGTTAATGACATATTTATGCAAATTCGTTTGAGGATCAGCCCGTTAGCCATTATCATCGTGGTCAAGTTAATGTGCCATGAGGCGCTCTTCTTCTTGTCTGAGGATGGCAGATAAGGAAATGATTTATGTATGGTGATATATATATGTACATGTATGAAATGCACTAACTAATATCCTTTTGAGTTTTCATCAGAGGGACCATGAGGGCTTGCAAGGGCAACTAGATGACCGTCAACGTCAAATTAATGCTTAGCAACGTCGGATCGACACGCTGACACGTCAAATTAAAGTTTAGAACTCTTGTGAACTTTTGACTTTTGAACATAGAAAATATGATTTTGCCTTTTAAATTACCTTGCTTTACTTATTTCCCCTTATTTTTGCATTTGTATAAGCTTGTGTATACTGAAAACCAAGTGAGAGTCTAAGAAATCACCAAGACTGACCAAAAAATTGCACTAGGGAGACCATACAACTGATCAGCTGTATGCTCAACTGATGCGGTTCTGTGTATAGTCGATTGACTATACATAGTGCCGATTGGCTATGCGGTTGCAGAATCCGATTTGGACACTGATTTAAGGCCTATATATACCATGAGCCCTCCACACTTTCTTATACATGATCTCATACTTCAAAAGTTAAAATAATGTCTTAGAAAAGTGCCAAAAGCCTACAAACTTTTCTTAAAATGCTAACTGGCAATGATTGGATCAAACTTGGGGAGTTCCATCTTTCCTCTTTGAAGGACATGCAACATACCAAACCTGATTATGAGTTCCTCAGCTCTGCTATCAACTTTGGTGCCCAAGGGACCATGTCTTTAGAGTTCCCATGGATTTTAAACATCATATTGCCTTGCCAAAACTTAATGAGCCTTTCATTGGCAAATAAGTGCAGTTATTCAACATGCCCCAAGCTAAGGTACTTTCCCATTCAGTTGGCGAGTATATTACCCTTACTTTATTGATCTCTTGCTCTGAGAAGAAGGAGAAGGGCACGCCTTCTTGGATCCAGATGCTAGGCTTTTGTGTTTACACCCAATTTCTGCTAATTTCTCCTCACATATCGGAATTGCTGACTTTATTGATAAGGTGGAGCATGGAGCAGATCCAATTCCAATCATCTTAGATGAAACCATCATTGGGTTAGACATCTACAAAACCCATCAATAGTTTGGTGTCAGCCTCATTCCCTTATAGGTACACAGCCAAATCTCTTTTTTTATTCCTTTTTTTCTTTTTTCATTCTTTTGCCTTAGCTTTTGCCTAAGCTGTCCTTTCAACTTTTCAACTTAGCAGGTTTTTATCTTAACTTTTACCTAAGTCGCTCTTTCAGATTTTTGACTTAGCAAACTTTAACTTTGCTTAAGACGCACTTTTGGATTTTCAATTTAGCTTCATTTTTCTTTTTCTATTTTCCTTTTTGCAGATTTGGCTGTGGGAGAAGCTTCAGATATTGACCATCTCGAGAAATATCGATAAATATGAGTCGAAACATGTGTAGACTCAATCTGTTGTTACTTCACAAGGTCATGATGGCTAGATTTTCTAGATAAAAGGCATTCTAGACATGCTTATTCGATGGACTTGCCCTTGGTGGAGAATTAAGCATGTCACACTCATGGTGTATGGTGATTGCATACCTTTATCTGGACTACGAGCATCGACCTTCACATAATTTGGAGACTTTACCGCCAACAGGAGCGGAGGCAACGGATCTTAGAATTCTCCAATTGAATTTGAAGGCTTTCCACTCAGACAGGACTTTCTAAATAAGATCGAGAGACTGTGGCCCCATCGAGACATAGAGTAAAATATTGACTTCGAAGGCGGTCTAACTACTGATGACAATTTTAAGGCTTAGGTTCAATTTCAGATTTCCACTTCTCCCAACTTCACCTGATTTAAGAGGACTCAAGAACTAGTTGCTCTATCCAAGAATGCAGAGTTAGATGCAAAGAAGATGAGAAGGTATAAATTATGCTTCTTCTTATATTTGTTTTATTTTGCTTAGGACTTTTAGCTTTATTTTTCTTTCAATTAGTGTGTAGATTGGTAAACAAACATACATATGTTTGATAACAATTCTAAATAATTTTATTCATTTAGTAAAAACCCAAATGGTTACAGTTCAATTTCTCAAGACATATTATCAGTTAGTCTTTTCAGATTTTCTAGCTAATTATTTTTTTCTGTTTAGCCCTGACCTTTGCCTGACCAGCCTTTTCAAGTTTTTCAATCGGTAAGCTATTTTTTCTATTATTTATTCTAATTTTATTATTATACATAGTATTCCTTGAGATGATCTATGTTGATTGGCTCAATGAACTCGTTTCCTTCCAAGTCTAAGATCTTAATAGCACCCTTGGGCAGGATCTTCTTTACCAGGTACGGGCCTTCTTAGTTTGGCTTGAACTTCCCTCTTGGATCGTATGCAGTAGATCTTGTATGCTTCAATACTAGATCACCAGCTCTAATTTTTCCTGGCTTTACTTTCTTATTGAGTGCCCTAGTTATCCTAGTCCGATACAACTACATGTGGTATAGGGCTTTCATCCTTTTCTCATCAACCAAATCCAATTGCTACTACATTTGCTCAACCTACTGGTACTCTGGTATTTCAGCCTCTAATACAACTCTCAAAGACTTTAACTCTAACTCAACTAGCAAAATCGCTTCAGTCTCGTAAACAGTAGAATATGGTTTTTGCCTAGTCGATGTTCGCTCCGTTGTTCAATATCCTTAAAGTGCAAAGGATAATCAGAATAACCAATCCTTATGATTCCACACCTTCTTCGAAAGTATTTTCTCTGTGATTTTCGCTATCGCCTATTCGCCCTATTCTCATAAGAAAACCTATGATGCTCGATCTTGTATTCCGCTAGTAAGTCTGTTGTCTCACCCATAAACTATACCTCTATGACATGATGATCCTGATCTCCACATCAGCTCTCTAAATAACCGCCATTTTCTTGCCCTACAGTAGTAAATGACTCGACTTTGACCCATTTTGAGAAGTAGTACTTGTGACCATTCAAGGGAGGTTTATTTCTCCGATTATGTCAATCCTCAAGCTGTAAAAGGCCAAGGAGACGTTAAGTTGTGCAGCTCAGTTGGAGGCACATGACTTAGGTCACTGTATAGCTAGCATACATGGCATTTCCTCACTAGCGCTATGCAATCCTTCTCCATTGTTAACCAATAATAACCTTATTGCATGATCTTCATGGTTAACACTATGTAATTCATATGAGGCCCACATACTCCTTTTATGTATTTCCTCTATCACTACTTGAGCTTTCGCTTTAGTCACACATCAGAACTGTACACCCGATATCATTCTTCTATACAAGACTCCCTCGTGGTCGATGTAGTTCTTAGCTTGAATTCGCAGCACGTATTTTTCTCTAGTAGTCGCTTCTTTCAGATATTCCCTACTTTTTGTGAACCTTTTCAAATTGTAAAATCATGGCTTCTCTTTCGGTCCTATCTAAACTTGCATTAGCTGATCCCCTTGATAACAAGGCACACTCGATTTCACAATCACCAAAGGCTTCATCAGAAGTTGTGACGGATTAACCCACATAGACGGTAGGGTAGCCAACGCATCTGCCATTTGATTCTCGTCTCGAGGCAAGTGTACAAAGGAACACTTAAAAAAGTTACACATTAGAGTCTTGGGATAGTTGACATACGGCTTCAACCTCTTTTCTTTTACTTTCCCTTCCTCGAGGGCTTGTTGGATTACCAGCATGGAGTCCCTGTAGAGCAACAAATGCTTATCTCCTACTACCATGACCGTTTTTAATGCAAATAAACATGTTTTGTACTATACCATGTTATTGGTCACTTTAAAGTCTAATCTTTTGGCCACTGGCAGCATCTTCCTTTTTGTCGTGATTAGAATTACCCTTAAGCCTACCCTTCTTGTGTTCACGACTCATCGAAGTACATCTTCCACTCCTGGATCTCGATTGCCCCAAGATTCTCATCAGGAAATTTCAGATCCCAAGGGTCGTCTCCTTCGATTGCATTCCAAGTTAGAAACTCAGGTACATCTCTACCCTTGACTACCTTCCTAATGATGTACTCAATGTCGAATTCAGTTAGAAGCACTAACCATCTAGCCAGCTTCCCTATAAGAGATAGAGCTTCAAATAAGTACTTCAGATGGTCTATTTTTGAAATTGCCTACACTTTATAAGATTAAAAGTAGTGCCTCAACTCTCTTGTAGCCCAAATCATAGCTAAGCACATCTTTTCCATGAGGTTATACTTTGAATCATAAGGTAGTAACTTCTTATTGAGTTAATAGATCGCATGCTCCACATCGTTAGGATGAGGTTATACTTCAAATAATAAGGCAATAACTTCTTATTGTGGTAATAGTTCGCATGCTCCACATCGTTGGGTCCGCATTACGCTATTATTGCCCCTATGGCTTCCTCTTCCAAGGCCAAGTATAGGATCAGAAACTTGCCATCCTTCGACGGCTTAAGTACCAGCGGCTTCATTAGATATTCTTTAATTCAGTTGAAGGCCTTTTGGAAATATTCATCTCACACAATAGGCTGATGCTTTTTCAGAAGCATAGGATTACAAACCATTATGAGTCTGAAAATGAACTTGTTGATGTATTGCAAGCATCCCAAAAAACCTTTAACTTCTTTCTCGGTCTTTGGCGCTGGCATCTTTTAAATAGCCTTAACCTTGTCTGGATCGATCTCTATGCCTCTTGACTCACTATGTACCCTAACAGCTTCCCTAATGTAACTCTAAATAGGCTCTTCTTCGAATTGAGTCTCGGGTTATACCTTTTCACTCATCTTAAAAACTTATCAAGAGCTTGAAAATGTCCTCCCCTTATTTCAAACTTTACCATCATGTCATCAATGTACACCTTTACCTCTTTGTGCATCATGTTGTGAAACAAGGTAGTGGCTGCTCTTTGATAAGTTGCTCTCGCATTTTTTAGTCTAAAAAGCATAACCTTATAGCAGTACGTCCCCCACTTTATGATAAACGACATCTTCAACTTGTCCACTACTGCCATCATAATCTGATTGTACTCGAAGAACCCATCTATAAAAGAGTACATCGCATTCGAAGAGGCACTATCAACTATTATATCTATTTGAGGAAGAGGAAAATCATCCTTGGGGCATTGCCTTATTCAAGTCTCTATAATCCATGTATATTCGGACCTTATCATCTTTCTTCAAGACGGAAACAATTTTTTGCCAACCATTCAAAGTAGTCAACCACATCAAAAAAATTATACTTATATTTCAGTTTTAATCAAAATCAAAATCATTGATGATGATAATATTTATTTCATTTAAAGTTACAAAATATACAACAACGTAATAATCTCAATATTATAATTCTCTAATCCTTTATATTAAATAATTAGAATTTAATTTACATCAATCATTTGATATTTGTAAGAAAAGAAAAGATAATTATATCAATATATCTTTTAAGTGCATTTGAAATGAGCTCCACGTATGCCCTTTCCTTCGACATCATTAGTAGTATTTTTCCTTTACCCCATTTGCCAAATCAAGTAATCAGATTACTAAAAGCCTATAAGTAATCAGGTAACTACAAGTGTAGAGTGTTAGCACAAGGATTCAAGGTAATGACAAGTCACAAATCACTGTATTCCTCCTTTTAAGCAAGTTGAATATCCATATCAAGTCACATTAACCATGTAATTGTAATCTACAACAAAAATTTAAAATCACAAATAATTTTTAATCACCATTTCTTTTATACCAGCTAATTAATTAACAACATAGTCAAAATCAAATATAAAATTTCTATTATGCAGAGAATTATGAGAGCTAGGTTGCAAAAGATGTGCCATTCTTAACAGATAAAAGATATTTATTCACAAAGTAATTGGGACCTATCATCTCTTATTCTAGACATACCAGAGGCCCATTGCTAGAGCACATCATCGAAACATGTTAATGATAATCTGCTTCATAATATTCAAAAGTCAGTCTGTAAGATGATTAATCAAAATGGTAAGATTTCAATTCATGACTCTAAAGAACAAGGGCTACAATGGGTTGGTACTATTTAAAAGGAAGATAGAGCAATGAAAACTCTATTTAGTATGTAAATTATAGTACCTCACAGCCTAAATTATCTTAAATCAGGTTAAGACAAATGATGAACACATAGCCTATTAACAATGGATAATAAATACACAATCGCAAAATTAGGATGATACTTAAATCTAAACATGGCTATATCTATATGACTCTCTATAAATTATAGAATCCAAGTTTTTTAAGAAGAAAGCAATCTGGATAAAGACAATTTCAGTAATCAAATAAATAAAGAGTGGCAGCAAAATAGAGAAAAAGAAGATACTTTCTAGCAAAAGCAAATATGATGCAGAATAGCTCGTTCTCCAATTCTCCATCAGCAAAACCAGTAGTGTGCCAAAAATTATGAGTTATCATTTCCTTGATGCTCTACATTCACAGAAGCAACCACTGTAAAACCCCACTCACACATACATTTAAAAGAAATCAGAGCCATTTATTTAACACTAATGATTAAGCAATTTATCCATATTTACTAATAAAGTTAAATCACAATTACTAAATCTAATTAATCCAATTAAAAGAGCAGAAGAAATCCTAGCTAATTAGCGTAGATCTTGAAAGTCTTAGATTGACGCATAATATGGCCAACTATGGCAAATTCTTAATGCTTAAACAGCTTCGCATTTCTAAGTTCTCTTTCTTTCCACCGATTCCCCTCCTTGTCAAATCTAAACAACTTTGATTTTTTTTTTATTTTTTCACATTTGAACGCCAAAAATAAAATTAGCATAACTTTAAAAAAATATCTAGAAATATTTTAAAGAAGAAAAGTGAGTGTTGGCCTAAATCATTTCATGACTTTGAGAATTCTTTATCTTGATCTTGACAATCAAATTGAGTAGTACTAATTTCATATTTTAAGTGTCTATTGTATAGTGTTAAAGTGGCTTAAGCATTATACAAAAGATCTTAGACAAAATCAAATAGCATTATTGAAGCTACAAAAGCATCCTAGCTCTTTTAAAAGCGCGAGGGCACTTTCAAAAGAATGAGGGCGCTTTCAAAAGTACGGGGACGCTTTTCTCAAAGTTATCTCTAAGCCTCCTAGTGAGATATTGACACCTGGCAGTCAAAGAGTCTTCTCCCTATGAAGCACAAGGATGATTCTAGAGCAGGAGGGCGCCTCTCATTGAAAAGTAAGACATAATATGGCAGAGAGTAGCACGAGCTCAAGCGTGATCGCCGTTGTCACACCCTGAAGCTTCAAGCATGGGGGTGGCATTCGAATTAAATGCTAAGTCAGTAACTGTTGTGCCATCATCCCATAAAGCACGTGTCAAGAGCCGTTGGAGTTCCAACGACTATATTCAAAAAGTGCGAAAGCGCTTTCCAAGAACAAGGGTGCATCTTTGGTAGAAAGTTGTTATTTGCCAAACCATCTTTACTTTGCATTTAATGAAGTGTGAACTATTTATAATATCTCTAAGAGGTAGGTATGTGTATAAATACCCCTTTTAAAGACTTAGACAATGGTAGTTAAATTTTCTAAGTGCCTAAACACTAAGTTTAGAGGTGAGCTTGGGAAAACTCCTAGAAGAAAGTTTGAATGTAAGCATGGAAACACTTGGGTTTGACCTTGCACATGCAAAGAATCATTAATAGTGAAATATCCAATTATAGGTTGGGGAATGGTTGTAAAGGTTGGTTAATACCTGAACCACTATAAATCTTTGTATTATTTTTCTTCACTTCTATCTAATATTTTGATTGAATTCTAATTTCTCATTAATCTTATATATACCAATTCAACCTCCCTTCTTAGAGTGCATCAAGATACAATAAGTGGTATAAGAGTCGAGTACTCTTTGTCAAGCTTAAGTGTAAGAGTTAAAGATTAAGATGGCCAACAAAGGAGTCCACCACCTTAGGCAATTCTTCTACGGGTCTGATTATGTCCATTGGAAGTACAAAATGGAAGTATATTTGGATAGTGATATGGTGGATATTTATGATTGTGTTAGGAAGGAGTGGAAGACTCCGACAAAGAAGAAGATGGTGTAGAGATTTCTCTTGATATAGATGAATGGGTTGAGGCTCATAGAAGTTTCAATGGGAAAAATAAAAGAGCAATGGTCATTTTGTAACACCCGAAATTTTTATATAATTAATAATGAGTTTTTATTTAAGTTAATTTTAGCTTCATTATTATTGGGTTTAATTTGAAATGATTTAATGAAAAATTTAATATTAATCAAATAAATGAGTTATTTTCTATACCCAATTAGTTTGAAATTTTAAGAAATTATTCAAGTAAATTATTTGAGAAATGATTATATTTTGGTTATTCAAATTTTTTTCCAAATGCATATTTATATAAGTAAAATTATATATTGAAAAATTTTGGAAGAAATTATAAAGGATGTTTTAATAAAAGAATTTTGGAAAAATTGGTATTATAATTGATTAGTAGTATTAAATTTTAAGTTGGAAATTGATTATTTAATTTAATTGTGTGTAGGATTTAATTGGAGGATTATTTTGGAATAAGGATTAAAAGTATAATTTTATTTTTGTGAGGGTTTAATGGAAATTTGTGAGTTTGGTATTTTCGTAAATAAATATGTCGGTCAGGGGTATTTTTGTAATTGTGTATTTTCAATAATTCGGTTTTGGCCCAAATTAAATAGTTAGGGGCTTAATTGAAAGGCTAAAAAGAAGTTTGGGGTTTAAATTGGAATTCTGCAGGATGAAATTGTAAGTAATTAAGAAAGTTGAGGGACCAAATTGCAATAAGGAAAAGTGCGGGGGCCTAATGTCGATATTGAAAGGAATGGAAGTCGGGGAAGAAGAAGGGAGAAGAGATGTCGGGAGAGAGGAGCGGAGGAAGGAGCGGCTGCAGGTCGCCTTGGGCGCAGCGTCCGCCGTTGGTTGAGAAACAGCAGCTGCTGGCCGGCCGGCTGCTGCCACTCCGGGCAGGCAACCTGAAAACAAATATGGGCGCCTCCTCTAGCTCTGGCGAGAGAGGAAGATGGCGCCAAGCTTTTGCGTGTCATTGGTCCATCTCTCGTGCTCAGGCCTCGGTCACGATGGATCGATGCGATCGACTCGGCCTCGGCTTTGTGTATCGGTGTCTGTGGTGGCCGGAGACGGAAGATCCGGTGGAGAGAGAAAATGGTGGCAGCCGCATTTTTGGGTTTTTTCCTAGATCCATGCGAGGATGGGACGATCGGAGGGAGTCTCTCCGACTCTCAGCCGCTCGATGATGGGACGACGGCTTGCGCTCTGGTCGTCGACGGCCCGAGATCGTCCGCAAATCTCCCGGATGATCGGATGTCATATCGAAAATCGGAAGCGTGGATCGCATCACGCCGCCAGGTAGCGGAGTCGGTAGCGATCGAAAGCCTTAATAATTATCTTTGGCCTGTTAATTTTGGAATTCTTGGTTTAATTGTGTCTAATGGTTTATATTGAGTATTTGATGTTTTTGTGAGTCAAAATAATTGTCCCGTGATTACGCCTTGTGTTTTTGTCTTGAGTTCGCTGAGATAGTGAAGTTGTGGACCCGACTCCAGCTGTTTAAATCAAGTATTTGGGTGTTCTCGCGCAGTCGGACCCGCCTTCTGGGTAATGTTCGTGTGTAAGGAGGTTCTCCCGGATTTTAGAATTCCCAGTCGAGATTCTTAGACTCACCTAGGATTAATGATCGATTGTTTCATCGTTTTGATAAATTGTTTTCCGTGACTAGATTGTCTGGATTCGCGTTCGGCTCGCCCTACCTACCGCAGCTGGGCAGAGAGCTAGGAGGTCGCCAAACCTGTGAGTTAAAGTCACTTAATCGTTGCACTATTGCTAAGTTTGAATTTAATATGTTATTTTGAAAGTTTATGCATAATATGGTTATTAGTATCGCAACATAAATAACTTCACTGGATTATTGAAGGTAATATAAATATTATTATTAGTAATGTTATAATAATATCAAATATTATCAGTTTTCCACATGAGTTGCATGATGTCTTACTTTAAAATTGTTAATCGTTATTTTGATATAGTTGAATGACTTCTTTAGACAATAATATTTATTAAATGTGGTGATTGCAATTTGGGAAATGTGGCTTGTAGAACATGCCGCCTGATGGGTTACATCAGGACCGCGTGCGCACCGGTAATGATCATGGACATGTAATGAGATATTTATGGGTTTGCCCTGGTCGAGCATGGCTCTCGGGCTGATTGAGTAAATGTGGGTAAGGTCCCTGGTCGAGCATTGCCTCTCGGGGCTACCTTATTGGATTAAGAGAGCCGAATGGCTACTAGATTTCTTATTTGGATACTTAAGTGACCACCGGTGACCGAGGTAAGGTCCCCGGTCCGCATTGCTTCGCCTTATTGATTAAGAGAGCCGAATGGCTACTAGATTTTGGGGTTTAGGGTTCTATTGAGCCACTCGTCCCGTAAAAGTAAAAATATATTTTTATTTATTCATTTATTAATTTATTATGGTATGATTATAATATGGATTGTATTTACGTGCATGGTTGATATTTTGATTCGAATGATTAATATTTTATGTGAAGGAAATAGTAGGGTATGATTATAGTATGGTTTGATATATCGATTTGAATAATCTATGTTTTCCGAGAAGAAGCAATAGTCCCTAGATTATTTGATTTTAACTCACTCTAAAGTTAATAGTCTCCATTTATTTTTTCGGATTCGTGATCATTAGTTCTCCCGCCGACTCTTATTAACTCGACTCCTTCATCATCTGGGTGATGTATTTGATTTGGTATGTAAATTGGTAAATCTTAGATTCTCCGCGGTAGTAATAGTAGATGTATCGGTTGTAAATTTTCCGAGTTTCCGGGTCTCGCCGCCTAGTTTTTCGTGCGACCAAGTAATTTTGTAAAGTGTAACTATTAAGATAATTTATAGTTTTAATAATATTAATTTGAGATGAGATTTGTTTAAATCAGTGAGTGTCAGGCTTACTACGGGTTTCGGTGGCCTTAAGCCTACCCATTCCCTAGTGCCGGTCACTGGCCCACGGGTGGGGTCGTGACACATTTTCTTAAGCTCTCTATCAATAAAAGAATGTGAAACAGTTCAACATCTTTCCACCACCTTTAAAATTTGGAAGACCTTAGAGAATTACCATGAAGACCAAGCAAATAAGGTCCAAGAAAGTTCAATTACTCATACCGAATATGAGCTTTTCAAAATGAAGCCTAATGAGAGTGTCATCAATTTGATAAGTCGCCCTCTAACCATCATCAACAACTTGCGAAAATCAGAGAAGCACTATGAGCTAGTTTACATCAACAATAAAATCCTTAAGGCACTCCCTCTTAAGGATTATAGCTTAAGATTGCAAGTATTAAGAGAGCAATAAAGACTTGGGTGAAATCTCAATGAATGAACTCATTAGTAAGCTTTTCACCTCTGAAATAGCTTTCAAAGAAGAAGAGTAAGAAAAGGAAAGAGAAGGCAAAAAGAAGTCATCTGCCCTCAAGAGCTCAACTAAGCATCATTGAGAAAGTGAGAGCTCAAGTGCATCTGAATCAAATGATAATGTTAATAAGGACCTTGTCATGCTTTCTAGAAGGGTTAAGAAAATCATCAAGAATAAGAAAAGAGACAAGAGACCTTTCAAGAAATCTCCTTCAAGCTCAAGTGGAGATATTATTTGCTATGAGTGTGCCAAGCAAGGCCGATTGCCACAAAAGCAAGAACAAGAAAAGAAAGAAAAAGAAAGCATACAAAGCAACATTGCTGATAATTCTTCAAGTGAAGAAGATAAAAAAGAAGTTGGTGACCTTTTCTTTATTGCCATGGAGGATGACTCTAATGAGGTGTGTTCTTCATCTCATACTCATGATAGTGATTATGGTCATGATATGCATGAGATGATTCATATTAAACTCTTGGAAGCCATAATTTTAAAATGTGAAAACTATCATTCTAAAATGAAGTTTTATAAAGAAAAGAGTTTGAAACTAGAAAATGATTTTAAAAAATTTGAAAAACAAATTTCAAGTCTTACTTCTTTAAATTTGGAGCCAAAAGACTATTTAAATGAAGTCTCTTAAAAAACATCCTCAACTTAATGAGTTTCATAAAGAAAATAATGATTTAAAAACAAAATAGAGGAGTTAAGAAATTCTATTTCAAAGTTTCATAAGGGAAAGAAAGCTTTAGATACACTTAATGTATCTTAAAGACCTCCTCTTATTAAATATGTTTTAGGCTTCAATAAAGATTCATCATCATTATCTCTATCTAGTTCCCTTTTTATTAAAGCATCTATACCTTAAACATCAACTATGGAGGTTGTATCAAAGGAGGTTAAAGCACACATTAGGCCTCCTCTCCCCAAGAGAAAATGGAAGGCACCACAAGGTCCAAGAGGTAAGCCTCTAAGGCTTAGTCATGCTTTCATGTACAATAAGAGTGCCAATAAATATACACATGCTTATAAAATATGTCCTCATATGCATGATAAAGATAGAAATGTGGCAAAACCTAAATACTAAGCAAGAAGACCATTGAACTAAAGGAACTTTGAACCCTATGTTCAATGTCATTATTGCATGAAATTTGGCCATATAAATATATTTTGTTATATTAAGAAAGCTCATCTTAAATTAAAAGATCTTTTCAAGACTAATCACTATGGACCCAAGTTTGTGTGGATACTAAAGAAGAACATCTTTTGATCTTCTTGTAGGATAACTTCCAATCCACTTCATGGGAAGAAAATTAAAATTTGGACGGTGAGTGCTAAAGACAAGCAAGTATCAATTCTACTTCTCTCAATAACTCAATAAAAGTGGATAAAATGGAAGAAAATAGATATAAGCACAATTGGTACTTAATTCTTTTTATTCTTTATTATTGTTGCTTGTATTCAATAAGTGGTATAAGTGAATTTTCTTTTCTTATGATACTATTAGCTTGTTCCTTTATCATTTCTCTCTTTTACCCTTTCTATCCATTCTCACCAACAAATGGTATATTCCTTTTTAATCTTGACAAAGGGAGAGAATATGAACTTGTGCAAAAATTAATCAATTTGAACATTAAGGGGGAGAGATCAACTTCAAAATAATTTTCTGATCTTACTTATTTAAGAGATAAGGGGGAGCATATGCACTTTGTGTATTCTACATACAATTTATTTATTTTTTATTAATTTAATTGTTAAAATTAAAAAGAATGAGATTGTTAGCCTAAATCATTTCATGAATTTGGAAATTCTTTATTTTGATTTTGACAATCAAATTGAGTAGTACTAAATTTCATATTTTGAGTGTCTAGTGTATAGTGTTAAAGTGGCTTAAGTATTGGATAAAAGGCCTTAAAGAAAATCAAATAGCATTGTTGAAGCTACAAAAGCACCCGAGCATTTTTAGAAGCATAACAATGCTTTCAGAAGCACATGGGCACTTTTCTCAAAGTCACTTGGAAGCCTCTCGGTCAAACATTGACACTTAACATTCAAAGAGCCATCTTCCTATGAAGCGCGAGGGCACCTCCTATTAAAGAGAAAAATAAAATATGGCAGAGAGTAGCGAGCTCAAGCGTGGTCGTGCTTCTAGGCGTGGTTCAATCAATCGCAAGGGTGCTTCAAGCAACTGCGAGGGTGCTTCTCAAGCTCGAGGGTGGCATTCGCCTTAAATGCTAAGTCAGTGACCATTATGCCATCATCCCATAAAACGATGCTATATGCTAAGAGCCGTTAGAGTTCCAATGACTATATTTAGAAAGCACAGAAGCACTTTCCAAGCAAGAGGGCGCTTCTCTAGCAGAAAGCTGCTTTTTGCCAAATCATCTTTACTTTGCATTTAATGAAGTGTGGGCTATTTATAACTTCTCTAAGAGATTGTTATGTGTATAAATACTCCTCTTAAAGACTTAAACAATGGTGGTTCAATTTTTTAAGTGCCCAAACTCTTACAAAGTAATTTTTCATCTTTCTATATTAAAATTTATCTGTATAGATTTAAGTGTGAGTCATAAAATACTTATAAAGGTTTGAGTATCAGCCTTAAATACTTGAGAAAGGGTTTGAGAGTTACCTAGAGAGAAAAACTCTTGTAAGGTTTGATATGGACCTAAACACTAAATTTGGAGGTGAGCTTGGGAAAACTCTTAGGAAAAGGTTTGAGTGCGAGCTTGGAGACACTTGGGTTTGATCTTGCACCCTTAAAAGGATCATTAATAGTGAAATACTCAATTGTAGGTTGGGGAATGGATATAATGAATCAGAATAACTTCATAAACTGTATTACATTTTCTTTTCTTTCTTTATCTTATCTTTTAATTGAATTTTAATTTCCCATTAACTTTATATATTAATTCAACCTCCCCTTCTT
Source organism: Ricinus communis (assembly GCF_019578655.1). Lineage (NCBI taxonomy): Eukaryota > Viridiplantae > Streptophyta > Magnoliopsida > Malpighiales > Euphorbiaceae > Ricinus > Ricinus communis. Next base: position 864,064 of record NC_063263.1, on the reverse strand, counting down.
GGTGCATCAAGATACAACGGAGAGCGTACATATCGCAAATAGGATTTTTATCTTCTTCACCGACAACGATAATAACTTCTTCAAGCTTCATAATAAGAGCAATCTACTTCACATATTGAATAAAAACTAATTTAAATTGCATCTTCAACCAATCAAAGTGTCAAAGTGAAGGAAAGAGAGCGCCAAAGAAAATTAATAAATAGTAAAAGTTTTACCTATAATATTGGAGAGATTGGAAAAAAATTTGTTGAGTGACTAGCTAGACTTTTTTTAAATTTAAAAATTTTAGGTTAAGAATCTAAAATAAGAGAAATGGAAGAAAATAAAGTAACTAGATCCTTTTTAACCAAAAAGAAGAGGCTAAACTCTTTTTATATTTTTAAATAAAATAAAAAAATTTATTTTTATTTTTGGTTTTGGTAGAAAAGGTGGCACTAATTTAGCCTAATAATGAGGATTTTACATACCACTTGTTAGGAAATAGATATCTGGTCATTGATTATTAGGTTCTTAACGAGAAGAATTTTATACCCTTATCAAAGATAATAGAGCTGTACTTTTAGCAAGAAAATTTTTATACTCTCATTAGTTTTTCATCACTAATAGTTATTTTTCTTATGGTGAATATTCATTACTTATTAGTTAAAATGTTCATAACTTATAATTAACATGTTCATGGCTTTTATGTAAAGTGTTCGTAACAAATTTAATTAAATATTAGTTTATGTATTTTTAGCATACAACATTTTAGAATTATATGGGAAGAAAAGATTGAAAAATAAGTGAAAGAGTGAAGAACTTCTCAAGATATTTCTGGAAATTTCCATGACAATCTTGTGGGTGTATGACATGAGGCACATAGAAACATTTAATGGAGATCTTCTAAATTCGAATGCAAACTGACAATAAATAATGTAAATTTTCAATATGACATTAATTCTTATAATTACTACAACTATTATAAATATTAATTTTTTTCATTGTTTGTGTGTGATTTTCAATTTGATGAATTGAAAGTGCTTAGAGAAAAATATTGTTGCACCATTCTCATGTTAAATTTCAACATCTACAAGAATGAAATTTTTTAAAAAGCAAAGAAAAAGTTCATTGAATGGAAGAAAAACAATGTATAACAGTGTACATATTTCATTTTTTCATATATTTTAATTTTGTAGGAACAAATTTTATTTTCTAAAAGGTTTTAATTTCTTTTTATCAATGGTCCAATATTTTTTATAATCATATTATTATATTTTTTCCATTGATAATCAAACGTTCATAATAATGAACATGACCAAGATATTTTAATGAATAATCTTTAATTATGTAATGAACAGACCATTGATATTCATTACAGTATGTTAAAATGTTCATGATCATTCAATAGAATGTTCATTGACATTCCTACTCATAGGATTTAGATGAAAATTGTATATTCATTCCTCTTTAAATAAACGTTCACTGTAATACTATTAAATGTTTATGAAAAGAACAGTTAAACTATTAAAACTGGAACATAATTCTTTAAAAGAAAAAATATATTCTCATTATATTAAAAATCATTAAAAAAATTACAAAAAAAAGGTTCTTATCAACCATTCGAAATATTAAAATTCAATGAATAGAGTTGAAGTATAACTTCTTGAATTTGAAATTGGTATGATATTTACCAATTCGAAGCTGCCAGAATTTGGCCCTTTTAAACTACTTCATGAACAGTTCCCTAAAAAATTAAAATATAATCTAAGATAAATATAACATATATATAAATTAAAAAACTCAACGAATAAAGCATATGAATTGAATTATGAACTGTTATTTTTGTTTGTAATGTAGCCATTTAAATATTTCTCCTATACCCTTTTGCTTGGTTATATTTTTTGTCTATAACACTCTTGGCCATTTTTTACGCTGACCTTTTACTTTCCGACTAAGAGGATTTTGAATTTTCTCACCTAAAGTTTCATTACAATCTTCTAAACATATAGAACCAACCTCACTCACAATTTTACTTTTCGCATTCTCAAAAGCTAACATGCATGTTCTCGAGCTTTGATATTATTATGTTCATTAATTGAAATCAATTTTTAAAATTTTCTAGCCATTTGAATTCTCCAAAGTGAAATAGCTACACCAAATTCATTTGACAAACATAAAGTTATAAGAATATCTTTATCACTACTTTCAATAACTCCTACATCCATCTACTAATTATATAGTTCTCTAAGATAGCTTCAATACAGTAAACGTTCAATGTATGCAAATAATGGCAGCAAATAATCTCCACCTAAGAAATCATCTTGTAAGTGTATCATATACTCAAAAATCATATTGATTGAAATCAACCTCATGTCGAATCACATCCACATCACGTCGGTACATATGATATTTAATATTACTACCATTTAACATCACACATTGTTGATGACATGCAACTCCCTTTATAAATTGCCCATCAAACAAAAAATAAATAATGTATATCCCCTAACATATGAAAAAGCTTCACATTATTTATTACATAGGCAGTTGACCTACTATGTAATGTAAATCTTCCCTATTCTCTTTATTTCTCCATTCTAAGACTATATCAACAAATAAATTATAAGAGTCACAAAGACTAGCAGTCCTAAAAAGTCTTATGAACATAGAATTATTTGTTGTCTCACTCCTTTACGATGATAAAACACCATTTGAAAAATAGTCTTTACTAAGAGCAACGCACCATTTATCTCTAAACTTGTATAGCTTCTCTATCTAAGGGTTATTGTGATAATGAAATTTTGTAATTAATCTGCAATTAAAAATATTGATGAACATTTTAGACTACATTACAGTATAATGAACATTCAGATGATGAATAAAAAATAAAATAAAAGTAGCATTAAAATTAATCATAATGAATATTAATTTCATAGATAATGAAAAATTAAGGCTAAAGAAAATGGATTATTATAGAATATTAAATTAAATGAACATCAATTGTTGATATTTTTAGGACAATTCATGGCATTTCCTTACTTCGTTTTGAGCTGCATACTTGGACATTGTTGATGATATCCATAATATAGCCTTTTCTCATAGTCAGCAGAATGATTTTGTTTGGTGATTCTCTCCTAATAGCACTTTCTCTTATAAGGTGGCTTCTGATTTCATTCGCATTCACTCTCATTGTGTTGCATGGAATAGGGAGGTATGATGATATTATTTGCCTCCTTCTCGTTCCTTTTTATGTTGGTGACTTCTACTCGATCATTTTCCAACAAATGATTATTTGTAAAGTTGCAGTTTAGTTGTGGCCTCTTCTTGTCATGTGTATAAATGGTCTGGAGAATTTGGAATATGGAATGCTCTACAAGATCTTTTCCAAGTGTGTTTTGTCCTTAGTGACTCCTTTCTAGAACTTTTTCTAGCAGCTATGAAAGTCTCCCTACCATCACAACTCTTTGCTCTTTGGAAAGTCAAAGTCCTTATCTCTATTTGGGAAATTTGGAATGCATAAAACTAGGTAACATTTAATTCAATCTTTTTCCTATTAAATCATTCAATTCGAATTATTTTCCATGCTATTAAAGAAGCAAAAACATTTAGAATGGGCTTTACAAACAACAAGCAATCTTTCATTCTTGCTTTGCAATGCTTAAGTGTTTCAGTAATTATAAAGCTTGCTTTGTCTGTGTTCTTTGTTAGTTAGATGCCACTGCCTCTAAAGTGGTTTAAAGTCTATATTAATGGTGCAGCACACAATAGTCTAAGGTTAGCAAGTGTCGGTGGAATTTTTCATCTCAATAACGGGCTAGCTATTGGCTCCTTTACTAGGCCTTTAGGGATTTGCTTTACATTTGAGGCATAATTATGGGCTATCATATCTATCATGAGAGAAACCAAGTTGCTGATAAACTTTTATCATTGGCCATCTCTTTTTCTGAGTGAAATTAGATGGGACACATATCCTATTGTATGTGATGATATAATGAGAAATGATGCAATAGGTAATAGTAGTTTCAGATTTTCATAGGCTTTGGTCTTTTCTCTTTAGGCTTTCCTACCCTTTATAGTTGTTATTCTACTCTTTTGTATTGTTTTATTATTTGATTATCTTAATAAATGGTTTGGGGATAATTGCCTAGCTGGGATGTTATAGTGCACCTTTGTTTGTTTGACCTAATCAAGTTTTAAAAAAAAAATTAAATGAACATCTTAGTATGTATAAATGAATAACAATTAATTTTTCTTACCTAGGCAAATAGAACTCAAACTCATCCTTCGTATCAATATAATTCAGCAAAAATTTGAACAAATCTACAAATCCTTTTTGACTTTTTAAGAATTTAATATTTTTGTTCGAATTCTCTCCTATGTGCCATATACAAAGCCTATGGCATGAGTTAGGAAATACTTGAGCAATTCCAATAACTATGGCAGAAGATTGGTCTGTCATTATTATTTTATGGATATTTTCCTTCCACAAATTTTAAAAAAGTGTCTGAAACCTAAACAAAAGACTCAATTCTCTCATTCAATAAAAAAACCACATCCAAGCATAATATTCATACAATGATGATTTATATACAAAAGCACAACAAAAACAACATCATATGTTTATGATGACTTTAAGAATAATAAAATATTAAATATTTATAGGATATTATTAAAATATATAAACATTATAAGAGGCTAGAATGAACATAATGTGAAATAAAATTATTTAAGTAACGGTGGTTCATACCTATAAAAGAACCACAAATCATATTCAATATGTTAGCATAATATATAGTATAATGCACTAACAAAACTCTAAACAACTCATAATCTTATTTTATTTGCTCATATCTCCAAAAGATGTTGCGTAATTTTTGCATCACTGTCAACTTCAAAATCAAAGAAAAAGTTTTTTTCATTGGATTATCTTTTCCTAAAAATTTCAATCAAAGCATTTGAATCACAACCATTCAATTTGTTCATATTTATCAATGTCAAATAATTATATGCAAAGCATCCCTTGAAATAAATCTAATCAATGGTGATTCTCATGATTGGTTTTTCAACCATCTAATCCGATCAGTCACTTCAACTCTACTTCTTTTTAAATCATTAAGATAATCAAGTTGGTTGTTTATAATTTGTCTTTGAGAATGAACAAGGTAAATTTTGCTTGCCGAATATAGGTCATGATTATGCTCTATTTGGTGTTTAGTTATAGTCCAAACTCCTTCTTCATCAACATGGAACTCTGTGAGAGCTCGACAACTAGTATCGATATCAAGTTTTAAGAAACATTTATTTTTCTTGTTTATATTTTATTATACCAGCCTTTGAACAAATGAGTTTTTTCATTGTCAATGATTTGCCATCTGCTCTATTAATTTGCTTATAACTTCTCACACCAAAACTAATTCTAAATGCATACTCAGTATATAAACTATAACCTTCATCCACAGACTTCATAGACATTCCCAATAATTCATTACTAGAAGAATTATGTTCACAATCAACTGCAAACAAAAACAATGAACATTATTATCATCATAGTATATGAACATTATAACTCGGGATAATGAGTATTTATATAGCACCTAATGAACATTCATCTTAAAAATACTACTAAATAACAAAAGAATTTTACCTCACTTCCTAAATGAATCAAAATTTTCAATTGGTGATTCATTTATTAATATTATATGTACTTTACTCGTTTATAATTTATTCCCCATTGAACTGAAATTAAAGAAAAAAAAAATTAGAATAAATCAATCAGATTTCGGAATCTAATTTTAAGAATTATTTTTTATTTTCTAGATTCTGCAGAAAAATGAATTAAAGTTTATGCACCAAAAGCTTCTTTAGTCCAACAATGAGAATGTAATAACCGAAATTTTTCTTTTAATAATAATAATATTAGTAATAATTAATAAAAGAGTTTTTATTTAAATTAATTGTACTTTATTTTTATTTGATTTAATTGAGATGATTAAAAATAGAATTTCAATGCTAGATAAAAATAAGGGAGTTATTTTCTATATCTAATTAGTTGATTTTTTTTAAAGAAATTAATTAAGTTAATTCTTTAGAAAATTAATTATTTTTGGTCACTTAATTTTCTCCAATATAAAATTATGAATTAAATATTATATTTGAAAATTATGGAAGAGTTAGTAAAGAATATTTTTTATAAAAGAATTTTGGAGAAATGGAAAATTTTAATTAGCAAATGGTGCTAATTTTAATTGGAAAATATCTAGCAAATAGATTAAGGGATATGATTAAATTGATAATTAATTTTGAAATAAAGGTTAAAAGTATAATTTAATTAGTATGGAGTTTTAATGAAAATTTGTATGGTTGGTATTTTTATAATTAAATATGTCGGTAAGGGTATTTTGGAAATTTCACATTTAAAAGTAAGGGTAAATAAGTGATTTTATATTTTTAATAATTCTAATTTGGCCCAAATTAAATAGTTAGGGGCTTAGTTGAAAAGCTAAAAAAAGTTTAAGGGTTAATCAGAAATTTTTGGAGGGTGAAATTGTTAGTAATTAATAAGTTGAGGGACCAAATGGTAAAGAAGAAAAGTTTAGGGACTAAATACCGATAAAGAAAAGAAAGAGAAGAAGAAGAATAAGAAGACATCGGCTTCAATGGTGAATGGGAACTAGAGTGTAATACCCGAAATTTTCCTTTAATAATAATAATAATAATAATTAATAAATAAATTTTTATTTAAATTAATTTTACTTTATTTTTATTTGGTTTAATTTGGAATGATTTAATGAAAATTTTAATGCTAGACAAATAAATGAGTTATTTTCTATAACCAATTAGTTTGATTTTTAAGAAATTAATTAAGTAAATTATTTGAGAAATAAATTATATTCTTGGTTATTTAAATTTTTTCCCAAATGCATATATATATATAAATAAAATTATATATTGAAAAAATATGAAAGAATTTGTAAAGGATGTTTTTATAAAAGAATTTTTGGGGAAATTGGTATTTTAATTAGCTAGTGGTATTAAATTTTAAGTTGGAAAATAGTTAGCAAATTGATTAATTAAATTAATTGTGTGTTAGGACTAAATTAGAAATTTATTTTAGGATGAGGATTAAAAGTATAATTTTATTATTATGCGTTTTAATGGAAATTTGTATGTTTGGTATTTTTATAATTAAATATGTCAGCAAGGGCTTTTTGGTAATTTTACTTTTGAAAGCAAGGGTATATATGTAATTGTATATTTTCAATAATTCTAATTTGGCCAAAATTAAATAGTTAGGGGCTTAATTGAAAAGCTAAATAAAAGTTTAAGGGTTAATTGGAATTTCTACTGGATGAAATTGTTAGTAATTAAAAAAGTTGAGGGACCAAATGGTAAGGAAGAAAAGTTTGGGGGTCAATTGTCGATATAGAAGAAAAGAAAAGAAGAAAGAGAAGAGGAAAAAGGGAGGAAGCCGGTAGGTGAGAGGCCACGTGTGCCCGCTAGCCAGCGAAAGCGATGCAAAAGAAAAATTGTGCGTGGTGAGGTCTTGTTTTGACTGGTGAGTTGAGGACTTCGTATTGGTGGCGGCGGCGTCGGCTTTGGTGGCCGGAGGAGGAGTTCCATTTTTTTGATGGATGGATGATCGAAGGACATATCCGGACGCTCCTAAGCTCAAGCTTCGCAATGGCATCAGTTTTGTGGCGATCGGACCCAGTTTGCAAATCAACGGCCGAGATCGTCTGTAAATCTCTCTGGATGATCAGGGGTCAGATTGAAAGATCAAAAGCGGGGATCGTCATCAGTGCATCATTTCGAGTCCGTTGGTGTGTTCAGATCGTCGATCGGACTCCGGCGGCTAGAGGCGAGTCGGGCGAGTGATCAAGCGTCTCGGTAATTTTCTCTGATCCGTTCATTTTATAATTCTTTAGTGAATTATATGCTTACTAAATTGTGTTGAGTATTAGAAAATATTGTGTGTTAAAATATTTTATTTGTCTGACTGCCTGCTTAGGTTGTGTTTTGTAATGTGTGGCGGAGTCGGGAAAATAGTGAAGTCTTGGGGACCCGACTCCTGTTAAAATGAAATGTTGATTATTTGAAGTGTTTCTGGCAAGTCATAGATCCGTTTTACGGGGAGTAAATGTCCGTATTTTAGGGGAGGTTCTGCCGGATTTTCAGTAGAATTCTTCTGAGTCGAGGTTTTAGACAGTCATTCCTAGGAATCTAGACCTAGGGTTAATTGTCAATTGTTTCAGCATTATTGATAAATTGTTTTCCATGATTAGATAATCTGTCTGTTCGGCTCACTCCATCCGAAGCATCGGAGCAGAGCTAGGAGGTCGTCAAACCTATGAGTTAAAGTCATATATCTGCTATGCACGTGTTATGCAAATTTTAAATAGCTATTGCAATTAAATGATTGCAAGTTTAAATTATTCATTTAATTGTTATTCATATGTATCATGCTCTTTGATTACTATTCATATATATATATATATATATATATATATATATATCATGTTCTTCATCACTGAATTTATTATTGTTTGATAACACGGGATGGGACGGCAGTAGAACATATTAGTTTGATGAGTGTATCGGTATAGGTCCGAGAGTGATGGAAAAAAGGGTAAATTGGTAAATTTAAAAAGGAAAGTCTAAGACTTGCCCTCGTCGAGCATCGCTCTCTAGGCTTAGTAGAGTGTGTTTGCCGGAGTAAAGGTCCCTGGTCAAGCATTGCTCTCTGGGCACCGGCTTATTTGAAAACCTAAGTGACCAGACTGGAGTTAAGGACCCTGGTCGAGCTTCACTCTCTGGGCGCCAGTTCTGTTAGAATGAGAGAGAGAGAGGAGATGTTTAGTGTTGAGAGTAGGGTTTTGTTGTGGTACCCCGTCCCGAAGTATGTGAAGGTTATATTTTTTTTTATTTCAGCATGGCATGACACGTTTACTTTTGCTTGACTTAATATTTATTTCAAATTAAATAAATGTATTATTCAAGTGTTTGTAACTATTTTCCTTTGGATATATGATTTTAACTCACTCTCGAGACTGACAGTCTCAATTTTACTGTTTTTTTTCAGATCCGTAATTGTTAGTCTTCCCGCGGCTCTTATTTAGCAACCCAACTCCTTCATCATTGGGTGATGTAATTTGATTTGGTATGTAAATTGTAAAATCTTAGATTCTCCGCAGTAGAAGTAATAGACTTTTTAGTTGAAATTTTATGTAGTTTCGAGTCTCGCCTAACTCTTCTGGCAGACCGAATTAAATATGTAGAATTTAATGGTTAAGAAATTATGACATCAATAATATGAGATGAGATTTAAATGAGTTAATGAGTGTCGGGGCTTACTACTATGGGCCCAGTCGGGTCGTGACATGGAGGCTCGGCCGAGGGCAGTGTCGACGTAGGGAGGTGCGGCCATCAACGACGAGCAAGCCAAGGCGGCGATGGTGGCGTGAAGAATAGGCTGTGCGGCTTGGCGATGCCATTCAAGGTGTTTCAAAATCGACTCTCTTGGCACGAGCTATATGCTCGATCGACGACGGTGGTGAAAGTTTGTGTGGTGGAGAGAAAGGTTCGGCTTCAAGTTTTCAAACTTTTTCTACGAGTCGGCGAGTTCGTGCTATGGTGGGACGTATCAAGATCAAGACGGCCTCACACCCTTTTCATGCACCGGTTTGTACGATATACCGCGACTCCGTTTGATAGGTCTGCTTTGAAAATCGATTTACGATCGACGGCCGAGAATCCGTAAACATCGGAAATGTTCGGGGTCGAGAATGGGATCCGTAAGCCGATCTCCGCCAGCTTGAATGTTCGGGTTGATCTATCGCCGTTGCTCGAGCAGTAGGATCGCTCAATCAGACCCTGGTTCGTCGTAGTCGAGTAGTCGTCGGTAGACCAAGATCCAACCGCCCATACGCCCATTGATTTTAGAGTTTATTGATAAAAATTAAATGTTTAATTATTGTGTTGAATATTAGAAAAATTATGTGAGGCTTATTAGTTTAAATAACAATTATCGGACCGTCTACTAGTTATCGTGATTTGTGTTGTATGGCGGAGTCAGAAAAATAATGTAGTGTAGTGGCCCGACTCCCGTTAAATAAATTGTTGAAATATTTGAAGTGTTTTCTGGCAGGTCCTGGACTCGTAATACGGTGGGTAGACGTCCGTGTTTAGAGGAGGTTCTACCGGATTTTCGGTAGAATTTACCCGAGTCGAAAATTTTCTTAGACAGTCAGTTCTAGGAGTCTAGGCCTAGGGTTAATTGTCAAATATTTAAATGTTATTGATTGAATTATTTTCTGTGATTAGATAATCTATCAGTTCAACTCACTCCACCCGAGGCATCGGAGCAGAGCTAGGAGGTCGTCAGAACTGTGAGTTAAAGTCACGTATCTGTTTACATATATCATGCCAAGATTTTATGAAATAGTTCTAATTATATGAATTAATATTTTAATTAATTATTTATTCACTATTTATTTATTTTTCCTTTTCTGCATTATGATTTTATTGATTGCGTATTAACTCAGGATGAGACGACAGTAGAACATGCCACCTGATAGGTTGCATCAGGACCGTGTGCGCACCAGTAGAAATCTGAGATAGATAATAAAAAAATAGTAAATTTAAAAAGGTAAATTTAGGATTCGCCATAGTTGAGCATTACTCTCTGGGCTGAGTAGAGTGTGTTTGCCGGAGTAAAGGTCCTTAGTCGAACATTGCTCTCTAGGCGCCGGCTTATTTAGAAACTGAAGTGACCCGACTGGATTTAAGGACCCTGATCGAGCTTCACTCTCTGGGCGCCAGTTCTGTTAGAATGAGAGAGTTGAGACTGTTAGTATTGGAGCTAGGGTTCTACTGAGGTACTCTGTGCCGTAGTATGAATAAAATTTATTGTATTTTACAGAAGCATAGCATGACACGTATTTTATTTTAATTAAACAAATATATTATTGAAGTATTTATATTCGTTTTGGGATATATGATTTTAACTCATTCTCGAGACTGACAGTATCAATTTCATTGTTTTTAGGTGTGGTTAGTTTTCTACAGTTCTTTTCTCTAGCAGCCCGACTTCTTCATCCTCGGGTTCGATGTAACTGAATTCATTGGTATGTTAACTTTTAAAATTCTAGATTCTCCGTAGTAGAAATTTTAAACTTATCAGTTTGTAATTTTATGTAAATTCAAGTCTTGCCTAATTATGCTGGCAGACCAAATTAAATATGTAGAACTTGATATTAAGGTTAATCGTGAATCAGTCCTTTGGATTGAGTCCCAATTTCAATTTGATTAAGTTAGTGAATGGTTGGCTTACTACCGGATTCAGTGGTCTTACGTCTACCCATGCCCTAGTGCCGGTCACGGGCCCACAGATCGGATCATGACAGAGAATATAAAAAAATTATAGCAAAATAAAAATTGTAGTAGAAAAATAAAAAAGATGGTAGCAAAATACAGAAGCTTCTACAAAAGAAAGAGATGATTTTAGCGAAGAGAGAAACAAGAAGAAAAAGAAGAAGAAAATAAGTTGTCAACAAAAGAAGAAACAAAAAAAAACAAGCTGAGGGATGGAAGTTCTTTGTTATGAAAATACAGGAAATGAGGAAATAAGGCAAGGCATACAATTAAGTTTTACATGTATGACACTTTAAACAAGAGATTTAAATTTTAAAAAAGGCACTGTTCATAAAGCTATATGACTCGAATCCATTTATAATTTGCAGTCATGAAGAGCTTAATTCCTTAGAAACAGTATAAAAACACGACATGTTACCTACAAATTTTTATTTTTACGGTACAAATTGATAAAACTTATTTATACGGAAAATCGGCTTAAAAAATTTTCTTTATACAGTTTTTAAACTTTCAATCTCTTTCCTACAAAAAATAGTTATTTTCTTCAAAAATTTACAGCTAGACATTTTTATTTATGCTTCAGCTTCTTTCCTACCAAAAACAGTTATTTCCTTCTAAAACTTATAGCTGGACATTTTTGTTTATGGTACTTTCAAACTTACCACTTCTTTTTATAAAAAAACAACTCTTTCTTAACAAAATTACTGCTTCTACGAAATAAAAAATAAAGTGAATAAAGTGACAAAATTAACTTTATTGCGACATTCAAACTGAAACATAAACAAAAAATCAAAGAAGCTTAAACGAACAAAAGTATTATTGTGATGGCCGAATATATCAACAAAGAAGAAAATAGGTTTAAATTAAAGTACATACTCAATTCTGAACATTCAAATCAAGCTACAATCATAATTCAGTAACTATGCAGGTACTTTTGAAACTGATATAATATATCAGTAGAAAATTTCAGCAAAATCTATCAAAATCGAGATAAATATTAAAAACTTCAAATATAGTTCATTACCTTTGAAAATAAAATAAAAACTTTCTATTATTTATAAAAATAGCAAAAGCAACTATTATATGTGTAACTTTCTAGTAAAATATTAAAAAAATACCATGCAATACTATTTTATTTTGATTTTAATTAAATTTTTAAAAACTGATGCATTAGTGTGTGTTTTCAAAATTGTATATGATTATAGGTATATGAATGATATCTTTCTATTATTTCATTGGAATTTTTTGCATATTCACAATAATGGGCATAAAGTATATCAAAAGTACCTCTATAAAACCATATATGTATTAACAAATAATTTTACCCACATTAGATTTTGATATAAAAGTCTTAAATATGTAGTACAATATATTCAAATATTTTTATTTGTATCTTTCATATAATTGAGTAATTATTGTATATATTACAACTTTAACTAAAACAATCATAAATATACAGCTAACAGTATAGTAATAATATTTTGCTGGTATACTACAGTTGATTTTATTTTAAATATTTTTTTCAGAAATGAAAGTAATACTAATATTGCTCCAACACAATGTAAAATTGAATGAAAATATGAACTTTGTTAACTTTAAAGTTTGTGATATCTCTCGGAAATTTGTAATTTCGGGTCCCACCAACTTCCTGGCAAGATGCCTAAGGATTCAATCCAGTCCCAAGCGTACCTGGGGCTACCCTGTATACGAGATCAGAAATTTCATTTTTAAGGTCTCATCAGGGACCTTATGAAATTCTAAATTGCGTTGGAATTCCAAAGAATTTATGCTTCTAAATTGATGTATATTTTGTTAAAGGAAATAGAAAACAAAAGATAAACGAATAAAATGCATATTTACTAAAAAATGAAAGATAAATATTCACCACTGAAGATATAAAGTAATTCATATATGCAATTCTATTTGGAGCAAAAAAAATAGATTTTACAAATAATCCACTTTGAATTACATTTGTGACTAAGAGAATCGAAAACATAACTTTTGCATCAAGTTCAAGATCAACAAATATAGAACTCATAATGAACATGCAACACTATATATACTGTTATGTTATATCTTTCAGATATACCATAAGTATTAGATACTTGTTACTCAAAATTTAAATTTAAATTTAGATTAAAAAATAATATTTAATATAATCACATATTATATCGATAAATAGAATCTTTATAGTTTCTAAATAGTAGCTTTTTAAAATCTTCATATTTGCATATGAAACTATCTAATGACTAAGTGTATGATGTGGTAGATAATAAATCAAAAATCCAAGTTGATATAGCAAAGCAAACATGTAAATGCAATAAAGTTCAAATTGATGAAATATGATCTATATCTATTGATGGGCTCTTTATGCAACCTACACCTAAGGCAGTGAACCTACCGATGCAGCCTAGCACTAGTGAGTATCAAGGTCGTATCCCTGGAGATCGGGTGAACCTAGAGTTACTACTGTTTGCTATGTTATCTAGTCTGAAATAGGGTGTGAAAGTTCTAACGTACCAGCTAATGGTTATGAGTGCAAATAAGTAAATGAAGAACAATGGATAATCAAAAGACAATTGCAAAGAGAGAAACAAAACCAAAAAGGAGCCTAAGTGATGGAATTCTAAAGATGGATTTTATGGATTGCCGATCTTGCTTACCCGTGCCTAAATCTTGAATTGAATCCAAGTTCCTCTCTCGAGCTTACCAGATTCCTAATCCTGCACTAACCTAATGGAATCTCTTCCTATCGGATTACTACAGATTAGCATTAAGTATGATTTAAAACTATTAAGAGTTATTAGTTCTTAATCCGGCGAGTAAATCAACCTTATCTCTAAGTGTTAACTATCAGTTCTTACTATTCAATGTCCAGTTGTAACAAGCATTTCTCAATGTCAAGAAACAACCTAATAAACAATTAATCCAACGTCTCAAATTAACTGAATCAAACTTTTATTACTGAATAGCAAGAAGATTGCAAGAATGACAATTATAAAAAACACTAACAATTAAGCGTAATCCATCAACAAAGGTGAACCCTAATGGATTCAAAAGATCTAGCTACTCATGTTCATGGTTAAAGCAATTAGGGAACAAAATAAGGAAAAACAAATTAAAGGCATGTACACCCTTCTCTTTCAAGCTGAATGAGAAACCCTAAAATTGCAAAATTCGAAATCTCAAACCCTAATTGCCTCTTGAATGCTCCCAAAGTTTGTCTTGATCTTCAATTCGATGTTGGAACAAGTGAAATCCCCCCTTCAATTGATGAATTTTGATCTCTCAAGGTCTACAATTGAGGTATAGGAAATAATTGATTAAGTGTGTGTCTTGGAATTGAGTCCAAAAATCGTCCCCCCTCTAAAAGAACTCAAAATTGCCTATATAGTTGATTCAGCATGGCCGGAGTCCAGGCTATGATGATTCGGCGATCTTGAATCTGTGGAGTCTGTTGTACGACTCCTTCCAAGCCGTGCCTGTTGGTGCTAAGCCACCACAGGCCGTCGGAGGCCGTGGTGGCTACCAAGTCATACCGAAATGGCACAATTGGGGATAGCCTCTTGGTAATTCAGCCGGTGGTGCTCAACCTCGGTGCTAGTTCTCACCCAATTTGATGGATTTTGGTCCGTAATCACACGTATTTCCCTCGATTATTGATGGTGTCCTTCGAAAATGACCTGAAACGAGAAAGGAAACAAAAGACAGGTGATTCTAGCATAAAACGGGATAATCATGCATAAAAATGTAAACAATCGAGAATGAAAACATGTGTAGTATGATGCTTATCAAATTACCCCACACTTAAACTTTTGCTTGTCCTCAAGCAATCAACAACTCACTCCTCAAACAGATACCAAATAACTCAATCCAATGCATTGCAGGAGGTTAGCTCAAAACAAATTTCAAAACTCCGTAATGATTTTTTCCAAAATCCCCAAATCACTAAATCCTTAAGAGAGAGAACAAACTTAATAAAGTTGCTAAAGTTAAAATGATAAACCATCTAAATTGAGAAATTGAGAACCATGCCTCATAAGATGTCACTCAAAACACACAAGTGTATATAGGTGAAAAAAGATCGCCAAGCTCTCAACGCAAAAATACAGAAAAAGTGCTTACCATAGGCTTGCTTATGGATTCAATCTCCACTACTATGAAATAATCAATAATCATGATCAAAGGGTCTTGAGCCAGGTTGTAATGGGGTTAAGGTAAGGTACGTATAAATATGGAAAGTAGGCTACAAGTTGCTGGAAGTTAAGCAAGTAATGCAAAAAAGTAACGAAGGATAAAGTGCTGTACCAAAATGAACACTAAGTTGCTCTAAAAATAAGATGATGCTCGAAATGAACTAAATTAATACTTTCTTCTTCTTCTTCTTCTTTTTTTTTTTATAAAAACTATATATATACTATGTATATATATTACAACAGCTTATGTAGGAGTTGTTGGTTATTGACACATACAATAATTGAGGGGAGCATCTATGAAAAATCTAGCAACTTAGTGAAATATATGAATGCAGATTGATCCAAAGTAAAATGCAGCATAACTTATATAATTTCCAGCAACAATGGTAGAAAGAATGGTCAAATGAATAGAAGTGATACAATGAGTGTCAACGTATTATTGTCACGAAAGGAATGGCTAAGGCTCAAAATTGGTTCACTAAGGGAAAAACAGGGTTAGGCTTTTTGGCCAAATTGTGTAAATCCTAAGTGCCCAAATCATCTCACGATTATTAACAATTCATGTAATCTCAACAGATATCGTAAAGCAAGTTCTAGAAACAGAGATTCTGTAAAATGCTCACTAATGAAAGAAAATGGAGCATAATAGTGATGCACCAATTGGCTCAAAATCTCACCATTTGAGTGGGTTAAAATTGCATGAATTCTCAACCCAAAGTTTAAACAGTCAATCACAATAATAAGCAGCAATATTAACATTGTTCTATATCTAAGATAAAGTAATATGGAAGAATTAAGGAAAATACCGGTTTTACCATTTGGATTGTAGTTAAGAGATTTATTCATTGCCTTCTTCCCAACAAGGTTCGATAAAAGCTATAAGGGAATCCATTCAAAGGAGAAAAAGTCATCAACTACTTAATTAAAACAAAACTAAAGATAGGCACAACATCGGTAGGTACCTACCCCACATTTTAGTATAACATTGTCCACAGTGTTAGAGAGATGAAGACTGAGGAAGCATATGATTCACACATTATGGTTATGGAAGATCATGCTGATTTTTTTTTTTTAATTAAAAAGGCATAGTGTTCTACTTAACATAAACAGACAAGTGCAAGGAAATAACATAAAATTAAGCAAGCTACAAGCAAGAAAGTAAAAGGAGATAATAAATTGAAAGAAAATAAATAAAAATAAAAAAAATAAAGAAAAAGGAAAGAGGAAAATATCATAATTTTTTTTTCGCTAGGAGTCTGCTGATGGTGTATCCTTACTGGTTGGATCTGCTGGAAGTTGGGGGGCAGGGAAATTTGCTGAGGAAGGTGGCAGTGGTGGATCAGGGTCCATGAAGCATGTTGCCAAATTGAACTCCATATCATCAATGAGCCGCTGATTTTATGCTCCGACCTACCGCCATCTTTTGAATCGCACTACTATGAAGTCTGTCGGGTGGCCTGTCTTTCTAAACCACTCAGAACTGTTGAAGTATATTGTTCAAAGCCTTCGCTTTCCTTGAAACCACACAAACTCGATATCACTGCCGTTGTAGATCGCAGACTCGATCTAGACGGTCGGCCATAGCACTAATCTGAATGCTCGATGGCCCTGCCGAATGAGAGGATGAGGCTCCAGATGAGGGCATAAACACTCTAGCTGGGATAGGAATCCTAACATCCAGGATCCCGGCTGATGGATGTTGGGCTCCTCTAGTCGCTGCCTCTCTAGCTTCCCTGACTATTGTGCTCACGAGCCTATATTCAATACCATGTTGATGTCTAGTGGTCGTGATCATCTGCATGTTGATCATCTGTCTGATCCCTAGTGGTGTCATGTCACCAATATTTGAAAGTTCCGAGAGACAGTCGTCCAATACATCCAGTCTCTTAGCTAACCTAGTCACATACGGACCGAAATAACAATGCATCTTCTTCTGGGCGTCTACTATAAATGAACGGACTTGGCGAGCCAATAAATATCCCAAGTTTAGCTTCTTCTGATGTTGCATATCCCAGAGAATAAAGACATCAGTCTTTGTGACTGCCCCAAAACTGTCCCCTCGGCCTGTAATGGTGTAAGCTAGTAGGGTATGAATGTAGCGGAGATGGTCCGGTAGGTTAGAGGCCTTAGACCTGCTTGGGTAGTATGTTTCCGGCCTCATTACCAATGAGTCCCACATGGCGTCATATGAAATTGGGTGGATGTAGAGACATCCCTGATACTCCTCCCCCGAGATTTCTTGTTCAGTCCATAATCCCAAATGCATACCAAATTGTGGGACCGACATCGAGAACTCCCTTCCCTAAGCCCTGAAATAAATTGCATCGGTGATGCCGATTTGTGATCTGTTGCTGCAGGGAAGAAGGTGCTGAGGAACTCGATCGTAAGCTCACGGTAGGTTGGCTCAATGACGTTAAAGAATCTCGCGAGCAGTGTGTGCATATCTTGAGCCAATCCCACTCTCTCGGGGGATGTGAAGTCTATGCAACGGCCCGCCATCACTTGCTTCCATCTCATGACTTGGAATCTACTTTCATTGTCCGCATTAGGGAATGTCCACAATGGATGACGGCCGGTGTGGATGGATTCATAGCAGTGCTTTTCGAGGTCGGACTATTTCTTTGTTGTGGTGGAGGTGGAAGTCATGGTCTTTGGTTCGGCCATTTGTGGAGGAAGACGTTCCTTCACCATGCGATCACTTGCTAGTAGCGAGCGTTTAGTTGCTTTCTACGAGATTTATCGCGGTCCGTCATATCACCTAATGCAACGAATTATTAGTTTTTTGTAAGAATTCAAGTTAATGAAAGAAATAATCTACCGAATCAACAGCATAATGATTATACTTCGACTAACCAAAAACTTGTATAAACTAATAAACCGATACATACCAATCTAATTTATCATGAACCAAAGAATTGCAATTTAAGTCTAAACATTATTCATGCTTTGCATGTCAGAGGCACATTTTATTTCCACCAAAACCCCACACTTATCATTTTCATAACCGACTACACCACAAACACAACAACTAATGTAAATTAACCTAACCAAGGTCATATGGTTACAATATAAAGCCACCAAGAAATCCTAGCATGTCCTAACAAGAGTATATGTATAAAATAGAAGTCAAATCATAAAAAAAATATAAGGCAACAAATGAAGGGACTTACCTTAGTTCGCTGAGGAAAGTGAGAAGGGTAAGATAAGGGTATAAGAACAACACCTTTGAGCTAAGAAAAACAAAAGGGAAGCAAAATTTTCGGAGGCCTCCCCTTTTTATAGGCACGTGTTCAACACGGGTGAGGGTAAGGCCGTGCTGACCAGTAGGCTAGGACTCAGCCCGTGCTGAGCCTTTAGCCTTCTTGTGATGCACCTTGGCACGGGCAATGGCATGGCCGTGCTAATGAGCACGGCATGGGATTTTATCCCGTGATGCCTTCAGAAGCCGTGACAAGTTATTCTTTATCCTTCAACACGGGCTTGACTCTGGCCGTGCTCCTCAGCACGGCCTGGTGTTCTAGCCCGTGATGGCCACGAAAACCGTGGTGAAACGGAGTGTTTCTGGGCTTTCCTTTGCCATCTCGAGTCGCCTTGCCCCCTACCTGTAATTAACACATATATGCATGTAATTAGATCATAAAACAAGTAGATATGGTCAAACGGAAGAGTCCGTCCTCTCCGATTATATAAGTCTGAAAAATTAAAAACCCTAATTACTGTTAAGCAACTATAATAAAGTCAAATGAAAATGATGAAACAATCACAACTAATTAAAAACATAAAAGTATAATCCAAGTCGAATGTACATAAGTGCTTATTTGCAGAGTCTTAAGCTTGACTCATTCGGATCACCCTTCCTGTGCATACAAAGCCAGGTCAACTCATTGCTCACTATCCAACGAGTTACAATGGTATCGCTTTAGCCGATGGTCGTTCACTTTGAAGTTTCCCTTCTCTGGATGATGCAACTCTACCACTCCATATGGAAAGACTTGTTCGATCTAAAATGGTCCAGACCAACGAGTCTGCAGCTTTCCGGGAAACAGACGAAGGCGAGAGTTGTAAAGCAGCACTCGATCCCCAACCTGAAACTCCTTAGGCTCACAAATCCTTTGATCATGCCATTTCTTAGTCCTTGCTTTGTAAGTTGAGGAGTTTTCGTACACCTGCTGGCGCCACTCATCTAGCTCACTCACCGCCATTGCCGCCTCCCTTACCTGCGAATCAATATCAAAGTTACAAGTTCTAAGGGCCCAAAGTGCCCTATACTCTAACTCAACAGGCAAATGACATGACTTTCTATAAACAAGGCGATAGGGCGTAAAACCTATAGATGTCCTAAAAGCAGTCCTAAACACCCATAATGCATCATCTAACTTAAGAGTCCAAATTCTTCCATCGGTACTAACGGTTCTCACTAAAATACGTTTAATACCCCTATTAGTTACCTCAACCTGCCCACTAGTTTGGGGGTGATAGGGAGTAGAGAATCGATGAGTAACTATGTACCGCTTAAGTACTTTCTCTAATTGGGCGTTGCAGAAATGTGTTCCTCTATCACTAATAAGCGCCCTAGGTATGCCAAACCTAGTAAACAATCACTTAAGGAACCTGCAGACAACCCTGGCATCGTCAGTGGCTACAGCCTGAGCTTCAGGCCACTTAGAGAAATATTCAACAGCAACTAGAATGTACTTATTACCATACAAAGAGGGAAAGGGTCCCATGAAGTCGATGCCCCAAACATCAAAAATCTCAACGACTTGCACACCAGTTTGGGGCATCTCATCACGAGAAGAGATATTACCTGCTGTCGGCAAGGGTCACAAACTGAACAAATTTCCGTGCATCTTGGAAGAGCGTAGGCCAATAGAATCCTCTGCCTCAGACCTTCCTCGATGGCTTGATGACCTCCATGGTCCTCATGGCGGTGCTTCAATATTTAGAGAGTCTCCTCGCCATATACACAATGGCGAATCACCTTATCCTGCACATACTTTAAACAAAAGGGATCTTCCCAAATATAGTATTTCAAATCGTGAAGAATTTCTTCTTTCGGCCGATAAGTCATACCCTTTGGTAGAACCCTATAGCAACCAAATAGTTAGCGTAATCTGAAAACCAGGGAGTACCAGTGTATACCTGAGTGACATATAAATGTTCTTCTGGAAATCGATCGTCTATGGCCGTCTCATCAAGTGCATCCAAGTGAGGATTTTCCAATCTCGATAAATGGTCCACTGCTAGATTCTCCGTGCCCTTCTTATCCTTGATCTCGACATCAAATTCCTGTAACAAAAGAATCCACCGAATCAATCTCGGTTTCGCATCATTTTTCAGGAATAAGTACCTCAACGCCGAGTGGTCCGTGAAGACAATGGTTTTGGAGAGAACAAGGTATGATCTAAACTTATCGAAGGCGTAAACAACAGCCAATAACTCCTTCTCTGTGGTGGTGTAGTGTTCTTGGGCTCCCGTCAAAGTCTTGCTAGCGTAGTAAATGGGTTGGAACTTCTTTTCAATCCTCCTGTCCAAGCACAACTCCAACTGCATAATCACTAGCATCGCACATCGGTTCAAAGCAGGCCCCCAATCGGGAGAAACCATGATTGGGGCTAAGTTTCTTAAGTAACTCAAAAGTCGCCAAGCATGCATCATAAAAAATAAAAGGTACATCTTTAACTAACAATTGAGTGAGAGGCCTAGCAATCTTAGAGAAATCTCTAATAAATCTCCTATAAAACCCTGCATGGCCCAGAAAACTCCTAATAGCCTTAACAGAACTAGGAGGAGGTAGCTTAAATATTACTTCTACCTTAGCTCTATCCACCTCCATCCCGACTTCGAGAGATCTTATGCCCCAAAACAATCCCCTCTCTCACCATGAAATGGCATTTTCCCAGTTTAGTACCAAGTTAGCCTCAATACACCTAGCTAACATGCGCTCAAGGTTTGCCAAACAAAGAGAGAAAGAATTACCAAAAACAGAGAAGTCATCCATAAATACCTCCATAGACTCCTCAATCATGTCCTCAAAAATAGCCATCATGCACCGCTAAAATGTAGCCGGTGCATTGCACGATCCGAATGGCATCCGTCTATAAGCAAACGTCCCATAAGGGCGGGGTGAAGGTAGTCTTCTCTTGGTCCTCGGGTGAAATAGGAATCAGAAGTAACTTTGAAAAGCCATCAAGAAAATAATAAAACATGTGACTGCTAAGCGTTTAATCATCCCGATCAATAAAAGGAAGAGGGAAATGGTCCTTCCGAGTTGCATCATTAAGCCTACGGTAATCAATGCAAACTCGGGCTTCACATCGTCCGAGTCGGGATCAGCTCATCCTTCTCATTCCTTACCATTGTGATGCCTCCCTTCTTGGGTACAACCTGCACAGGACTAACCCACGAACTGTTAGAAATGGGATATATTAAACCTGCATCAAGAAGTTTAATTACCTCCTTCTTTACCACTTCTTTCATGTTCAGATTGAGTCGTCTTTCGAACAACCTACCGGCCTCCAATGAAATCTTATGAGAGCAGAAACTTGGATTTATGCCCGGGATATCTGCTATATTGAAAGCAAAGGCCTTCTTGTACTTCCTTAGAACTTCCAACAGCATGGCTTTTTCTTCAGGAGTTAGATCGGCTGCTATGATTACTGGTAAGCGCTTCTCTTCATCCAGGAAGGCATAAACCAAGTGGCTCGGTAACTCCTTTAGTTCTAAGACTGGTGGGTCCTCGAATGAAGTCTTTACTTTCTGCACCCTAGACCTGTCAAGAAAAAGATAGGGATTAGTTGACAAGCTCGGCTCAGAAGCCAATAAAACAGCGAGTTGCTCCAACACTTGCTCCTTGGACAACTCCTCCTCATCCTCAGCTATTGCTACTTGGAAAGGGTCAGAACATAAAATTTCTTGCAAATGGGACTCAACCACATCATCAATCACATCAATAGAATATACAGTATTATCATAGTTCAGTGACTGTCTCATGGAAGTGGCTAGGTCAAAGGTAATGGTCTCATCATCAACTCTAAGCTTAAGCTTTCCATCGCTTACATCGATAACAGCCCTCGATGTAGCTAGGAAAGGCCTACTCAGGATAAGAGGCACAGTGCTCTCACCCTCCATATCCATTACCATAAAATCCACAGGAAAGATAAATTTATCTACCTTTACAAGTACATCTTCAACAATACCTCTAGGAATTTTAACAGTTCTATCTGCTAACTGAACACTCATCCTAGTAGGCTTAGGTTCATGCAACCCTAATTTGGCAAATAAACTAGTGGGCATTAAGTTAATGCTAGCTCCTAAATCAGCCAATGTACCACTAATTGATAAATCACCAATCATACAAGGGATAGTAAAACTCCCTGGATCTCGTCGCTTGAGTGGCAGTTTGTTCTGGAGAATAGCTGAACACTCCTCATTAAGCACCACCTGACCAAGATCCTCCAACTTCCTCTTGTTGCTCAAAATCTCCTTTAAAAACTTGGCGTACTTGACTCTGTGAAATTGCCTCAACAAAGGTAAGTTAATTTTCAAATTTGCTTAAATAAGTCAAGAAACTTACTGTATTGCTTGTCCACCTTATCCCTGCCTCAACCTTGCAGGGATATGGGCCGATGCTCCCGCATGTGGCTCTTTGCCTGTATTCTTTCATTCTCTCATTCTCTACCACCTTATGGTCCGGTCCTTCCTTACCGGCTCGACCGCACGATTGTATTATCCTTATCAGCTAAAGGTGAAGAACCAGTCAATTTCTTACCTAAACGCAAGGTCATAGCCTTGCAATGCTCCCTCGGGTTTGACTCTGTAGTGCTAGGGAGAGATCCTGGAGGTCTCTCTGAAAGCATCTTAGAAATTTGGCCAATTTGAATCTCCAAGTTCGAATCGAGGCCCTGCTGATTCCTAAGTGCACTATCGATCACTGAATCTCGTTTCCAGAGCTACAAACTTCATCATAAGCTCCTCTAAATTTGACTTCTTTTCTTGTGGAGGAGGAGCTTGTGCAGCCCACCAGTGGTTGTTCGTATTTGATGAAGTCTTTGAAAACTGGCGGACCCTGGGCATTATTGTTCCTCCAATCGAAATTGGGATGATTCGCCATCCAGGGTTGTATGTATTCTTTGTAAGGGTTATTCTACGCCTTGGGGCATTCCCCATATAATCAACTGTTCAACATCGGAAGATATAGCCGAATTAAATGGAAAAGTAGTAGAGGATGAAGCAAACATACCTCCCTCGACCATTGTATGCGGCCACCACAAAACTTCATGACCAAAGTTTGCTTTGCATGAACTCAAGCATCTGAGTTGGTCGATCTTCTTTGCTAGAAGCTCCACTTGCCAAGCCGAGAGTCCACTTGGTTGACCACTCCCTGTCTTCCCGGTCGGCCCTCCAAAGGATTGCCAACGATAGTTGTTCATGGCCATTTCCTCTATCAAGTTCGAGCCCGCTCGCATCTTGTTCGCTTAGCGCCCACCGCAGCATCCACCATCGCCTCGTTGCAAGGTTCAACCCGTAGAAGGTCCGAACTGCATCCACACCGGCAATCCGTGATGTGGGCGATCTCAAAAGATCTTTAAATCTCTTCCATGCATCGTACATGCTTTCATCATCAAACTGCACAAAAGAAGATATGTCATTTCTAAGTTTAGCAGTTTTAGCGGGAGGAAAATACTTATATAAAAAATTTTCGGCCAACGCCTTCCAAGTAGTGATCGTCTGTTGTGGAAGAGATTACAACCATCTCTTTGCTTTGTCCCTCAAGGAAAATGGAAACAATCTCAGCCGAATGGCATCATCGGTTGTTCCATTTATTTTGAATGTGTCACAAATCTCCAAAAAGTTGGAGATATGTGCATTGGGATCCTCACTGGGCAATCCTCCAAACTGCACGCTTTGTTGTATCATCTGGATAACATTGGCCTTTATCTCAAAATTGTTGGCCGCTTCGACTATACTCGTCCCATCTAAAGATGGTCGAGCAAACTCGTACATCGTCCTCTGATCGTCGTTGGCCTGGAGGTCATGGTTTTCCATCGTGTCTAGTCTATCCACAGGTACCTCAACCTCAATCTCCTCCTCTTCTAATTGCAACCTCTTCCTTAAGAGTCTGAGGGATCGTTCTGGATCAGATAGAGGCTCTATAAGATTCGAGTTTGAATAGCAAGAAGATTGCAAGAATGACAATTATAAAAAAAACTAACAATTAAGCATAATCCATCAACAAAGGTGAACCCTAATGGATTCAAAAGATCTAGCTACTCATGTTCATGGTTAAAGCAATTAGGGAACAAAATAAGGAAAAACAAATTAAAGGCATGTACACCCTTCTCTTTCAAGCTGAATGAGAAACCCTAAAATTGCAAAATTCAAAATCTCAAACCCTAGTTGCCTCTTGAATGCTCCCAAAGTTTGTCTTGATCTTCAATTCGATGTTGGAACAAGTGAAATCCCCCCCTTCAATTGATGAATTTTGATCTCTCAAGGTCTACAATTGAGGTATAGGAAATAATTGATTAAGTGTGTGTCTTGGAATTGAGTCTAAAAATCGTCCCCCCTCCAAAAGAACTCAAAATTGCCTATATAGTTGATTGACTTCCGAGTCCAGTGTGATGATTAAGACCACGAGTCCGAGCGATCTTGAATCTGTGGAGTCGTTGCCTTGACTCCTTCCAAGCCGTGCCAAGCCGGTCTTTGAGCCACCACAGTCGTATTTGGAGGCCGTCGTGGCTACCAAGTCGTGTTTGAAATGGCACAATTGGGGATAGCCTCTTGGTAATTCAGCAGTAGGAGTCCAGGCCGTGCTCAACCCTAGGGTGCTAGTTCTCACCCAATTTGATGGATTTTGGTCCGTAATCACACGTATTTCCCTCGATTATTGATGGTGTCCTTCGAAAATGACCTGAAACGAGAAAGGAAACAAAAGACAGGTGATTCTAGTATAAAACGGGATAATCATGCATAAAAATGTAAACAATCAGGCATGAAAACATGTGTAGTATGATGCTTATCAAATTGATGAAATATGATCTATATCTATATAAATATTGTTTACATTACTATACTAAAGAGACAATGTTGGTTGTATATGAAGAAAGTGTGTTTCTAATTAGAAATGGAAATACATGGAATTTACCAGAAGAAGATAAAGTAAAGTTGTTCTACCACCATAAAAGATGATTAAATATGGTAGACACAAAAAAGGAAGCATTAAAGCACCATGGAAGACTGTGAAGCAAAACAACTGTGAAAACTGTAGACAACCTAGACATAATAGAAAAACATGTATAAATCTATAAAAAAATTAAATGAACAATGATTTTATAAAAAATATAATTTATTCATTATCACTTTTAGAAAATATATGTTGCTGATTAAATTATTTAGTAAATAATTTTTAGATTTTTTCATACTTTCTGAATTTGGTTTGAATTTTAGATATATAAATCTAAACAAAAAAAAAACTGAAATTATATTATTATCATAATGTCCTTGTCATTCATAACTAATTTTAAGAAAAGAGAAAAATTTATACTACATGTATCTTTTTGGTCTATCGACCATATCATATAATATATATAAGTCTAATACAAGAAGATTGATGAAACTTCTTATTCAACTTACATAATGATATGCACTAATGAAAAAAGCTAAGAACTTCATTCTTTTCTTTGTTTTTTTTTATAATTTGTTTCAGAACTTAATTAAGCATAATAACAAAGAAAAACTTTGTCTCAACCATATTCTTTATTTAATGATTCGATTCATATTCTAATTTTCATAATTAGTATATGCATGATACTTTTTCTAAATTTATTCGACTTGAATCAATATTTATTCACTTGCAATATCTCAAGTTAAACAAAGAAAAATAATAAATTAAAAATATATTATTAGTATATTACAGATATCTTATAACATATATACAACTACAATAAAGAGAACTAGTATAATTTCTCATTATATATAATAATCTAGAATAATGAAAATTTGAGAACTTTCTTTTCTTGTTTCTTTATTCCAATTCACAACTTAACTTCACATAATAACAAAAAAACTTTTTGGCTCAAATGATCATTATTCATTCAATCACTTCCATTCATTTTTCAATTTTCAACATTAATAAATTCATAATATCTTCTCTTGCTAAATCTATTCTACTTAAATAAATATTTATCAATTTACAACAGTAAAGAGAGAAAAGTATATAAAGAGTATCTTTTATATATATTACAAATATCTTTTAAAATATATAACTCTAATAAAAGAAAGAAAAGTTATATTAAAGTATTTCCATGACCTTGATCCTATGCATAATATGATTAGCCTATTGGTATACTAAAAGTACATTTTTGATATCTTAGAATTTTGATGATAGTACATAAATAAATATATAGCAAAATAAATAAAACACAAATTATTTATTCTATATCATAATAATATCTTGTCAATAATCAAAATGAACATATTTATACTAGTATGTGTCATATAAATCAAATTCCTAAATAAAAATATATTTTATTATAATAAACTAATAAAGTTCACAAAATGATACAAAATTGATCAAATACTCATAAAAACTAAAATATATCCAAAATTAAAAGACACTAATCTTTTCACTACTTCTTTGTAACACCCGGAATTTTTATATATTTAATAATGAGTTTTTATTTAAGTTAATTTTAGCTTCATTTTTATTGGGTTTAATTTGAAATGATTTAATGAAAATTTTAATATTAATCAAATAAATGAGTTATTTTCTATACCCAATTAGTTTGAAATTTTAAGAAATTATTCAAGTAAATTATTTGAGAAATGATTATATTTTGGTTATTCAAATTTTCCCCAAATGCATATTTATATAAGTAAAATTATATATTGGAATTCTGTAGGATGAAATTGTAAGTAATTAAGAAAGTTGAGGGACCAAATTGTAATAAGGAAAAGTTCGGGGGCCTAATGTCGATATTGAAAGGAATGGGATCGGGGAGACAGAAAGTAGATCGGGAGAGAGAGAGAGAGAGGGTGATGGCCGAAGAAGAAGAAGAGGAAGGCGGCGTCGTCGGTGCTTTGGAGGCTCTGGTGGCCGTCGGGCGATGGGGCGGAGCGCAATGAGAAGTGGCGGCCCGGAGTATTTGCAGTCAGTGGCGATCACTCCTCAGCGGTAAGGGGCACTCTTTGGGTGGCAACAAGCACTGTGGTGGCCGTGGAGATGGAAGATCCGGTGGAGAGAGAAAGTAGGGGGCAGCCGCATTTTCGACTTTTCCCAAGCGAGCTCCGGCGGAGAATGGACGATCGAAGGACGTATCCCGACTCTCATCAGCTCAAGCTTCGCATTGGGACCGATTTCGTGGCGATCGGGCTCCATTTGCAAATCGACGGCCGAGATCGTCCGCAAATTTCTCCGGATGATCGGGTGTCAGATCGGAAAATCGGAAGCAGGGATCGTCATCAGCGCGTCGTTGTGAGTCCGATGGTGTGTTCAGATCGTCGATCAGACTCCAGCGGCCGGAGGCGAGTTGACCGAGCGTCTTGGTAATTTTCTCTGGCCCGTTAATTTTAGAAATTCTTAGTTTAATTGTGTGTCTATTGGATTATATTGAGTATTTGATGATATTTGTGAGTCATAAATAATTGTCAGTTTGCCTGCCATAGTCGTGTTTTTGTGCTGTGTGGCAGAGTCGGGAAATAGTGAAGTTTGGGGACCCGACTCTTGTTGTTTGAATTGTTAAGTATTTGAAGTGTTTTTCTGGCAGGTCCTGGACCCGTTTCTACAAGGGGGTAATGTCCGTGTTGTAGGGGAGGTTCTGCCGGATTTTCGGTAGAATTCTCCCGAGTCGAGATTCTTAGTCAGTGAGTCCTAGGAGTCTAAACCTAGGATTAATGATCGATTGTTTCAGCGTTTTGATAAATTATTTTCCGTGACTAGATTGTCCGTTTGTTCGGCTCGCTCCAACCGAGGCACCGAAGCAGAGCTAGGAGGTCGCCCAGTTCTGTGAGTTAAAGTCATATATCGCTTATGCACGTGTCATGCATAAAATTTGATTTGCTACTATGATTATTCATTTGAAATTTTAATTTTTCATTTAATTATTATCATTATTTTCATGATGCTTTTAATTACTATTTAAATATGTTTTTCTTTTATCACCAATTTTAATATTGCATGATGACTCAGGATGGGACGGCAGTAGAACATAGGAGTTGGATGAGTGTTCCAATATAATCTGAGAGAGATAGGAAAAGGGTAAAGAGGTAAAAATTTTGAGAAAGAAAGATTAGGACTGCCTACAGTCGAGCATCGCTCTCGGGCTTAGTAGAGTGTGGTTGCCGAGTAAGGTCCCCGGTCGAGCATTGCTCTCTGGCTTATTTGGAAATTTAAGTGACCAGACTGGAGGTAAGGTCCCTGGTCGAGCTATGATCTCTAGGCGTCAGTCTTATTGGATAAGAGAGCCGAAAGGCTAAGGCTGAGAGTTAAGTGACCGGACTGGAGGTAAGGTCCCTGGTCGAGCTTTGCTCTCTGGGCGCCAGTCCTGTTGGAATGAGAGGTTTGAGATGTTAGAGTTGAGGTTAGTTGAGACATAAGTGTTGAAATAAATCGAGATGTTAGAGTTGGGATTAGGGTTATACTGAAGTACTCCATCCCGTTGCATGTGGAATAATTTTTGTTTAAGCATGGCATGACACATATGTCTTAACATGACACGTATGGTTCGCGTGATTTATTAATTATTTTAAAATTAAAGGAATGTGATATTGAAATGTTTGAAACTGTTTTGGATATATGATTTTAGCTCACTCTCGAGACTGACAGTCTCAATTTACTTTTTTCTTCAGATGCGTGACTGTTAGTCTTCCCGCGACTCTTATTCAGTAACCCGACTCCTTCATCATCGGGTGATGTGTTTGATTTGGTATGTCAAATTGTAAAAAAAAATCTTAGATTCTCTGCAGTAGTAATAGTAGAATGTAACTATTAAGATAATTTATGGCTTTAATAATATTAATTTGAGATGAGATTTGATTGAGTTAGTGAGTTTCAGGCTTACTACGGGATTCGGTGGCCTTAAGCCTACCCATTCCCTAGTGCCGGTCACGGGTCCACGGGTGGGGTCGTGACATTCTTCTTCTAAGACTTCATATTCTTTCTCACTTTAGATCTTTCAGAATTCTTTGATTCACTAATTCCAGTGATTTCTTTGAATCATGCATTATTGAAAAGAATAACAACATAGCAGTTATAAAGATCATCAATATTAAATCTCGTACATATCAACCTCAAATGTAAAATACTCAACAAAAGTAAAAATAAAAACAACACAATAACTGGAAACAAAAAAAATCAAATAATTAAAATTACAAAAATATGAACAAAAATTATGAGTAGTCATAATCTCTTAAAAGAAACATTTCCCACTTTGGCATGAAAATAGTCCTCTTATTTTGATAATTTATAGTTTTAGTATATCACCGGTATACTTTAAGTATCATATTCTAAAAATAAATAAAAATGAAATACACTTCAATCACTTTAATAATTTATTGATTTATGGTATCTTTAAAATACATACATGATATCTTTTTTATATGCAACATTAAAATCATAGAACAACTAAATACTTCAACTAAAAAATCTATAAAAATAGAAAGCATATATAAAAGAATCAAACCTTATATAATCATACCTACATCTTATACATGAAAATAAAGGTACGGTTCAACAAAAATACTATTATAACATATTGTTTTAGTATATGAACAGTATACTCGAAGTATTATGTTTTAGAAAAACTAAACAAAAAAATTTCAATTATTTTAACAATATACATATATAATTTCTTTTTAGTATATAAATAGTATCTTTTTTTATAGAAGACTTCAATTACAATATAAATAAATTATAAAGTATACATAAAGTAATTTATCTAATCATTAATGATGCAACCAATGATGCATCTAAGTCAACTAGTTTGGACCCACTAGCCTATGAAGGACCAATGACACGAGCAAGGATTAAGAAGTTCAAGAAAGCCTTAAATTCTTACTTGAAGCATGCTTTGAAGATGGCTAATAATGGTATTTTTGATGATGATGACAAAGCCTTGAAGATAGTAACATTAATTGCTACTAATGAAGCTTAGCTTCTAGTCATGGAACAAGGTCAAGGTCAAAGGTCAAAGATCAAAGTCAACAAGTCTTCCTAGGGTTTCTAGAAGCATGGGATGTCTCACCTAACCCTAGGAGGCAGCCACCACTTATGCTTCTAGAAGGAGGTAACCACATATCTCTTTACAAGATAGAGATTAGATAAAATTATTCGTTTCCTTATTGTTTATCTTAATTAGGGATTTTTATTCTAGACTGGTTTATCTCCTAAAATTCTAAAGAAGGCAGCCGCACATTAGGAGTCTTTTAAGGTTTAATTCTTTATTGCTTATCTCTTAGTCCTTTTTAGGGTTTAAGACTCTATAAATAGAGCTATGTATTTCTGCCAAAGGGATTAGATCAATACATCATTTTGAATGAAGTTTATTTTTCTTGAGTTGTTAACTCTTGAGATTAAATTAACTTGTTTAATTTAGTTTCATATCTACATGTTTGATTAATCAATTAACTTTTTATTAGTTTCTTGGGTTGTTTGAACATTCTTCATCTATTTATAACTAAAGGGCTTAGTAGTTCTATTGCTAAGTTTGTTAGTTCCATAATCAATTGCAAACTTTCAAGTTAGATCTTGGGGCGACAATTCTAACTTATTGGTAAGGGTGCTTCCTCTTAAATAGGGAGAGCATTTATCAGTTTGAGTTTCTCACCATTGCTCATCTTGGTGTTTGAACGTATCCGGTTCGAGTTCATATCAATTAACTACATATTCTCCAACAAAACGCGAATATGATTCAAACATATATACTATTATAATATCTTTAGGTATATTAACTTTAAGTATTACATGTTAAAGAAAAATTAAAATAAAAAATGCTTTAATTATTTTAACTCTATATTGCTATATAGTATATAAATAGTGTTTTTTTTATATGCAGTATCAAGTTCATACATAATTCAAGACTTCAACTACAACATGGATGAATTAGAAACTATACATAAAGAAATCAAACGTTATATAATGACAACTTCAACTTATTCATGAAAATGCATGATTTAAATAAATATATTGTTATAATAAATATTATTAGCAAATCAATAGTGTACTTTAAATTTCATGATATATAAGAATGAGAAACAAAATATACTTACAAACATTTTAACAGTATCTTCCAAGTATACTTTAAATAAACAAACAATAAGTACAAAAAAATATAAACAAAAGAACAAAAGAAATATCTAGAAAAAAAAATATAAAACCTTCTCATAAATATCTTTTAATTTTTTTAGAAAAAAATAATACCATTAAAGCTTGAACATCTGGTTCCTCAATGGAGATTTTGCTATGTTTTTAAGATTAAGCTTAGTTGAATCAACAACAAATTCTCTAATTACTACTTTCCTCTGTTTTCAATGCCGTAATGGAGAATTATCGCTAACATTTTCTTATTTTTTAAAAGATTTAGGAGAATCTTCAACTGCATGTGTCTTCTTCTTAATCGATTTCTTCTTAGTTTATTCATCAACATTATTCTCTTTTTAAATCGAACTTCTATTATTTCATTAACAACTTTTTTTCTTACCTATTTCAATTTTAACAAAAGTTAGGTTTAACCAAATTTTTCAAAGTCTAACTATTTAAATTCATAATTGAAGCTGAATTAATAGAATTATTATCCATCAAAATTTCATTATAACTACTAATTTTAAACAACACATTAAAAAGATTCAAGTTTCAAGTTCAACAGAGATAAAAAAAAATAAGATTTTAATTTGAAAGATAGATATATTACAAAAGAGTAGAAAGTAAAGAAAAATATAAACAAATAATAGCCTATTGATCTAGAACTTCATGTTTTTCACCATTAAATAATAAAAAGAAAACATACCTTGATCCATATTTAATAGAGTGTGATTTCTCTCTCTTTTCCCCTTATCTTATTGATGGATACTCTAATCTTTAGTTTTTGTATTTGTTTAATTGTTGACTCAAGGTGATTAGATCTTCTATAAGTGAGCATATGATCCTTTGTTCCTTGCAAGTATCTAAGAATTTTTTCTTTGCAGCTTTTCAGTGATCTAATCCTAGATTACTTTGATATCTGCCCAGTATTCCGACAGTAAAACTAATGTCTGGTTTGGTGCAAGTTTGAGCATACATTAAACTCCCAACAACATATGCATAAGGAATGTTCTTCATTTGTTCTCATTCCAATTCATTTTTCGGGTATTGCATAAGATTAAATTTATCCCCCTTCTGAATTGGAGCTATCCCTGCTGAGCATTTGTCCATTTTAAATCTCTCTAAAATTTTATTAATATAAGTCTTTTGAGATAAGCCCAATAAACCTTGTGATCAATTACGAAATATTTCTATTCCTATCACATATGTGGCTTCTCCCATATCCTTTATTTCAAAATTATTAGAGAGATATTTTTCGGTTTCATGTAGCAAACCAAGATCATTAGCAGCAAGTAAAATATCATCAACATACAGAACAAAAAAAATAAACTTGCTCCCACTGATTTTCATATATATCCACCGATCAACGATGTTTTCTTGAAATCCAAAAGAAGTAATGGTATCATTAAACTTAATATACCATTAATGGAAAGCTTGTTTAAATCTGTATATTGATATCTTTAGTTTACACATCATATGATCCTTTTTCTTAATTGAAAAACCCTCAAGTTGATCCATATAAACTTCTTCTTCCAAAATTTCATTAAGAAAAGTGGTTTTGACATCCATTTGATGTAGCTCTAAATCATAATGAGCCACTAAAGCCATAATAATTCTAAGAGAATCTTTTTTAGACACTGGTGAAAAAATCTCTTTGTAATCAATGCCACTTTTCTGAGTAAAACCTTTGGCAACAAGTCTAGTTTTGTATCTTTCGATATTGCCTTTCAAATCACGTTTGATTTTGAAAACCCCTTTGCATCCAATCTTTTTACATCCTTCGGGCAACTCAATAAGGTTCCAGACTTGATTTTGATCCATAGATTTTAATTCTTCTTCCATAGTATTAATCCATTTAATTGAATCATCACAGTTCATGGCTTTTGAAAATGAACCTAGATCATTATTAATTCCTAAGTCCATTTATGACTTTTGTAGATAAACTACATAGTCATCAAAAATAGCATATCTCCTTTCTCTTTGAGATCTTCTTACTATTACTTCTTGTTGTTCATTTACTATGGTTTTATTATTGACATTTTCATCATGAAACATTTGATCATTTATTTGTTGTTCTTGAATGTTATTGGGATGAGTAATAACATTAGAAACAACAATTGTAGAAGTTTTGGGTATAGGAACTTCCACCCTAACTTCTTGAATACTAACATCATGTATTCTTTTGCTCCCATTAATGTCACCTTTTTCAATGAATCTTGCATTTCCAGATTCAACAATTCTTGTACTATGATTAGGATAATACAATCTATACCCTTTAGACTTTTCTGGGTAACCAATAAAATAATCATTGATTGTTTTTAAATCCAATTTCTTTTCATGTGGATTATAAATTCTTACTTTTACTGGGCAACCCCAAACATGTAAGTGCCTCAAACTAGGTTTTCTTCTTGTCCATAGTTCAAAAGGTGCACTAGGAACCATGTTTAGCAAATACATAGCAGTTCTTAATGCATACATCCACAATGACAAGAGTAAAGAAGAATGACTCATCATACTCCTAACCATTTCTATTAAAGTACGATTACGCCTTTCTGTAATACCATTTTGTTGTGGTGTTCCTGGCATTGTATATTGAGCACAAATACCATGTCTTGCAAGAAATTTGGCAAATGGACTGGACATTGTCCAGATTCATCATATTTTCCATAGTATTCACCACCTCTATCTAACCTTATGATTTTTACCTTTTTATCTAGTTGCCTCTCAACCTCTTTAATATAAATCTCAAGTAAATTGATTGATTGAGATTTGTCACGCAATAGATAAATATGACCATAACGAGAAAAATCATCGATAAAGGTAATAAAATATTTTTCTCCACCAAAAGTTGGAGCATCAAAAGGACCACAAATATCAGTGTGTATAATTTCAAGAAGCTGTGTTTTCTTATAGCTCATTTCTTAGTACATTTTATTTGTTTTCCTTTAATACAATCAATACACACTTCAAAATCAGTAAAGTCCAAACTTGGAAGTATTTCATTCCTTACTAATCTTTATATCATTTCTTTAGATATATGACCTAAACGTTTATGCCACAAGTAAGCAGAACTTTCATTGACTAAACTACCTTTAGTACCAACATTATAATGCAAGGTCATTAATGTCTCAACAAAAGAATTATCAAGTTTAAGCTTGTAGAGATCATAACATAACAATCCAGAACCAATAATATTATTATTCTTAAATAAAGTTAAAGATCCAGAACCAAACTTAAAATAAAATCCCGCTACATCAAGCTTCGATAAAGAAACTAAGTTGCAAGAAAATGTGGGTACATAAAGAGTTTGAAATAAATCCAAATAATGTCCTGTAACTAAAATTAAACGATAAGTGCCAATGCCTTCAATAGAAGCTTTCTTTCGATTCCCCATGAAGACAAAATTTTCATTTGGCCTTATGGTTTGGATCGTAAGGAATCCCTGCATCGTATTAGAAAGATGGATAGTGCAACCGGAATCAATCCACCAAGTATTATACGGAACTTCAATAAAATTTGATTCAAAACATGCTAAAGCATAATGCTTTTACGTTTCAGGCAATCCTTCTTTAAGTGCCCGATTTTATCACAGAAGTGACATTTAACACTCCCATTTTTCTTTTTATGAGCACCCTTAGAAGATTCATTCAGGTTGTGTAAACCTTTCTTCTTGCTCTTTCCACCTTTCTTTTTACAACTCTTTCCAGCTTCTTGATGACTTAAGAGATGAACTGAATGAGCTCTTTGATTCTTTAATCTTATCTCCTCTTGAACAAGCATACTGGTCAATTCATTTACATTCCATTTATCCTTTTAGGTATTATAGTTCATTTGGAATGGACCATATTGTTTAGGAGGCAAGGAGTTCAGTATGAACTATACTAGAAAATACTCATCCACATTCATTCCTAAGGTCTTTAATTTTACCGCTAAGGTAGTCATTTTAAGAACATGCTCATGCATGGCACGTGAACCATCATATTTCATGTTGGTCAAATTACTCATCAATATGCCAGCAACTGACTTTTTAAATTCCTTAGCACTGCCAGTTTTAGAAATTGTACTCTTTAAGTTGTTTGCAACAGTCATTCGCATGAACATTAAGCTTAATCTGTTTGATCTTTCCTAAGCTTTATATAAAGCTTTTTCTTCATTGCTACTTTCATTAGTAATAGTAGCATGTTTCTCAATTTGAAGTACCAAATCAAGATCCAGAACACCTAAGTGAAACTGAACTTGTTCGCACCAATCAGAAAAGTTCAAACCATTAAATAATGGAATAGATGAAGCATGCGAATGAAGAGAAACGGGTACAGATATTGCAAATAAAAATAACATAGAATACTCATATATTAATGCTTTGATTCATAATTTTTATTCCATAAATTCAAATATAAACATAAATATATCAAAGTTCTCATTTGGATGATAATAAGATATACTTATGTAAACAATTATAGGTAATTATATATGCATAACTAAATTTATTTATTTTTCTATCTTTGGATATGTAAAAAATAAAATTAGTATAACATACTAATCACCACGATTATGTTTATCAATCATAAAATTATTAATCAACCTTTGGGTTGATCCCTAAATATCTTATAATGATAAATTTTAATTTACCCATAAATACATAAAAATCGTAATGTCATTTAAAATTTATGAGTAATTGAAAATTATAATCTATAATTTGAAATTTATTTACTTTAAAAATTTGGTCACTTTGATGACAAGCAAATTGTTCTTAAAATAAATTTTAAAAGTTTATAATAATATATTTAAATAATATATTACTTCCATTAAATATTTAACTTAATTTCAATTAAGCATTAACTACTGATATATATATGTACCAAGAATTAAGGATGAATTTGGATTAAAAGTTTTTTATTAGAATGAAACTGTAAATTATTTCGGACTTAATTGGAAGAAAAATAACTTTACGTGCAATCTGATAGTTAATAAAATTTTATGGGTAACAATGGACCTTGATCAAAAACATATATTTTGTTACAGTAGTGTGTGTGTCACTAAATTTACACAAAATTATTCCAAAAACTAACATCAATAAATCTTAAACTTAATTCAAACCATGCAAAATTAATCAATTTAATTTATATGCAAAAAACAAGGATTAATTCTTACATGCATCTACAACAACAATAAATTTAACAAAATTATGGAAAAAAATGATTTCCTAAACCATGCTCTGATACCACATATAAACAAATAATAGCATATTGATCTAGAACTTCATGTTTTTCACAATTAAATAAATAAATAAAAATAACTTAATCCATATTTAATAGAGTGTGATTTCTCTTCCTTTTTCCCTTATCTTATTGATGGATACTATAATCTTTAGTTTTTGTATTTGTTATAATTGTTGATGATATGGATAGAGAGAGGACCAGCTCTTATTTATAGACTAATGGTGGTTTTCCATCAAAGCACCAATGGTTACAACTTTTCATGTTATAACTTTTACCAATAGTCATAATTATTCAATTCACAACCTTTCATTAACCAATAGAATTTAATCACTAATATCTTATTATAATTATATGAGTCATTAATTTCTTATAAAAAAAACACATGCAAAATAAAGTGTTTAATAGATATATTACAAAAGAGTATAAAGTAAAAAAAAACACATGCAAAATAAAGTGTTTAAGTCAATAAAAAATATAAATGAAAGTATATATATAAAAGTAAAACAACAACTATAAAAAAAGTAAAGTTTTAAGAAAAAACAGTGTCCCATAAATTTCTTCTAATTCTTATGCCACCCTATGAGGAGCAGCCCTAAATAGATTGTGTGGAGCGGATTCATGACAAGGGGTTGTGGTACATGATTGGGCCAGATAGATTGCGGCCTATAATGCTTCTTAAAGTCTTAAAAATGGACAAAATGTAGGAATTGAAATTGAACCTAACAAGCAAAAGAATAGATGGTGTAACATAAATTTTGTAAAACACACATATTCACCGCCATATCCTCTGTTTCCTTTCTCTTATGCATCCATAAAACACTGCACAGACTCAAATCCAGATAATCTTTTTCTCCTTCTATGCCTTTTTCACACATATTCTCTTTCTCTCGCGCATGCATAATAAAAGAAAAAGAAAAGGAAAAAACTTGTCACCTAATCTTATATTCATGGACATATCTACTGCTGCTGCACATATTTGAGTCAGTAAAGGTTTGTGATTTTCTCCACCTCACTCTTTGGGATTCTAAAGGTTTTATAAATTTTGAGTTATATTGGCTTTGTTTGTCTGTATCAGTTTTTATATATTTTTTATCGCTTCATTTGAAGAAAAAGAAGTTGGAAGTATGATTTTTGTGTATCCTTATCAGTAAATTATGTATATTTATTTGAGGAATAAATATAATTCTAATTTAATTTAATTTATATTTTTTTATAATGATATACTATAATTTCATTATGTGAACTAATATTATTTCTTTCCATCTCCATGTAATTGGTTCTTCAAGATTACTTTTTTACTCTAAATTTCCTTGTCGTTGTGAAAGTAAATGAAACCTCAATCCAA
This sequence comes from Ricinus communis, assembly GCF_019578655.1. Taxonomy (NCBI): domain Eukaryota; kingdom Viridiplantae; phylum Streptophyta; class Magnoliopsida; order Malpighiales; family Euphorbiaceae; genus Ricinus; species Ricinus communis. The sequence goes on along the minus strand of NC_063263.1, from coordinate 825,658 downwards.
GAAAAATAGGAAAAGCATTAACAAAGTTCAAAGATTATTTTAAATTGGTTAAAGAAAATTGAGAAATGTAGTTGAGCTATTGAGTTTGTTATTGCTGAACTATATTACTACAGTTCCAAGCCAGCTGAAAAGGCTCTTTTTCTTTTTCTTGTCCTACGTGTTTTTTAGTTTCTAAGACATATTCATTTATTTCCCATTTTGCTCTCTGGGGAGTTCCTGGTATAGTAATTACTATATTGTTTATAGTGTCATCCTATTATTTAAAAGAAAATTTAAAATCCAAAATTAATTCTAGAGAGGAAGGAAATAACTACCATGTTGTTAATTAGAGATGACACTATAATAAAAAAAGAGTGGTGTCTTCTCTCGTAATATAGTAATTACTATGTTATTTATGGTGTCGCCCTGTTATTTGAAAGAAAATTAAAATTTCAAATTAGTTCTAGATAAAAAGGAAAGAATTTTTTGTAATTATATATTTACCATGAAGCGAATTGGAAGGGGCACTATGATAAAAGACGAGTGATGCTTCTCTCTAAGGGTAATAATTGCATATGGCTGCATATTTTAGTCAAATTCTCTTTTTTTTGGTGTGAGAAGTGAATCAAAATGACTAATTTAAAAAAAAAAAGGGTTAAACTTATGATTTGCATTTTAGGAATTTACATTCATGCTCCATTACATGTTGACTTCACCTTTTGAAATTCTTCTCTCACATACATTCATACATATGTGTGTGTATTTATAAATATATATTTATATATGTAGTATATATTTATATGTACTGTCATTTTAATAAAAAAAATTAAATGGTTTAGCAATAGAATGACTTCCTTTTTTTTTTTTATAAAAGGTCAAGATTCAATAATTATGGGAAACAAAATGATAAAAAGTATTTTTAATGGGTCTAATAAGATAGAGTACCATACAAGATACCCGTTTAAATAAATAGATAGCGAATACCATGTATCCATTTTTGTCTACATAATCAGGTTCGAGTAACGGGTGTTCGTGTGTTTGAACCCGAACCCGACACGGATAATAAAATTAAATCATAAACTCATTTTCTATTATCCAAATATGTCTTAGTAGGATTTGGTCGGATATATATATATATATATATGTGTGTATTTATAAATATATAAATGAAATAAAATTATTAAATTTTATTACTAGTGAAAATTAAATTTTACTTATATCAAAAGAATATATCATTAGAAAATATTATAATTAGTATCCAATCTATTAACATTTTAAATTTATAATTATTTAGTGCTAATATGACATTGATCACACACACACTCACACACACACACACACATATATATATATATATATATATATTAAATAAATTATATTTATTAGTAATATATGTTTTAATTAATTGATATAATTTTTGTTAATTTATTTTAATAAAATTAACAATACATCACGATTGATCATAACTGCTAATAATTTATTCATATAATATTATTATAGTAAATATAAGAAAATATTACATGAATTTAAAAATATTTTCTTTTATAATACTCAATCTAACATATTAACATTATTAATTTATAATTATACAGGGATAATATAATATTAATTATATTTATTAAATAATTTTAATTAATTTTTATATTTTTTAATTAATTACTATGATAAATAAAATTTTATACCATATATTATTATATAGTAGAATTTAAGCTTCAATTTTAAATTTTAATTAGTAAATTTAACTTTTATTATTAAAATAAAATATTAATAAGTATATATATTGTGATATTATATTTAGAAATATAAAATAATTTTTAAAATTTAATATATTACATAGTTTAATTTTTATTTTTATAATATCAAAACTCATATGTTCATATAAAAATAAAAATATTATATATAAATTTTAATAAATATTTTATTAATAAATTAAACTATAACTTTTGTTGATAAATTAAAAAATAAATTATATATAAAATAAAAATTAAATTATATAATTTGATATATCATTCTATCAAAACCTATCACAGACTAAATCCAAATTTTATTCTCCTCTTCTCGTCTCTAATTCAGATCGGCCCCCTCAAAGCCTCCACCACCCGCCCCAACAAACTGTCTTCTTCACGCCGCTGCTGCTGCCGTCCACGCCGCCTCACGCCGGCTCACGCCGCTGCTGCTGCCGTCCACGCCGCCTCACGCCGGCTCACGCCGCTGCTGCTGCTGTCGTCGCCCGTGCTGCTGCCGCCGTCGCCATTGCCGCTGCTTCCGTCGCCGCCGTTGCCGCTGCTTCCGTCGCCGCCGTTGCCGCTGCTTCCGTCGCCGCCGTTGCCGCTGCTTCCGTCGCCGCCGTTGCCGCTGCTGCCGTCGTTGTCAGGTATTGTTGTAGTTTTGATACACTTTTATGGTGTTATAGCTAAATAACATATTTTATTTTTGAGAAACCCTTTTATTAACTAAAATTGGAAATGGAACTTTAGTGTTTGTTTGGCCTACTTGAGCTTTTATGATTTGCTAGAGGCTGAATGTTTTGGTAAAATAAAAAATTAGTGTCATTATTAAGCAAGGTGAAAATTAGTATTAGAGTTTTAGCTAAATAAATGACTTTAGGCTAATTTTTATTTGATTAAGTTCTTGTATGGAATCATGAATATGAACTATGTAGTTAGTTTTTGGATGGCAGCCTATTGGCCTTTTTTTTTAATAAAAAAATGGAAGCCTATTTGAGCATGGTTAATATGAGCATTGAAGAAGTGGCAGACTGTTGCTACTTTGGAGTATCTGCTGAACTGTTCCTTGTCTTACAATGCATTGATGTGATCTTGGTCTTATTTCGAGATTTTTGTGCATTCTATATAAGTAAATATGCTTTTATATCATGCTATGTAGCAGGAGTTAGAAATAGGAAGGTGCAATGTATGCAAAGAGAATCAACAGTAGAAATCAGAGATGGGGTTCAGTCTTTCTGCCCCACAAACATTGGACCAGGGCAAACTGCCAGGATCATGCTTGTTATCGACCTTTTAGCCACACAGCTAAAGTGGGAGCCCACCCGTCAAATGTTACTTTCATCAAAAGATGCTTAGTAGATTCACTTTCGTCACAAGGCATTGGTAGTGGAATTTATTTTTCCGGCATTGGGAGGCCTATTGCATATTTGAATAATAGTCAATTACGATCGTTTAGTTCAGAAGGTGATGGTAGGAATACCAGTGAAGATAAACAAGCATCTGTTAAAGATGCGGATAATGGAAAGACTGGGCGCCAAGTGGCAAAAGAAGAGGCAGTTCAATCTGATACACATGCTCAACTTGCGGAACAAGATCAAAAGGAATGGCTGAAGAATGAGAAGCTTGCAATAGAAAGTAAAAAGAAGGAATCCCCATTTTTAACCAGACGTGAAAGGTTTAAAAATGATATTTTGCGAAGGATTGTTCCATGGGATAGAATACATGTTTCTTGGGAAACTTTTCCATATTACATTAAGTAATTAATGCTTCCTTTTGTTTTTTCATTCTTGTTATCCTTAAAGTCATTATCAGTCTTTGCTATTACTAAATTTTACCTCTTTTAAGAACATAAAATGACTCCATATACTTTCTTCTAGTGAGCATACCAAAAGTGTTTTGGTGGAATGTGTCGCTTCCCATATAAAACACAAGAAATTTACTGCTGCTTATGGGGCTCGTTTGAGGTCTTCAAGTGGGAGAATATTGCTACAGAGTATTCCAGGTTAATCAGTCAACTTCATTCTGAAATATAACTGCATTAATACTTTATTTAAAATCGAATGATTCTTCAGTTAAGTATATAAACTTCCAAGCTAATCAGTTCACACTGATGCCATCTATAGGTACCGAGCTTTATAGGGAGAGAATAGTCAAAGCACTTGCACGAGATCTGCACGTTCCCTTACTGGTTCTTGATAGCAGTGTTCTTGCTCCTTATGTAAGTTTAGGACAATTCAAGAATCTTACTATCATATTGATTTTTTTCACAGTTTTTTATATTCAGCTGAAGTATTTGGTAATGATTTTGTTCATATTGATTCAGGATTTTGGTGATGATTGCTCATCCGAGTGTGAATCAGATGATAACTCAGAATCTGGGGAAGAGTGTGCCTCAGAGTCAGAAATCGAGGATGCGAATGATGCAGGTAATGAAGAGGAATGGACAAGCAGTGCTGAGGCTAAATCAGACTGCAGTGATGATGATGTAGTTGATGTGCAGGCAACTGCTGAAGCAGCCCTTAAGAAGCTGATTCCCTACAACCTTGAAGAATTTGAGAAGGTATATTTTGTAGTTCATCAGTTCGGGTAAATTTTCCCCACAGTCCCTGACTTTAAGCATGTTTTTCATTTAAAATTCAATTTGTATCAGAAAGTTCCTACTTTAATATAGTAACAATTAAATCCTTTTTGCCTGATTTTGAGAAATATTTCACTGTGAATATGATGTAACATCATAGTTTGACATAGATGTAGATTTATTATGAGTTCGCTAAATTCATGTTAGTTTGATATCATATCATTTTTTGGTAGAACTTTTCTCATAATCAAGCTAAAAGAATTTTAAATTTTACTAAAATCAAAATATAAGGAGTTTTATGGTACAAACTGAAACTCAGGGGCTGCAATGAGAAACATGCTTAAAGTCAGGACTGCTGAGATTTACCCCATCAGTTCTAATGAATTGTCATTAGATATAGTACAACAGATTGATTGTTTAAAATTCTTCTGGCTGACATTAGTAGGTGATTATCAAGTGGTTCATTTTGTTGTTATCAGTATAAGGTTGATTAGAAATTAAAACTTACACACCCATTGATGATTTGATTCTTGGGGTTGGGCCTCAAGTTTGAAAATGTACTTGTGGGTCTCATATTTGCAGTTTACACATAAGCTAATTTGTACATTGGTTTCTGGTGGCAAAATCTGTATACTTAAAAGAACTAGGCCTAGTATTTGCATGGGCAATTTGGGATGTAGGCCACTGATGGGCCTGCGCTCAGTATTACATGCTTGGAAACTGCTCTCGGAGGCCAATTAACTCATGATGCAGCCGAAGATTTTGGGACAACTAGATCTAAGAAGATAGGCCAGAATCAAGTTGATTGAGGTTGGAGCAAGAGAGAAGATAATTAGTGTTAAAGAAACCATGGAAATTACTAGATAGAACTACTAGAATATTAAATAATCCTTGCAACTGTACTAAGGTATAAATTTACTTTTCAAGTTTCATACCATTAAGAGAGGAGTAACGATTATTAAGGGATCCTTCTTTCCAAGTTAAATTAGGATTGGACTTGGACTATACTTGTGGAGTGGAATATAAACTGCTTCACTATTCACTCTAGGATTTTGCACATGAAATATGAAAGCCAAGAAAGCAAAATGATGATATCCAATATGATGCAGGAGTTCATTGTCTTATTGTAGTTATTATAGCAGTTTGGTGATTATTATTATATAGTTACTTTTGGTTCTCTGTTGTTTCCTTCATATGTTCCATGTATTCCAAGAATATCTAACATTGCTGTAGAGTTAATATATACTTTAATAAACTTTTAGTTCAATTGTAATTAGAATTTCTTTTTGTTTTTTGCTCGAGTCCTGCGTAAAGTAATGCTTCCTATATTGTAAATGCTATGATTAGAAAGTATGGTGACTATGAAGCAAAGCCTAAATGGTAAGAATGCAAATACCAAAAATTTTCTCTCTCCCTTTCTCTTTCTTTTTCGCCTTCTATTGAAAGAAACTGTCTTGCATGCTAAACTTTTCTTTTGCTTCATTTATTCCTTGTCCTTTCATAAGAGCAGAAAGTAAAGAAATGATAACTTTAGAAAGATAATTAGAGAAAGCCCAAATAACCACCTTCTCATTTGAAAATGTAGAGTTGGATTTCTGCAATGTAAGAAATGGACAGCATTTGGTGGTAGAGAAGAATCTAAAGCTCTTTGGAATTATGCATCTTTATGGTATAATATAGAGTAAATAGAAAAGGCATAAATTGAGTACTAGAAAAGGTTTAAAATTAATATTGGTCTATGCTAATTCTCTCTTTATTTCTTCTTGTGGTGCTTGGGAGTTGCTTCTCCCTATAAATATTTGTCCATTGTTGAATGTGCGCACTTGTGCTTTATTTGTTAGTTGTAAAATGATGGTCAAAGTATTTTGCTTTCTCTATCCAAAAGATATGCTGATCTCAGTCTTTTCTACCATTTGACATTATGGATATTTTTAACTTCTAGAGCTTGGAAAAACTGTCATTTTTGCTGGAACTTTTGTTTCTGGTTGTAATCAAATGTAAATTATGATCTTATTTACTGTTCTGGAATTACTTCTGCTGCAGAGAATATCTGGAGAATCTGACAGTTCCCCAGAAACTTCCAAGTCTGAGGCTGCTGAGCCTTCTGATACTTCCAAACGGCCACTTAAGAAAGGTAAAACTTCTTCGCTAAAATGTACTGACCATCTCTTTTCTTCATTTCCTACTTTTATACTTTATTGCTTCACTAGATTTCATTACTTTATTGTGAAGGTGCTCTTGTAAGATTTTTAATCATTTCTTTTCAAATGAAAATAGGTGCAAACATCTTCTATTAATCTTTGCCTTCCTCAAAACTTCTCTCAATATTTCAGTCTTAATATATGGGGCCGGCATTATCTTTCAGGAACATCTTAGCCTCGCAACAACTTGATGAGTAATTTGATGATTTATTAATGTTTATGACATTTTAAACCTTTTAGATAGAGCTTGTTAGCAGTCGACTTTCTGTCATTGAAAAGATTCGTGGGTTGTTTGCTTCCGTGGGCATTTTGGCGATGTGTTTTTGGAACTGCAGAGTATGTTTACTAAGTATTTGATCATATTACTAAACTGTAAACCATCTGGGTTATGGAGTAGGATGATCAAATATTTACATAATTATATCCTAGTATCAAAAGTCACTAGCTAAGTATGGGTATTGCTTTTCATGGTTTTAAGCTCTTATTTCTCCCTTTGACTGGTAGATTCTTGTAGATAAAGTGATAAACCTAATGGAAGGAGGACTATGCATTTAATAGAATGTAGAGTGAAGGACTATTATATTCACTTCTAAAACAGTCAGGACAGTTTATTTTGCTGTGGGATGTTCTACTGTTTTGCATTGCATAAAGGCATTTGCGTTGTTTGATACCCCAGGGTTTCTTTATTTATTTTTATTGGTTTGGATATATGATGGCCTAGCATCCTGCTTGAAAGCTTATTTCATTATTCATTGTAATCTCTTTTCTGTGTGAAATTATCAAACTTTTAATTTAATTTAGGCAAGCATGTAAGCAAGAAGGATCTGCTGTAACTGTGAACAAATGCTGTTTGACCTGTAGGTAGAAGCATGTTGGTACGAGGCATTTTATATTGACCTTGGTGGAGTTATTTTTATTTTCGCATTATTACTTTACTTAAGGTGGTTTTGATGCTCTGATTTCTAAATAATTCAAATTTCTGCATTTACCTCATGTGACTTTAAGTTGGTTCTATTTGGTAAATTCATTTGATTGTATTGGTGTATGTACTTGATTGATTAAAATTTGAGCTTTGTTGTTATTAATATTAGCCTGTGTTCATCGTGTCCTTGCTTCACTGTTTGCACCAGGGGATCGGGTGAAGTATGTTGGACCATCTATACGCATTGAAGCTGATGATAGGTATTTTGGCTCCATTTTATGCGGACAATATCTGCCATATAGAAAAAGTTTGATAGATTTAAGATATCAATGCATTTTGTTAAATTTGCGGTGCATAAGGTCTCAACAGATATCCACTCACCTTAGCAAATAGGATAATATTTTATGGCCTAATTATCAAAAACTCTACCGTTAGCATGATTTTTGCAATTTAATTTTCTGTCGTCCTAATTTCTGGAAATTTATTGTTTTTGAATCTTCTTGTTGTAATTTTATCCAGCAGCTTGATCAAGGTTATTTAATTGCAGCCAATGTGTTGTCTTTTTATCACTTATAGGTTATCCTAAGTCATGAATCCAAAAGCTTAGTCATTTGAGAAAGTCAGATAGATTATTTTTCGTTTTTCCTTTGATTCGTCATTTCTGACCTTCTTTCAGTCCAGTTGGGTGGGAATAAAAAGAGTTGCTGGCTGTAATGGAGTTGTTGTTGCCCCTCAACGATGCCGAAGGTGAAAGGAGTGATGAGAGAAATGACCATAATTAAGCTGTTGGATAAAAGTTGCAACTAAAATGAAATATAATTAGGATAAAGTTTCAAAATTTAAAACAATAGGAAAAAAATAAATTCCAACGTCACGCATATGTTTGTTTTTAGACCTACTGTTATAAATCTGCAAAATTCTGGTCTGCTAGTCCTCTTGAATTTTGATATACATGTGCATATGAATATGTTACTTATGGATCTGGTACTCTTATTTTTTATGCATGGTTTCTTTCTTTCTTCCTCTTTTTTTTTTTCGTTGCAGAGCACAGAGCTGCATATGCATTATGTGCCAGTTTGCAATTAATTTTTTTTTTCTTTCTAAATTTTGGAATTAAGACTAAGATATTAATTTGTTTGACATTGATTATTCTGTTTGGCTGTCATGTGACGAGAGGGTCTTAGTCGATGTTCTATCTTCAAAAAATAAACTCGGCATAAACTCATATCCCACATAAACTTTGACATCACAGGATCATATTGGGCAAGATACCAACACTTGATGGTCTGAAAAATGCTTATACCATTGTCCGTGGCAGGTGGGTTGGTAAGTTATCCTGATGTTTAGAAGACAAACCCATAAATGCCATCCTAGTCTTGGGATTTTAGTGGAACTGCATATATTTATGGTGCTTCATTTTCTATTTGAGGATCCAAGGTGGGTCCTTGGTTCTTCCCTGGTAGTGTTGATCTCTTCATAATTTTTTTTTATTCACGGGGGGTTATGTAGTTCACAGCTGTACGGAAGTGCAAGTCGTTCTTGCTTGCCTTGTTCTTCTTCTTTCAATAATTTAAATTAAATATTTTCTACTCGGGTCCTGTACACAGGGTGTCAATGGGTATGGTTAATTTGTAAAGGTTACTTGTACCTCATCCAGCGGTTTACCGAATTATCAACCATTATGATTTATCAATTAATTAGCTATTCATGGTATTTTCTTTTCATTGTATATTTTCTTAGGGTGGAACATATTTGTTCTTAACCTTGTGGAAAAATTTTCTTAGTTCTGCTTTGGTGTACGGATTGTCAAAGATAAATTAGAAAATCAATGAAAAGCGCCATAAGTTGTGATAGAAAGATCCCTAGATGCATTTATTAACGGATATCAAATCAAAGAAAAACATTTATGTACTTGCCAACCCTTCAAATAGATGTATTGGTCAAACATGTCAACATCTCTATATCAATATCTAGTGAAAGAAAGTCATTTTTAATTTTGGTTCACTGGTCATAGAATTAGTATTATTTCAATATCCTTCTTACTCTTATATGTTTCCTTTATAGAGGTGATGTTTCTCTTAAGATGGTTGATGGAGAAGTATGGAGGAAAAAGAAATGCCCTGTATACAGCAGTTATTTATTTAGAGAAATCGCCTGTTCTGGGAGATGCTCAGTGGTAGATTTTGGAAAGAAGAGTTGCATATTTATTAGCATATGAAGATGATGAAGGATATATATACTGAAGTGGTTTTAAGGTTTTTGATGCTGGGTTTGACACTAGAGGTTTTGTGCCGAAGCTGGTTTGCACAGGGCTTATTTATGTTGAATTTAAGTTTAAGTTTGTAAGCTGCCGAACCTTCTGATTGGTTTTTGAAATATCATGGAATCTTACCACAAATAGATGCCCTGAAAGAAGATAAACCAGGTATACAGTGTCATGCTGTGTTACTGATTAGAAGCAGTTGTTCCTTCAATCTTGGTTAACTAGTTGACTTAACAAAAATCTTCCCCAGCACGGATGTATAATATAAGGGATGATTCTGATGGATTTGTCAATGATCAACTGTAGATATCTGGCATGCATTGCCCGATCATATTAATTAGTGCTGTGTGCCTAATCTTACTTCCCGGATATGGTGGGTTTTACTTGAGTGGCATCTATGGGCCGTCATGTTGTTTCATTCTTGTATAAACTTTTGTCAAAGTAAAAATAATGTTCCTTGCTTGGCATATTCAGTAACTGTTGGAAGTGTGAACATACTGCTCTTAACATTTTTATCTGCAGGAGAAAATAGATAAGGAACGATTTTAGGTTGTCTGAGGCTTCATTATGGAATGTTCATTATCTTTTCTGAGGCTTCATCTTGGAATGTTAATTATCTTCTCTCATCAGGCACTCTGAATTTTCAGTATCTACTAAAATTTGGTTTATATGCAATTGTTCACGTTATGTTATCTGGATGTTCTTATAGTAGATCATTTTTGTGCTAATCTAACTTTGAAGTTGGTCATACCACTAGAGACTTAAAGTTTGACAGACTTTAAATGCTATAAGATACACATTTATTCTGGAAGATTAGATTCTGAGACTGGACTGGTAGAGCTTGAGATTGAGAGTTTTTGGACCATCTATAGGAGAATATTGCTCAAACTAAACTGGAAAGCATATACCTTCAAATTTCCTGTATACATTATATTAGCATCAGCAGTTTAATTGGAGTTATTTACATTTTCAGGCCTTTATCGAGTGGTCAACGTGGGGAGATATATGAGGTGAATGGAGATCGAGTTGCCGTTATTTTGGATATTACGAGTGATAAGAAAGAAAATGGAGAGAAAGATGACAAGCTTAAAGAGCAGTCAGCAAAACCACCTGTTTATTGGATAGATGGTAAGTTTACTAATATCAAGGATTACATTACTTGTGCAAATGGGAAAAAATATATTCTTTTCAAGTTGTAACTGCATGAAACACTATCGGCTTTTCATGAACATCTAGAGACTGTTCATTGCTACATCAAAAAGTCAAAACAATGCCATGTTACTTGTCGATGATGTTTTACAATATTTTTATGAATATCTTTGGTACTTGAGCTCATTTATTTACATTCATTATATGTAAAATGTTTTGAATAAAATTAATTCTTTTATACTATTTCAGTTAGCTGGGAAATGTGTCTTTCATTCTTCGATGTTCTTTGCTTTTGACTGCTTAGTGACACATGGATCTGGGCATCCGTATATGTTTTGATAAATGATGTAAACTCTAGCAGCAAAGTAAAAAGAGAGAGAGCACAAGAGGATATAAGACATTCTCCAAGGAGAAAAGGTTTATATGAAAAAGAGAAGTAACTGATGCCACACACTCCACTGAGAAAATCAATTTTCAAACTGTAGTCAAAAGAAAGCTTTTGAAATCTCTAGATTCTGAACACAAAGGCAAAAAACTATTTTATTGCAAAAGTAACTTGTCAGAAACGTCGATAATTTAGCAACTTGTTGCTGATGATCCAAAAGAGCAAATGCTTGTGGTTGTGAAGCTTTATGATATTGTGGTTACAATGCTGAATTCATGGTATCTATTGTGTTTTTCATTCCTTTATTCAGAAATTGTAGATTATGAGTTCATTGATCATCTATTCCCTTTTCATATACATTTCTGTTAATGTAGCTTTTGTATTCTTGTGATTAAAAAAATTAAAATAACGTTAGAAGGAGAAATTTTTCCTAGGATATAAGTTAAATAGGCCTTAGTTGTGTGTATGTTTTGAAGAGCTCCCATCCTTCATCAGATCAGGACTTGGCGTAGATTCTTGTTCTGCCTGTTTAAGGGCCTACTTTTTTGTCTGATTATCTTTATTAACATTCACAGAGTTATAATTACATTAACTCAAATGCAAACACAAGTAAATTATTTGTTGACAAGTTTCTCTCATTTATAGTTAAGGACATTGAGCATGATCCTGACACAGAGGCAGAAGAGTGCTACATTGCGATGGAGGCGTTATGTGAGGTATGATTGTCTCGATAATTTTACATTTCTACCCAGCTCCAGCCTTTTTGGTTTCTCTCGTATGTTGATGTTTGATTCTCCCTCTCTTTCAGGTTTTGCATTTTACGCAACCTCTTATTGTCTATTTTCAAGATTCTTCTCTGTGGTTGTCTAGGGCAGTTCCTAAGTCGAATCGCAGGGATTTTATTCAGAAGGTCCACAAAATGTTTGACCAAATATCAGGTCCTGTTGTGTTGATATGTGGCCAGAACAAAGTTGAAACAGGTTCAAAGGAGAAAGAGAATCTTGTAAGCTTTCAGAGTTTTGTAAACATGTGCATGTTAAAACCATTTATTTCATTTGTTTATGACCTGGGCATTACATTCTTCCTTTCCTTTAAACAGACGATGATACTCCCAAGTTTTGGACGTCTGGCTAAGCTGGTAAGGCTTGCAAAATCTTCAATAGCAATATGCGTTTGAGCCATTGAATGGTGCTGTGTTCTTTTCATTTTGTATTTATGGCGACTTCTGCGCCTTGTTCCTTTCTTCTATGTAAGCAAAAGATTCAACTCATTTTATTTTTCAGCCTCTCTCTTTGAAAAACCTTACTGAGGGACTCCGGGTGACAAAGCGATCGGATGATAATCAAATAAATAAGCTCTTCACCAATATTTTGTCCATTCATGCCCCAAAGGTGAGTTTCTAACTAGCTCTTCCTGAAGTTTATTTGTAAAAGGGGCTTTCTAGAAGCTGGATTAAAATAGCTTGGTATCTTATGTTTCTTTCTGCAAATTTATCCTGCTCTCTTTTTGTACTTTCATTTTGTTTCATTTGATGCTTGACATTGATCTAAGTAGGACCAAGATACAAAAGATATTAATATTCCAAGGGAAAAAAATTTCATTAGATAAATTTTGGTAATTGGCAGTTCTGCTTAGAAAAATGTTTGACATTGATCCCGATCATTTGGGGTTCCAAATTAGTTTTCTGAAAGGCGAACCTCCACATATGTGCATATTTTGACAACTTTGTTGTCTGGCATTGCTCATATGTAGCTTTCATCCTCGTAACTGGGGGGAAGGTGTCATATTCTGCTTCAATTGCTAGTGAAAACTAATGGAGCTTGAAGCTCTGATATGAGGTGACAAGAATTCATTAAGTAGCTTATGTAGTTTAATAGTAATCCTCAATGAAGTATGTCTAGGTTGGTCTGGGCAGCATATTAAATATACTGACTGTTACATTCTCCTCGTTTGAAGGCGAGGGAAGTAGTAGCAAGAGGATAGGACAGATGGTGCTCTAGTGTGACTAGAAATGCTTATAGACTTCTGTCTATTGAAACTAATTATCTTGAAAGCCTAATTAATGAGCGGTAGGGGTTCTTACGACATTATATGGTTTTAGTTTTTTGATTTTCCTTTCCTTTGCTGCTTTTACAGGAAGAAGATCTTCTTAAAACATTCAACAAACAGATTGAAGAGGACAGGAGAATTGTAATATCAAGGAGCAATTTGAATGAACTATACAAGGTATCTAGTTAATTTCAAAGTTATTTAAAATAAAGGTGGAACCTTAAGCACTTTTACTTGGTTTATGTGATGGAGTTTGTAAGCAATTTGATGTGTAATCTCTTAAGCGTAATTGGAGTTTGATTTTGGAGTTTACTGCTTTAATAATAATGCAGGTACTTGAAGACAATGAGATGTCCTGCGTGGACTTATTGCACCTAAATACAGATGGTGTAATACTGACAAAGCAGAGTAAGAAAACAAAACTTGTTTTAACCAATTTCAGAAAATGTTCACACATCTGCTTCGATATTTCAATATATTGATGTCTTGGTATTGGTATAATTCTAATCATAATGCTTAGGAAAGAGGATTCATATGCAAAGACAAAATGCTTATTGGAGGAATCACAGCTCACATCTTATTTCTGTTGATACACAGATATCAAATGAGTGAAAGAGATGAAAAGTAGAACTAACTAAATAAAAATCTCAATATAAATAAAAGCAAGCTCTCATTAAGTTTATTCACTTTTAGCAATCTGCAAAGCTATATATTGTTAATTACTCTCTAGAATTTGTATCACCTATTGACTAAATCTCATAGCAAAGCCAAGTGTGCTTTGCCAGTTGAAATCTTAATTTGACATAATGGAAACTTTTAATGCACAGTTTCTTATGCTATTGTTGCATTTGAGATTTTGTGCAATGCCCCTACTAAAATCAACTTTACAATGGCAATGGTATCTAATGGTCATTACAACCACTATTAAAACTTAATTAAAAGTCAGATCTCTTCATCTCAATTGCCTGCCTGTTCAAAATCAACCTAATTTAAGTAGCATATAAAACCCTTGTTCCCTAGGACACTGACCGTTGACAAATCTTGCTCCTTATAAATAATAGGAGTAAGGGCTTTAACCCTGGATTTTCAGATTGGGTATTGCTTATTATCCGTCTAACAAATGTTTCACTATTTAGGAATGCTTGATGCTATATGAAATGGATGTGTATTAATCATGTTCCCTGCAAAATAGTGTTAAAAGCACTTGGTAAACTATTGTTAGGTCCAGAAAACAAATTTATCAGTGGATTTATTCTTCACACTTGCTACAAAAATGAAGTCTATATCGTCTACACTTGTCTGCTGGAAAGCCTGAAAATCGTGATGTTTACCATTAACTGGGGAAAAAGAAGAGTCAGTTGAGAAGTTGAAGTGTAAAAATTAAGTTTAATGCATTTCTTTTGCAATGCATCAACTTTTGTTGCAGAAGCTGAAAAAGTTATCGGTTGGGCTATGAATCATTACTTGGCATCTTGCCTGCGCCCATCCATAAAAGGAGAAAAATTGATTTTGCCTCGTGAAAGGTTTGTGTGTTCTTCTTTTTTTTTTTTTATATAATAAAAAAGGCTTGTATGTCAGCCAACTGCATATTGTTTTGGTGCTGATTGTGATATTATCATGTGAAGCCTTGAAATTGGGATTATGAGGTTGAAGGAACAAGAAACCATATCCCAAAAGCCGTCATTGAATTTGAAGGCATGTCTTGACATTTCTTTACTCTTCTTATTCTAAAGAACTACTGAAATAATTTTATTTTATTCTTATGTGTAATGGATTCAAATTTCCCCAGAACCTTGCGAAAGATGAGTATGAAAGCAACTTTGTTTCAGCAGTTGTACCTCCTGGTGAAATTGGTGTCAAGTTTGATGATATAGGCGCTCTTGAAGATGTGAAGAAGGCGTTGCATGAACTTGTCATTCTTCCAATGCGTAGACCAGAACTTTTTTCTCGTGGAAATTTATTGCGGGTAATGACTCTGTTATATACTTTGTACTGGCAATGGGGTCATTTCAGTCAATGATTGCATCAAGTTTTTTCCAGCCCTGCAAAGGAATTTTGCTTTTTGGCCCTCCTGGGACTGGGAAAACTCTTCTGGCCAAAGCACTTGCAACAGAGGCTGGTGCAAACTTTATCAGCATAACTGGTTCGACTCTTACGTCAAAGGTAAGCTGAAATTTGATGCTGTATTGACTTAATTGACTTTAAAGTTCCAAAATCTATATTATAGCCCTGAATATTTATATGCTGTTCCTTAATCCAGTTTTCTGTGTCACTATCTGGGTATCACTGGGGGAAAAATTGGTATTTTGGAGGTAAAGATAACTTAAACTAGCAAAAAGGGGTGAAAACCAGTTTCCTTGGTAGAGGAGCACAAAAATATTATGAAGCATGGCATATTCTTCATTTTAGTTCTTACATTGGTTGTGGTATACAAGTTGGCTTGAAGTGTGGATAAGAAATGCCAGTCCTGTAGAAACATAGAGGGACTGATTTCGAAAATACCATATGCAGCTTATGGTATGACTTTCCACTGTTTTTAGTGGTCAAAATAGGCCGCGCTTCCTTCATTCCATTTTTTGAAACCAAATTACTTAATATTTAACATAAAATAATCTCTATATCTAAAAGGGTAACACATTAAGATATCTTGAAACTGATTTTTAATTATTAATTATGTTATCAAGTCATTGTTGTATTTCTCTTTTAATCTCAGGAATTGAGTCTTTGGTAGAAGCATATTATGGTCTATGATAAACAAGAGACCATCTGGACAACTTTCAAAGCATAATCATCATATGAACACTGCCAATATCTACCTTCTAATGATAATAGGAGCTTGGCAATGTGCCATTATTCTCATTATTATGGTCAACAATGGCTTCATATGATAAATCCTAATGTATGTAATTAATTAACAAGAGGGAGATGTGAATCAGTGCTTCAGCGTGATGATTGTTGTAGTCAAGTGTAGCATTGGGAGGAATTAGATAATCTAAAGTTGGAGAAAATAATTGTTTAATTTGCTTTATCATTCGTAATTAACAATAAAATTCAGGAAGAGTTTAAAGGCTCTTTTGTCAATAATTCTGTCTTTCTTCAATTCTGCTGTTTTTTTTCTGTCTCTTTGCAATTGCATGTATGATACATGTCTTCCTTCTTCCTTATACAGTGGTTTGGAGATGCTGAAAAGCTTACAAAGGCCTTATTTTCCTTTGCTAGCAAACTGGCTCCTGTCATTATATTTGTTGATGAGGTGAGTCATTCTCTTTCACATTAAGGTTTTGGTGATTGTAGCTAAGTGCTCAACATTTGCCCATAACTACAAGTCAGGACAACATTTTTGTAAAATGACAGGCTACTTCAAATCTTTACTTCATTTAAAACTGTTAATTGATAATGCATGCAAAATATACAGTTTTCCTAACCATAAGGGTCCTTGTTTATCTTTTTCTTGTTTTTTAAATACAAAAATATAAGTAACATCAATAAACTATTGCATTAATTTTCAGTCTATTATAGTCTCTTAAATAAAACCTTCTTACTTTACATCTCTCAAATCTCTTCATGGCGACTAGTTTTATGGACTATATATACTGTGTAATCTGAAAGCTTTTAAATTGTGACTGATAGTACTGTGTTATATGTGAAAAATGGGATAATTATACCAAAAGTCCTAAAAGTACATACATTTTTACAGTTTTTTCCTAAAAATTCTATTATTCAATCCTCTCCTAAAAGTTTTTAAAGGAGCTCCTGTATGCCTATATGTCGAGGAATGCTGAACTAATTTAGTCATGCCCAAAATGTAATTTTTCTTTTACCTTTTATTTTGGTCCTGTAATTTAAAAAGTACTAGTTTTTGTCTCTTTTTCTTATTTCAACTTCTTTTCTATTCTAATTTGCAAAATAATCTTAATAGTCCATCAAAATCACACTAAAATAGAAAATTGTAAGTCAAAATAATAATAAAAAAAAACCCTTTTTCTATAAGGTTTTCTTACCCTATATGGCAAATTGAAATATCTTAACAATATTTTTTTTAAAAAGATAAAGTTTTGGACAAATTGATTTAATTAAGATATTTATTTTATTTGATATCACAAATTCATCATATTTTAAGGTAGTCCAAAAAACTTATATTTAACTTAGAGCAACAAAGAACAATGTAAAAATTATTTTCTTTGATTTTAGGTTGAGATTTAAGTGGATATTAAATGTTGTTAAGAAAAAGTTATTAGAAAAAAGTTTGTTGTTTGAGAAAATAAAATATCATGAAAAAACTTTAGTTATTTAACGCTGACATAGTGCTTACACGGCTCGATTTCAAATAAAGAAAATAAAATCGAAGAAATATCATGCATTCAAGCTAGCAGGATCAATTCAATGATTGAGATTTTCTTATAAATAAATAGCTATAATAAAGGAAACATAGGATAATTATGAACTGATAGATCAGAATATAATCCGCAATTTTAAAGAATGGACCATGGTTTACTCCTTAACAAATTCAAGTCGATTTGGAAAGCTGAAGCAAAGTAAACAAAGTACAATTCAAAACCAGGAAAAAGAAGAAATAACTAGGAGTTCTCCTCCAATCTTTAAAAAGAAGATTGATACTTAAATTGCATTCTTGTATAGCTAGAAGTATCCAAACATAGAACAATGCAATATTGAAGAAGTGAATTTAACATATGACTAATGCTTTTTGAACATTAATCAACAAGATTCTAATATCACATTCTTCAATAGCATCAAGTATTCAAACAGCGGATAGTTTGAAATTCAAGAAATGAGTTTTGACATGAAAAAATTTTCCTACTAAAACAACACAAGCTTTGTTTGATTCCTAAAAATATTTGGAAAGGTTTTTAAATAGAATGCCACTTGCTCTAACCATCCATTTTGTCAAGATCCAAATAGTGCCAGCCAAAATGGGCCTCTACCTAACAAATTGACGAGTGCACTTAGTAAACATATTGTGCTAATAATGATAAGGTCGACAGATAACAAAAGAGACAAATGAGATTTATAGTGTGATGCTCTTGCATATGGTATATTTCCTTTGTTTTTGGTTCTTTACTTTGACCGATTTGAAATGCATGGATAGATGACATTTTTTTTTAAATTTGGAATTAGGCTAGCCAAGCACCATGTCAGCTTTCATTAACTGGAAAACTGAGTGCTATCACTAGAGGAAAACTCAGGGTATCGAATAGATACAAAACAAACCATAGCCTGTGAAGTGTCAGACCTCTAAATCACATATTATTAATGTGCACGTCTTGCAATTGTAAATTAAAAACTAGGAAGAGCTACTGTAATTCTTCAAATTGTTCTATTAATATATTATGGAGATCTTAGGATTGAAATACTTTTATTAGTTGCATTTTTTAAGAGGATCCCATGGAGAGCAGAAGGTTAAGAGAAGGGGAATCTTTAGGAGATTCATGTAGAGTTAAGAGTGAGGTTAATGCACGTCATAGGCAACATGGCACACTCATTAAGGTGTGGAATTGTATCAGACTATGTCTGGCATGGTCCATTATAATACCACTTGCTTTTGATTTCTAGGGAACATTTGAAGTATAAATTCTTGGCTTGCTAACATTAGGCACAATGTTGCATCCTGGATTCTTTATATGTAGGTTGACAGTTTGCTTGGTGCCCGTGGTGGTGCTTCAGAGCATGAGGCTACTAGAAGAATGAGAAATGAATTTATGGCCGCATGGGATGGATTGAGGACAAAAGAGAGCCAAAGAATTCTCATACTTGGTGCCACAAATCGTCCATTTGATCTTGATGATGCTGTGATACGTCGCTTACCAAGAAGGTGAGATTGGATAATTAAGTGCTTTATTATTCGGAGTGTTATAGACTGTAGATTACTAGTATTTATTTGGTCATACTCATAATATTTTTTGTGTCTTTTCTGCTGCTACTTATTGCAATAATAATATTGCTTATGAAATTATGTCGGTTTGCTGATTAGAATATATGTGGACCTACCGGATGCTGAAAACCGTATGAAGATCCTGAAAATTTTTCTTGCCCATGAGAATTTAGAAACTGGTTTCCAGTTTGACAAACTTGCAAATGCAACTGAGGGATATTCTGGTAGTGATTTGAAGGTAATGCACTAGTGTTCAGGGTTAATGTTTTCTGATGATTTTGTAGACAGCTTATACTTCCTCATTCTCGGTGTTTTGTAGAACCTCTGTATTGCTGCAGCATATAGACCAGTCCAGGAACTTCTGGAAGAAGAAAAGGTATGTGTTGCATTTAATGAGTTTCCTAAGATCTGAATTCTCCCATCATGGGTTCTGCAGGGCCTAGCAGAACTTCCCAAATATTTGCTTTTGAACGACTATGCTGGACCTTGTGCTGGGATTGATAGTTTATTCTTAGGCATAGACATACTTAACTATCTTCTTCTCTTCTTTTGTCAGCTCTTGAGTTATCATGTTCATCTCAATCTGATAATGCGGTGCCTATTTTGCCCTCAAGAAGTTTAGCTTTTTCTGCTGCAGGAAAAATTGTAGGAAATTCATTAGCATTTTCTATGAAACATGAACATGCAAACATGTAAATTCTGTTTGGAATAATTTTCTTCTTTTTGTCAAAAGTTTTTTATTGCTGCAAGTTCTGGTTATTGGTTTTAAGTTAGAAAATGGAGGTCAAAGCTGACTTGTTTCATTCTGATATGTTTTGATGTGTATTTACAATTTGCCATGCAGGTCCACAGTGATAAGGATAGTGTATCTCAAACTATAAGGCCACTTAATTTGGATGACTTTATTCAGTCAAAAGCTAAGGTAATGAATGGATTTAGTTACTGCAAGTTTTGTTAATGGTAGATATTTCCATTTATGCATGGTGCATATCCCAGGGTGAGGTTGTACAATTTCTAATGAACATGAAGCTTATGCAATGATCATGCACACAATTTTTCTCTCTTGAAGAACAATCTTATATTTTATTTATTTACCGCTCATTGCTTGAACTTGCATATTTTTTGCTGGTTCTGGTAGAATTTCCTAAAGATTTAATTCATTCAGAAATATGTGGCACATGTATTATTTTTAGCGTGATTAGCAGCTGCTTTTGCACAAATATTAGAAGTTGTTCTGCATGTGATTAACTCTAAAGAGTTATCAATCTCATAGAGTCTTGTTTTAGGATAATTAGTAGCTGCGGTTACACAAGTATTAGAAGTTGTTCTATATGCGATTGCACATCATTCTTGTTTGCTTTGAAACTATATTAATCGTCTACTTGCGATCTATTTCATGTGTGCAGGTTGGTCCATCAGTTGCCTTCGATGCTTCAAGCATGAATGAGCTTAGGAAATGGAATGAACAATATGGAGAATCTGGAAGCAGGAGAAAATCACCCTTTGGCTTCTGAAACTAATGGGATGAAGTAGCTTTTGTCAAATATTTAATCCTTTGAGGAAAGAACCAAGGAAAGAAAGAGACCATGCTTCAGGGCCAGTTGCAGTGAATTCATTTGAAGAAGCCGCCAGTTTTCAACAGGCGAAGGAGGCAGTGCCAGATGGTCCTGTAGGCTAATGCCATCCATGTAGATTAGCTGTATTAACGAACCATAAAAGTGAGCATCACCAATTTTGAACAGCCTCATCCAGAAATTTTTATTCTTAATAAACTGATCAGTAATTTTATTTTTGATATGGTCTTTTTCTTGGTTGCTTTGTTGTGTGATGCAATGCAATTTGTCCGCGGACCGGTTATCTAGTTGTCATCTGTTAGGCCTAAAATTTATAACATGTCTTTCTGTTTTCAAGTTCACATGAAGTTTTAAGTACTTAATAAAACCAAGGAAAAAGTACCAAAAAATCATTTTGTCGTTGCAGTCTTCCACTTAAAGATGTATATAAGGCAAAATAGTAAAAATGAAATTATATTATGTAAATTAAAAATGGGATTTTTTTCAGAAATACCTCAAAAAATGCTAAAAAAATATTATTTTTACTGTCAACTTTTTTTTCAAAGACTGTAAATTCAAGAGTTATTTAAAAAATACGGTACGCTCTTTTGACAAAATAGTATATGTTATTAGTAATTTGGTATATATTTTCATAATTTTTATGGTCTTCAATTGTTTTGTATACATTTAGTATATTTTTTATATTCATTCGATAATATTTGGTATATATAATTAGTATTTAAAATTAGTATCTGAAATTATTTTTTGATATCCATTTTATATATTTTGGTATATATTTTATCTATATTAGGTATACATTTAGTATATTAAATTTATATTTGACATTATTTTTAATATATATTTCATATTTTTAGTATCAATTCAAATATCTTAGTATCTATTTATTATATATTTAGTATACATATGATATATTATTAATATCTGAAACCTATATCTACTGTTTAGTATTTATTGTATTTATTTCACATATTTTAATATATATTTAAAATATATTTAGTATATATATGGTATATAATTAATATTTGCACCTATTTTTGCTTATTTTTGAAGTGCAACAATTTTTAATATTATCTTTTTATATAACCTTCATATATAATATAAAAATAATTTACATACAATTTTCATAAAAACTTGATATATATATATATAATCTTGAGATTTCATGCTCCCACTTCTTTGATAGGTCATATATATGATAAAAGAAAAAGTTAAAGAAAAAAATATATTTTATGTAATTTCCTCATTAAAAATTTATATAGTACTAAATAATATACAGTAGAATCTCGATAAATTAATAACTTCGACTAAATAATAATTCTCTCCAGTTCCAACTTGGCCAATGGAATAAAATTATAGTTTCACTAAAGTTATAAGATAATAATTTTTTAAAAATTCCTTAAGGTCCATTGAA
The DNA here is from genome assembly GCF_019578655.1 of Ricinus communis. Classification (NCBI taxonomy): domain Eukaryota; kingdom Viridiplantae; phylum Streptophyta; class Magnoliopsida; order Malpighiales; family Euphorbiaceae; genus Ricinus; species Ricinus communis. The sequence goes on along the minus strand of NC_063263.1, from coordinate 803,530 downwards.
AATATAAAATAATAATTCATTAAATATGAAGATTACATATACTATATAAATTTATAAAATAAAGCACTCTTTAGATAACTTCTATTTTTAAATTTTATTTTTTTCTAAAATATATATCTATAGTCAATTATTTCTTCTTTGCAAGTGAATTAAATTTAATTTTATTTTTAACTAAATTTTTTAATTTTTTCATTCATTTTATATGAATTTAACAAAAAATGATGTATAAAATATTAACTATTTTCTAAAATAATAAATATTAATTTATCGATAAATTAATAAAATATTAATTTATCGATAAATTAATAAAATATTAATTTATCGATAAAATAATATTTATAAAATAATAATTTTTCTGATCTTAAGACTATTATTTTACAGAGGTTCTATTGTAAGTAAGAATAATAATATATTTCTCTATTTATTTAATTTTCTTTTGAAAAGTCTCAACTGCTCATTTTATATGCACGTGCTTAGCAAGGGTGTCCGTACTAAAGAATTTAACAAAGGAGATGTAAAGATAATTTGTGGCGGTCATTAACTCACATGGTGCGACGCAACCAACTTGTCTAATGCTTCTGAAAATAAAGAAAAAGGAGCAAAATGAGAAGAGAGGAGTCAACCTTTAATTAATGAGAAGAGACACTTTGGGCCATGACAATTGGAATGGGAAGAGACACTTTGGATAATGACAGATGGGGAGAGAGACCGGGGGAGGAAAACTTCCTTTGCAATATAGGTAAGAAAAAATTGAAAAAAAGGGGAGGAGATCATCATAAAAGGGGTGAGACCTCGAAAATAAAGGGACAAGCAAAGAAAAAGAAAGAAAAGCAATATGAAGGGGATACAGAGGAAAGCTCCAAGAAACAGATTATTGGAGCATGACGTTACTAACACCAGCAAAAAAGACATAGTGTAGGTACTAACAAGGGTGATAAAAGGATCAAAGTGGACAAAAGGAATTCAGAAAGGGAAATAGAAAGAAGAAGAAAAGGAAGGGAATCGTCACAAAATCGAGAATGCCTCGACCTTAGGACCCTCAGAATCATAAAACATATAATTTCAAGCCACATTACCAGGTAATTCTAAGGGCTCAACGCTAATTCCTTATGTGGTATAACATATTACAATTTTTAAATTAATAAACATGTTATCTATGAGTATATGTTAGTCAAGGATGTGCGTCTTTGGCTAAGAACGTGCTTCTTAACAAATAAGAACGCACACCCTTAGCCTAAAGGCGCACGCGTTTGAATATTTGCTTTCTATCGTCAGTCATATCTTACTTTTTCCCGAGTCATATTTGATGCCGGATAGTTAGTAACATGTTATAGGGTTAAATACATAGAAAATAGCCCCCATACTTGCCCTATAGACGTGCGTCTTGGTTAAGTATGAACGTACTTTGTTGTCTCCTCTATAGGTGTGTGTCCTTAACAAGTATGTACATGCTAAGTCATCGTCTTCCTGATTGTATGCTTTGCTGATGGCCTTTGAGCACTAAGAGCGTTAGAACATAGGGGTTCAGAATGGGAGTTAGTCGATTAACCAGGGTTAAACGGCACAATGAATCTTTGATTGGTATGACAATGCGTTTGTGCGATGCTTTAGATATGAACGTTCTATGTTCATGAACCAGTCGATTTCGGACTCTCAGGGACCCTAGATTGCGTTACTCTGGTTGTTGATTCCTTTATGGGTTGGAAAATGAGTGCTTGATGCATGTTTTAAGATGTCCACAATGCTGTAAACCACTGTTAAAAACTGGGACTTAAGGGCATACGTCTGAAAGGGGTATAGAAGTGCGCATAGAGGTAAGTGCGCACGTCTATATCGAAGAGGAGCACGTCCTTAAGCCATGCACAATTGTTTAAGAACTCATGTACTAAGAGGTTAGGCCATGCATTTTGAAGGTAAGTGTGTACGCCCTTACCATGGAAAAAACGTGCGTCCTTAACTATTTGTTTTGAGTTCCAACATTTTTTATTATTTGTGTCATTAACCGTCTTTTCTTCATAGGCATAAAGGAGTATGCTTTAGAGGGTTTCCTTGCTTGACTTGCATTAGAAATTGACGATTTTATTTCCTTTCTCAAGACTGTACTATAATCCCCCTAAGTGCTTGATGTAGGGGTATTTTACCTACAAATTAGACTTATTTTTTACCTAAACTATATGAATATGACCACTTTCACACTTTTGTTTTTCGTTCTTGTAGGATCGAGCAAAAAAAAAAAGGAAAAATCGAGAAAATAGGGTGTGAAAGAAGGGATGGAAAGCATAAAGAATCCAAGATTTTTTTGTGATAAGTGTTTAGCACGGATCATGCAAGATTATGCACAAAACTCGCAGAGTCTGTGTCATTCTAATGAAAAAAGCTACTATCTTGTGACACGACCTGCGCGGACTAGTGAAGGAAAGCCACATGATCCGTGTCAATATCAGGGGAAGCTACTGCCTCACCACATGGACCGTGTAGAATCATGAAGAAAAACCTGCATGGTCCATGTCATGCGGGTTTCAACTTTAGAGAAGTAAATCACACGGTGATACGGCTCGTGCAGGAACCAGACCGAAACCTGGACGGTCTGTGTCCAGTTGGAAGCTTCACTTAAAATGAGGGACATGTGGGCAATAACAGGGGGGCATATAAATACCCACCATTGAGACACTTAGGGCATGCTGGTATATCTAAGAGCTGTTAGAGAAAAAGAAAAAACCTAGATGGACACCAAAAAGAAAACTTGGTAGATTTTTCCTTAGAGGTAGAGATCTGGGGCTGAAAATGAAGCTTTTGGAGAGGTGATTTTAAGAGGAAAGAAAGAATCAACAGCTCTACAAGTGAAGGTGGAGAGCAGAGCCATTATTTCTTAGTTTATCATCTTTATTTTGGTTGAATCATTGTGCTCTATGATCTTATCAGCTTGTAATGACTCTATATTCTTTGTTTTCTTTCTTTGGAGATTGCACTTTTGATAAGGAAAAACTAAATCATTGCTATGCCTATGGTTTAGCTTTGTGAATATTGGGTTTTACTTTGGGTTTAATTAATTTGAAATCCTTTTGTGTTTATGCTTAATTTTTCCATTATCTTTGACATTATTTTTCGTTTGGCCAACAAACAGGAATGTGTTTTTGCTTGTATTGTGAATCAAGAGGTTTGCTCATAAGGTGCTTGATGAAATGCCAGCCTTATGAGTTTGCTAAATAGAGATGCTTTTCAACCCTAAGTGTCACTTTGAAGTCTATTTGCAATTGTTGGATTTTTAAAATCCTTGGGATTATGGGTATTTCTTGAGTGAACATGTGAGAGTTTTCCTCAATGAAATGATTGGAAATTGAAGATAGGAGTTCCACGCGTAGGGATGAGTGTTGACTTATTAACATTAGGTGGGTGAAGCATAATACATTAGGAATATTTAATTAACTCTAGTAAACCCAATAGGATCTCAATGAGACCATTAAGCCCCAGTAATCCTTAATCTTGAAATTCTCTCTTTATCTCAATTAGATAAAATTACTTAAGAAGTTTAAAGTAGTGATAAATTAATTTTTATTTCTTTTTAATTCAATATTGATTGTTAGATGTTAGTTATCTAATTAGTTTCAATATTCATAAATCAATCTTCGTGGGATGATACTATACTCTCACTTTATTACTTTTGTGCAATCCGTATACTTGCAGGAATTTTAAACAGCGCATGATCTCGCTAAGTCCCCTCCTTTGCTCTATTCTACAAATCACCCAACATGCTTAAAGGATAAAATTAGAAGAAAAATTAAGGTGTATGCTTATGTTATCAATCACCTCACACATTTTAAGATAAAAGTGAACCTTAGAAGGTGTAACCGTACTCTTACAACTTTTTTATCTCACCTCACATACTAAGAAAGATAAAACTAGCCGTGTGCAATAAAACTAAGGTAAGTTAGGTTTGGCTAAGTTAACATTTATAAAACTAATGGAATCTATAAACTCAAGTGAAGGCTAGACCAATGTCCAGGCAGATTGGGGTTGTCACGACTCAATCAGTGGCCCGTGACCGGTGCTAGGGAATTAATAAGCTTAAGGTCATCGAAACCCGTAACAAGTCTAACTAACCAATGATTCAAATAAATGCATACATGTATATATACTACCTAAATAAACCAACAATTCATTCACATAATTATAACACAATTAAATTAATCCATCAACTTGAGTACTCAATAATTTTTTCATAGTTTTTAACAAACCAAGATAAAATGTACGGTTTCAGGTCTACTACTGTAGAGAGTCTAGAGTTTTAAATAATTCAAAATGCAAAAGAAAGTAATTCATTATAATAGGCCCGAAGGGGAAGGAATTCGGACTGTCAAGAGAAAGTCGGCAGAAATCTAGTTGTCACCTGAAAAATTAAAATTTAGACTACCAGGATCCTTAAATCCAGCCTACTCACTTGATTTCCAATATAGTCGGCGCCCAAAAAGCAATACTCAACCAGAAACCTCTAATTCGGCAACCAAATTTCTATAGCACAGAGAGTTATACTCAACTAGGGGGGGCCATTACAAAAATATTCCCTTACTACCTGTTTCTGATTAATATCGGGACATACGCGGCCTTGATGCAACCCATCAAGTGGCATGTTCTACTGCCGCCTCATTCCGAGTTAATATGCAATCATAATATTGATAATATAAAAAATGACATAAATAGCAAGCAATCTTACTATTGTTCAATAACTTATTAAATATGATTGAACAGTACATGTATTGCAGACATAAATATAATTAATTAAGTAAATAATAAATAATTAAATCCATAAATCTATTATTTAAATAAATAATTTAAATTTATAAATTAATTAATTAAATAAATAATAAATAAATAATTTAACTCTATAAATCAATTATTTAAATATCGAATAATAAATAATAAAAAATTTCAAGCAATATCCATAATAACAAAAATATATTAACATGATGAAAATAAAAAATGCTACGTAAAAACTTGGCATGACACATATGAGGATATATGACTTTAACTCATAGTTCTGCCGCGTTTCGCTGTCTGCTCCTACGCCTCGGGTGGAGCTAGATTGACTGACGGATTATGTACTCACGAAAATAATTGAATTAATAAAATATTCATAATTTTTCTAGGCCTAGACTCCTAGATTAGAATGCCTAAAGAAATTCAGACTGATCCCAACTTGAAAATTCAACAAAACCTCCACTAAAATATGAATGTTTACCCCTTATATAATGGGTCTAGAACCTCCTAAAAACATTTAAATGTTTAATAATTATTTAACAAGAGTCGGGTTACCATAACTTCATTACATTGTTCCCGACTATACAATACAACCCAGTTCATAATATAATAGTTAACAGTCCGACAATAAATATTATTTTACGATTCAATACGCAAATATTTTTCTTGTATTTTAATTTAATTATCCACAACTTCAATTTACAAAATTAAATAATAATTACCACTATAATTAATCTACAGTATTTCTATGATCAAACTACTAATTAATTAAATAATTTAATTAATTATTAATAACTAACTATGCACCAAATATTTTCTAAGAGTTTCTAAATAATTTCTTGGGTTCAAAATAAATTATACCGAGTCGAAAACTCGAAGTTCAGCGCGCTCGAAAAACACCATGGTTTGAAAGTCGATATCGCCAACAGTGTCGGATTTCGAATCCAGAGATGCCTATGTGAAGCTTGAGCTGCAGAGAGTCCGAATATTCAATTGCTTCTGCCAGAAACTCGCTAGAAGCCACCAGATTGAGGTTGGAAATTTTTGGCTTCAGCGAGCCTCACACACCATTGTTGGCGGGGGCAAAACGGTGGGGAAGCTTGACCTGGGGGTTTTCGACGGTTTAGAGCATGAATTCATTGTCAGATATGCGACAGAAGGGGTAGCAGGAGGTCAAACCGGCAATGGCAGCGGTGGGTAGCTTCTCTCCTCTAGGCGGAGAGAGAGAAGACGACATGGTGCTGGCGACACTGCAAGGTTCCCTTGGCCGAAGCTCGATGTCTAGTGGCAGCAAAAATCAGAAGTTGAAGGAGGGGAGGTCGACGGTAACGGGAAGGAGAAGGGAGGATATGGTCAGGGACCCAAATCAATTTTTTAAGAGGGGAAAAATGCCTTTGAGCCCCCCTTAAAAAGATATTGCTACAGTAACCCTATGCATTATTTATTCATTTATTTAACACACATGTACATATATATATATATATATACATATACTAAATACTTAATTATAGTCAATTAAATTAGTATAAACTTTAAGCTTTTTAAAATATTCTCAGTGCTAATAAACATTATTACACATAATTTACATTCTCCTTTTAATTTAAAAAAAAAAAGAATATACACACGTACTAAAATTAATTTAAATAAAGATTGATCATTTAATCAAAATCACAAAAGTATGCCTTAATTTCATCGGAATTCGATATAGTGAAATTATTAATGACACTACCAAAATTAAATATTACTTAAAATAATCGATTATTATTTGAAAGTATTTTGCTAAATGCTAGATTACGCATCAGAGTATTTATTTACTAAAATACTCCCCAAAAAAGTAAAGAAATTAAAATTTTAAAAATAATACAGATATCACATTTTTCCCCTTTAAGAAGTTCGTCCTTGAATCTGAAAGAGACAAGGCTTACCTTAAGTCTGAAATAAATAAGGATATGAATCTCTCATCTTTTACTCGGCTTTTCAAGTACACTCCTCGGTAGAATAGTTCCACCACAACACCTTAACCATAAATATAAACTTAGAGCGCATTTGACGAACTTGAGTATCTGTGATCATAAATGGCTGCTCTTAGTAAGTTAAGTCTTTGCTCATTTCCTCATATTAAAGTTGCAACACATGTGAAGGACTCGAAATATACTTTCTTAACATGGATATAAGAAATACCGAATACACATGTGAGAAATTTGACTATAAGTCCAACTCGTATGCTACCTCTCTAATCCTATCAATAATCTCAAAGGGTCATACATAACGAGGGGCTAACTTTCCTTTCTTGCCAAACTGAATCACACCACGCATAGGGGACACCTTTAGGAATACATATTCCCCAATATTGAACTTTTCCGCTTCGGATCCGCATAATTTTTCTATCTACTGAAAGTTGTCTTCAGTCATTCTAGGAATCTTCTCTGAAATAATCTGAACCAACTTCGGTCCTGCTAACTTCCGTTCACCAACTTCTTCCCAACACATAGGGGATCTGCACTTTCTGCCGTATAATGCCTCGTAATGAGCCATCTCGATGCTCGCATGGTAGCTGTTATTATAAGAACTCAATCAATGGCAGGTACCAATCCCACTGACCACCGAAATCTATTACACACATTCAAAATATATCTTCCAAGGTCTGAATTGTCCTCTCCGACTGTCCGTTAGTCTGGAGGTAAAAAGTTGTGATGAAGTCCAATCTAGTACCAATATCTTCTTGTAGGTTCGTCCAAAACCTCGAAATGAATTGCGTTTCCCTGTCAAACACTATAGAAACAGGAATGCCATGAAGACTGAAAATTCTCTCCCGATACACCCTTGCATACTTAGCCATATAGTAGGTATTCTTCACAGGAAGGAAGTGCGCTGACTTAGTCAATTGATCCATAATTACCCAGATAAAGTCGTAACCAGCCAAAGTATTTGGTAAACCCGACACGAAATCTATAATAATCCTTTCCCATTTCCACTCCGGTATGGGAAGCGGCTGCAACAACCATGACGGCTTCTGGAGCTCCAACTTTACTTGCTGACACGTCAAACATTTAGAAACAAACTCTGTTGCATCCTTTTTCATCCCATTCCACCAATAATTGCCTTTCAAATCATAATACATCTTGGTAGAACCTAAGTGGACGTTGTAAGCTGTATAGTGAGCCTATTCTAAAATCTCCTTCTTGAAATTATCCACATAAAAAACGCAGTCTAGTGCTCATCCTGAGAGTACCATCATCATCAATAACAAAATCATTAGCTCGACCCTACTTGTAACACCCGGAATTTTTTTTTATATATTTAATAATGAGTTTTTTATTTAAGTTAATTTTAGCTTTATTTTTATTGGGTTTAATTTGAAATGATTTAATAAAAAATTTAATATTAATCAAATAAATGAGTTATTTTCTATACCCAATTAGTTTGAAATTTTAAGAAATTATTCAAGTAAATTATTTGAGAAATGATTATATTTTGGTTATTCAAAATTTTTCCAAATGCATATTTATATAAGTAAAATTATATATCGGAAAATTTTGGAAGAAATTATAAAGGATGTTTTAATAAAAGAATTTTAGGAAAATTGGTATTATAATTGATTAGTAGTATTAAATTTTAAGTTGGAAATTGATTATTTAATTTAATTGTGTGTTAGGACTAAATTGGAAATTTATTTTGGAATAAGGATTGAAAGTATAATGTTATTTTTATGGGGTTTTAATGGAAATTTGTGAGTTTGGTATTTTCGTAAATAAATATGTCGGTCAGGGGTATTTTTGTAATTGTGTATTTTCAATAATTCGGATTTGGCCAAAATTAATTAGTTAAGGGCTTAATTGAAAGGCTAAAAGGAAGTTTGGGGGTCAAATTGGAATTCTGCGGGATGAAATTGTAAGTAATTAAGAAAGTTGAGGGACTAAATTGTAATAAGGAAAAGTTCAGGGGTCAAATGTCGATATTGAAGGGAAAGAAATCGGGGAGAGAGAAAGTAGATCGGGAGAGAGAGAGAGGCGATGGCCAGAAGAAGGGGAGGAAGGCTCCGCGGCGTTGTTGGCGGCCGAGTTGGGTGGCGATCGGCTCTCTAGAGAGCTTTCTTTGGCGGCGCTGTGGTGGCCGGGAGACGGAAGATCCGGTGGAGAGAGATAATGGTGGCAACCGTTTTTGGGCTTTTCCAGTGAGCTCCGGCGGAGGATGGATGATCGGAGGACATATCCCGACTCTCGGCTCAAGCTTCGCGATGGCACCGGTTTAGTGGCGATCGGATTCGTTTGCAAATCGACAGTCGAGATCGTCCGCAAATCTCCGGATGATCGGTGTCGATCGAAAAATCGGAGCGTGAGTCCGATGGTGTGTTCGGATCGTCGATCGGACTCCGGTGGAGGTTAGAGCGATCGCGTGGCCCATTAATTTTAGAAATTCTTGGTTTAATTGTGTCTATTGGATTATATTGTGTATTTGATGATATTGTGAGTCAAAAATAATTGTCACGTTTGCTTGCCCCGTATTTTGTCTTTGTGTGGCGGAGTCGGAAATAGTGAAGTTTGGGGACCCGACTCCCGTTGTTTAAATTGTTGGATATTTGGAGTGTTTTAAGTCCTGGACCCGCTTTTTACGGGGTAATGTTCATGTTGTAGGGGAGGTTAGAACTTTGGTAGAATTCTCCGAGTCGAGATTCTTACAGGAATCTAGACCTAGGATCTATTGTAATTGTCTCGGCCGTATTGATAAATTGTTTTCCGTGATTAGATTGTCGGTTCGATCGCTCCTCCAGGCTTGAGCTGGAGGTCGCCAAACTGTGAGTTAAAGTCATTTAATCATTGCACTATTGCTAAGTCTGATTTAATATGCTATTTTGAAAGTTTATGCATAATATGGTTATTAGTATCGCAACGTAAATGATTTCACTTGATTATTAATATTTGAAAATAATATAAATATTATTATTAGTAACGTTATAATAATACAGATATTATTATTCGTAAAACTACGAATTGCACGTTGCCTTATCCTAAATTTTTAATCTTTATTTCGATAAGTGTTGAATGATTTCATTAGACAATGATATTTATTAAATGTGGTGATTGCGATTTGGGAAATGTGGCTTGTAGAACATGCATAATGATCATGGATATAAGATTATTATGGATTTATACCGCCTGATCGAGCATTGCTCTGGGCTGAGTTCGATTGATTCACGGAGTTAAGGTCCCTGATCGAGCGATGCTCTCCGGGCACCGGCTTATTTGGAATTCAAGTGTTTGGAGGTAAGGACCTGATCGAGCTTGCTCTCGCGATCTTATTGGATTAAAAGAGCCGAATGGCTACTAGATTTTGGGGTTTAGGGTTCTACCGAGCCACTCGTCCCGTAAAAGTAAAAATATATTTTTATTTATTCATTTATTTATTTATTATGGTATGATTATAATATGGATTGTATTTACGTGCATGGTTGATATTTTGATTCGAATGATTAATATTTTATGTGAAGGAAATAGTAGGGTATGATTATAGTATGGTTTGATATCTTGATTTGAATAATCTATGTTTTCCGAGGAAGAAGCAATAGTCCCTAGATTATTTGATTTTAACTCACTCTCGAGTCTCCATTTATGTTTTTTATTCGTGATAGTTCTGACACTCTTATTCAAGAATCCACTCCTTCATCATCGGGTGATGTATTTGATTTGGTATGTAAATTGGTAAATCTTAGATTCTCCGCAGTAGTAATAGTAGATGTATCAGTTGTAAATTTTCTGAGTTTCAGGTCTCGCCTAGTTCTTCTGGCAGACCGATTAAATTATGTAAAATGTAGCATTTAAGATAATTTGTGGCTTTAATAATATTAATTTAAGATGAGATTTGTTTAAATCAGTGAGTGTCAGGCTTACTACGGGTTTCGGTGGCCTTAAGCCTACCCATTCCCTAGTGCCGGTCACGGGCCCACGGGTGGGGTCGTGACACTACTGTACTTCTTCCTAGATCTTTTCTAAATGTAAGTCCTGACTTTAAGCTAACTTAATTATATCAACAAGCACAGACCTAACCCTGAAATGTGCCAACAATGCTCCCGATTCCAATACCTCCATCTACAACCCCTAGTCGTACAACTCATGTAACTCCTCGGTTAGAGGTCTCTTCTTCGCGCTAGTGTGAGCAAGACTACCTGTTAACTTCCTACTTAAGGTATCTGCCATGACATTTGCTTACATGGATGGTAGAGAATGGTACAATCATAATCCTTTAGAAGCTCCAACCATCTCCTTTACCTCAGATTCAACTCCTTTGCTGAAAAATACACTTTAAGCTATTATGATCTGTATATATCTCATACATCTCCTTGTAGAGATAGTGCCTCCAGATCTTAAGGGGGGACCTTCTCGAGCACAGGATAGGCTGCAAAGAAAGAAATGGCAAAAACTACTGTTGCCATCTCTAAGTCATGAGTAGGGTAATTCTGTTCATGCCTCTTCAACTGTCTGGATGCATAAGCTACTACCTTACCATGCTGCATCAAAACACATTCCAGACCCACTTTAAAAGCGTCATAATAAACTGTTAAACCACCAATTCTAATAGGTAAGGTCAATACTGGAGTTGAAGTCAAACAATCTTTCAGCCTCTGAAAGATTCTTTCACACGCGTCAGTCCACTGGAATCTGACATTCTTTTAAGTCAGCCTAGTCAAAAGGCGATGTTATCCTTGGAAAGTCTTACACGAATCAATGATAGTAGCCTGCCAAACCAGAAAGCTGTGAATCTCTATTACCGAGGTCGGTTTTGCCAATCAATTGCGGCCTCCACTTTCTTGGGGTCCACTTGAATACCCTCTCTAGACACCATGTGACCTAGAAAACCTACGCTTTTTAACCAAAACTTGCACTTGGAGAACTTAACGTACAACTGATGCTCCCTCAATGTTTGAAGTACTATTCTCAAATGCACGCATGCTCTTCTTCGCTTTTAGAGTACACCAAGATATCATCAATAAATACGAGGACAAAGCGCGATCCAAGCAGAGACAACCTAATTAATTAGATTGATGAAGGTCTGGTAGTGAGTCCAAATGACATTACCAAGAACTCATAATGCCCATAACACGTCTTGAACACCGTCTTCAGAATATCCTCCTCATGAATTTTCAACTAGTGATATCTCGATCACAAATCAATCTTGGAAAAACATGCAGCTTCTTGAAGCTGATCGAATAGATCGTCAATACGAGGAAGTAGATACTTATTGCGAATTTTTACTTTATTCAGCTACCGATAGTCAATACAGAGGCGCAAGGTACCATCCTTCTTCTTCTCCGCGGTACATGTCCAGATGAACATACTAGGATGCGATAACCCACTTATATCCAAGGTCTAATTGTTCCTTTAGCTCCTTTAACTCTGTTGGTGCCATTCGATGGTGGCATGAAATAGAGTCGATCAGAAATAGGTCCGGACAACTCTATCACTCCTATGCGATCCACTGGTAGTTTTCTTTTAGAAAACATCACGAAACTCGCAGAGCACAAGAACATTTGCAACTTTGCCTTTTTCTACCGAGGTATCCCTAACTAAGGATAGATATCCCTAACACCCATGGTGAAGCATCCGTCTAGCTGTAATAGCCGACACAAGATTTGATGGCACATATATCTACTCGCCTTTAAAGTGAAACTCTGAGTCTCCGAAATTTGAAAAGTCACTTGCTATTTTCGACAGTCCAACATGGCATAGTGCATAGCCAACCAGTCCATCCATGACGTCCAATATAATCAAATTGGCAATCAGATCTCGACCCTCAACTGACACCAGACTCGACTGGAACACAACATCTATCTCTAAGGCGTCACTCGATGGCGTAGTAACCGATATAGGAACCTAAAGTCTAATCGGTTGAACACCTAACCTTAAAGTAAAACTAGGAGATACAAAAAAATTAGTAGCTCCAGGGTCTAACAAAACTCTAGCCTTAGAGTAGTAGACCAGAATAATACCTGATACTATAACATTAAAGGCTTGCGCATCCTGATGGGTGAGAGTGAACACTCTAGCCTGACCACAACCTGATTGTTAAGAGCTTGAAGCCTGACTTTGAACTCTACACGGCTAGGCAAATTGAGGTCCACCTTGAGAATGAGCCTTGAGAAAAAGCTGGTTTGGCTACGCTAGCAAATAAGCCTTGAGAGAAAGCTGGCTAACTAAAATAGCAAGGACATGCTCGAGCCACATGACCCATCTTGCCACACCTGAAACAGGCTCCACATGGTCCTTGATGTGACCTGCCACACATCTGACAAGTGCTGGCTCCAGAACTAGAAGTACTGTAACTAGAATTATGCCTACTGCCAATGAAGCCTTGTCCTGGCCTGAATCCTAGGCTACCCTTTTGATTGTGTCTACCCTTTTTATGAGTACGTAGCCTCTCTGCCCAACCTGTCGGAACCCCCAGAGTATCCTCTACTACCTTAAAATGGCATTGCTGGTTGGGCACTATTATGACCTTCAGTCTTGGTCTTCTTCTTCTTGCCTTTGTCAGTCCCCTGGCCGAACTCCCACAAGGTCATCTCCATCTGCTTAGTCATATCAATAACCTTTAGGAAACTTGTAATACCTAGAATTTTTTCTTTAATAATGATAATATTAATAATTAATAAACGAGTTTTTATTTAAATTGATTTTTCTTTATTTTTATTTGATTTAATTAGGATGATTAAAATAGAATTTTAATGCTAGACAAATAAGGGAGTTATTTTCTATATCCAATTAGTTTGATTTTTAAGAAATTAATTAAGTAAATTCTTTGGAAAATAAATTATATTTTTTGTCATTCAATTTTTCTCAAAATAAATATATGAATTAAAATTCTATATTTGAGAGTTATGAAAGAATTAGTAAATAATATTTTTATAAAAGAATTATCGGGAAATGATAAATTTTAATTAGCAAATTGTGTTAATTTTAATTGGAAAATATTTAGCAAGTTGATTAAGTGAATTAATTGTGTTAGGATTAAAATGAAAATTTATTTTGGAATAAGGATTTAAAATATAATTTTATTAATATGGGATTTTAATAAAAATTTGTATGTTTAGTATTTTTGTAATTAAATATGTCGGCAAGGGCTTTTTGGTAATTTTACAGATTCTTTGAAGTTAGCTTTAGAAGATCCATTTATAAAGAGATGCATTTTCCTTATTTGACATTTAATATTGATATGTCCAACTCTCATACAATAGTGGCAAATGACCTTGGAATTAGATTTGGTCTTCTTTGCCACTTTTACTTGACGTGTGGACCTTACACGATTCACATCATCACACATGCATAAGTAAGATTTATTAAGTTTTGATGGTATATATATAAATACATGTTTTGCTCCTTTTGGCTTAGCCTTTGGAGCATGTGTACCTTTCCTTTTCTTTTGAATGGGAGGTCTAGTGTGTGCTTTGTCCTTTGAGACTCTATTAGAGTTTCTCTCAATGATTAGAGGTTAAGTAGCCTTGACAAAAATTATGGTATTGGATGTATGAGGTGTAAAAGTTGAAGCTCCATTGAATCGAAGTCCATGTCTCACAAAGAGAGGTCTTTGAGATACAACTAGTGTATCAAGAGACTCTTTCCCTTTGTGAAATCTTGAGATTGAGTTCCTAAGCTTCTCAACTTCATTTTTCAAAACATTATTTTCTTTAAAGAATTTTTCATTTGAAATTTCATCCAATGATTTCTTTAGGTTGTTAATGCAGATTTTTAAATAAGCAATCTCTTTCTTTGACCTCTCAAGGTCTTTTTCCAAGCTTGAGCACTTATGTTGATAAAGACTTAGTTTTGAAAGCATATTTTATCAAAGTTCATCCTCATCATCCGACACATTATCACCAAAAGAATGAAAAGATGAACAAGAAGAAGAAGAATTGCATAAATGAGAAGTAGAGCATACCTCATGAGAATCCTCCATGTTGGACATAAAGCAAAGATTGGCCTCTTCTTCTCTTTCACTTTTATTATTGGAGGATGAGGAAGCATCGTTCCAAGTAGCTTTCAAGCTCTTTTTTCTTTTCTTTGTCTCCCTTCTTCCTCTTCAAATATTTGGGACAGTTTGGCTTAATATGTCCGTGCTTTCCACACTCATAGCAAGTGACTTCATCTTTCTTATTCTTGCTTGATCTTGATTTGAAGAAGGGTTTGTTGCTTGAGAAAGGCTTGTTGCTTTTTCTCATTTTGGTCTCAATAATTCTTTTGACATGTTTGGTGATAAGAGCCACATTACCACTCTCACTTTATGCTTTCCTTTTATGTTCATCATCATTTGGGACACCATTTGCTTCTTGAGCTTTTGTGCTAGCCTTGACTGCTAGTACCTTCTTCTTTTCACCATCTTTATTGAATTCATCCTTGACAAGAGACATCTCAAAGGTTAGAAGTTTTCCTATGAGAACATCCATAGGTATCTTCCCAAAGTCCTCATTTGCTTCTTCAATACTAGTCAATCTAGCATCATATTTATCCAAAGAAAAACTCCTAAGGATCTTATTGTTGATATCCACTAACTCATAATGCTTCCTAAGTTTTCTCATATTGTTAATCATGGTGAGGAACCTATTTGTCATGTCGGTGATGGATACATTTGGCTTCATCTTGAATATATCATATTCAGTGACGTACATTTGGATCTTTCTTGATTTAACTTGCTTGGTGCCTTTGTGATAGTTCTCCAAGGTAGTACAAATTTGGTGAGCCGTAGTGCAATGTTGTGCTCTCCCACATTCCTCTCTAAGGAGAATCCTTTTTTAACCATTTTTGACCTTGGTGGAAGCCTTCCATTCATTCACCACATACTCCTACACTTTAATGCCATATGAATCCAACTAGATTTCCATACTCCAAAAGGCATAGTCGGATCCATCAAAGAATGACTTGAGGTGTTGAGCTCCTTTATTGGTTGACATGGTCTTTTCACTTGCAATGAAGCTTGATAACAGTGTTCTAGATTTAATACCACTTGTTCTCCCTTAGAACCAAGAAGGGGGAGTTGAATTGGTAACCTCAAATTACGGAATTGAATAATTTTAGGTGACACAAGTATTTAAGAAAGAGTAAAGAGAATTGAAAGAGAGTTGGGGTTAGAAAGATTGACACAAAGTTTTTTAGTGGTTCGGAAAAAATTCTCCCTACATCCATTCCTCAAGATCACACTTGAGTATTCCACTATAATCATTAAAATTATAAACTTTGGGTTTTACAAGTTTACTCAACAACTTGGTATTTCCCAAGGCTAACACTAAACCTCTTCCCTTAGTGAACTAATCCTTAACTAAGTCCCTCAACCCTTGAGTATTAATGGTTACTTAATAACCAATTCCTTATATTTTTAATACCTAACTTTAGTTGAACAATAGGGTTCAACTTAATACAATATACAAAGAAGAAAATTGAGTGTAGAAAGTTAAAAAATAAATTTGCAAGAGTTTAGACAAGATACAATCACACTTACTTTTTAAGTCTTTATGAGGGTATTTCATACCTACCTCTTAGAGACGTTACAAAAGGTCTCAAACTCATTTAATGCAAATTAGATGACTTGGCAAAAACTTGTATGAATCATGACAAACGCCTCGCGCTTCTCAAGCACCCTCGCGCTTTCTAAAAAGAGACATTGGGGCTCCAACGGATCCAGACATGTGGCTCTGACTTGGTGGCTGATATCTCAACAATTATTGACTTTGCATTAATTGCGAAAACTGCCCTCGCGCCTAGGTAGCACCTCCTGCACTTTTCAGGTCATTTTATAATATTTTCTTGAAACTCCAAGGAAGCTTTGGCCAATCTGAAATCTTTTAATACACTGCCATATAGACAATTAGACATGATGTTAGCAATATCCAAGTTGGTTATTAAGATTAAAATAGAGATCAATTGATTCCTGGGTCAATATGATTATTAACATTGTCTTAATTATTTCATCTCCTTTAACTCAATTTAATTTTTAAAATAAAAAAAGAGGAGATTATTAGTCTAGATGATTTATCATAAGGCTACAGTCTCTAATTTCGATCTTAACAACTCAAATTGAGCATAAAACTAATGAACTTTTAAGTGTTGTTTAAGTAGTGAAGATCATAGTTTAAACTTCAAATTTATCTGAAGATCGTGCCCCTCAAAATGTAACCATAAAAAGTTTAAGTTTAAAGACATAAGCTTTGATATATTTAGGAAGAAAATCGCACCGCACTCATGAAAGTGCGACCACAAAAATCAAGAGACAAAAGGCAGAGGCTGCTAGATTTTCAAAGCTCAAAATTCGCGACCACGAACCTCGGAGCACCCGCGAATTTTATGGAGATTCATGACTGTTGTAAACTGTCAATGGATATTCTTAAAGCATTCAATCCCCGTGTGCCATGTCAGATAATTGTTGGGGATATTTCAAGAATCGCGATCGCGAGACAAGAAGCACGACTGCGATTTAAACTATGACAGTGTATTATAGCTTTTTGAGGTTCTAAACTATAAAAACCACCTCAAAAGGTCTTAATTGGTTGATCAAAAGTCTTTAATTTCTACAATATTATGCTTTAATTTTCTTTCTTCTTGCATTCAATTTCTTCAATCTTTAGTTATTGTATGAGCTTTAATGCTATGGTGAAGTTTAAGTGTTAACCTAAACATTTGGAATTAGATTTGAAAGTTAGTCTAGATTAAATTATTGTAAGAATTGTGTGAACTATAAAGACAAGTGCAAAAATATGGTGTGAGCTCTAAATATTGAGTTTGGAGATTTTAATTAAGTTAGAGTTAGTGAGACGCTCAATTAGAAATTAGAGAGTGGATATATAATTAGTTAATATCTGAACCACTATAAATTATATATTGTTCTTTTTTCTACTTTCTTCCTTCTACTCTATAAAATATTAATTGGTATCCATTTTTACATTCATCAATTCAACCACCTTCTTAATTTATAGGGGTAAATAATTCGTAAGTTAGTCAATTAGAAAAAAAAAATCCATGTTTTATTGATAATCCATAAATAATTAATAAATTCAGTGATAAAAAATTTTAGTCAGCAAATTCTATCGATAAATTATAAATTTTTATAGTAAAATAAAAATTAATTGTTGTGCTCTTCTTTAAGAGGTTTAATTCTTTTTTAAGAATTTTCTTTTATACAATTCTTATGTTGAGATAACTTTGAGATCTTAGCACTGAGTGCAGGAGTAATTTTATTTTATCATTGAGGTAAGACATTTAGCCAAGGAAAGTCAAATAACTGAAATGGAGAGTCAGTATTCTTTTTTCACATACAATCTTTCCATTAATCATCTTCCATGCGGAGACTATACCAACTGTACCGACCAATTTTAGAATAAACAACAGCTATTTACTAGCTGGACCTTCTAAAATTATAATTCTATTTTCTTTTTGTTATGAAATAAAACCCTGTATTTCTCTCTATATATAGTTATACTCTAAAAAATATTTCTGACGTATATTAATAATTTTAATATATATAATCTATTTCTTTCATGTTTATCTATTTTATTATATCTATTTAATTATGGTTAATATTAGTTTCTAATTAAAATAACTTTTATGATGAATAAATGACTCTAATACTAAAACTACTATATAATAATACGTGTAATTATTTTTTTAATTAAAAGTGATTTTTAATTAAATAAAGTATATTAAATAAATTTTAATATCAGCTATTATGATTGTCTAAGTTGATAAAATATTTATAATAAAATAAATAGTGATAATGCGCATAACAAAAAAGAAAAAGAACAATTAAAAATTAATACAGATTCTGTTACAGAAAATTTATACAGGGAATCTAGATATTATTACTTATTCAAACATTTACATAACAAAAGATACTGATTTGATTAGTATGATCCAAGGGTATGAGTAATTTGATTATTAAGATCCAAGGGCTAAGCGTAATCGACGGAATTATAACTACAGCAATTACGTTCACACTAAAAACTCTTGTGACCGTAGGAAATCCAATTTACAGTAGTATTAGGTCAAGAGCTGTGCATTGCTATATATTTCCGTTTACGAGATCTTTTCGGATTCTGTTAATATAAATAGGCCACAACTATCAACAACGACAAGAACGACCACAGCAAGAAGAGCGATAGTTGGCATTGTGGAGAGAAAAAGAGACGAGACAGAAACAGAGATAGATATGGGGAGTAGGGTTGAGGAAGAGAGAGGGGGCAACACGAACCCTTTTGATGATGGAGAAGGAGAAGGAGGGAACAAGGTTGTTATGGTCGAGGAAGCTTTCAAAGACACTGTAGTTCCGCCATGGACGAAGCAAATAACCTTTAGGGCTATTGCTACAAGCTTCTTTCTGAGTATAGTATTCAACTTTATCGTTTGTAAGCTTAATCTCACAACTGGTGTTATCCCTTCTCTTAATGTTGCTGCTGGATTACTGGGTTTTGGTATCCTTAAGTTTTGGACTACTTTGCTTGGAAAAACTGGTTTCTTGAAGCAGCCTTTTACTAGGCAAGAAAATACTGTCATACAAACCTGTGTGGTTGCTTCTTCTGGAATTGCCTTTAGCAGTATGTTCTCTTCACGTGTATATATTCTTTTTATTTTGGTTATTTTCTTAATTTATAAATCGTCTGATGGGTTTCTTGCATATATTCTTTAAAAATAATTGCTTACGGTATAATCCAATCGATTTTAAAAAGTGAATAGGGTGTAAATCCTTGTATTATTCCTCCATTAATTTCGAGTTCTTGCTCATGTGATTGCTTTCTTATAGAACCTGTAGGATATCTAATTATAGAATTCCTCAAGGTCCATTGGGGTATATACTGAATTGATTTTTTTTTTTTTTTTATACTAATTTTGGCAAATTATCATTAGGTGGCACCGCAAGTTACTTATTGGGTATGATTCCAAGGATAGCTGCTCAATCAGATGGAGGAAATACACCAGCCAATGTGAAGCATCTTTCTCTTGGTTGGATGATGGCTTTTCTCTTTATTGTAAGCTTTGTTGGCTTGTTCTCTATTGTACCCTTGAGAAAGGTAACTTTCGTCACCTTTTAATTTATTTTTCTTTTTATCACTTCTGCTTTAAAATTTTGTTTGATTTGCTTAAATTTCTCATACTCAAATTGCAGCTGATGATCTTGAAGTACAAGCTAACATACCCTAGTGGGACAGCTACTGCCTACCTTATCAACAGCTTTCACACCCCCAAAGGTGCCAAATTGGCCAAGTAAGGATTGATAAAACAATATTAGGAAAGGATTTGAAGGGGGTTTGTAGGGGTCATTAACCATTTCGCTAACTTTGACTTTGCCATCTGCAGGAAGCAAGTTGGTGTCCTTTTCAAATTCTTTGGATTCAGCTTTTTCTGGGCCTTTTTCCAGTGGTTTTTCACTGGCGGAGACGGTTGTGGATTTTCTAGCTTCCCCACTTTTGGTCTTCAAGCCGCGGATCAAAGGTAAGTTGTTTCTAAGTTGCTTAAATTTAGTATGAATTGTTTCTTAATGAATGACCCACTTGGTATTAACAAGGATTCATATTTTAATCGCATTTTATACTCCTCTTTTTTTATCAGCAATCTTATGCCTAATCAATTGATTGTCTGCTGGCAGGTTCTTCTTTGATTTCTCATCAACATATGTGGGTGTTGGAATGATTTGTCCATACATGGTAAATATTTCCTTGCTTCTTGGAGCCATAGTTTCATGGGGAATCATGTGGCCATTAATTGAAGCAAAGAAAGGTATCTGGTTTCCTGACCATCTACCAGGAAACAGTCTCCATGGTATCCAAGGATATAGGGTATGCATGCTTCCTTTGTTCTTGCTATTTACATTTTTTTTTTATCTTAATGTGTAGAGAATTTTATATTTAATCAGTCGTCACTGTTTACTACTCGCAGATTTTTATTGCAATTGCCACAATGCTTGGTGATGGCCTTTACCATGTCATTTACATGCTAGCCAAAACCTTGTATAGCCTGGTACTTCAGAATTTGAACAAGGAATCATCTTCTATAACTCCATCAGCTGGTGGTGAGAACACTGAGATTGTGAACTACGATGAACAACGAAGAAAAGAATTCTTTCTAAAAGACCAAATCCCAACATGGGTTGCTTTCCTTGGTTACTTTGGCCTTGCAGCCATTTCCATAACCACAGTTCCATTAATCTTTCATCAACTAAAGTGGTACCATGTTCTAGTAGCTTACCTGATTGCCCCAGTTTTAGCTTTCTGCAATGCCTACGGATGCGGTCTCACAGATTGGTCACTTGCCTCCAACTACGGAAAATTTGCTATCATCATTTTCAGTGCTTGGGTTGGCCATGACGGTGGAATCATTGCTGGACTTGCATCATGTGGTGTGATGATGAGTATTGTTTCAACAGCATCTGATTTAATGCAAGACTTCAAGACCGGATACCTGACACTCTCTTCTGCTCGTTCTATGTTCTTTAGCCAAGTTGCGGGAACAGCTATGGGCTGCTTGATAACTCCTCTGGTATTCTGGTTTTTTTATAAAGCTTACCCCACCATAGGTGAAAGTGGGACCACCTACCCTGCACCTTATGGTCAAATCTACCGTGGGATTGCTCTTCTTGGCGTAGAGGGTATCTCTTCCCTTCCCAAAAATTGCCTCACATTGTCCATATCATTTTTTGTCGGAGCTATAGTTGTTAACCTTATCCGTGACCTGTTACAAAAGTACGAAACCACATACAGGGTCTACAGGTTTATTCCAAGCCCAATGTGCATGGCAATCCCATTTTACATTGGTGGCTATTTCGCCATAGATATGTGTGTTGGAAGTTTGATTCTTTTTATATGGGAGAAGTACAACAAGCAAAGGGCAACTGACTTTGGAACTGCAGTGGCATCTGGCCTGATTTGTGGTGACTCACTGTGGGGAATTCCGGCAGCTATCCTTTCACTTGCCAATCTTGCTCCTCCTATTTGCATGAAGTTCCTTTCTGCTGCTCAAAATAACAGGGTCGATCAATTCTTGAATAGCTAGCTATAACTGGTGTCATATATATGTTTCATATTGGCATTGCACCTTCAGATCATTATTAATTTTGTTGTCTAGTTGGTTACTATTTTATTTGTAAATATTGCGAGTCAAAAAGTTTCCCTTCTTTTCTTTACTTAAGGTTGTTTAAATGTTTCAAGACAGTAGTCGTACACAATGTTTTCTGTTAAAAGGCAGTCTTAATTAAATGGTTGTTTCCTTTTCCTTGCCATGCTTTGTTTTCATTCTTTTTATTCTTTTCTGTTCAAAGATTTCTTTTTTTTCTTTTTTCATAGAATTACCTTCAAAGATTTCAAGTTATAAATAACTGAGCTTTATATAACTTCTTTAATAACCGAAAGATAATACTACTGTATTAATAAATTTTTATTTACAGGCATATATGTTAAATATTTTCAACTAACATTGGTTTTGTATCTCAAACATAAGTACCATAACTACTCTAGCATCTATAAGAATATTATATGCCTATAAGAATAGATTTTTGAAGTTAAATTTATAAGAACATAAAATGACATTTGAGATTAATTTTTTTAGCAAACTGTAGGAGATTAATAACCATCTACTAATCTATTGGGACAGTTTGTAAACTCTTCAGTTAAATATTAAAAACTAACATAAATAATGAAATAATGAAATGCAAAAAGATATAATTATATTTAAACTCTAATTTCTTGAAATGTAAAATACACATGAAAATTTACAGCTAATTATTAAATAGTAACCAAATTCTAGTAATTAAACTAAAATTAAAAATAAATTTGAAGTATAAAACATACAATAAAGGAAAAAAATTAATGTTGTTGAAGAAAAATTTAAAATGATATTAATACTGTCTTATTAAAATAGAATTTCATCTTTTCTTAGAATGTAGTTAGATAGAAGTCATATAGTCATATAAAATATATCGCATTCTGCTATCATTAATAAATAAATTAATAATTAATTCAGTAATAAAAATAAAGATAATAGATTAATGAAATCTTTATATTAAAACGGGTGAAAATAGAAATTAATAAATAAGCAATCAAACTATAAAGAAATTAGAAAAAATCTAATTAGTAAATAAAAAGTTAGAAATAGAAAGAGAGATATATCAAATGAAAGCTTAAGTTGTAAGGCAAAATTTATATCGTAGCAAGAAATACCGTATGTGGTATATGTAATATTAATATATAAAATTTTATATATTTATATATAATTAAGATAATAGAAACATAAACAAAAGAAATCAAAATTAACAACATAAGTATTGCATACAAATATTAAAATCAAAAATTCCATATTAAAAAGTTATTATTGTTACAATCATACATATAAAGATTAATTTTTATAATTAGTATTTATAAAATAATTAATAAATATTAATTTTAATAATTCTATATGGTAAGAATCAGTTACATAAATTTTTATTTCAACTTTAAAATATATATATTAAATTAATATATGTTTTATATTGCTATTAACTACTTAAAAAACATATATAATTACTAAACTTATAAACTCATTTCTGAAATACATCTAGTTCTCTAGAAGTAGTTTCCAAAGTTCAAAATAAATTGTAGTATTTCGAGCCATCGCAATCCCAGTCACATAGTAAACTAGCCTTTAGTAAAACTTAATAAATATTTTATTGATAAATTATATATATTTTATCTATAAATTAAAATTATATATTGATATCTAATGGCTACATTTTGTTATATCTTATATAATAACTATATTAGTCAATCTTAATCTAAATTATTATAATTTCTAATATAAGTTAAAGAATTAATAAAGTATATATGCTAAATATTTTTATAATGATCCGAAATCAGATCACATAAGATAATGTATGTTTTGGCCTCCTAATAGCCTCACGATTTTGTTCCTTTGGCGGGTTTGAGAGCTTCTCAAGAAGTTCCCCATCCTAAAATTTCTCGTTTAACTTTGGAATTTCTACAACTCCACAGCCAAACAACCAAAAGATACCTCATGTGATTAGTTACAACTCTTTATATCTATTTTCCATCTCATTTCGATGTGCAATTCAATTTATTCATGTACCCCCATACCTTAGAGTGTTGTCATCCTAGAAACCTGTTAGAAGCTGCTCCTTGTCCAGGCATCTTATTTTTACCCCGGCGTCCACTTTCCACTCTCGTCGGGCCGCTTCTCTAGATCAGACTGTCACAATTTTTTATTGATATTAGTGTTATATATTAAATATAAATATTATAACTATCTTAGCATGTATAAAAATAGACATTATAACAATAGAGCCGGTCAGTTCAGATTTCGGTTAGTTCCAATAATTAGAAAGAGATTAATTGAAATGAATTATCTTTTTATGAGTTGGAATTGGAACCAATAGTTTCGGTTCCAGTTGAGGAAAAACCAATCTTGAACTAGTCTTTTGGTTCTGAGCCTGGTTTGAACCGGTTTTAATTCGTTTTGATAAGTTCAATTCTATTTACTTGTTTTATAAATTTTTGACTTAAATATTGAAAACTAATATAAATAATATGACGATCTATAAAATATATAAAAAAATACTTACTAATTTCATTAATAATATAAAATATACATGAAAAAACACTAATTAGATCTTAGTATTATAAAAAAATAAAAATAAATAATAAAATTAAAGTATAATAACATATTTGTTTAAGAAAAAATTAAATAACTTTAATATTTTTTATTAAAATAGAGTTTCTCTTTTTCTGTTTTAAAAATTATTAATTTGTAGTAGAAATCATAAAAAATATAAAAGAAACAATATTTAGACCTTCTTTCTATAATTAATAAATAAGAAGGTAAATCAATAGTAAAGATAAAAACCATAGATGAAAGCAAATTTTAGATAAAAATGAGTGAGTAAAAAATGAGAAAAGTAAGTAATTAAACTATATTAAGGAAGGTACAAAACTTATTAATAAGTCAAATTAGTATAAAGAGAAAGAAAAAAAAAAAAGAGATCTGTCAAATGAATAGTTAAGTTGTCAAGTAAAATTTTTAGTATAACAAAAGTTACCATAAGAAAATAAATTAAATTAAATTAAATTAAAATAATAATATAAAAATGACACACAATAATTAAAAGTTTGAAAATTTGTTATTATTATGGTTGTAGATTAAAAAAAAATCACTATTTTTAATTAGTATTTATAAGAAAAGTGACATATGTCAATTTTTCAATAATCTTATGTGATAAACAATAGTTAAAACAAATATATATATATATATATATATATAAGGAGAGAGATAAAAGATTAGCCAAGTAATGATTTTATTTTATCAAATGCATGAATAAATGTGGATCACAACTCTATAGATCTGTCTGGTTCGACTGATCAATATTGGTAGCTGATGATTGATAGCTGATAATTGATAAATTAAATCGTTCGATAAAATTTTATTAGCAGTTATTAATAATATGATAAATAATCATTAAGAACATAATTTATTTTTAGATAAATTTTTTTCTATTATACTATTTTCAATAATATAAATTAATAAAAGTAATTTATAATAATTAAATATGTTATAGTTAATTTTATCTAGCTCATTGAATTTATTTTTAAATATATTTATAAAAATATTTTAAAAGTAGAAATTTAAATTTAAATTTTGCTAATAAAAATGTTTTGATTTTAATATCATAATTATTTAATTATTAAATATAATTTTAAATAATAATTATTTGTTATAAATAATTATAAATTAATTAATTAAAAATGAAAATAAATTATTATTAATAAATTTTAATAAGAATAATATTGTTTAAATAACTAAAAGAACCTAAAATAAAATTGATACAATCGACAGTTGATTAGAACTAAATCAACTTAAGCTGCTTATTTTTAAATTCTTACTAAATATTTTAATATAGTTATTAAGTGAGAAACATCTCTTCATTTTCATTCTTTGATTATCTACAAACAAACAAACATATTAAGCAAGGAACTATATTGATTAGACCGGTTTTAAGTTGAGTTGGGTTTGTTCCCAATGCACAAAAAGAGGAATTATTTTTCGTTAGGAGAAAGGGATAATTATTTTTCGCTAGGAAAAGATTTTTTTGGGCCTCTTTATTTACATTTTATTTTATTGTAAGATTTCGTATAAAAATATAAAATTTTATTTTTAAGTCATTTTTTATCATGCGCTCCATATTTTATTGGATCGGCTTGAATATTATTGGTGTTTTTTTAAATAAATTAATAAAAAAATAAATAAACTAAAAAAAATCGCTTGTAAAATTAAAAAAATAAAAGCAATTGTTATTATGTGTTAAGCTCAATTTAATTGACCTGTGAATTGCAACGTATTACTACAAGAAGAGTTTGTAAATTTTTGTAATGAATCCAAAAAATTACATTAAAATCCCTAGAATAATGGAATTAATTTCAAAATTAACGTATTCACAAGAAATGTTATATATTATGTAAAACCGAACAAATGTTATAATTAATTACTTTAATGTTGTAGTACATGTGGCTATAAATTAGATCATTACATAACTACTAAATTCATCCTCTATATAAATTCTCTTAAGATTCTATAGCAAATTGGTTCCATGGCAATGCTTACAAATTTTTTTGTTATGGTGATTTTGATTCAAGCTAGTGTAGTAACAATCGACAAGTCAAAATTTGTCTTTGCGCTCAACTTCGAAGTACTAGCACCGTCACAAGAGCCACAACCGGGGTTGTTCATAAATTTACATGAATGTGCAAAATATATTACTCAAAAATGTGGGAATGAGATTGTTAGATCAGTATTTTTGAATGGTTCTGTAACTCATGGTTGTTGTATTGAACTTATTATGATGGGAAAATCTTGTCACAACGACCTAGTACAATATATAGCCCATGGCTCACAATTCAAAGCAAATTTACAGGAATATTTAGTGAAGGGTGAAAAATTATACAAGAATTGTTTGGTTGCAGTGGTAAACTGAGCTCATTTCATTAAAGCATAGCAAATTAAAAAAAAAAACATAATATCTCAAATACAAGATCAAGACATACTAGAAGATTTGGAAGATGGATTTTTAAATCTTCTTATTTAAGTTTGAATAATACAAACTTTTCTGTTTAAATATTAGGATGGTTGTATTCTAATAGCTTATAAATTGTTCTTTTAAATCTCTTTTATCAAAATCTAAATCTACCGGCGCTATAAATTCCTAGCAACATTATTTTGTACAACCAAAGTTTAAAAAAAAAAGAAAATGAAGCTATTGTAGCAATTATTAGTAAGGTTAACGCAGGCCTTTTAAATTCATATATAAAATCAAATCTAAAAATCACAAAATTTTATAAACTCTCTAAAATAGCATATATTTATTCATATTATACAATCTATATTTATTCAACTTATACAATCTTTATACTTTTCTTTGTAATTTTACACTAAAAAATTACCTATTAATTTTTGTTCTAATATAAAAAAAATTTCTATATTTCTTTTATTGTATTAGAATTCCTTTGTATTTTAAAAGTTAACATAATTTAAGAAAATAATTAATAAATATATAATTTGATCTTTAAATTTTTTATTAAAATTATAATTTTAATGTAATATAATCAATAATAAGAGTTATATTTAGTTTGTTTTGACAATCTAAATTTTAATTGTATGAATTTTTAATATTTTTCTAAATATAAGTACTTTTAAAATTTTTAATCTTACTAAAATTAAATAATGCTAGAATTTAAAGTAAGTATAAAATATGAGTTAATTATTTTCGTATAAAAATTAAAATTGATTTTTGCTAAAAATAAATTTTACCTTAAAAAGAAAGATAAAGAACTAAGTTACAAAATGTGTATTTATCCAAGATTTCATATGTGCTTTTGATGATGCAAAATATTATTACTATTAAAAATCTTATTTAGTATTGTTTTAAGTAGATAATCTTTAATTGTCATTGATGCATAGAAATAAAGATGAAGGCATAAGTATGTAGATAGATTCAAAAGTTACCGACTTTAATACTTAATATAAACACCAAGATAAAATCATGAAGTAATAAAAATTGAAAAAGTAATAGAGCATATAAAGGCGTTGTAAAAAGCATGTGGAGTTAAAAAAGATTCATATGGATAAGGATATTTTTATTAAATAAAATCAATTATTTGAAGTTTCAAGAATAAACTATACTATTTGAAAGCTTTTATGAGGGCAAATCATATATGGGTGGACAACTGCGTCAATCTAGTTTTAGGAACATAAATTGAAATAACTTTTAGAGCTATAAAAATCAATTTTCATATTTTTGAGTGAATTATACTCAAGCTGTCAGATTGGATTACAACAAATAAAATTTATTAGAATTAGTGACATTATTGCTATAAGAGGATTTTTAATATGTCCTTCTCCATATTTATAGCTCTCGAAGTCTAGTTTTATATGCAAAAGATTTTATATCAATAGATGTATGGGAAGCGCAACAGCCAAAATACTGAAACATGTCCAAATTATCATGTTGATATGAACAATAAAATGTTTTGATTATTTTGGGTATAAAAATGACTTTTTTTGGAGTTGCTCAAAACTAAAATGTTATAATATATTGATGAAATATTCAAAAAAAATAAAAGGTTAATCATTTGGAATTATAGAGTTTAAGATATTGAATTTGGAAGTAGTCGCCTCGTGACATAAAAATCGTGACTACTAAAAAGAGCAAAAACAGTCCAGTAAGGATCACGACCGCGACTCTCTAACGATCATATTGTGTGCGACTGCGACAACGATTTCTTGACCGTAAAATTCACATTGACACTTAATGCGCGCTATCCGCACACGATAAAGTGCACCGACTGTATCAAGTAATAAAATAATGAATAAAAGTATCATTCAATTGGGGACTTAATTGTGAATACTATTTTCAATCATATACTAATAGTTAGCAATCAAATGTAGGTTGGTTTAGTAATGTTTAAAATTAAATAAATATTAAAAATGAGAATTAAAAATTTAATATATCAATTAAGGATAGCATATTCAGGTAATGAATCCCCCTAATAAGTTGTATATTTCATGAAAAAATATCAATTATATCAAAATCAAAAGTTGAGTTGGTATTCCACAATAATTAGGTAAAAATCTTTCTTAAGTGATCAAACCCCTAATTCTTAAGAGGAGGGAAATGAATCTCTTCTCAAACCCACTCACTTAGTTCATGCATTAAAATTAAGGAGCTATTAAATTAAAGGATCTTATAGATCTATCTCTAGTATCCTAATCAATCCTCAATCCCTAAAATATAATCAATTCATAAATAGTTATCTCTAATCAATTTATGAAAACAAATCCTAATTAATACTTCGACTTCTCAATTGAAATATATAATTAAACAAAGGAACAAAACAACTCAAGAAAAAGATTTAATTGCATTAATTTTGAATCAATCCATACAATAGAAATTAAGGTTCATCAAAATCCAAATAGCAATAAGATTAGTTCCTAGACATTGCAATTAAAAAATAAAGATTAGGAAAAGAAGATTTCAAACTATTCATGGATGAATAGAGATGAAAATCTTCAATCTTGGATCTTCAATTTTAGAGAACAATGATGGAAATGATGTTCTTCGTTGAAAGTAACCAATTAAATAATAAATGTAAAATAATGTTTCTAAGTGTTTCTCTCTCTAGAAAATGAACTAACCACTAAATCCCCTCAAACAATCCTAAAAGTTTCTTTAAATAGTATATTTTTATGATTGACATAGGGACCATACAATCGTGGTGTATTATCCGAAATTTTCCTTTAATAATGATTATATTAATAATAATTAGTAAATGAGTTTTTATTTAAATTAATTTCCCTTTTTTTTATTTGGTTCAATTTAATAGAAATTTTAATATTAGACAATTAAAGGAGTTATTTTTCTATACCCAATTAGTTGGATCTTTAAGAAATTAATTACGTAAACTATTTGGAAAATAAATTACATTTTTGGTTATTCAAATTTTTCTCCAAATGCATATTTATATAAATAAAATTATATATTGAAAAATTATGGAAGAATTTGTAAGGGATGTTTTTATAAAATATTTTTTGGGAAATTGGTATGTTAATTAGCTAGTGGTATTAAATTTTAAGTTGGAAAATAGTTAGCAAATTGATTAATTAAATTAATTGTGTGTTAGGACTAAATTGAAAATTTATTTTGGGATGAGGATTAAAAGTATAATTTTATTATTATGTCGGCAAGGGTATATATGTAATTGTGTATTTTCAATAATTCTAATTTGGCCCAAACTAAATAGTTAGGGGCTTAATTGAAAGGCTAAAGAAATATTTAGGGGTTAATTAGAATCTTTGCGGGATGAAATTGATAGTAATTAAAAAAGTTGAGGGACCAAAAGGTAGGAAAGAAAACTTCAGGGACTAAATGACGATATGGAGAAGAAAATAAGAAAAGAAATCGGGGAGAGAGGGAGAAGGCCGAGAAAAGTGTCGCATGAAGTGGTCGCGTCAAGTGCCACGAATCACGCGGTGGTGGATGCCATTGCCATTTCCCGGACCTTGTCGGCTGATCTTGGTGGCGATCGGCTCTCCTCGGTGAGAGCTTCCTTTTGGCAGCAGCAGCGACGCCAATGGTGGACAGAGACGGAAGATCCGGTGGAGAGAGAAAGTAGGGGCAGCCGATGTTTTTCGGCTTTTTCGGCGAGCTTCGGTAAGGGATGGATGATCGGAGGATATATCCGGACTCCTCTCAGCTCATGCTTCGCAATGGCACCAGTTTCGTAGCGATCGGACTCCGTTTGCAAATTGACGGTCGAGATCGTCCGTAAATCCCTCCGATTGATCGGGGGTCAAATCGAAAAATCGGAAGTAGGGATCGTCATCAGCGCGTCGTTTTGAGTCTGATGGTGTGTTCGGATAGTCGTTCAGACTCCGGCGGCTGGAGGCGAGTCGACCGAGCGATCAAGCGTCTCGGTAATTTTTCTCTGGCTCGTTGATTTTGGAAATTTTTTGGTATAATTATGTGTTTATTGAATTGTGTTGTGTATTAGAAAATATTTGTGTGTTAAAATAATTATTTGTCGGACTGCCTGCCATAGTCGTGAATTGTGTTGTGTGGGGGAGTCGGGAAAAATAGTGAAGTCTTGGGAACCCGACTCCCGTTGTATTAAATTGTTGAATATTTGAAGTGTTTTTCTGGTAGGTCCTAGACGCGTTTTACGGGGGGTAAATGTTCGTATTGTAGGGGAGGTTTTGCTGAATTTTCGGTAGAATTTACCCGAGTCGAAATTCTTAGAGAGTCGGTTCTAGGAATCTAGACCTAGGGTTAATTGTCAATTGTTTCAGTGTTATTGACAAATTGTTTTCCGTGATTAGATAATCCGTCTATTCGGCTCGCTCCAACCGAGGCATCGGAGCAGAGCTAGAAGGTCGCCAAAGCTGTGAGTTAAAGTCATATATCTGTTATGCACGTGTCATGCACAATTTTAAATAGTTATCGTGATTAATTGATTGCAAGTCTAAATTATTCATTTAATTATCATTCATATATATATATCATGCTTTTTTATTACCATTCATATATATCATGTTCGTCATCACTTAATTTATCGATTTTGTATTGACTCGGGACCGGACGACAGTAGAAAATAGTATTTTGATGAGTGCACCGGTATAAATCTGTGAGTGATGAAAAGGGGTAAAAGGGTAAATTTAAAAGGAAAGTTTAGGACTTGCCCTAGTCGAGCATCACTCTCTGGGCTTAGTAGAGTGTAGTTGTCGGAGTAAAGGTCCCTGATCGAGCATTGCTCTCCAGGTGCCGGCTTATTTGGATACCTAAGTGACCAGACTGGAGGTAAGGTCCCTGGTCGAGCTTCGCTCTCTGGCCGCCAGTCTTATTGGAATAAGAGAGCCGAAAGGCTAAGGCTGATAGTGAACATTAAGTGACCGGACTAGAGATAAGGACCCTAGTCGAGCTTTGCTCTCTGGTCGCCAGTTCTGTTAGAATGAGATTAGTCGAGATGTTAGAGTTGGGGTTAGTCGAGATGTCAGTGTTGAGATTGATCGTGATGTTAGTGTTGGGATTAGGATTCTACTGAAGTACTCTGTCCCGTTGTGTGTGAAAATTATTTTATTCAAGCATGACATGACACGTTTATTTTTGCATGACTTAGTATTTATTTCAAATTAAATAAATGTATTATTGAAGTGTTTGCAACTGTTTTTAGATATATGATTTTAACTCACTTTCGAGACTGATAGTCTCAATTTTACTGTTTTTCAGATCTGTGACTGTTAGTCTTCCCGTGACTCTTATCTAGTAACCTGACTCCTTCATCGTCGGGTGATGTAATTGATTTGGTATGTTAATTTGTAAAATCTTAGATATTCCGCAGTAGAAGTAGTAGATATATATATCAGTTGAAATTTTATGTAGTTTCAGATCTCACCTTATTCTTCTGGCAGACCGAATTAATTATGTAAAATTTAATGGTTACAATAAATTGTGGCATCAATAATATTAAATGAAATGATATTTATTTAAGTCAGTGAGTGTCAGGCTTACTACGGAATTTGGTGGCCTTACGCCTACCCATTCCCTAGTGCCGGTCACGGGCCCACAGATGGGGTAGTGACACGTGGGACGTTCTAAACTCCTCGTAGCTCGAAATCACCTTCTAGGGCATACGGGAAGGTCATATGGACATCTCCCCTCCTCGTGTGAACTTCTAGCATAATCTGCCTATTTTCTTTATTCATACTAGAAGACCATACAGGTGTGTGCTTCTCGTGTCATGCCTTTTATCATTTTGCCATTGTTCTTATCTTACACGAGAAGACCATATAGACAAAGCTTTATGTGTCATGCCCGCGTGAGACTCCAAACCTTCATAACATGCATTTTCTTTGCCCCATTTTCATGCCTTTGGGTGCCAAAAGCCTCTCTTCATGTAGGATCCTCAAAATGTCTAAAATAAATTAAAAAAAAATTATAACAAATAAATTAAACTCAATTGAGGGTAACATCAATTCACAAACATAGCTCAATAGTAAGTGCTAGAAGCACTTTTCAAATTCTCCCACACTTAAGTACTTGCTTGTCTTCAAACAAATTGAATAAAATAAAAAAATGAAGAAATGATAAACGCTCTCTCCAATAAATAGCTATCAAATAATTTTTAAGGTCAATCATTTATATGAATACACCACCTAAAAGCATTAGCCAAGAATCAATTCTCGAATAATAAATCACAAACTAGGATTTTCTTATAATAGGAGTAAGAGAAATCAAAAACTTGAATTCTAAAGTTAGGAAAATGAGCATTCCTTCCAAACAACTCAAAACTTTGCAGAAATAGAAATAAAGATTTTCCTCCTGAGTACTAAACTAAATTCTCTATGATGCTCAAGTACTTATTAGTATTTTGTCAATCTAGCCTTTTTGCGAGAATATAGACATTAGTGATGCCAACCCTCGGTTACTCAACTAGAGTCACAGATCTAAACAACTATTAATATTCTCGGATGATAAATATATCTACTTGTTTGTTTTCATTTTGAACCCTTTTAAGAAAAGAAGAGTAAAGCATAAACTACTTGACAATTCTTTATTATATATATGTATATTTTTTATATACTTTATGACATTACAAAAGGATAAGAAAGTACAAAGGAGTAATAAGTATATCTACTTCAGCAAAATCAGGAGAAGTTTAAAAAATAAAGCTCATAATCATAATTAAAGTTTCAAGATGTAAAATAATTATGCAATAACTACAAATTAAAAACCCAAGTAGTGGAGTAAATTCAATTATCAAATTAAGGCTAAATCAACTAAAATGTAATTTATATGATGATTACTCAAATTATATTTAACTTAAATATTCAAGAGAGTATAAATCATCACAACAATTTAATCAAATTCAATAAGCTTGAAATAAAGAATAAGTCCCTAATAGGCAATATAAGAGACAATATAACATATACACCCTTCTACCAAACTCATTGGATACATTGTCCTCAATGTGTTTGTAATATTATGAAAAGAACGAATAGAAAGGCTTCCCTGGAATCAAGTAAGTTGCATAATTCTAAGTCCACATCCAATTTCTACAAGCACTTGTCTAATTAGCACATATCTAAAATGTGGCAAAAGTAGAAGTAATATATAGTTATGCAATCATAAGATTACACTAAATTAGGAAAATCCAAAAGATTATTAATTAAAACGAAAATAAATGTATCTAACAAGAACATAAAATGTGCATAAATTAAAAAAATTTTAATTCTGAAATAAAATAAAAAAATAAAAGTAAATCTAATCAAAGCAAGTCAAATTATTCAAAAGCTCGATAGGTTAATAGAAAAGAAATGTGATTTAACCTTCCATGCCACCGTTCGACATCGTCTTTCTCCTCATTGCTATTGTCAGAATCAATATCGTGGACACCCGCTTCATCATCCAATTGAACTTAATGAGCTTGATAGAAACTCGAAGGAGGTCTCGACGGGCGTGTAGCCTTACGACTACCGATAATGCATCATCGAGTTCTAGACACAATCCATATGTGGTACTCGTAGCATTCGAACCTGTGACCTTCTTCTCATAATCAAATGCCTTTTTCCACTTAGCTAGCTATTATTTCTATTTATAGTTTTGTTATTATTAATAATATATAAATAAAAACAGAAAACCCTAAATGTAATTAAAATTTGAAAGAAACCCATCTGACCATATTTCTTGTTTTCTCATTTCCTTTCCTTTGTTGCTTGCCGCCGCTAGTCCATTTATTTCAAACAAAAAAATTGACCCCATTCTTTTCTTCTCAAACTTCAAACATATCATTAAAATCTTCAAAATTTCTCTTTTTTTTTGGACTAGGACTACACAACAACATAGGTATTTTGTTTTCTTTATATATAATTATTAGATTTTTTATATATATTTTTATTTTTGGTGATTTATCTTCTTTTAGGTTATAATCTAAACATGTTATTGATATTGATTTTTTTTTCATTTCAAATTAGAATTTCATTTACAGGTTTAATAGTCCGGTGGACCGGGCTTTTTAAAAGATTTAGGGCTTGGGCTTGAGTAGAGGGATATTAAAAAATCTTCGGGCTTGGGCAGGCTCAGGGTTGTTCAAAAAGTCAAGCCCTAGACGGCCTAGCCAACCCATGAATAGGTCTAAAGGTTACATACCTACCTAGACGCATTAGAACTCTAGATCAGGTCAAATTTCTCGGCTAGAGTTTGAGTATGATTTGGTCTTCAAGACTTCTTGTTGTACTTGAATTTGGACTTAATGAACCTCGTATTTCTTGGCCATGACAACTCGGCGTGCAATGCTCGATTATCAATTATAAGTCTAAATCTAAAAGCCCGTTGCTATTAGAATTCTCAATATTAAATAAAAAAAAAATTAATATTTTACTACTCTCCTCTCAAAAGGTCAAAGCCCATTTATATGAATGGGCGGCTTGGAATTTTATAATAAAACCCAAGCCCCTAGCCTGATGTCTAGTATAATTACTAAAAATAGCTTTAAAATAGATATACTCTCAGTAGCACATCGCACTTCTGACCTTCTTCTTGTAATCAAATGCCTTATACCACTTAGCTAGCTATTTTTTTGTTTATAATTTTGTTATTATTAATAATATATAAATAAAAATAGAAAACCTTAAATATAATTAAAATTTGAAAGAAACCCGTCTGACCATATTTCTTCTTTTCTCATTTCCTTTCCTTTGTTGCTTGTTGTCGCTAGTCCATTTATTTCAAAAAAAAAAAAAAAACTAACCCCATTTTCTTCTTCTCAAACTTCAAACATATCATTAAAATCTTCAAAATTTCGAATTCTTTTTTTTTTTTGGACTAGGACTACACAATAATTCAGGTATTTTGTTTTCTTTATAAATATTATTAAATTCTTTTATATATTTTTATTTTTGGTAATTTATCTTCTTTTAGGTTATAATCTAAACATGTTATTGATATTAATTTTTTTTTCATTTCAAATTAGAATTTCATTTAGAGGTTTAATAGTCGGGCGGGCCGGGCTTTTTAAAGAATTTAGAGCTTGGGCTTGGGTAGAGAGATATTAAAAAATCTTCGGGCTTGGGCGGGCTTAGGCGGGCTCGAGCTTATTCAAAAAAAATCAGGCCCAGCCCGAGCCCGCCCAAGCCCGGCCTTGAACAGGTCTAAAGGTCATATACCTAGACGCATTAGAACTCTAGATCAGGTCAAATTTCTCAGCTAGAGTCTGAGTATGATTTGGTCTTGAAGACTTCTTGTTGTACTTGAATTTGGACTTAATGAACCTCGTATTTCTTGGTCATGACAACTCGGCGTGCAATGCTCGGTTCTCAAGTACAAGTCTAAATCTAAAAGCCCGTTGCTATTAGAATTCTTAGTATTAAATAAAAATAAAAAATTAATATTTTATACATAATAGACCATTAAATTTGATAAAAGAAAAATACGAAGTCTAAAAGCAACTAAGATGACATTTCTATTATTGGTTTCTTTTTCTTGATAGAATATAATTTTTAATAAAAATAGTGAAATCTAAAAAAAATTTACAAAAGATATTATTAGAAATAATATTAAAAATGCGTTAAACTACAAATTTAACTTTACACATAATAAATTACTAACTTTGATTAAAAAATAAAAATAAAAGTGAAATATAGTAATTAAAGTTGACATTCCTGTTGACTTTCTTTTCTAATAAAATAGAATTTTTAATGAAAATTTAAAATAAAGAAAAAGAGTAGAAAAATCTATATAGAAAATAATCCTTAGTACTTTTGTATGGAAATCTAGGCTATACTATAAGTGTGGTATTTCTCATATATAAAAAATTATGGTAATTTAAATTATAAATATATAATAATTCCTTAGAAAAAAGATTTAAGTTGAATATTTAAGTTCAATAAGTATATTTTTCAAACAAACATATGATAACATGCTTGAAAAAATAAAAATTCTATATAAAATATATAATTTTATATGAAAAACTTTCAATAAAACTCTAACTCTATTAAAATTTTATTAAATTAACTAAAAAAAATATAAAAAACATGTTACCTTTTAATAGGTTGTTTAAATATTTGACGATATTTGTATTGTAGTTCTATCATGTAATTGAGTTTTGTTTTATTTGAGCAATTAAATATCAACTAGGTCTATAAAGTATTAAACGAGACAATTTGATGTATCCTTGAGATGTAGGATGTGGTTAATTAAGAAACTTTTAAGGTAGATAAGTGAGATATAAATTGTTATTTGGACTACATATCATATTTTTAAATGAATTATTTAAAATTTAAAACTAGATAAAATAGAAATAGACAATTGAAATAATAAAACAGCTATTAAAAATAACTTGAGTAGGACATTTAAAAATAGACAAAGTATTATTTATAGTTAAAGATAATATATTATGAAAAAAGTATTTTTTTATTTGTCTTATTTTTATATTTTATTCTTAAAATTATTAACATGATTGATGAATACATCAACCAACTGAAACAACATTTGAAGTAGATGTATTTTCTTCATCAATTATTTTATCTTTTTATTTAATATTTATTATTAATTAAGGCTATTATAAATATTTTATATTAATGAATTTAAGTAGAATTTTCTTTGGATTTTAAATTATTTACAAGAATTACATGAGAAATATATAAATTAATAATAAAGAGTCTAATTAGTAACACTCACCTGCAATGCATGCGGACATATAAAAACTAGTTGTATATAAAAGTTTATATCCTTCTTAGCAAAGATCAACATACATCTACTATTCTATTTTTTTTACCCTAGTTAAATAATAATTAATACGCATGATACCAATAAATAATGCAACTTAAATAAAAAATAAGGAATGAAATGAAAATAACTAGTTGGTTAGTTAATATTTATAATTGTTATATTCTCTTAGTATAATTTAAGTGTAATGTCTAAATAAATTACTAACTAGTGAATTTATATCGAACTAATTTTGCCAACATATTATAGACTCTATTTGACGTTGATGTCAAAAAGTGCTTTTCCAACATTAATTTTTATTTTTAAATTATTTTTTAAATTTTAAAAATTATTATTATAAAAATTAAAGGAATTGATATTTTTATAAAAAGCAAGAAAAACAGTTCATAAAAAATTTAGAAAATAATATTATCAAATTAAGAAAATTTTAAATTTATTTTTGAAACCCTACCAGTAATTGGCAACACACCCATAATAGGTCCCTCAACTGAGATTAATTATTAAAAAATTTCAATATTGTCCAAAATTCAATTGTAGAGTACTAATGAAAAATTTTAATATTATTTTTTTAAGTTTGTTTTCACCTTAGTTTATTTTTCACTTTTATATATATCCAATACAATATTAATTTTTTCTATTCTTATATTAGAATGTGTGTAATAAATTTTGTAATCCTTTTAGAAAGTAAATTAATCTAATTTAATTAACTTTTTTATAATTAAATCTATCAAATGCCTTATAATCCAATTGAACAACTACTAAAAGACAATAATTAGTATAAAATGGAGGAAACGGTACTTAAAGTTAAAAAAAATTAATATTTCTTATTTATTTAGATACAAAATACGGATGACATTTTTTCCTTTAAAACCAAGTAGCAATTCTTTTCACATTAGTTATCAAAGGACCATATTAAAAGATTAGATAATATTTTCTTTTCCTTTAATTTAAGAAAATATTTATCTTAAGAAAAATTAATTTAATTTTAATTTTTTAGAAACTATGATCAAATTATTGTAAATTTTTTTTACTCAACTTTAATAAAAAATAATTTTGATCGAAAAAGATATTAATAATAAGTATATAGATAAAATAATTTTTTATTAGATCAAATTAAATATATATTACTATTTTTGACGGATTTGTTTTGGTACATGTGATTTAAGTTTATGAGTATTACTATATTTTATTAATTTATTTAAATAAATAATATAATAATATCATCCTAAAAAATAGATTATGAATATATATTTAATTCAGATTAACTAGGAAGTTAGAATTTTGGATTAGACAATAATTTTAATTTCCTAAAAATTATTTTAAATTATATTATTATAACTTTTAATGCTAAAATAATAATTAATAACTTATTGAGAATATGTATAAAAATCACTTAATAATTAATTGATCTTATAATTAGTTTATATAATATTAAAATTAATTAATAAATATTCTTAAGATTATCGTACTAATAGAATACAAAACACTAAATTTTTTTAAGAATATCATCTAAAAATATTTAATTTATTTTGTTTAAATATTATATATTGTGTTTATTAAATTTTATCTACACATTTAATTTTTTATTATCTATAATTAAAATGTGAAATGAAAAACTATCTAACTTTTAATGAATTTAAGATTAAATTAAATTGCTTAACTGATCAAGTTATTTTGGCTTGATAGCAAAAAAAAAAAAAAGACAAAGATATATATATATTATTTTTTAAAATTTTAAATCTTTTTGACATGTATGTTTAAATTTTAATATACGTAATTTTTATTTTGACATTTGTATTATTTTAATCCATGAGATTCAAGTTTATGTATAATTTTATAATTTCTATTATTAATTTATCGATTAATAAATCACATCTCTAATTAAACACTCTAGAAATTGAAATATTCATTATGTTTTATTATTAATTAATAAATAATTTTCTAATCAGACAACAATACTAATCCTATCCTAAAAGTATATTAATTATATTTTAATATTATATTAATTAATACATTAAATTTCCAGTTATATAATAATTCTAATTCTAAAAAATAACATTTTAAATTATATACATAATATTATATTTAATAATAAAATTAATAATAAATTTTTAATTTTAAAAATATTAATATCCATTATATTGATAGTATTAATTAATAAATATTTTAAAATAATTTTTATATTAATATACTAATAAAATTTTGAAATTATAAAAAATTAAAAAATAATATTTGAAAATAATTAATTTATTATTATTTCTTAACATACTATAGATTATATTAAATATTAAAATCAAATTAATTAATTTAATTTTTAAATTAAAATAATAATAATAATAGTTGTATATACAACTAGTAATTAATTAAACCACACACGCAATGGAATTACATTTTGAAAAGTTTTCGTAAATTTGTCGAACCTCAGGGCAATAATAAGTTTTCCTAAATCCATTAGGCGCAAGGATAAATAAACTAATAGCACGTGCGTAGCACGGGCGGATTGGCACAATAAAAGAAAAGCTTTTTCGACATAAAAGAGGTCTCGAGAAAAAGAAAAAGAAAAGGAAAAACGAGTGAAAAGCGATGGCGACAAGCGTTGTACCGGCGGGAAGGAGCGCGAGAAGAGCAGCGGCGGAGGATGAGAAATTTGTGTTCGAGACAACAGAGGGCATAGAACCTATAACGAACTTCGACGAGATGGGCATAAAGAGCGATCTGCTTAGAGGGATTTACGCGTACGGCTTTGAGAAGCCTTCGGCAATCCAACAGAGGGCGGTTATGCAAATAATCAAAGGGCGTGATGTCATAGCCCAATCGCAATCTGGTACCGGCAAGACCTCTATGATTGCTCTCACTGCTTGCCAACTCGTTGATACCTCTAGTAGAGAGTACGTACTTTTCTCTCAAACCCTAATTGACATTATGCTTGCCCTCTTTTTCGGTTTCCTTTCTTTTAATACGTTGCTTCCTTAATTAGTGTTTAGATACTGGTTTTAGAATAGCTAAAATTGTTATGTCGGTACATAATAAAAACCCAACTCTTACAAATACTTTCTTTTATCCTTATTTTTATTACTCTAGGGTTCTGTCTAGAGTTGTCAATTGGTAGTC
This sequence comes from Ricinus communis, assembly GCF_019578655.1. Taxonomy (NCBI): domain Eukaryota; kingdom Viridiplantae; phylum Streptophyta; class Magnoliopsida; order Malpighiales; family Euphorbiaceae; genus Ricinus; species Ricinus communis. The sequence goes on along the minus strand of NC_063263.1, from coordinate 762,886 downwards.
TGAAAAGATTTCTAGGGTTTTGTTTGTTTCCTGGGAATCTAATTATACTGGGTATTGAACTATTTAGTTTAATTTGCTTGTTAAAATAAATACAATCGGATAAATTTGTAGATATAAAAAGTGGGTCTCTTTCATCATCCCAAAGGTAAAACCCCATTTGTGGCAGGAGGTATTTTATCATGTGCATATGCTTTTTCTGTGAGCAGATTTCTGATTTCTTTCTATGGTTTAATTTTCTCCTTATAATGATTCAAAGTGGAAATTGTGTTTTTGGGTTCACAGCTGGTTTACCATCATACTGGTTCAATTTACAGGGTCCAGGCACTAATATTGTCACCTACAAGGGAACTGGCAGCTCAGACTGAGAAAGTAATATTGGCAATTGGTGATTACATTAATATTCAAGCACATGCATGCATTGGAGGCAAAAGTGTGGGTGAGGATATTCGAAAGCTTGAATATGGGGTTCATGTTGTGTCTGGAACTCCAGGCAGAGTCTGTGACATGATAAAGAGGAGGACATTACGTACTAGAGCCATTAAATTGCTAGTTCTTGTGAGTTAATAATTTCTTTTCTTGTGTTAATGAGTGTTTGCTTTTGTTTTCTGTTATCATCCACTTTGAGGTGGGGTGTCTAGCGTACATCCAATTGGTAAATTTTTCATTTTTGAGAGCATTGGTTGAGATGTCATCTTATTGTTGTTATGTCTTGTAGGATGAGTCTGATGAGATGTTGAGCAGAGGGTTCAAGGATCAAATTTATGATGTGTACAGATATCTTCCCCCTGAACTTCAGGTGCTCTCTATCATTCAATCCTCTATCTCGTGTATTTATCCTTATTAGTTTGTTTACATGCTTTGCATACATGTATTAGATGGCTTACATCCTTCTTTAATCTTTTAATCTTTTTGCTACCACGGGTAAAAATTGGTGTCTGTTTCTTTTTAATCACATTCATGTAATATGTGAGACTTAAATGTGTCTTCTTCATTATGCACTACATGCTTGATCCAATTTGTTAGCATGTACTTGCAGCTATTGATAGAGGTGATATAACAGATATTTCAGCAAAAGCTTTAATCCTTGACATGACATCTTAATTTTCTAGAGACTTGTTATTTAGGGATTAGGGGCTTTCAGCTGGAATGGTTATACCATCTGAAAGGACCACATTTTTTGAGATAAGAAATCTTAAATGAGAAAATGGCTGCAAACATGATGTCTTATGAGGCAGAAGTAGAATTGCAGCAATCATTTTCTTGCTGGTGTTAGAGCAGGAGCATTTTTGATACGGCATTACACTGGATTATATTTACTTGGAGGGTAGAAAAGCTATTAAATAGTGGGTAGCATGGCTTGTTTGTTTGCAAATTTATAGGTTTTTTTTTTTTTTTCTTTTTTAGGTTGTCTTGATTTCTGCTACCCTTCCTAATGAAATTTTGGAGATGACGAACAAATTCATGACAGATCCTATAAAGATTCTTGTGAAACGTGATGAATTGACATTGGAGGTAAGTACTTGTTTGAACTATGCTTGTGCTTCTAATAAGTAGTTATAATTTGATACGATCTTGTCTTTTGCTGTTTCTTTTTTTTTTTTTTTTTTTTTTTTTTTTTTTGTGGTGATAGGGCATCAAGCAATTTTTTGTAGCAGTTGAAAGGGAAGAATGGAAATTTGATACTTTGTGTGATCTTTATGATACTCTTAGCATTACACAAGCGGTTATATTCTGCAATACAAAGCGAAAGGTAATACAGTTAGTTATCCAAATTTCTTTTCTATCATTGGCGTGATATTTTATGATGATGTGAACAGACCTTAGCAGACCTTTGGTTTTATTTTAATTTCTGTCTAATATTCAAGCCTCTATCAACACAAATATTATCTGTTATTTACATTGAATAAGTTAATTGCTGTGGCTCCTTTTCACTTAATTGCTTTCACCTACACTAGTTTTTTTAATGTGTGGGTTGCCTACAATTTGGCCGTGGCTGTGTATTTGATCTCTGCATAACGTGTGAATCTCGAATTTACTCACAATATGTGGTTTGATATAATATTTATTTGTACAAGATTAGTCATTTGATAGTAAAATTTTACTAAAGTAGCTTCAGAATACAGGTGAAAGAGGCTGGTCTGCACTTTTTCAAATCTCTTATGATCCACTTCAAGTATGTATTAGAATCTGATGCAACCTGCCACTACTTTTGTGGAGAACACATTGAATTTATTCTTTAGGAGTTCAGACATCTTTTGTTTATGATTCTAGTTATATATTCGTGTCTGAAATTAAATTTTGCTGTTATTAGTTAATTAGTATCCAAACCAATTGATATCAGAATTAGGTTAATGTAATTTTTATGGATGTTCAACATGCTGACAGTTTCTACCTTGGACAGGTGGATTGGCTTACTGAAAAGATGCGGAACAATAACTTTACAGTTTCATCAATGCATGGTGACATGCCACAAAAGGAGAGAGATGCAATTATGGGAGAATTCCAGTCTGGTACAACCAGAGTCTTGATAACTACTGATGTTTGGGCTCGGGGGCTTGATGTTCAACAGGCAAGTGACGTAATTCTATTTTCTATTTTGTCTTCAATCAGTTGTATGATATTCATGCAGAAAGCTTAAAAAGAAAATTCAATATCAAGAAATATTAAGACTGTTTTTTAGGGCTACTCGGTGTTTAACTTTGCACGCACTTCACTTTTTTTGCCTCTTTAGACGAGCCTTTGTCAATTTTATCCAATTTGGATATAGCATTTTGAGTACTGCCTACTAATAAATTTCATTCTCTCCCCCATGGAAAGAGTAAAGAGAAGACAAGTTCTGGACTTCTATCTTGAAGTTGTTTGGTCTCTGGAAGCATGCTATTCTTTTATTTGAGAATGAAATGTAGTTGTAATTATCAACTACAATTGTAAAATAATCTCCGACTGATTAGTAGTTTTATTTTTTTAATTTGGAAACACTTTTTAGTGATCTTTCATTGGTAGATCCATATATCGTGCAGTGTGTTAATATTTATGTCACCAACCATACAAGGGAAAGGGAAGTGAATTTAGAAGGAAATGATTTTCCAAGTAAAAGATAGTATCTTGAATTTGGTTAGAAAAATTGTCTGCATTGTATATCTCATAATGTTTGTTATGTTATTCCTGTTCTTCTCGTAAATCTTGGTCACTTGCAAATGCACATATCAATGCGACTGCAGATCCGAAAGGAGCATGATTGTTGTGTTGTCCCTGTCTCTAGTTCGTTTGGGCACATTTATCTTGTATTTTGCTCTGTTGTATTTTGCTCTGTTTTAGTTGTACACTGGAAGGCATCCCTCTACTGTACTTTTCATTCTTATAGGACTGGCTTCTGCTTTCCTCAGGTTTTTCTGGTGATTAATTATGATCTTCCAAACAATCGAGAGCTTTACATCCATAGGATTGGTCGTTCAGGTCGTTTTGGACGCAAGGTATGTAGTTTGTTTTTGCTTTCCTCTGTACAATTCTTGTTCTAGTATTAACCCTGTGCTGAGTATATTTCTTTCTTTTTCTAACAATGGTTTTAATACTTTTATAACCTGTACTGTCTAAAATGATGATGTTTGTTGATTCGTAAGTCTATGTCTGCACTATTAGAATCTTCACTCAGGATGCAATATTTGTATAAAATCCTATATGCTTGTTCTGCTATTACCACTCTGCTTTGATGACTTAAGTGCTACCTACTTGTTTTATTCATTTTCAATTTATTGACTTTTGGATGTTCTTAGGGTGTTGCCATAAATTTCGTCAGAAGTGATGATATCAAGATTTTAAGAGATATGGAGCAGTACTATAGTACCCAGATTGATGAAATGCCGATGAATGTTGTTGATCTGATCTGAAGACTTTAGTGTCGATTGTATTGCCAGCGTAATGTAACAATCTTTGAGCAAAAATGGCTGAAATCCTTTTCTCTGGAGATCTTTCTCCTTAAATAAGAAAATCATGTACATCCTAAATTAGGCAGTAAATATATTCAGCTCATGTAATTGACTATTAGCTAACTATTTTAAGTAATATATACAAATACATGGTAAGAAGAATAACTTAATTGGAGCCACAAATCTGGCAAGTAATTCTTAAATTAGTATCTCAAATTATTGCCATTAATATCGTCCCTCAAATTGATGCTGGATGATTGTGAAGCATCAATTTGTCAACCATAAACTGGTGACAGTTTCGGGAAAGAGCTTTTGTAAACACGTCAGCTGATACTATTTGAAGAGCAGTGTTGATATGAGGAAGTGAAATAACGTGACTATCATAGGCATTACGAATAGAATGACAATCACTTCAATGTGTTTTGTACGTTCATGAAATACTGGATTTGCGACAATTGGATGGCACTAGTATTATTTGCATGAAGCTGAGTAGCTCAGCTTGAGAAAAGCCAAGTTCACCTAATAAGCTCCGAAGCTAAACAATTTTTGGACATGCTGAAGACATGGCATGATATTCAGACTCAGTTGAAGATTTAGATACTCGATCTTGCTTCTTGCTTCTTGCTTTTCCATGATGCAAGAGAGTCACTAAGGAACATACATTAACCGATAATAGAACGTCGAGTATTAGAACAACCAGCTCAATCCGCATCACTATATGCAACTAAACGAATGGGAGTACCCACAGGAAAGAAAAGACCTCGATCAGAAGTTCCTTGCAAATAGCGAATAATGCGACGAATAACAGCTAGATGGATGTGTGTAGGTGGTTGTATAAATTGGCTAATTTGTTGAACAACAAATGAAATATCCGGCCAAGTAATCGTCAAATAATTTAGGCTCCCCACTAAACGTCGATACAAAAAGGGATCAGAAAGAAAATCACCATCATCCCGACGATATTTGATTTACCTCTAAAGGAGTGTCAACCGAGCGACCATCTTGTAGAACAGCCAAAGAAATAAGATCCCGAGTATATTTATGTTGGTATAAGAAGAGACCAGCAACAGTTGAATGCACTTCAAGACCTAAAAAATATTGCAAAGGACCTAAATCCTTCATATGAAAGGACTGATGAAGATGCTCTTGAAGTTGTGAAATCAAAGTAGAGTCGGTACCTGTAATAACAATATCATCCACATAAATCAAGAGTAAAACTATGCCTTTCGTAGTTTTGCAAAGAAACAGAGAAGAATCATACTGACTCTGGACAAAGGAGAAGCTAATAAGTGTAGATCGAAACTTGTTAAACCAGGCACGCGGTGCCTGTTTCAAGCCATAGAGTGATCGTTTGAGCTTACAAACATCCGTCGATGGTGTAGAAAAGAATCCAGATGGTGGAGTCATATATATTTCTTCTTTAAGATCCTCGTGTAAGAAAGCATTCTTAACATCCATTTGGCGCAATGGCCAACCTTGAGAGGCTGCAATAGCAAGAACAAGTCGCACAGTAGTCATCTTTGCGACCGGTGCAAATGTTTCTTCATAGTCAACTCCATACTCTTGCCGATTACCAAGTGCCACCAACCTTGCTTTATATCAGTCAAGAGACCCGTCAGAGCGGAGCTTTATGGAATATACCCATTTACATCCAATGGGTTTTACACCTGTAGGGCATGGAACAATATTACAAGTATGATTCTCCTGAAGAGCTTGAAGCTCTTCTTACATGGCTTTCGTCCAGCATGCATGTTTAGCTGCTTGAGAATAACAAGTAGGAACTTCAGTGTTAGCTAAAATGGCAGAGAAACCGTACCGATTTGAAGGATGAATGGTTCGGAGTGACCTTCGAAGAGCCACTGGAGTAGTCACCGGATCAGAGTCGGGAAGGATTTGCGGAGATGGGGGCCGTCTTCGCTGATAAACATGGTCGCGTTTAAAACGCTCAATGGGTGGTGCCAGATCATTGCTTTCATCAAAGGTAGGAATATGAACAGTATCAACATGAGAGACGTGTTGCTGAAAACAAATACTCGTTTTCAAAGAAAATCACATTTCTAGAAATACACATGCGATTAGCAACAATATCATAGCACAAATATCCTTTCTGAGTAGTACTATAACCCATAAAAGCACATTTTACTGACTGGGCCATAAGTTTGTGGCGCTCATTAGAAGGCAGGTAAACAAAATAAATACAACCAAGAGTGTGCAACATGTCATAGTAAGGATGTGTACCGAAGAGACGATGGTAAAAGGAATCAAACCGCAATTGCTAAGAAGGTAAGCGATTGATTAAATACACTACAGTGGATAAAGCTTCCACCCAAAACTTAGCTGGAACAAAGGACTCCAAGAGCAATGTTCGAACCATATCCAACAAGTGACGGTTCTTACGTTCAGCCACCCCGTTCTGTTGGGGGGGTATAAGGGCACGATCGCTGAGATATAATACCTTTCTTTTGCAAGAATCCCTAAAATTCATATGACATGTATTCCCCTCCATTATCAAACCGCAATATCTTAACACATGTAGAAAATTGCGTCTCAATATAGGCTAGAAAAGTTTGGAAAATAGTGAATTCTTCAGCCTTGGTGCGCAGGAAATATATCCATGTGAAACGGTTGTAATCATCAATAAATGTTGCAAAATATTTATACTGTGCATGCGAAATAACAGGAGTAATACCCCAAACATCAGAATGTATGATCTCAAAACATGTATTAGCACGACTTCCATACGTAGGAAAAGGTAGTATTTTACTTTTCCCCAACTTACAAGTACAACAATTAAAATTGAAACGTTGATCTTTGTTACCAAGAAAACCACGATTCATTAGAGTAGACAAAATCACATTGTTTGGATGACCCAAGCGTTTATGCCAAATGGCAGCCTTATTTTCAACAATAATAGAAGCTAAAGACAAAGGTCTAGGAATAGAAAATTGCAACGGAAAAATTCTGCCCACTTTAGGCCCCTTCGCGATCACCTTCCCCGACATATGATCCTGCACAAGACAATCATTCTGAGAAAAATGCACATGACAATTATTATCCACCATTTGACCAATGGAAATAAGACTAGTAGACAATCAAGGAGAAACAAATACATGACGAAAAGAAGGCGTAATATCACCAATGGCTGTAATTGGAAGATTATTGCCGTTGGCAATTTCAATATTTTATGTGTCAGTACACTCCCATACATTGTGTAATAAATTAGGTGAACCAGTCATATGACTAGATGCTCCAGAATCAACAATCCAAGGAAAGGAAATAGGCTTACTGCTACCTTAAAGTCCAAGAGTGGAGAATGCTTTGAGAATCATTTGTTGTACCATTTCTGCAGTAAGTGTTGACTGATTGGCATTTGTGGTCGTAAAAGCATCATCATTAACTACAAAAGAAGAAATAATAGCTTGAGAAGCTTGGGCTTTCCAGTTTTCTAGACGTGTAGGGTACTCTTTGATGATGTGCCCTTGTTGTTTGCAGTAGTTACAGAATTTCTTACTACAATTTCATGCGATATGCCCAAACTCCTTACAACTATAGCATTGTGATTGTCCTTTCCCTCGATTCCTCCCTTGAGTAGCATAAGCAAGAGTGACCAAATCAGTAGTTTCTTTAGGCCCACTTATAACAGCTTGGGTAGCCATCCTCTATTCTTCACACAATAATTCACCAACGCATATGTCTAATAAGGGAACCTGATTTCTGTTCAATAATCCAGCCCATGCAGTCTCAAATTCCAATCTCAATTTCATAAAAGATTGATCCCGCTTACTTTCTTCATGAACCGCTTGAAGACCTTCTAACGTCTTTTGAGAGACCTTAGAATAGATAATACTAGAATATTCGCTCCATAGGTTAATAAATTCAGAATAGTATTGCTCAATGGAAAGATTACCTTGACTGAATTGAATGATCTCAAGTTCAAGTTGAAAGAGCCGCGCAATATTTTCTTAGTGGTATATGCGTCTCAAGTAATCCCACATTTGTTTCGTTGTACTAAAAGAACGTAGATTGTTAACCATACATGGTTCAATAGACGCTAAGATCCAAGAAATGATGAAAGCATCTTTGGTTTCCCATTGGGTAAGTTCCTTAGCGTTTGTAGGTGCCGAAGAACTGCCGTCGTTGTGATTCCAGAGTGTCTTCCCTTTCAAGAACATTCTGAACTGAAACTCTCAGGCAACATAATTCTTGCCTTTAAGTCTAATCGCAAATGTCTCTGAAGATTTTCCAGAAAAATTTTCTGTAGACATCATAAACCAAAAAACACAACCAAATTGTTGATAATAAATAAACCCGAAACGAAAAAGAACCAAAGAACAACCCGGAAAAGAGAATCAGAAAAAAATTGCAGGCTCTGATATCATAACAATCTTTGAGCAAAAATGGCTAAAATCCTTTTCTCTCGAGATCTTTCTCCTTAAATAAGAAAATAATGTACAACCTAAATTAGGCAACAAATATATTCAACTAATGTAATTGACTATTAGCTAACTACTCTAAGTAATATATACAAATACATGGTAAGAAGAATAACTTAATTGGAGCCATAAATCTTGCAAGTAATTCCTAAATTAGTATCACAAATTATTGCCATTAATAGAATGGTGTTTTAAGTCATTGTGATTGACATTAATGGTCGATCACCATACTCGTTGATAATCAGTTTGTATAATAGTGTTTGGTTGATTGACTTATTCTGGGTGGGTTTGAGGGACAAAAAAGATGATAAGAGTGGCAATAACTTCTTTATATGATTAATACTTTTTTCCCTTCTTGTTTTTGGTTTTACGCAAAACTCTATGATTGATAAAGTAACTTTATTTGTAACTTCGAACGCATTTTGGACTAGTAATAGTTTGTTTGTTTTTTCTGAAATTTTATTCTCTCTCCATATGTATACAAGTGTATCATCAGTCCTAGGTTGTTGGCTTGACACTTTGATCGTGTGCTAGATCTGGTGACGCCTACATCCTGCCTACTAGCTAGGGACCTGATATTTTATTTCATAAGCATGCTCTAGAAAGCACGTAGCCATATCAGAAAAGTCAATAAGCTGCTGGTTCAAAAGGTTAGTGCATCATGCTGTCTTTGGCTTTCTAATGTTAGTCCTGTTGAAGAAAGCCAACGCAAAGTGTGGCGTTGTTTACTGCCCTCAGTTGAGTTCGACTACATTTGCCTCCTGATGTTTGATCAATTAATTAATAGTAGAATTTCTTATAAGACTGATATATGTAATTGTGGAGATAGGAACTCAAGGTTCTTCCATGCTAGTACTATCCGGAGAAGGAGCAGAAATACGATTCATATGTAAAAAACATTTGAGGGTGTCTGACTCGATAGGGATGTCGACATTGAGAGGGAGATTTCACAACATTTTTCTAAGGTATATACTAGTCAGAGTATTAATAATTATGAGAGGGTAGTAGATTGTATCCAACCTATAGTTACTCAGGAAGCCTTTAATCATTTTATGAGCTGCAAACATATTTTCAGCTTTATACATAGAGTGGCTTATAGAAATATCTTTTCAAGAGTCAAGCTCAACGAAAGGTGCCCTACCCTATCCCACATGCTGTTTGCAGATGATACCACCATCTTCTTGAAAGCAAATGAGGAGGAAGTAATTAAAGTCAAAAGGTTGTTGGATCACTATCAGGGGGCCTAGGGCCAGTCAATTAATTACTCAAAATCAGGGGTGATTTTTAGTATGGCCATTCCTAGGGCGTTAGAGAGAACATCGTCTTAATATTAGGTGTTAGACAACTGGATGAGAATGATAGATATTTGGGCACTCCTATGGTTTAGGGCAATAATAAGAAGAGGACTCTGAATTTTCTTAAAGAGAGATTCTTATTCAAAATTGAATCTTAAAAGCATTTATTTTTATCTTTTAAAGGGAGAGATGTTTTGATCAAATCATTTTTAACTTGCCCTCCTTTAGAGTGTCGTGCTTCCTGATTCTTAAGACCCTTTATGATGAACTCCATTCTATCATTGCTAGATTTTGGAAGAGTTAAGATCCTAATAACCATCACCTCAGCTGGATTAGGTGGGATAAAATTTCTAAACCTAAAGGCATGGGGGGGGGGAGGGGGTTGTTTGGGATTTAGAAATCTCCACCATTTCAATTTAGCCTTACCTGTAAAACATGCATGGTCTTTAATTTTAAATTCGAATTCTCTTTAGTCCAGAATTAGGAAGGCACTATACTTCCCCATAACAGTTTCTAGTCAGCAAGCCTTAGCTCCAGACCCTCATAGGGGTGAAGAAGTTTGTTAGCAGCCAAACAAGTTGTTAATTTAGGGGAGTTGAAGTCAGAACCAAGAGACTTTTATTTGGGAGGATTCATGGATCCCTAAATTATCTAGATCTAAGCTATTTTTCCCATAACATGAGAACTGTCCTGTCCATAAAGTAGTCGACCTCATTCAAGTCAAAATAAAAAAGGGAGAGATTGTTGATCTAAAGGGTGATTGATCTCTATTTTGATAACACTCTAACAATGATCTGAGTATGTATATATACACTTAAGGAGATAAGGATTAGACAAAAGTGCCTAGCTTATCAAGAATCTCTTTAAAGAATCTAAAAGGCGCAAGGGCGCTTGAGAAGCGCGAGGGCACGATGAGCGACCCTGGTCATTACGTCCATGTACCATATTAGGCCTATTTCAAAATATGTCATTCGGTCGAGGGCACTAAGGGATTATGAATGGCCTTAAGATCAATTAGAGAAGGAGTCACTACCCGATCAGATCGAGATAAGTTTTGGCAGTGAGGATTCTATGTTTGAAAAATTAGGTACGAAAAGGAAAAGTTTACAAAAGCACCCTTATCCGCTCCACTAGAGCAGACAAGCTTTTGCTATCCTAATAATATTATTTTAGCATATTTTTACCCTATATTCATTTTACACACCAACTCTTTTTTATCTTCTTTAGCATATGATATGAGAAACTAAAAGACTAACCTAAGTGAAGGTATATTGGTGTCGTGACTAATCCCAGAGGGAAGGTTCATTAGAACCTTCGCTAGTCCTAATCGAGAGGCACTTTGGTGCCTTAGGTTTTATCTTAGCATGCCATGGTGTTCACATCATTTGCCATTTCTGTTAACCTTAATTTAAATGTTGGATTTATTTTAACCTTAGCATTTGAGGTGGACAAATGTGAAATGCGGGTTCTTAGTTTGGTAAGCTTCAATTTTATTATGTTTGCATGCGTGGTGATCAAGATAATTGCTAAGTCTAATTTTATTCATTATTTATATGTGAGGTGATATCCTAGCAATATTTAAACATATATAGAAAAAAGGAAAGGAGAATAGAATCAGAAAAGGGATTAAAGAAATTAGAGATTAACTAGGGGTACCTACGCATGCAAATGGCCTTAGTGGCCTTAATACAGATTAACAAATAATAGTAATTAATTGATCCTCCTCGAGGGCGGATTTCCAGAAACTGCCTATTCTACACCTTAGGTTAGTGATTAAATAATAAACAAACAATAATATGCACATGATGAATTAAATTATGCACAAGGAATAAAATTAGCAAAATTAAAACAACCCAAAATTAAAAAAAGACAAGGAATTAAGTGATATTTTAAAAAATACATAAAACACGTTTTATGGTTTTCACCATAGGAGGTTGACCTCGTGCACATATAGGGTGGACTCACGCAAGGTGAATCCCCTCAGGACACAGGAGGCTCATGACACCATTTGAGGCATTAGCCTTTTGCTTCTGGAAGGAAGAGATTGACTCGTGCGAGCACAAGGTCACCTCACGTGAGGTTAGCTTTAAAACCGGGACAACAAAAGATACAATGTTATTTCAATTAAAGACTGTCATTTGGATTCATGTGGCACCACTGTCATTTGGATTCATGTGGCACCTGGACCCATGGGGGTAAAGGGTGACCTCGCGCGAGCTTAGGGTCTTAGGGCCTAGAATGCACCAAATGCAACATATTAAGCTAGACGACATCGTGTTAGGGACTCGGGCTCCTTGACCTCGTGCGCACAAAGGCTGCACGAGCTTAGTGGCTAAGGTCCATATGGCCTTAAAACAACATTGTTTCAAGACAAATTTCAAAACACTATTTTTAAAAGCAGTAATAATTTGAGGGATAGAAGTTAACCTCGCACAGGAACGGGGTCAACTCGCGTGTGGTCAACAAGCCAAAAAGATATTCAAAAAAAATAAGTTGTAGAAAAATATGGATTAAAAGGAAGAAATAAAAGTGGAAAAATAAATTTAAATCAAGTGCAATAAATATGGGAAATGTATATAGAAAACAAAACCTAGAACAGATTTTGGCCCTCAAATGGCTATTCAAAATTAATTAATTAAAAATTAAAATAAATTATTATTAATAAATTTTAATAAGAATAATATTGTTTAAATAATTAAAAAAAATCTAAAATAAAATTGATACAATCGACAGTTGATTGGAACTAAATCAACTATAAGCTGCTTATTTTTAAATTCTTACTAAATATTTTAATTTAATTATTAAGTGAGAAATATCTCTTCATTTTCATTCTTTGATTATTTACAAACAAACAAACATGTTAAGCAAGGAACTATATTGATTAGACCGGTTTTAAGTTGAGTTGGTTTGTTCCCAATGCACAAAGAGATGAATTATTTTTCGTTAGGAGAAAGGAAGAATTATTTTTCGCTAGGAAAAGATTTTTCTGGGCCTTTTTTTTACATTTTATTTTATAATAAGACTTCGTATAAAAATATAAAATTTTATTTTTAAGTCATTTTTTATCATGCGCTCCATATTTTATTGGATGGGCTTGAATATTATTGGTGCTCTTTTAAATAAATTAATAAAAAAATAAATGAACTAAAAAAAATCGCTTGTAAAATTAAAAAGAGAAAAAGCAATTGTTATTATGTGTTAGGCTCAATTTAATTGACCTGTGAATTGCAACATATTATTACAAGTAGAGTTTGTAAATTTTGTAATGAATCCAAAAAATTACATTAAAATCCCTAGAATAATGGAATTAATTTCAAAATTAACGTATTCACAAGAAATGTTATATACTATGTAAAACCGAACAAATGTTATAATTAATTACTTTAATGTTGTAGTACATGTGACTATAAATTAGATCATTACATAACTACTAAATTCATCCTCTATATAAATTCTCTTAAGATTCTATAGCAAATTGGTTCCATGGCAATGCTTACAAATTTTTTTGTTATGGTGATTCTGATTCAAGCTAGTGTTGTAACAATCGACAAGTCAAAATTTGTCTTTGCGCTCAACTTCGAAATACTAGCACCGTCACAAGAGCCACAACCGGGGTTGTTCATAAACTTACATGAATGTGCAAAATATATTACTCAAAAATGTGGGAATGAGATTGTTAGATCAGTATTCTTGAATGGTTCTGTAACACATGGTTGTTGTATTGAACTTATTATGATGGGGAAATCTTGTCACAATGACCTAGTACAATATATAGCCCATGGCTCACAATTCAAAGCAAATTTACAGGAGTATTTAGTGAAGGGTGAAAAAGTATACAAGAATTGTTTGGCCTCAGTGGTAAACTGAGGTCATTTCATTAAAGCATGGCAAGTTTAAAAAAAAATAAAAAATTTCTCAAGTACAAGATCAAGGCATACTAGAAGATTTGGAAGATGGATTTTTAAATCTTCTTATTTAAGTTTGAACAATACAAACTTTTCTGTTTAAATATTTGGATGGTTGTATTCTAATAACTTATAAATTGTTCTTTTAAATCTCTTTTATGAAAATCTAAATCTACCGGCGCTATAAATTCCTAGCAACATTATTTTGTACAACCAAAGTTAAAAAAAAAAAAAGAAAATGAAGCTATTGTAGCAATTATTAGTAAGGTTAACGGAGGCCTTTTAAATTCATATATAAAATCAAATCTAAAAATCACAAAATTTTATGAACTCTCCAAAATAGCATATATTTATTCATATTATACAATCTATATTTATTCAACTTATACAATCTTTATATTTTTCTTTATAATTTTACACTAAAAAATTATTCCGTCAGAATTCCTATTAAATAGTCGTTAACTAGATCTAGTTTTAAAATATTTACCTATTAATTTTTGTTCTAATAAATAGATTTTTTCTATATTTCTTTTATTGTATTAGAATTCCTTTGTATTTTAAAAGTTAACATAATTTAAGAAATTAATTAATAAAAATATAATTTAATCTTTACATTTCTTATTAAAATTACAATTTTAATGTAATATAATCAATAATAAGAGTTATATTTAGTTTATTTTGACAATCTAAATTTTAATTGTATGATTTTTTAATATTTTTCTAAATATAAGTACTTTTAAAATTTTTAATCTTACTAAAATTAAATAATGCTAGAATTTAAAGTAAGTATAAAATATGAGTTAATTATTTTCGTATAAAAATTAAAATTGATTTTTGTTAAAAATAAATTTTACCTTAAAAAGAAAGATAAAAAACTAAGTTATAAAATGTGTATTTATCCGAGATTTCATATGTGCTTTTGACGATGCAAAATATTATTACTATTAAAAATCTTATTTAGTATTATTTTTAGTAGATAATCTTTAATTATCATTGATGCATAGAAGTAAAGAAGAAGGCATAAGTATGTAGGTGGATTCAAAAGTTACAGACTTTAATACTTAATATAAACATCAAGATAAAGTCACGAAGTAATAAAAATTGAAAGAGTAATAAAGCATATAAGAGCGTTGCAAAAAGCAAGTGGAGTTAAAAAAAATTCATATGGATAAGGATATTTCTATTAAATAAAATCAGTCAGTTGAAGTTTGAAGAATAAACTATACTATTTGAAAGCCTTTATGAGGGCAAATCATACATGGGTGGACAACTGCGTCAATCTAGTTTTAGGAACAAAAATTGAAATAATTTTTAGAGTTATAAAAATCGATTTTCATATTTTTAAGTGAATTATACTCAAGCTGTCAGATTGGATTACAACAAATAAAGTTGATTAGAATTAGTGATATTATTGCTATAAGAGGATTTTTAATATGTCCTTCTCCATATTTAAAGCTCTGGAAGTCTAGCTTTATATACAAAAGATTTTATATCAATAGACATATGGAAAGCGCAACAACCAAAATACTGAAATATGTCCAAATTATCATGTTGAGATTAACAATAAAATGTTTTAATTTTTTTTGGGTATAAAAATGACTTTTTTTGGAGCTGCTCAAAACTAAAATGTTATAATATATTGATGAAATATTAAAAAACAAAAGGTTAATTGATGGGTGCTACTCGTGTTAGCTACAATCTAAGGCAGTGTACCTATCGATGCAGTCTAGCACTAATGGCGAGTATCAAGGTCGTATTACTCGGGAAAGCGAAAGCCCAGAGTTACTCCTTTGTTCTTTGTTATATTAACCTAAAATGGATGATGAATAAATTCTAAACTAACTATTAACTACGAGCTAAGTTCCGAGGGAGATGCAGGAGTAATTGATAAGTGAAATAATCAAGACAAGAAGATAAACCCAAAGAGAATCTAAACTAGTTGGCAATCAAACAAAAGATAAAGGATCAGTGAGTCTAATTATGCTACCATTTAATCGAATTCGGTTTCTCTCTCGAGATAACCGAATTCCTAAACCTAATAACCTAAAGTTGGAATCTCTTCCTAACGATTGATTCTTAAATTAGCATTAAGCTTTAATCCGCCTCTATTAAGCTTTGTTAATTCTTAATCCGGCTAGTTAATTATCCTTATCTCTAAGCGATTATTAACCAGTTCTTATTATTCAAAATTCCAATTGCCAAACGGATTTCTCAATCTCATAAAGCAATCTAAACATCACAATTCACAACGTCTCATGAATAATGCATAATCTTATTAATACTGAAAACAAGAAGAATACAAAACCAACTCAAACAATCCAACAATATAATATCAAGCCAACATAGTAAAGAAATCCCAATGGATTAAATCAGTCTAACTAAACATGTTCATATTTAAAACAATCTAGGAAATCAATTACAATGAAAGAATAATGAAAATAAAACATGTACACCCTTTTCTCTCGAATTGGATGAACTGCTCCAAACTGGATCTACACTTTGATTAATCTCCCAAAATGCCTCTTGAATTGCTCCACTATCACTTTGTTTTGCACTCGAATCTTACGATTCCGGATTCTTACTCAACTGCAACTCTCTCGCGACTCAAGATTGTAAACCGAACAACCACCCAGCCCTTGGGCTCAATGTCACTCTTTTTTCCCTCTCTTCTCTAAGAAAAAATGAATTTTTCTTATATATTTAACTCAAACAAAGACCCGCCGGTGGTCAAGTCGGGTCGGTTGGACCGGCCGAGTCCATCCGCCTCGGCTTCAAACCGTGGATCTCACTAAGTAGGGTTTCACCACGGCCGTAGTGTTGGCTACCACGCCGCCGGTCAGCTACCTATATCCACCAGGGCCGTGTTGCTCGCGTCGTTATTCACCACTGGTCGCCGCCAAGGTCGCGGTGGCTACTAAACCGTGCCCAAACTATTGTTTTGAAGACCAAGTTTTGATGGTTAGTCGGCGAGTCTAGGCGTGATGGTGCCTCTGTAGTGCTCGTGTGTGCAAGCGGCTCTTGTCCGATCTTGATGAATTCTCATCCGTTTCCACACGTATTGATCTATAATTGCTTAAACAACGATGATGGTCCTATAAATGTTCCTGAAATGCAAAAGAACATAAAACACGGGTGATCTGGGAATAAAAGCACAATAATTGCTAAGAACATACGCAATAATATGCAAGCAAATATGTGTAAAACTATGCTCATCATTAATCATTTGGAATTATAGAGTTTAAGATATTGAATTTGGAAGTAGTCGCCTCGTGACATAAAAATCATGACTACTAAAAAGGGCAAAAACAGTCCAGTAAAGATTGTGACCGCGACTCTCTAACGATCATATTATGTGCGACCGCGACAACGATTTCTTGACCGTAAAATTCACATTGACACTTAATGCGCGCTATCCGCACACGATAAAGTGCACCGATTGTATCAAGTAATAAAGTGATAAATAAAAGTATCATTCAACTGCAGACTTAATTGTGAATACTATTTTCAATCATATACTAATAGTTAGCAATCAAATGTAGGTTGGTTTAGTAATGTTTAAAAGTAAATAAATATTAAAAATGAGAATTAAAAATTTAATATATTAATTAAGGATAAAGCATATTCAGGTAATGAATCCCCCTAATAAGTTGTATATTTCATGAAAAAATATCAATTATATTAAAACCAAAAGTTGAGTTGGTATTCCACAATAATTAGGTAAAAATCTTTCTTAAGTGATTAAACCCCTAA
This sequence comes from Ricinus communis, assembly GCF_019578655.1. NCBI lineage: Eukaryota > Viridiplantae > Streptophyta > Magnoliopsida > Malpighiales > Euphorbiaceae > Ricinus > Ricinus communis. The sequence goes on along the minus strand of NC_063263.1, from coordinate 745,577 downwards.
TTCTTAAGAGGAGGGAAATGAATCTCTTCTCAAACCCACTCACTTAGTTCATGCATTAAAATTAAGGAGCTATTAAATTAAAGGATCTTATAGATCTATCTCTAGTATCCTAATCAATCTTCAATCCCTAAGATATAATCAATTCATAAATAGTTATCTCTAATCAATTTATGAAAACAAATCCTAATTAATACTTCGACTTATCAATTGAAATATATAATTAAACAAAGGAACAAAACAACTCAAGAAAAAGATTTAATTGCATTAATTTTGAATCAATCCATACAATAGAAATTAAGGTTCATCAAAATCCAAATAGCAATAAGATTAGTTCCTAGACATTGCAATTAAAAAATAAAGATTAGGAAAAGAAGATTTCAAACTATTCATGGATGAATAGAGATGAAAATCTTCAATCTTGGATCTTCAATTTTAGAGAACAATAATGGAAATGATGTTCTTCGTTGAAAGTAACCAATTAAATAATAAATGTAAAATAATATTTCTAAGTGTTTGTCTCTCTAGAAAATGAACTAACCACTGAATCCCCTCAAACAACCCTAAAAGTTCCTTTAAATAGTGTATTTTTATGATTGACATAGGGACCACACAGTCGTGGGACATTCTAAACTCCTCGTAGCTCGAAATCACCTTCTAGGGCATACGAGAAGGTCATATGGACATGTCCCCTCCTCGTGTGAACTTCTAGTACAATCTGCCTATTTTCTTGATTCATACTAGAAGACCACACAGGTGTGTTCTTCTAGTGTCATGCCTTTTATCATCTGCCATTGTTCTTGTCTTACACGAAAAGACCATACAGACAAGAGCTTTCTGTGTCATGCCCCCGTGAGACTCCAAACCTTCATGACATGCATTTTCTTTGCCCCATTTTCATGCCTTTTGGTGCCAAAAGCCTCTCTTCATGTAGGATCCTCAAAATGTCTAAAAAGAACTGAACGAAAAGTTAAAAAAAATAAATTAAACTCAATTGAAGGTAACATCAATGCACAAACATAGCTCAATAGTAAGTGCTAGAAGCACTTATCAAATTCTCCCACACTTAAATACTTGCTTGTCTTCAAACAAATTGAATAAAATAAAAAATGAAGAAATGATAAATGCTCTCTTTAATAAATAGCTATCAAATAATTTTTAAAGTTAATCATTTATATGAATACACCACCTAAAAGCATTAGCCAAGAATCAATCCTCGAGTAATAAATCACAAACTAGGGTTTTCTTATAATAGGAGAAAAAGAAATCAAAAACTTGAATTCTAAAGTCAGGAAAATGAGTATTCCTTCCAAACAACTCAAAACTTTGAAGAAATAGAAATAAAGATTTTCCTCCTGAGTACCAAACTAAATTCTTTATGATGCTCAAGTACTTATTAGTATTTTGTCAATCTAGCCTTTTTGCGAGAGTGTAGACATTGGTGATGCCAACCCCCAGTTACTCAACTAGAGTCACAGATCTAAACAACTACTAATATTCTCTGATGATAAGTATATCTACTTGTTTGTTTTCATTTTGAACCCTTTTAAGAAAAGAGGAGTAGAGCATAAACTACTTGACAATTTTTTATTATATATATGTATATTTTTTATATACTTTATGACATTACAAAAGGATAAGAAAGTACAAAGGAGTAATAAGTATATCTACTTCACAAAATTAGGAGAAGTTTAAAAAATAAAGCTCATAATCATAACTAAAGTTTCAAGATGTAAAATAATTATGCAATAACTACAAATTAAAAACCCAAGTAATGGCGTAAATTCAATTATCAAATTAAGGCCAAATCAACTAAAATGTAATTTATATGATGATTACTCAAATTATATTTAACTTATATATTTAAGAGAGTATAAATCATCACAACAATTTAATCAAATTCAATAAGCTTGAAATAAAGAATAAGTCCCTAATAGGCAATATAAGACATAATACAACATATACACCCTTCTACCAAACTCATTGGATACATTGTCCTCAATGTGTTTGTAAATATTATGAAAACAAAGAAGAGAAAGTCTTCCCTGGAATCAAGTAAGTTGCATAATTCTAAGTCCACATCCAATTTTTGCAAGCACTTGTCTAATTAGCACATATCTAAAATGTAGCAAAAGTAGAAGTAATAGATAGTTATGCAATCATAAGATTACACTAAATTTGGAAAATCCAAAAGATTATTAATTAAAACGAAAAGAAATGTATCTAACAAGAACACAAAATGTGGAAAAAAAAAAAACATCTCAATTCTGAAATAAAATAAAAAAATGGAAGTAAATCTAATCAAAACAAGTCAAATTATTCAAAAGCTCGATAGCTTAATAGAAAAGAAATGTGATTTAACCTTCCATGCCACCGTTCGACATCGTCTTCCTCCTCATTGCTGTCGTCAGAATCAATATTATGGACACCCGGTTCATCATCCAATTGAACTTGATGAGCCTGATAGAAACTCGAAGGAGGTCTCGACGGGCATGTAGCCTTGCGACTACCAATAATGCATCATCGAGTTCTAGAGATAGTCCATATTCATTTGTTGACGATGCATCATGTCTTGTTGATTTCGACACATACCTATCATTTGAGCTTGATTATAGAGCAACTTATTATCCTGACATTGAAGCCCATGCATTTGCATTTCTAATCTATAAATTTGTTGCTCAAACTCCATGGGCTTCCGATCCTCATCCGTCCGCACAAATTTATAAACCATCCAGTCCTTATATAGCTCACCTCCAGTAGGCAGAAGATGGAAAGAGGAAAAAGAAGGTCGATCCGTTGGAGGAATAGCCAATGTACTAGGGGCAGTTGCGGTGAATGATGGAGGGTCGGTGTGCAAACCGAACTCAAAGTCATCTTACGAAGGAGGTATGTTAGGAATAATTTGCTTGCCCTTATCCATGTGTTGCAAAGTTCTCTAATCCTATCAATTTCGGCAATCCATCTAATGTCATCGCTAACAAACCTTCAAAGATACCTAAATTCATTGCAAGACTTGTAATGTACATACCCCTACACGAACATGCTTTGTCTAATTTCTTAGCATGCTCAAGTAAATATACTAATAGACACAAGGCAAAATTACACCAAATACCCTTTTCCAAGCACATTAAATAAATAAATCTTATTGGATGCAATGTCCACCACTCTCACCTCGACTCGTAATGGTAGTAGTAAAAAAGTGCATAAATCGCAGTGGAAAGGAATCAAAAGTGAAAATTCTGGATTTAAAGGCCTGGACTGTTCATGGGGCTGGTAATACCGACAGCGGGCCGGAGCCCCTCTTCAGGGCCGTGCTTGGACAAATTATTTTTAGTACAAACTCGCCAGCTACTCGGCCAGAGGTAGGAATTAAGTATGGGCTTGGAATTTTATATAAAAACCCAAGCCCGGCCCGATGTCTAGTATAATTACTAAAAAATAGCTTTAAAATAGATATATGGTACTTGTAGCACTTGAAACTTTGACCTTCTTCTTGTAATCAAATGCCTTATACCACTTAGCTAGCTATTTTTTTGTTTATAATTTTATTATTATTAATAATATATAAATAAAAACAGAAAACCCTAATTATAATTAAAATTTGAAAGAAACCCGTCCGACCATATTTCTTCTTTTCTCATTTCCTTTCCTTTATTGCTTGCCGCCGCTAGTCCATTTATTTCAAAAAAAAAAAAAAACTAACCCCATTTTCTTCTTCTCAAACTTCAAACATATCATTAAAATCTTCAAAATTTCGAATTCTTTTTTTTTTTTGGACTAGGACTACACAATAATTCAGGTATTTCGTTTTCTTTATAAATATTATTAAATTTTTTATATATTTTTTTATTTTTGGTAATTTATCTTCTTTTAGGTTATAATCTAAACATGTTATTGATATTGATTTTTTTTTCATTTCAAATTAGAATTTCATTTAGAGGTTTAATAGTCGGGCGGGCCGGGCTTTTTAAAGAATTTAGAGCTTGGGCTTGGGTAGAGAGATATTAAAAAGTCTTCGGGCTTGGGCGGGCTCGGCCTTATTCAAAAAAAATCAGGCCCAGCCCGAGCCCGCCCAAGCCCGGCCTTGAATAGGTCTAAAGGTCATATACCTAGACGCATTAGAACTCTAGATCAGGTCAAATTTCTCAGCTAGAGTCTGAGTATGATTTGGTCTTGAAGACTTCTTGTTGTACTTGAATTTGGACTTAATGAACCTCGTATTTCTTGGTCATGACAACTCGGCGTGCAATGCTCGGTTCTCAAGTACAAGTCTAAATCTAAAAGCCCGTTGCTATTAGAATTCTTAGTATTAAATAAAAATAAAAAATTAATATTTTATACATAATAGACCATTAAATTTGATAAAAGAAAAATACGAAGTCTAAAAGCAACTAAGATGACATTTCTATTATTGGTTTCTTTTTCTTGATAGAATATAATTTTTAATAAAAATAGTGAAATCTAAAAAAAATTTACAAAAGATATTATTAGAAATAATATTAAAAATGCGTTAAACTACAAATTTAACTTTACACATAATAAATTACTAACTTTGATTAAAAAATAAAAATAAAAGTGAAATATAGTAATTAAAGTTGACATTCCTGTTGACTTTCTTTTCTAATAAAATAGAATTTTTAATGAAAATTTAAAATAAAGAAAAAGAGTAGAAAAATCTATATAGAAAATAATCCTTAGTACTTTTGTATGGAAATCTAGGCTATACTATAAGTGTGGTATTTCTCATATATAAAAAATTATGGTAATTTAAATTATAAATATATAATAATTCCTTAGAAAAAAGATTTAAGTTGAATATTTAAGTTCAATAAGTATATTTTTCAAACAAACATATGATAACATGCTTGAAAAAATAAAAATTCTATATAAAATATATAATTTTATATGAAAAACTTTCAATAAAACTCTAACTCTATTAAAATTTTATTAAATTAACTAAAAAAAATATAAAAAACATGTTACCTTTTAATAGGTTGTTTAAATATTTGACGATATTTGTATTGTAGTTCTATCATGTAATTGAGTTTTGTTTTATTTGAGCAATTAAATATCAACTAGGTCTATAAAGTATTAAACGAGACAATTTGATGTATCCTTGAGATGTAGGATGTGGTTAATTAAGAAACTTTTAAGGTAGATAAGTGAGATATAAATTGTTATTTGGACTACATATCATATTTTTAAATGAATTATTTAAAATTTAAAACTAGATAAAATAGAAATAGACAATTGAAATAATAAAACAGCTATTAAAAATAACTTGAGTAGGACATTTAAAAATAGACAAAGTATTATTTATAGTTAAAGATAATATATTATGAAAAAAGTATTTTTTTATTTGTCTTATTTTTATATTTTATTCTTAAAATTATTAACATGATTGATGAATACATCAACCAACTGAAACAACATTTGAAGTAGATGTATTTTCTTCATCAATTATTTTATCTTTTTATTTAATATTTATTATTAATTAAGGCTATTATAAATATTTTATATTAATGAATTTAAGTAGAATTTTCTTTGGATTTTAAATTATTTACAAGAATTACATGAGAAATATATAAATTAATAATAAAGAGTCTAATTAGTAACACTCACCTGCAATGCATGCGGACATATAAAAACTAGTTGTATATAAAAGTTTATATCCTTCTTAGCAAAGATCAACATACATCTACTATTCTATTTTTTTTTACCCTAGTTAAATAATAATTAATACGCATGATACCAATAAATAATGCAACTTAAATAAAAAATAAGGAATGAAATGAAAATAACTAGTTGGTTAGTTAATATTTATAATTGTTATATTCTCTTAGTATAATTTAAGTGTAATGTCTAAATAAATTACTAACTAGTGAATTTATATCGAACTAATTTTGCCAACATATTATAGACTCTATTTGACGTTGATGTCAAAAAAGTGCTTTTCCAACATTAATTTTTATTTTTAAATTATTTTTTAAATTTTAAAAATTATTATTATAAAAATTAAAGGAATTGATATTTTTATAAAAAGCAAGAAAAACAGTTCATAAAAAATTTAGAAAATAATATTATCAAATTAAGAAAATTTTAAATTTATTTTTTGAAACCCTACCAGTAATTGGCAACACACCCATAATAGGTCCCTCAACTGAGATTAATTATTAAAAAATTTCAATATTGTCCAAAATTCAATTGTAGAGTACTAATGAAAAATTTTAATATTATTTTTTTTAAGTTTGTTTTCACCTTAGTTTATTTTTCACTTTTATATATATCCAATACAATATTAATTTTTTCTATTCTTATATTAGAATGTGTGTAATAAATTTTGTAATCCTTTTAGAAAGTAAATTAATCTAATTTAATTAACTTTTTTTATAATTAAATCTATCAAATGCCTTATAATCCAATTGAACAACTACTAAAAGACAATAATTAGTATAAAATGGAGGAAACGGTACTTAAAGTTAAAAAAAATTAATATTTCTTATTTATTTAGATACAAAATACGGATGACATTTTTTCCTTTAAAACCAAGTAGCAATTCTTTTCACATTAGTTATCAAAGGACCATATTAAAAGATTAGATAATATTTTCTTTTCCTTTAATTTAAGAAAATATTTATCTTAAGAAAAATTAATTTAATTTTAATTTTTTAGAAACTATGATCAAATTATTGTAAATTTTTTTTACTCAACTTTAATAAAAAATAATTTTGATCGAAAAAGATATTAATAATAAGTATATAGATAAAATAATTTTTTATTAGATCAAATTAAATATATATTACTATTTTTGACGGATTTGTTTTGGTACATGTGATTTAAGTTTATGAGTATTACTATATTTTATTAATTTATTTAAATAAATAATATAATAATATCATCCTAAAAAATAGATTATGAATATATATTTAATTCAGATTAACTAGGAAGTTAGAATTTTGGATTAGACAATAATTTTAATTTCCTAAAAAATTATTTTAAATTATATTATTATAACTTTTAATGCTAAAATAATAATTAATAACTTATTGAGAATATGTATAAAAATCACTTAATAATTAATTGATCTTATAATTAGTTTATATAATATTAAAATTAATTAATAAATATTCTTAAGATTATCGTACTAATAGAATACAAAACACTAAATTTTTTTAAGAATATCATCTAAAAATATTTAATTTATTTTGTTTAAATATTATATATTGTGTTTATTAAATTTTATCTACACATTTAATTTTTTATTATCTATAATTAAAATGTGAAATGAAAAACTATCTAACTTTTAATGAATTTAAGATTAAATTAAATTGCTTAACTGATCAAGTTATTTTGGCTTGATAGCAAAAAAAAAAAAGACAAAGATATATATATATATATATATATATATATTATTTTTAAAATTTTAAATCTTTTGACATGTATGTTTAAATTTTAATATACGTAATTTTTATTTTGACATTTGTATTATTTTAATCCATGAGATTCAAGTTTATGTATAATTTTATAATTTTTATTATTAATTTATCGATTAATAAATCACATCTCTAATTAAACACTCGCTCTGATTCTAGAAATTGAAATATTCATTATGTTTTATTATTAATTAATAAATAATTTTCTAATCAGACAACAATACTAATCCTATCCTAAAAGTATATTAATTATATTTTAATATTATATTAATTAATACATTAAATTTCCAGTTATATAATAATTCTAATTCTAAAAAATTACATTTTAAATTATATACATAATATTATATTTAATAATAAAATTAATAATATATTTTTAATTTTAAAAATATTAATATCCATTATATTGATAGTATTAATTAATAAATATTTTAAAATAATTTTTATATTAATATACTAATAAAATTTTGAAATTATAAAAATTAAAAATAATATTTGAAAATAATTAATTTATTATTATTTCTTAACATACTATAAATTATATTAAATATTAAAATCAAATTAATTAATTTAATTTTTTAATTAAAATAATAATAATAATAGTTGTATATACAACTAGTAATTAATTAAACCACACACGCAATGGAATTACATTTTGAAAAGTTTTCGTAAATTTGTCGAACCTCAGGGCAATAATAAGTTTTCCTAAATCCATTAGGCGCAAGGATAAATAAACTAATAGCACGTGCGTAGCACGGGCGGATTGGCACAATAAAAGAAAAGCTTTTTCGACATAAAAGAGGTCTCGAGAAAAAGAAAAAGAAAAGGAAAAACGAGTGAAAAGCGATGGCGACAAGCGTTGTACCGGCGGGGAGGAGCGCGAGAAGAGCAGCGGCGGAGGATGAGAAATTGGTGTTCGAGACGACAGAGGGCATAGAACCTATAACGAGCTTCGACGAGATGGGCATAAAGAACGATCTGCTTAGAGGGATTTACGCGTATGGCTTTGAGAAGCCTTCGGCAATCCAACAGAGGGCGGTTATGCCAATAATCAAAGGGCGTGATGTCATAGCCCAAGCGCAATCTGGTACCGGCAAGACCTCTATGATTGCTCTCACTGCTTGCCAACTCGTTGATACCTCTAGTAGAGAGTACGTTCTTTTCTCTCAAACCCTAATTGACATTATGCTTGCCCTCTTTTTCAGTTTCCTTTCTTTTAATACGTTGCTTCCTTAATTAGTGTTTAGATACTGGTTTTAGAATAGCTAAAATTGTTATGTCTGTACATAATAAAAACCCAACTCTTACAAATACTTTCTTTTATCCTTATTTTTACTACTCTAGGGTTCTGTCTAGAGTTGTCAATTGGTAGTCTGAAAAGCTTTCTAGGGTTTGTTTGTTTCCTGGGAATCTAATTATACTGGGTATTGAACTATTTAGTTTAATTTGCTTGTTAAAATAAATACAATCGGATAAATTTGTAGATATTAAAAGAGGGTCTCTTTCATCATCCCAAAGGTAAAACCCCATTTGTGGCAGGAGGTATTTTATCATGTGCATATGCTTTTTCTGTGAGCAGATTTCTGATTTTTTTCTATGGTTTATTTTGCTCTTATAATGATTCAAAGAGGAAATTGTGTTTTTGGGTTCACAGCTGGTTTACCATCATACTGGTTCAATTTACAGGGTCCAGGCACTAATATTGTCACCTACAAGGGAACTGGCAGCTCAGACTGAGAAAGTAATATTGGCAATTGGTGATTACATTAATATTCAAGCACATGCATGCATTGGAGGCAAAAGTGTGGGTGAGGATATTCGAAAGCTTGAATATGGAGTTCATGTTGTGTCTGGAACTCCAGGCAGAGTCTGTGACATGATAAAGAGGAGGACATTACGTACTAGAGCCATTAAATTGCTAGTTCTTGTGAGTTAATAATTTCTTTTCTTGTGTTAATGAGTGTTTGCTTTTGTTTTCTGTTATCATCCACTTTGAGGTGGGGTGTCTAGCGTACATCCAATTGGTAAATTTTTCATTTTTGAGAGCATTGGTTGAGATGTCATCTTATTGTTGTTATGTCTTGTAGGATGAGTCTGATGAGATGCTGAGCAGAGGGTTCAAGGATCAAATTTATGATGTGTACAGATATCTTCCCCCTGAACTTCAGGTGCTCTCTATCATTCAATCCTCTATCTCGTGTATTTATCCTTATTAGTTTGTTTACATGCTTTGCATACATGTATGAGATGGCTTACATCCTTCTTTAATCTTTTAATCTTTTTGCTACCACGGGTAAAAACTGGTGTCTGTTTCTTTTTAATCACATTCATGTAATATGTGAGACTTAAATGTGTCTTCTTCATTATGCACTACATGCTTGATCCAATTTGTTAGCATGTACTTGCAGCTATTGATAGAGGTGATATAACAGATATTTCAGCAAAAGCTTTAATCCTTGACATGACATCTTAATTTTCTAGAGACTTGTTATTTAGGGATTAGGGGCTTTCAGCTGGAATGGTTATAACATCTGAAAGGACCACATTTTTTGAGATAAGAAATCTTAAATGAGAAAATGGCTGCAAACATGATGTCTTATGAGGCAGAAGTAGAATTGCAGCAATCATTTTCTTGCTGGTGTTGGAGCAGGAGCATTTTTGATACGGCATTATACTGGATTATATTTACTTGGAGGGGTAGGAAAGCTGTTAAACAATGGGTAGCATGGCTTGTTTGTTTGCAAATTTATAGTTTTTTTTTTTTTTTCTTTTTTAGGTTGTCTTGATTTCTGCTACCCTTCCTAATGAAATTTTGGAGATGACGAGCAAATTCATGACAGATCCTATAAAGATTCTTGTGAAACGTGATGAATTGACATTGGAGGTAAGTACTTGTTTGAATTATGCTTGTGCTTCTAATAAATAGTTATAATTTGATACGATCTTGTCTTTTGCTCTTTCTTTTTTTTTTTTTTTTTGTGGTGATAGGGCATCAAGCAATTTTTTGTAGCAGTTGAAAGGGAAGAATGGAAATTTGATACTTTGTGTGATCTTTATGATACTCTTACCATTACACAAGCGGTTATATTCTGCAATACAAAGCGAAAGGTAATACAGTTAGTGATCCAAATTTCTTTTCTATCATTGACGTGATATTTTATGATGATGTGAACAGACCTTAGCAGACCTTTGGTTTTATTTTAATTTGTCTAATATTCAAGTCTCTATCAACATAAATATTATCTGTTATTTACATTGAATAAGTTAATTGCTGTGGCTCCTTTTCACTTATTTGCTTTCACTTACACTAGTTTTTTTTATGTGTGGGTTGCCTACAATTTGGCCGTGGCTGTGTATTTTATCTCTGCATAACGTGTGAATCTCAAATTTACTCACAATATGTGGTTGGATATAATGTTTATTTGTACAAGATTAGTCATTTGATAGTAAAATTTTATTAAAGTAGCTTCAGAATAGAGGTGAAAGAGGCTGGTCTGCCACTTTTTCAAATCTCTTATGATCCATTTCAAGTATGTGTTAGAATCTGATGCAACCTGCCACTACTTTTGTGGAAAACACATTGAATTTATTCCTTAGGAGTTCAGACATCTTTTGTTTATGATTCTAGTTATATATTCGTGTCTGAAATTAAATTTTGCTGTTATTAGTTAATGAGTATCCAAACCAATTTTTATCAGAATTAGGTTAATGTAATTTTTATGGATGTTCAACATGCTGACAGTTTCTACCTTGGACAGGTGGATTGGCTTACTGAAAAGATGCGGAACAATAACTTTACAGTTTCATCAATGCATGGTGACATGCCACAAAAGGAGAGAGATGCAATTATGGGAGAATTCCAGTCTGGTACAACCAGAGTCTTGATAACTACTGATGTTTGGGCTCGGGGACTTGATGTTCAACAGGCAAGTGACGTAATTCTATTTTCTGCTTTGTCTTCAATCAGTTGTATGATATTCATGCAGAAAGCTTAAAAAGAAAATTCAATATCAAGAAATATTAAGACTGTTTTTTAGGGCTACTCGGTGTTTAACTTTGCACGCACTTCACTTTTTTTGCCTCTTTAGACGAGCCTTTGTCAATTTTATCCAACTTGGATATAGCATTTTGAGTACTGCCTACTAATAAATTTCATTCCCACTCCCATGGAAAGAGTAAAGAAAAGACAAGTTCTGGACTTTTATCTTGAAGTTGTTTGGTCTCTGGAAGCATGATATTCTTTTATTTGAGAATGAAATTTAGTTGTAATTATCAATTAAAATTGTAAAATAATGTCCGACTGATTAGTAGTTTTATTTTTTTAATTTGGAAACACTTTTCAGTGATCTTTCATTGGTAGATCCATATTGTGCAGTGTGTTAATATTTATATCACCAACCATACAAGGGAAAGGGAAGTGAATTTAGAAGGAAATGATTTTCCAAGTAAAAGATAGTATCTTGAATTTGGTTAGAAAAACGCAAATGCGCATATCAATGCGCCTGCAGATCCGAAAGGAGCATGATTGCTGTGCTGTCCCTGTCTCTAGTTTGTTTGGGCACATTTATCTTGTATTTTGCTCTGTTTTAGTTGTACACTGGAAGGCATCCCTCTACTGTATTTTTCATTCTTATAGGACTGGCTTCTGCTCTCCTCAGGTTTCTCTGGTGATTAATTATGATCTTCCAAACAATCGAGAACTTTACATCCATAGGATTGGTCGTTCAGGTCGTTTTGGACGCAAGGTATGTAGTTTGTTTTTGCTTTCCTCTGTACAATTCTTGTTCTAGTATTAACCCTGTGCTGAGTATATTTCTTTCTTTTTCTAACAATGGTTTTAATACTATTATAACCTGTACTGTCTAAAATGATGATGTTTGTTGATTCGTAAGTCTATTTCTGCACTATTAGAATCTTCACCCAGAATGCAATATTTGTATAAAATCCTATATGCTCATTCTCCTATTACCACTCTGCTTTGATGACTTAAGTGCTACCTGCTTGTTTTATTTATTTTCAATTTATTGACTTTTGGATGTTCTCAGGGTGTTGCCATAAATTTCGTCAAAAGTGATGATATCAAGATTTTAAGAGATATGGAGCAGTACTATAGTACCCAGATTGATGAAATGCCGATGAATGTTGCTGATCTGATCTGAAGACTTTAGTGTCGATTGTATTGCCAGCGGAATGGTGTTTTAAGTCATTGTGATTGACATTAATGGTCGATCACCGTACTCGTTGATAATCAGTTTGTATAATAGTGTTTGGTTGATTGACTTATTCTGGGTGGGTTTGAGGGACAAGAAAGATGATAAGAGTGGCAATAACTTCTTTATATGATTAATTCTTTTTTCCCTTCTTGTTTTTGGTTTTACGCAAAACTCTATGATTGATGAATTAACTTTATTTGTAACTTGGGACGCATTTTGGACGAGTAATAGTTTTTTTTTTTTTTTTTCTTTTAAATTTTATTCTCTCTCCATGTGTATACAAGTGTATCATCAGTTCTAGCTTGTTGGCTTTACACTTTGATCGTGTGCTAGATCTGCTGACGCCTACATCCTGCCTACTAGCTAGGGACCTGATATTTTACTTCATAAGCATGCTCTAGAAAGCACGTAGCCACATCAGAAATGTTGATAAGCTGCTGGTTCAAAAGCGTAGTGCATCCTGCTGTGTTTGGCTTTCTAATGTTAGTCCTGTTGAAGAAAGCCAACGCAAAGTGTGACGTTGTTTACTGCCCATAGTTGATTTCGACTCCAGTTGCCTCCTGATGTTTGATCAATTAATTAATAGTAGGATTGCTTATGAGACTGATATATGTAATTGTGGAGATAGAAACTCAAGGTTCTTACATGCTAGTACCATTCGGAGCACGAGCAGAAATACGATTCATATGTAAAAAACATTTGAGGGTGTCTGGCTCGATAGGGATGTCGACATCGAGAGGGAGACTTCAGAACGTTTTTCTAAGGTATATACTAGTCAGAGTATTAATAATTATGAGGAGGTAGTAGATTGTATCCAACCCATAGTTACTCAGGAAGCCTTTAACCATTTCATGAGCTGCAAACATATTTTCAGCTTTATACATAAGGCGGTTTATAGAAATATCTTTTCAAGAGTCCAGCTCAACAAAAGGTGCCCTACCCTATCCCACATGTTGTTTGCAAATGATACCACCATCTTCTTGAAAGCAAATGAGGAGGAAGTAATTAAAGTCAAAAGGTTGTTGGATCACTATCACGGGGTCTAGGGCCAGTCAATTAATTATTCAAAATCAGGAGTGATTTTTAGTATGGCCATTCCTAGGGGGTTAGAGAGAACATCGTCTCAATATTAGGTGTCAGGCAGCTGGATGAGAATGATAGATATCTGGGCACTCCTATGGTTTGGGGCAATAACAAGAAGAGGACTCTGAATTTTCTTAAAGAGAGATTCTTATTCAAAATTGAATCTTGAAAGCACAGATTTTTATCTTTTGGAGGGGTGTGTGTGTGTGTGTGTTTGGGATTTAGAAATCTCCACCATTTCAACTTAGCCTTACCCGTAAAACATGCATGGTCTTTAATTTTAAATTCGAATTCTCTCGGTCCAGAATTATGAAGGCACTATACTTCCCCATAACAGTTTCTAGTCAGCAAGTCTTAGCCCCAGACCGTCATATGGGTGAAGAAGTTTGTTAGCAGCCAAACAAGTTGTTAATTTAGGGCTATGAAAGTTGTAGGCAATGGCAGGGAGACTTTTATTTGGGAGGATTCATGGATCTCTAAATTATCTATTTCTAAGCTATTCTCCCCATAACCTGAGAACTAGGGCTGAGCATGGATCTCGGTGATTCTCACCGAACCAAATAACCATACAAAAAAGTACTGATGAAAACGAAAGTTTTATAATCGAATTGAACCGATCCGAATTTTTTTACTATTACGGTATGGTATAGGTTCTTTAGTAAAAACCGTACCGTAACCGTACTAGAACCGATCCGTCTTGTACTTATCCGGACCAAATAGGTAGAACCAATTTTTACATATATTTATAAATAATTATTTATATTATATAAATAATACATATATTAAAAAAATAATACATATACTCTATAAAAAAATATTTTATATTTATCATATATATAATTCAAGCAATTGTTATCGAAATACAAAAAATAATACATATTAAAAATAACTATAATATTATAATATATTTTATACTCTATAAAAAATATAAGTTATATATATTAATATGTCACATAGTATATTGATACTAGTAATCTAGTATACATACTATAATACTAGATTTAAAATTTATTTACTATCTAGAAATTTTTGACAAGTTAATTAAAAAATTACTTAATTAATAAAAAGTTATATAAATTAGTAAAAATTATAAAAGATATTATTATATAAATATAATATTATTTACTCTATATTTATTAATAAATTAATTTTTAATTATACAATATTTTTATTTTAAGAATAATAATATTAATTATACTAAAAGTATTAATTTATATAAATATTAAAATTAAGAAATAAATATTTTAAAAATAATTTTTATATTATTATACTAATAAAACTTAAAAAATTAAATATTTAGAAATAATTAATTTATTAACTTTTAAAATATTATAGATTAATATTAAAATATAAAAAATATTAAATTATATTTATAAATTTAAATTTTTTTTTTGAAAAGGATCAAACAAAACTTGAGAAAAAAATTGTCAAAACATCTTTTAACAATATAGAAGTTCTTTAGTTCCTACAACAGCGGAGGTTCTCATTTGTTATCAAGATTGGCTTAGAAGTTCAAATAAACCTATCCAACTAGAAGAATCAATAGAGGATATTGAAAGCATAGAGTCAGGTAACATTTCTTTACTTCTTACATATGTTTGTTTATTGTTGATGCTGTTAAGTCTTATTGGCGTTATTTTTTACTTTTATTATAGAAATTATTCAAGATCCTGAGATTGGTGAGCCCCTTATGCCAAGATTAAATGTGGAGTGCTAATTTTGAGGGGAGGTAATAACATTCCTTTGCTAATTTTGGACATGTATTTTAGTGCTACATAAAGTTTGTAAATTTATTTATTTTAATGATTGTTATCTGTGAAATATTTTTATGCTAGCAGTAATATATATTTTAATAGTTTGTATTTGAATATTGAATGAATTATTGTATTTGCAAGTGATTGAATTGCGAAACAGGTTGTTCAAGAATGCGATTGCAATTTTAATTCAGATTTTCATGCTACCTTTTTAGGTTGGTAATCATATTTTCTCTAAATGTAATTGATTAAAGATGAGATTAAAGTTGTATTTTTAAATTTTTAGAACCGAAAATAGCATCGAACTGAGGGCTATTGAACCGTAAAATTGGTACAATACGGTATTGGATCCTTTTATGTTTGGTACTGCGATCGTACCTTCAATTTTAAAATAACCGAGGTTTGGTATGAATGCGGTGATTTATAAATAACCGAATTGGACCGATCCGTGCTCAAATTTCTCAACTATCAAACATCCATAAAGTAGTCGACCTCATTCAAGTCAAAATCAAAAAGGGAGAGATTGTTGATCTAAGGGTCAATTAATCTCTGTTTTGACCTTAACACTTAAATTGAGAGTTACTAACAAGTTGTTTGAGTATGTATATGATAGTGTCTTAAGGAGATAAGGATTCGACAAAAGTGCCTTAAGCTTATTAAGAATCTCTTTAAAGAATCTAAAAGGCGCAAGGGCACTTGAGAAGCGTGAGGGCACTATAAGCGACCCTGGTCATTATGTCCATGTACCGCTCTTCATATTAGGCCTATTTCAAAATACTTCATTCGATCGAGGGCACTAAGAGATTATGAATGGCCTTAAGATCAATTGGAGAAGGAGTCACTACCCGATCAAATTGAGATAAGTTTTGGGAGTAGGGATGACGACTTTGTACCCCTTGCAGAGAGCCTAAGTTTCCTCCTCCCTACAATCAGAGATTCTATGTTTGAAAAATTAAGTACGAAAAGGAAAAGTTTACAAAAGCACCCTTACCGCTCTACTAGAGCAGACAAGCTTTTGCCTATCCTAATAATATTATGTTAGCATATTTTTACCCTATATTCATTTTACACACCAACTCTTTTTTATCTTCTTTAATATATAATATGAGAAACTAAAAGACTAACCTAAGTGAAGGTACATTAGTGTCGTGACTAATCCCAGAGGGAAGGTTCATTAGAACCTTTGCTAGTCCTAATCGAGAGGCACTTTGGTGCCTTAGGTTTTATCTTAGCATGCCATGGTGTTCACATCATTTTCCATTTCTATTAACCTTAATCTAAATGTTGGATTTATTTTAACCTTAGCATTTGAGGTGGACAAATGTGAAATGCGGGTGCTTACTTTGGTAAGCTTCAATTTTATTATGTTTGCATGCGTGGTGATCAAGACAATTGCTAAGTCTAATTTTATCCATTATTTATATGTGAGGTGATATCCTAGCAATATTTAAACATACATAGAAAAAAGGAAAGCATAATAGAACCAGAAAAGGGATTAAAGAAATTAGAGATTAACTAGGGGGACCTATGCATGCAAATGGCCTTAGTAGCCTTAATACAAATTAACAAATAATAGTAATTAATTGATCCTCCTCGAGGGCGGATTTCCAGAAACTGCCTATTCTACACCTCAGGTTAGTGATTAAATAATAAACAAATAATAATATGCACATGATGAATTAAATTATGCACAAGGAGTAAAATTAGCAAAATTAAAACAGGGCAAAATTAAAAAAAGACGGAATTAAATGATATTTTAAAAAATACATAAAACACGTTTTGTGGTTTTCATCATAGGAGGTTGACCTCGTGCACATATAGGGTGGACTCGCGCAAGGTGAATCCCTCAAGACACAGGAGGCTCATGACACCATTTGAGGCATTAGCCTTTTGCTTCTAGAAGAAAGAGATTGACTCGCGTGAGCACAAGGTCACCTCACGTGAGGTCAGCTTTAAAACCGGGACAACAAAAGATACAATGTTATTTCACTTAAAGACTGTCATTTGGATTCATGTGGCACCTGGACCCCTGGGGGTAAAGGGTGACCTCGCGCGAGCTTAGGGTCTTAGGAGGGCCTAGAATGCACCAAATGCAACATATTAAGCTAGATGACATCATGCTAGGGACTTGGGCTCCTTGACCTCACAGAGGCTAACCCCGCACGAGCTTAGTGGCTAAGGTCCATATGGCCTTAAAACAACACTATTTCAACACAAATTCCAAAACATTATTTTTAAAAGTGGTAATAATCAGAGGGACAGAAGTTAACCTCGCACAGGTACAGGGTCAACTCGCCTCTGGTCAACAAGCCCAAAAGGTATACAAAAAAAATAATAACAAAATTGGTTTTAGAAAAATATGGATTAAAAGGAAGAAATAAAAGTGGAAAAATAAATTTAAATCAAGTGCAATACATATGGGAAATGTATATAGAAAACAAAATCTAGAACAGATTTTGGCCCTCAAGTGGCTACCTTCTCGATTCGTCAAATGAACAAGTTGGTAGTTTGTAAAAAAGAAGAAGAGAAGGAGCGGAATATGGCCTTTTTTTTTTGAAAAGCAAAAAAAGGAACTCCTAAGAAAACCTAAAAAACACTATTTTGTTTTTCTCTTCAGTAAATAATTTTCTCTCTCAATGACTAGTTTTGCCAATCTCTTTTCCAATGGACAAAGTCAATTATTTATAATGAGGGTTTTGATAGGTGCCAAGAACCCATTGGAGGGAAAAAATACTGCTCAAATTTCTTCCAACAAGTGATCAACACGTCATCTTGAGTTGACTTCTTCCTAGACTAAACGCGCGCGAGATCAGAGCAGGGTCTCGCTCTATACTCGCATGAGGTTAACCTGGGCTTGTGCGGGCTCAGTGTGAAAAGGTGCAAGGTCAAGGCTAGAGGCCCATGCTCCTAGGACAATGCTCGCCTTGCACAAGGGCTAAGCAGAATCATGCTAGTTTACTCTGAACGTGCATGTGCGCTCACTTTAAACTCGCGCAAGGGCAAGGCACTATGCAAGCTCAGGTGAGCGCACGCCTGGTCATCCTATCCTTATGCTAGCTCACCCTTATAGGGGACTTTGGATTCTTTGGCTCTCTTTTCTTTACCTTTTTATTGATGCTAAATGGTAATAATAATTTTTAGGGTTTCAAGGGCCACAGTCCTCCTTTTTTCCTTCTTTTTCACAACCGTTTTAAACCTTCTCATCATCGGGCTTTATCTAACTCTAGTTTCTATATTCTCTACGAAGAAACTCCAATTTTTTATTGATCTCCTTAAGTTGATATCTCTTGCCAAGTTTTTTTAAGGCATTGATAATATTCATGAGGCGACTATACATCTCTAAAACCTTCTCATATTCATGTCCTAAGATTTAGGTCTTCTTGATTTTGACTTCGGTTGTTCCTTCATGTTAGCCAATTAATTCTAAATCTCCTTCGCGGATAGAAGATGTTCAACTCCACCATATTCTTTTATAGATAGATCATAATAGAGAATGTACATAGCTTTTTTATTCTTTAAATAGAGCTTTCTTTCTTCTGGTGACAACTCATTCTTTGTCTTGAGTGTCTCGATTCCATTTACTTTCTTTATTGGAAGAATAACTCCTTCTACAATATCCCATATGCCAA
The DNA here is from genome assembly GCF_019578655.1 of Ricinus communis. Classification (NCBI taxonomy): domain Eukaryota; kingdom Viridiplantae; phylum Streptophyta; class Magnoliopsida; order Malpighiales; family Euphorbiaceae; genus Ricinus; species Ricinus communis. The sequence goes on along the minus strand of NC_063263.1, from coordinate 726,468 downwards.
TTCCATCACTCTCAATGAATATTTCCATATGTTTCTTCCAATACGAATAGTCGGTTCCATTAAAGAAAGAAGGTATATTGAATGTTTGAACCATTCCATTATGGTTTGATATGGTTGCTATGGACCTTACTTCTCAATATGATTAAATCTTTGATTGAAGAAGATCAACACTCTGATACCAAATGCAATTTAAATGGCAACCAAGAGGGGGTTGAGTTGGTTAAAATTAAAAACTAAAACCAAATTAAAATAAGAAATCAAGAATAGGCACAACCACACAATACAAGGGTTTATAATGGTTTGGCCAACTCTTTTCATATATTCATTCATCAAGAATCCTCTTGAGATTTCTACTATCAAATAGAATTACAACTTAACTCTATTCGAGCTCTTTTCATAAGGCTAAGAACTAATCCAAGTGCTTTTCCACGGCTCATACTCTAACCCAACCTAAGATTTTTAGTTTTAGTTATAAGAGTAATAATCCTTTATCCAAACACTCAACCTAACTCTTTGAGCTTTGAATACAAGAATTTAGCATTCAACCACCTCAAGACTTAAGCCCAATCTTAAATCTTGATTATAAGATGAAATTAAAGAGAGTTCTAAGGTTGTTGAGAATATATATATATTAAGTGAGGCTTAAAATAAATGCTTTTTCTTACTATAAAGCTACCCGCCCTCATAAAAAAGTTCGCAAGCAAGGGACATGTCGAACACCAACCTTCCTGACTAAGTCCAACGAGATTAAAATTGATGTTGCGTTCCATCATTAGCAAGCAATGGCCGACAAGGCCCTTTTCCCTAAATATCTTGGGAAGCGAAGAGGACAAGTTTGAAACTCGTTCGGTAAGATTCTCCTGAAGGTAGGCATTTACCCAAGGCATAAATATCCAGAGTCTCTCAATTATACATGTTTTACAAAGTTGAATGTCTTATGAGTGGCCTTTATAAGCTAGGAACAAGGATTCCAGAAAGTGGAGTGAAGGCCAGCTCTAGACAGGATCCAAAAATGTTCAAATCTGGTTCCAATCTGGATGTAAAAAAGAAGTTTAGTTCAATCGTTGAATGTTTGAGTTCGGTCTTCTTTTCTCTTTTGAGTCAGGTTCTTAAGATAGGACAGGAAATCAGGTTTTCTAATGAATCTCTCTTCCGGCCTATTAAGTAAAGTAAGTTAGTTCGAGATCGAAACTGGACCTGAAAGATACTAGACTTCTAGTAATAGTAAGTGCGCCTTCGGTTGAGGAGAGTTGTTCACAAGTAGTGGTTATGAGCTCTTTCTTGTTTCGGTTCAGAAGAGGTAATTCCTTCAGTTGCACTAGTGGATTGTAAGCACTAGACATCTCGACTTCCTTCAACCTGCTACTTGGACGGCCATGGATTCATACCCTAAAAGCGGTCCCCTCTACTTTGCATCAGATAGTGCTAGAAATTCAGCACGATGAAAACTTGGAGTTGGCAAAAACAGTCAAGGAATATTTACCCCTGCCTAATTTTAGTGACAATGTCTTTGTCAGGGAAATGTTCCGATCAATGCGTTGCCTCCCCGGATCAGGACTCGGCTGGCACCACCAAGGAATCATGGAGCCAGTTCATGTCTAGGCAATTGAGCCACCTTTTGGGTTGGGGTATATACCTATGGAAAAAGATCTCCAAAAATTGGAAGACAAAAAGAGGATCGTAATAAAGCTTTAAAATATCTGAAGACTCTGTATGGGCGATTTCTCAAAGAAGAATATAACTTTCCCTTTTTCGATTTTCCGGAGCCATAGATCGATGCTAACGGGAACTGCGTGCCAGGTTTTGAAATATTTCTTTACATATAAAGGCACTTGGGAGCTTGATGAGGGGAAAGCTAAAATGATCTACCAGTCGGAAGAACTAAGGATCTTGACTTGGTATCTAGAGAAGAAATAAGAAAAGGTTGTTGAACTAGAGATTGAAGAAAAATACCAGTTTCAACTTATGTTTACTCAGGACGGTGCTGCAGGGGAATAAGAAATGGTGTCCATGATAATTGCGGACCTAGTGGTAAAAGGCCCATCCACTCTCATCATCCTAGCCGATGTAGCACCAATTACTGAAATGATACCTATACGGAAGAATTTTCCACGATTTATGCTCCAAATCTATATTGTAATTCTTTGTTGCCTTTATTTAGTTAAATTATAGAAATTTTTTCACAAATATTCTGAAAGTAATAAAAATATATATATATTTACTATATTTTAAAAAAAAAATTATTTTTCTAATTTATTTTTAAAATTTACAGTGTGATTATTTTTTACTTTTTTCAGTTTTTTTATTATTCTTCAGCTCTTTTTCAATTGTTTTATCCAAAAATAATAAAGAAAAACCAAAAACTAACAAAAAAAAGTTGAATTTTTGATATTTTAACACAGTAAAGATAAAAAAAATAAAAAAATAAATGTAAATTTAATAAAAAATCTAAAGACATGTAATTTTTTTAATATCAATTGGAATTCCCTGTCGGCTCTCTATAAAATATCCTCTTCTTCCTTACCGCGGCAAGTCTTTTAGGACTTAGGTCTTTTGGGCAGGGCATCAAGTACATGTCTCTTTACTAGTTTCTAAATGCTGGAGTGGATCCTAAAGAAGGAGAATCCAACTCATTCTTTGAACTAGAGAGAATTTTTTTAGAATCATGACAAAGCCAAAAGTATGGCATCCACCTTTGACTTTGACCATACATTTTGTTATTCTAAGTGGTTATTCTATTTTAAGTAGTGGAGAACTTATTATTCTTAATTCTTAGGTTTAAGAATTCCTATATATTTTCTATATTTTCTATTCTATATTATATATACTTCTATTTTATATTAGAAATTTATATTCTAAATTATTAGAAATTATAAACAATAAACGAAATTAGACCCTTTCTCGTGTCAAGTCAAAGATTAAAGATTTTTGAATTTATTAATTAATAATTAAATTGAATTATTTAATTCAATTTCTATTTTCTTCCAAAATTAAAAATTGATTTAAAAATATCTTCATATCTTCATTTCTAAAGTATATTGGATTCGAGCGAAATAATGTATATTTGTAAAACTTTAATTTAAATTTTATTAATTTTATTATAATATTTAATTGAAAAAATATTATGATATTGAATTATATTAAAATAAAATAAAAAATAAATAAAAATATTTAATTATATTATAATTATACCATCCATACATAGTGTTTTGATCTAAAATTTCAATTCTTCCATGTTTCAGCATTTCTATCCGAGTTCTTTCCTCTCTTTTGTCTTCTCTTATGTCCTCGTCTTTTTTTTCTTACTTTTTTTTATTTTTTCTCTGTATATTTTAGAAATAGGAGAGCACTCATCTTGAAGTGAACTTATTACTTGGATGCTTTCAGTAGTTATCCGCCCCACACTTGGATATTTCCTAAATTATAGCAAAACCTGAAGATTTAGGTAATGGTGCTCGGGGTCCATTAAAATGACTCAATGATGAAATTTTTAAGGGTTTAAATGTGCCAACGGTGAAGATATCAAGGTTTTGTAAACCCTGACTCTAGAGTCTATGTCCCTTAATTATGTGTTAATCATTGTTAAGTTCGTGTATGCTTTGTTTTAATTTTGTGATTTAATGTTAATTTAAGTTGATAAATAGAAAAATTGGTGCGATCAAATGTATTTATCCTTAGAAATTCCATGTACAAACAATCCAGTTAAAATAAAATAATAGTAACAATAATAATTACATGTGATATAACATCAGAACAATATTACTAAACTATCCATAAGTTGATTTACAAATAAAATAACAATTACGTGTCATATAACATTAATACTAAAATACTTTATTCTCAGAAATTAGACAGCAAAGTAATTGATATATATAAAACTGTTGATATTTCTCAGAGATTCAAAAACATCATAAAATTGCAAATGACATACAAGTAAAAAATTAGCACATAACAAAGCGAGTGAGATGAGAAAAATAATCCCACTGAACAAGCAAAAATGGTAATAAGAAAAATGAAGCTAAACACTGGAAAAGAAAAGGAGAGAATCTGGCAGCTCACCAAGCAAAAACACAGCCACCCTTGAGCTTTGGGCCTTTAAGTAAATGGGGCACATCACAGTTGTTGCATCCAAAGGATTGATGATATAAACAGGCAAAACACATTTTTAAGAAAAAAATGGAAAAAAAAGAAAAGAAAAGAAAAAATAACAAGAACAAAAATGCTAATACATCAAACAGATGTCCTTCCTAAAAAGTCAGGTGTATATATTGGAGTGAGACAGGGATTTACAGAACAGTGTTGATGTGAAGAGCTTTTAGCAGAGAAGTAGCCATTTGTTTCACCAAAACTTGGCCTCCCGAGCTTTGCCCATCTCTGCGTTCCTCTATCAAATTTTGAAGTTTTTGTGGCAAATCATTCTCCACAATCAATTGCTTTGGCCGAGGGTGATGCTCATAAACAGCCTGTCATAATCAATTTCAGTTAGCAAATTGTGATGAATTGATTGTACTAAGACGACAAACTGCTTTCTGAGACAGCTTTAGGTGCGGAAGTATATAACCAGGGACAAAGTGAATTTAGAATTTAAAAGGAATCATACTGCAAGTTTTGAGCAATATATTAAAACCCTGAGGTCTACCAGGATTCACTCTCCGTTTTTATGTTTCTGATAATATACTAAAACCCTCTTTAAGTTATTTTTCCGTTCACGGTTATCCCTCCTCCATCAGAAGTCAGAAGGAAAGTTGGTTTCTTTAACCTACATCAATATTAACTTCCGAAAACACCTTTAGCATTAGTTTAGAAAGAAGGATTAAATCTTAATTTACCCTTTGAGATTTAGTTCAACAGGCAGGTCACACACTGGAAATTAGCTTATTATTATACTAGTTAGTCCCTATATTTTCTTTTTTACATTAAGCACTTTCCAGCACAATTTAATTCTAATCTCTAAGAATAAAAATTAACGATGTCTTTTACTAGAAAAGATACTTGTGATTTTATTAATATAAAAATATTTAAACAACACATTACTAATTTCATATCATTAAAAAAAATATTATAATTAACTTTGTTCAAATTTAATTGAGTCGAGTTTAATATTAGAAAGAGTAAAATTAAATTTGTTCTTAACAAAAGTTCATTATAAAACCATGGGCTACTCTTTCAACACCTTGGAGAAAGCTAGATACTTGCTCTAATATTTACAAATAAATTTTTAAACTTAATTTCTTCTTAGTTAAGTAAAAAATTAATTCTGATCGAGTTTAACACTTAAAAGTTCAAACATTATCTTCAACACAAGTTTAAATAAATTAGTGTCTACCAAAAAATAAGTATATTCTTTTACTTGCCCTATTTTTTGATTTTAGAAAATATAAATTCTAAAATCAATAATAATCAACTAATACTTTGACTTCAGATTATATATCTTAATAAAGTAAAATTATCTTTCTAGTTAAAAAATTAACTTTTTTGACTAAGTTGACTAATAGTAAGAGATTAACGAAGGAGGTACTAGTTTTAACAGAACCAAATCATCGGGTCTTATGATTACATACGTCAAATCTCACAGAGTAAATAGTAATAGCATTTAAAGGTAGGATTATCTTTTACATGTTATTTAACAGATGTTTCTAACATGAGGGATGTGATAGTTAATGACACCAAATCTCAAGGCGTTTTAATGTAACATCTATAATCTATAATATATATATAAGACTCTTGACAACATTTTATAAAGCCACATTATGTAGAATTTCAATAAAAAAAAAAAATGCAGCTTTGATGTGGTTATATAATAATTTATTATAACATTAAATACTAATAAAATAAAATGATAATATTAAAGATTAATCAAATAAAATGATATAATTAAGTGATTATTAAAATAAAATAATGGCTAAATATAATAAAAAAAATTAATGATTATATAATACCACTAATTTACTATATATATATATATCTATTATTTTTTATTTTTTAATATTCTTTTATGACCATTAAATTTTAAAATTATTAAAGTAAAATGGTAATATTAAATACTTATTAAAGTAAAATACAGCTAAATACAATTATTTTCTTATAATATAATATATTTATAATTAAAATAAAATATTTTAAACTAAGATTTCAAATTATAAGATTATCAACAATTGTTCATTAGCACAAGTAAATTGCTAGTTAGAAATATAGTAGGCGCCTCATGCATTATACCAAACTTCAAAGAGGTAAATAGTATTTAATCTAAATTTTTTTTAATGCAAGGAAATCAAAACAATCAAGGCTAACTTTAAAGATAAATTCAGAGAGAGAATGAGGCTTCCTATAAGGTCTATTCTACCAAATATTTCCAATAAATATGTATACATAAATCCTCACATAAAGAATTTTATACATGTGCTCCTTTTGGCACATGAAATCTTTTAATGTCTACTTATTTGACACATAAGCATTATGTTGATGTGTGATTTTTATGTTTATTGTATAATTAATTTATTAATCAATAAGTTTCTTTCCTAATTAAATAAGGATTCTAATTCTAGCAAATAATATTTTAATTATATTTTAAAATTAGATTAACTAATAAATTAATTTTTTAATTGTACAATGATTTCCAATTTTTAAAAATGGCATCTTATTATATTATTAATATTAAGTAAATATGAAGAGAGAATCAAGACAACTTATTACTTAATTATTCAATTTGAAATCATTGAATAATTAAGAATCCAACTTATTACTTAATATAATATTAAAAATATAATTAATAAATTCACTAATAAATATTTTTATTTAATTTTTATATTTATATAAAATTTTAAAAATATTAGAAACTTAATAAGAACACTTATTTTAGATTATTATTATCTTTTAAAATGTAATAAATAATTATAACGAATTTTGTTTTATGTCATTTATAATCAAAATAATAACAGGCGTGCAACGCATATGACCAATGCTAAAGGAATAAAATATCAAACAAAGACAAGATAATAACGGCGGATGGCGGTTCCCATCCATTACCATTTCAGTGTCTATATGTTACCTCCCCCTTTCCACATAGATATATCACTAATTAATCCTATTCAAGGCCAAGTTCAGACGCCTACCTTTATTAGTTTAAGCAAATTCAGACGAGCAATTGCATCCTGATGGTCCAGCCTTGCAATAAGTAAAGGTGTCAAACCATTGACAGCTAGTGTAGTATTTATCCGGGATGATTTCCTGCATTCAGAAGAATAGAAAATGAACAACACCATACACAACAAAAAGAAGCCAATATTTAAAATGTTTGATTGTGAAGGGAAGGTACACCTTAAAATGAAGTAGTAAGAAAAGCAACCGAAAAAATAAACAGAAAGACCAATTGTTTCAAAATAATTACAACCGCTGCAATGATGGAGACACAACTAGAGCCCTATCTAAAGCCATCCTAATTTGCCATTATAAATGTAACTGACAAATTAAAAAGCTTTCTGAGCCAACACAGATTAAGATGTTAATGAAACTCATCTGACATGAAAATATATAAAACCTTTCAATACACACAGACATTGTCACTATTGGCACAACCACCATGCTTTCGGCTAGAGAATAAGCATTGATATGACTTCCAAGAATAAAACACAATATTATAAATAAATGAGACTACATACGTGATGATTTTCAAGAATGGCTCCAGAATATGCACAAATTGTTGTTCCGGACAGCTTTGGAAGAACTTCACTAGTTTCTGAACTGCATCCTTTTTCAGCAATGCTTGTTCTACTTTGCGGCTGTCATTGTCATGAGCCAAGCATACAGCAATTGAATCTAAAGCTGTCACTGACCAAAAAACATCGTCAAGCAGGCTTAAGTACACATCCAATCCACCATGGGCCCTTAATTGCTCTCTTGAGTTACGCGAGGCATGAGCCATGTCACATAATAAAGGTAAAGCATACTGCTTTAAGTCAGAATCAGTCATAATAATATTCATCAAATGTGGAATGATTCCATTTTCAGCAGCTTGTTCCTGTCTCCTCTTATTTATCTTGCAAAGATTAAATAGAGCATTGAGGACCTTCAAGGAAAGAAAAAGGAAAGGGACAATGTTAAATGGACTGCTGATACTAATTAAAGCAGTTATATGGCAGCATGTACATGTACATGTGCACACAAGAAAGAACATGTGCAGTTCACAATTTAAGTATTCAAACTAGACACAAAGTGACAACTAGGACATAACTGTAGACACTAATTTATACTTTGGTACAGAAACGCATACTTTTGTCAAGGTAAAAGCAAGTTTACCATGCAATACTAATTGGAAACCATAAAAGCAAAGATTTCATTACTATGCAGCTTGTGTCCTTTCCTTTGGTACAAAAGTCAGGCTTACACTATAGTCGCTTTTTCATCCATTATGCTAACAAATGCAGGAATACAGAACAAGAGTTGTTCAGCTCACATTCTAGACGTGAGAAAGTATTACCAGATTTTCAGAAGGGTAATACAAGCTTAACTAGTAATTTAAACTTTCAAGCACTTTCAGATGCAACTTCATTTATATGAGCAGCTAATAGCAAGACTTTAAAAGGTGCTATTAGAATGTAAGTTATAAAGACCAACCTCGTGATGAATTTGCTCCACGAGAGGTCCATCTTTGAGTTCAAGGTTTGGGATTAAGAACTTAATTGCATCCGCCCGCTGAAGATTCTCTAAGCAATTTGGATCAGTTGACAAATGATTTATACACTTGAGTATCTGAAAACCAATGAGCAGTAGAATTAAGTAAGCATCTTCAAAGATGCATATGCAGAGAGAGAGAGAGACTCTGGAGTCAGACAAGCTTAAGAATAAAGTTAACCTTCAAGAGAATAGGTGGCTCAATTCTATTGAACATCTGAAAAAGACGACTAAGCAAACTTTGGCTACACATATAGGATTTCACAGTTGTATCTGCTTGAGAAAACTCAAGCAGGAGGTCTGCCACCTTTTCCAGGTAATCCCTGGCAGCTTCTGCATTCATTGTTGACACCATGTGCGAAAGTAAGCCAGATGATGTTGCGCTTCCTGGCCTAGCATTCAGAACACCTGAACCAGACAATACACCTGATGTTGTTTGAGATGCAAGACCAGATGTGGAAGCAGCTCCATCATTCGATCCCAGTGCTCCCACCTTTTTATTTACCATCTTATGAGAAACTCTAGGTGTAGAGTCTAGGTTTCCATTTTCCCTTCCACGCCCAGTTACCTCTGTAAAACAAATACCACAATCATTCACCTTCAAGAAAAATGTTGGCTTTCCAGATTGGAAAATCAGATAGTAGTGCTTGCCTCATAGAACATGGTGAAATTAAAAATAAAAAGTACTTCAAGCAGATAGACAAGCGCAAAGCAGAAACGTAAAGTATCATAAAAATGTTTCTCAATAAAAGACCTAAAACTCCTTTCTACACTTTTACCAACAAACATTCAGTACAACATGAAGGAGAGCAATACCCCAAAAAAATTCAAACAAGAGTCAACTTCCAGAGGTTTCTTTTGACATCCATTAAGAATATATTTCTAAAAGAAACTTCCATTTCCTAATTTCAATTATAATTTAACTAGATGGGAACATCATTTGATGAAAATCTAAAAAGCAAAAAATAGTATATCAAGACAATAGCTACCTGCAAATTCTGCCATCAAAAAATCTAATTCTCCATTTGTTTTCTTTTCACTAGCATGTAATAAAGGCAATATACTTTCATGTCTCTCCAACCCAGAAATGTGGCGCACATACTCCAACTGACCAGAGAAATGCCTGGAAGGTGGTTCCTTTTCCAACAAGCTTAGAAGAGGTCGAACTTGTTCTGGCTGAGTATACATTATAGCCGGAAGACCATTTGATGCACTCTCAATCAACTTGGGAGGCCTATCTGTAGATGTCCTATTAATGGAACCAGTGACTCGCTGTGGCCGCCCATCAATCTCTGCCCGAGATTCCTTTGCGGCTATATTTCCAGCTTTTTCCAAAGCAACTGAAGTTTCTATTGCCACACTGCTAGAATGATTTCGATCAGCATCTGTCACAAGGTATCTAGCATCTGGTTGCAAGGGATCCAGCCTTTGAGAATGTGAAGTAGAAGCACGAGAAGGTTCTTGTGATCCTGTTGACAAGGGATGCTCAACCACTCCATGCCTAACCTTAAGGATTTCAGGCTGATCAGATGCAGAAAGTGTTGCCTCACTCTGAACAAGAATAGGATGGCTGGAATCCAACTGACCAGAACGTGGTCGTTGAATTGAACCTTCCAGTGGGAATCCAGTTCCAACAGATATAGAAGCTAGCCTAGTTGCCTCATTCAAACTATAAAGAGTGTTGATTAGCCTAAGCAGTATTCCATTTTTTGCAGCTATTCGACAGAAGTCATTTCTTGGGGTGGATCTCTGAAGCTTAAAGACCTGCCACATGCCATCGATAGCTAGATGAACCATTTCCCTGGATGTGAATAGCAGAATCAGTGCATTTAGTAAGACTAACCTATTTGTCACATGCACTGCATTTAACACTGCTATTTAACATGAAATAGTAGTATTAGTAATTTAAATTATAGACATGTTATACCAAAAAAAATACATTCTTTCAATATTATAACAACTTATATATGATGTATATATTAGATATTTTGTTAGACAATGGCAATCTAAATGGAGAGAATAAGAATTCAACCTAAAGTATTACTAGAGTATTACCAAATTATCTTGTACCCAAGTAGAAAAGTCTTACAAACACTAAGATTACAGAAAATAAATTGTTTGGACAATATTTTGAGCAAATAATTATGTTTTGTTTGGTTAGAAGTACTAATATCACTAGGAAATTATTTATCGGCATTTGCATTATTATAGAAAGTTCCGTTTTTTTTTTAAAATAAGGCTACAAATAAGTTTTCACCCACAAGAGGTTTTTCTTTTTGAAACTTATTATATACAACAAAATAGAAAGTAAATTGTGATTGAACAGATTGTTGTTGGAGATGTCAGTGATGATTGATACACTAGTGAGTGTATGCTTATGGAATTCTTTTATAAATTCTTAAAAGAAAACAAACAAACAAAACAAAAAAGAAAAAAGGTTTCTAAAAAGAGAGCCATTTTTCTTAGAAATAGCTTGTTTTTCTGTTGACCAGAAAAACATTTTCAGTTGAAAATCTTTTCCAATGAGCACCAAACACTAAAAGCTGTTTCCCTAGAAAAATATTTACATGCATGGGGCCTAAATCATATGTCATATTCATACTTGGTGTAAATTACAAGGTACACCCCAATTAAGATTCAAATGTTAGATGCACTAACAAGTGCAAATGGAAACCGAATGAGCATTCAATATTTGACACGTACTTTTATTATTATTATAAGTTATACTAATTTCACAATTTTCAAAAGGCATTCTAACAAATTCTTCTTACATCACAAAATGCTCCATCTTGTATCATGGTTTCTTCAAAAGTTGTATTTCTAGATCTATTAGTGTAGTATAATTTTAAAGGCAGCGCTTTATTATTTCATTCGCTATTGCAATAATTATCGATTGCAGAAGTTACCAAAAGCATTTCAAACTTCTATTAAGAAAAAGAAAAAGAAAAAGATCAACCCAAGATTATATCAGCCTCTCTTTGCAGAAGCATTGGGTTACGGAAATATAAAATGAAAAGAGAACTGCTGAAAAAACACAAGGCAAACAAGAATTCTTAATTTATAAGAATTTGATCTATATGTCATTGATCTTTAAAAATTATGCAACTGATGATTAATATCTTAAGAAATCTAAATCCAATCAATTCTAGTTATTATAATTGATGAAAAATATCCCACATGATAATATAAACGTCGTCAAGATTAGAAATTCTATTACAAATTAACATTTGAGGATAAATCGACAAGGCACATACTTTGTGCACAATAGAAAATATTTACAATAAAAAGGAAAGTAACAATGGCCGAAATAAGCCACATTTCACTTAAATCTTCTAGGCGATAAAAGCTACGTAAATATTAATAATCATATTTAGTCAATTAAATCATATTTGGTCATACCTTTTGAGTATAAGCTCTGATACCATGCTTTATTTAGCCAAGCAGATAGTATATGGACAAACTGAATAACGCATAATGTTTATATAACAAAACCATGAGCCATTACTTGCATACCATAAACAGAACATAGACTTTGTGATACAGTTAGGAAAAGTAGAAATTGAAATAACTTTGATTCTATTCGTCATTTAGGAAAGTCTAGCTTCTAGATAGAGTTTACTACTACTCGAGAGTATGAGGAAGTTTCAGAAGGTTATTTGCTTCCAGTCCTATTTAGCATTGTTTCATACCGTACCTACTCTACAATCCTTAATCCCAGTAGGAGAAGATTAACTAATTAGTTTTGAAATATCTTGTAACTTGGTTATTTTCTTATGTTTCGCTAATTGATTTATAAGTATCTGAGGCTTGCGGCCTCTTGTATCTCCCTCTCCCCTTTGTTCCTTTGTTTTCTATTGTCTTTTCATGTTTATATATCATTTGCTTCAATAGGAGCTCCCCAGATGAACATTTTGTCCTTCACAAGGGGCATGCTAAATCAGCATGTTTCTGCTCCTCAATAAATTAGCATGCCATTTATATCATGCATTTATTAGGCATTTTTGCTTGGATCCAGAATTATACCATTTTAAAAGGTAATTAAATACCAATACAAAATAATTGCACCATCATAAAATACAAACCTGTATTTTGCATAGTCAGCCTCCAGAAAGCCCACTAAAACAGGTATTCCACGGCAAGCAATAAACATTTGCAATGTCAAGGGGCTGCACCAAAACGTCATCATTCTGAGTCCTAATCCTGGATTTTCTAAGAGAAATCAATATCAAGGATTATGATGACACAAGGAGAAATGTCCACCTTGACTGACAAAGCTGCTGCAAGAAATAGGCTGCTTCCATACGAACTTCCCGGGGACGATCAGGTCCAGCAAAGCTCATTACAACTGGGATCTGTCATACAACTTTAACAATAAATAGAAATGGACATGAATTCAAATAATATTCTACTTTTTGGCCTGTGAAAAGGATGGGGAAAGAGAGAGGAAGAGAGAAAAAGAAGCGGAAAGATGAGAACAAGAAACTCTTTACGACCCAAGCAAGGTGCAAAAAAACCAAGGGATTTGCAAATAGCTACATCTTAAGTCCAGTAAAAATTGTATTATTAATACATCAACAAACTGAAACTCCATAATCATGCTGATTCGTTCCCCAAAAACAAACAAAAAGATCGTGAGAAAAGTTTGTTGTTTATATTATTACATATTGAATTAAAATTGAAAATATAAGGACAATTTATCGTATAAAGAGATTCCTGTTTCTTCAATCTCTAACAGGAACACCAAATAGGTGGTCCAAAATACTAGTGAGATTTTGAGCATCATGAATATTCAATCTCTATCTGTTCATGTATTTCATTACTAGATAAATTTACTCATTTACAAACTTGAGTTCAAGCTCTGACATAATAATTTTTATTAAGTCAGGTAAAACATGTCAAACTCAGCTTAGCTTGACTAGTTAACAAATTTAGACCTGATTAACCAAAATCAGAAAGATAGATGACCCAAAAAATAGAACACATGTACATTTGTTTTTAGTGGCAGCTACTTACAAACTATCAACAGGGCCTACAAAATTAACTATTAGTAACAACAGGAGCCCGAGTCAGTTTCTATTTAAGGTGTATGCACATGATGTGGCAAAGAAATGGTTCGTAAGTTGGGTTTACTTATTCTTTATAATAACTAAGATTTATATTTACATAATTTTTTTTCTTTTTAATTGCTCAAAATTAAATCATAAAAAGGAAAAATAAAAAATTCAAAATTATTAAAACATAGAAGAGTTTTACATAAAAATCCTGGTCAGCTTAATTTTTTGGCTTAATCAACTTAAAAGTATCATCTTACTCCATATGAGCATGCCGTATATTTAAGAGTGCACGGATAAGAGAAAGTTATAAGTGGCTATATTTGCTATCAATATTTCCTGGCGACTGCCGGTAATTTTAAAAGAAGTGGGTACAAGTGAGAAAAACACATCTACTGTTGGATTGTTTTCGGACATTAGCAAATATCAGAAATTCCACACAACTGTTAAGGGTAGAATAGATCTTTGCCATCATCCGACGTTGTAGACTGGATCAGATAGAAAACTAACTCAAGTGCAGAAACAAGGATATTCTTTTGAGAAGCTACAAAAACATTATGTAATAAAAGAAATGCAAAAAGAAAACGACCATCCATGAAAGTTGGGATGCCGAACTGCTACAAATTTCTAAATCAAACTAGTTTGAGCGGACAGATGATTAACAATGTTTAATTTAAGCTACACATTTTTAGAGGATAACTACCTGGAATAGAACACACAAAATCCTATATGTGCACACTACTTACCAGGCCAACAAGACAAGCATTTTCCTGAAAATCCGTATTATCTTTTACAATCTGATTTATAAGTTGAAGGACAGAACATATAACCTGAAACATAGGATAACAATCATATGCTCAAAATTAGCAAAAATTTCACTTAAAACATATTCATAATGCAGAATAATAATCACAAATTATAAGCTATACAATCTCTTATCTCATCTGCCGTACCCGAGTTTTAGGAACTTCGAGCAATTCCGTAAGAGGAAGCAACCCATGCTGGGTAACAAAAACAATTTTCTGCTCAGGGCGCTGGTGAAAAATAGCAATAAGTTTCTGACATGCAGACACAATCACATCTTCGGATTCCTCAGGTCTTAATGACCCAACTAATCTGCCAAACTCGACAGCCTACCAAGCAAAAACAATAAGATTCACAAAGTATCCATGTTTAATAGACAGAGAGAAGATCCAGTAATAGAGGTTAGCGATGCAGTCAAGGAAGACTAGATTTAGGGATTAAGGCTCCATCTTTTCCACAGAAGAAAACATTTATAAGGAAAACATTTTTCCAAAAGTAAGTTATATTCCACAGTTTACTGCATATGGAAAATCACATAGATATTTTTGATTAAAGTGTTTTGGAAATGATCGATTTTCTTTCTACTGAAAGAGACTAGTAAAATATTTAAAACCTCATTTAAAACTTCTTAATTTTTAATTTGTAATTAAAAATGAAACAAGTTAAGACAACAATAACAATTTTGAGAATTTTTTTTCCAATAAACATCTAATCACCAATGGCCCCTAGTCACTAGAAGTGGTTTTTTTCTTTTTTAAGTTTGTATGAGTTCAGAAAAATGGCTTAATTTTCCCTTTGGCTAGGAAATATTTTCTGTTGACCAACTGTCTAAGATGCACCAAACACTAATAATGCTTTCTCCAAGCTTAGGATTTAATATGTAGGGATTAAATTGTCCATAGGAATATTTAAGACTCTTCATATTTTCATTCTTTTAGTAGGAAACTTAATAATTAAAAGCTGTTTAAGAATAATTTCTTTTCATATCTCTATATAAGGAGTAGTCTAAAGCGTATGAATTGAATGAAATAGCTTGGACATGAGAACCTAGGTTCTACATCAAATAGCCATGTTATCATGGCAATACTTGTTTCCAGAAATTCCTGAAGCAACGGCAAAGAAAAAAATACCGTCCTAACACAATCCCTAGAGTTTAAGGGGAGTCAATGGGCAATAAAGAAGAATAAGCAGTAGCAAGAAACATGATATCAAAGATGCTTAAAATCTAAAAAACATGTATTTAATTAATCCAAACCAAATGATTTATGCATCACAGTCAATTGGACATTACACTGAGATTCATTAAGTGTATGGAGCAATGAGGTCTAGCTAATGAAGGTAATAAGTAGCGCACAAAAGAAGTAGAGTCGAGATAAAATTGAACAATATGTAGGAGGTTTTGGATAATATTGATTTTACAAGATTCAGTCAGTAACCTTCCCTCGTTTCGAAGAGGCTTGGTAATTGGAGGGCATCATTCTGAGAGGTTTAGTCAAAACATTTAGAAACTATCAAGACTCCCACCCGCCCAAACAAGAAAAAATGGATTAGTATCACCCCTCCAACGTCAAACTTCATCCTCTTGCTATACAGAGTGTTAACATTTAACAGATAATAGCATCCTTGAAGAGAATAGAACTACTAAATTTCTAGATAAGAGAGAGAAAATTTAAGGAAAAAATCAAAGCAGTCTACCACTGCATGACTGGTTACAACAGAGAAGTGCAGATATATTAGTAAGCACATTGCATTTCACAACAGAGAGATGCTCATCCATATTACATACCAGAAAAGTTCATAATGTAACACTATCATCATCCAAATAAGGAAACTAATTATGGTTCGTGCAGATAGATAATTCGAGTACCTGTAGAGGGAAAAGATTTTCGGCAGGCAATTTTTCATCAAAAACCTGGCATTGGAAGCGTATGAAAAAGAATAAACCATCAATGATTTTAAACTACTTATTAGAAAAAGGAGGGGAAAGTCTTCTTCAAAATAGCACTTAAAACATACCAAACCATCAATATCAATCACGTCATCCTTTATAACACCCAACATCAGGCGGAACAGGTCCCCACCATTTGGCTGCCCTATTTCACCCTCCATTTGCTTTTGCGCTATTGTAGCCCTCAACTTTGTGGCCAGGTCATTTTTCCCTGCATCAGTCAACGATGCATTCCCTTCGTTCATATGTGATTTTGATGCAGAAGTTGAAGCTTCAGTCGCCCGATCATCTAAGCTTTTATCAAGGGGATGAAATAAATCATCAAGTGAGGCATCTCCTGGAGGGTCACTGAATCTACTAAGTTCATTGCCACCCAATGGCACTGACATCTTCACAGCCTTCAAAGAATCATTTGTACAAAACTATAAGATTTTATTATTTCTAGTGGTAAAAAGGGAAGAGGAAAGCAGGGAGGACAGGAAGTAAGTGAAGGAACTCCCATGGAAACTTGAAGTCGAGAAACCATACCACCACAAACAAAACAATAAAGAATAACAAGAAGCAGCTCAAAAAGCAAGCAAAACACTTGTGCACTCTAAATGAAGGAATAATCAACATGCAGCTCTACCCATGTCTAATAGTGCATACCCAGAAAAAAATAGTTGACTAGGATATATTAGGCATTGCCACCATAAGCAATAAATGAGTTCGGCAAAGAAATCTTGACTGAATTTAAGGCTGCTGAACATATGAAAACAAGTAGGCAGTAACTAAACCAGGTGGTTCATTAGCAGCTACCACAAGGACCACAGGACCAAAAACATAATAATCACCACAAGAGTTCAAAAGGTAATGACCACTAGACTGAAGGGTAAAAGTTGATATTAGACCATGACGTTTCTGAAGAAGTAAATCCAGATATTGCAGCAAAATAAATTACCAAATTTCTTTTGTTTTTTTCTAGGTCCTATAGCCAGGAGCCGAGCAGCTTAAATTTCATTTAGTTATTGTCATGCAGCCACATGGAGGATGATTTGTTGCAGCGCATCAAGGATGTGAAGACACCTAAGGAAGCATGGGAAACCCTTGATGGATTATTTGCTCAGACAAATGACACCAAGCTACAACAACTTGTAGCAGGCAAGCTGCTCTGGCAATAGGCTTCACCTAGGTTTTACTTTAAACAACCAAAGCCGACGAATATTTATATATGTATATATATATATATGAATATATATATATATATGTAATGTATTTACAGAATTAAAAAAAAAATCACAATATCATGCACAAGCATATTCAGATTAAAATCTGAAACCCCAAAAGTACATAATGCATTAAGCACCTACATCCTTTATTTTTTTCTTACTAAGTAAATTTCTCATCCTTTCTGAAAATAAAAAATCTTGAATTTTTAGTCTTCCTCTGCTTTTCCTGTTCCTTCCACACAGGAAAAGTTTGACATGATGGACAAAAAAATTCCAGAAATCTGAAACACAACTTATGCAGTATACAAAAAGTAGAAGACAATAATGTACAGATCATCCTTAGAACCCTGATTGACTAAAATCAACACAGAATTATTATCTTTTCTTTTATGATTGGCTGTTTGTTTTCTATTCCATCAAGGATTTCAATGTAATTACATAAGCTCATCTGGTAAAAACATGATTTCATTCTTCCATCAAATAGGCACAATAATTCAATGATTGAATAACTTCACACCTCAATAATTAATTAAGATAGACCAAGAGCAACTAATGTAATTTCACCTTTTCATGCCCGTTATCTTGGCTTCTTGGAAGAAAACCAAATGATCTATTTTCGGGAGGGGCAGAACTGCCTTTTCCTCCATGTTTTCTATCTACACTTATCCTTCTTGCTTCAGAAGAATCAACATCACCTTTCGCAAGACTCTCATCCTGGTCATGCAAATGAGTTGAGCCATGAACTGAAGCATAGGCAGCTATTACTTTATTGGCAGATAATCTATTAAAACCACTTTGCAGAGATGTTTTTTCACGGATAGATAAGGTGGGAACTTGATCTGACTGAAGATCATCTTCTAATTTATCAATTCGTTCTTCAACAGTCTCACAATTCGAAAAATGATCCTTGTCAGACTTGATAACAGCAGTCTCATTTAATAGTTCTTTCCTAGAGTCCTGAAAATGAAAACGTAACAGATTATCAAAGTGGCAAAAATAATTTAATTGTTCCATCATGCAATATTAGGCTGACAATCACTTCACAAGCAAGTCATGTACTTTTCTTGGCTAGCAACAGTATAACAGGCCCCACTATAAGCAAATTATGAAAGCATTGCTTCAGAAAGAGGTGTGCAAGAGGCTCTTACAGTTTCTGAGTCAGCAGTAGCAACATCAGCTTTCTCTGATGAATGGATTTGATCAGTGCTCTGATTATCTCCATTTAAAATTTCTGAATCTGCTGAACCATCTTCTTGTATGCTTCTAACAAAATTGAAAAGATTGTGACATGGACATACTAAATCATCACTTTGAAAGTAAGATTAGACAACTAATTGTAAATCAAATTAACAGAAAACAAATAAATTTATTGAGCTAAGAATTTCTATGACAAATGAACACATCAAGGCAGAGTTAGTTCCAAATTGAGAAAGAAAGCCATACGAATTTTAAACTAATATGCATGTGTAATTATGCATGATATTCAAGTCTAGTATTATAAGATAACGTTTTCTAAATCACAATTGACTGGACAAGTGTCTTTGTCCCAGGTATGACATCACATTCACTCTTTAGCACCCAAACTTCCATCAAGTTAGACCAGCTGAAACCCAGTAGAAGGAATACCTTCCCACCTTATGGGTTCACACAAGTATTCAAACATCAAAGCAACAAAATATCAGTTCTAACTTCTAATAAAATGTCACCCCTCCATTTTTATAACTGAGCATTGACAAATCTAGGCCATATACTGTACAACAATTTCTATACTATAAGAAATAACCTTGGCCTCAGGCCCTGCAATTTCATATGAGCAACGCTTAGGATTTGAACTCCACAGCTAAAAGTAATTCATATCATTAGCTCAAAAGCTAGTAAATGCATAGATCTATTTATGAAGGACAAACAAAATAAA
Source organism: Ricinus communis (assembly GCF_019578655.1). Lineage (NCBI taxonomy): Eukaryota > Viridiplantae > Streptophyta > Magnoliopsida > Malpighiales > Euphorbiaceae > Ricinus > Ricinus communis. Next base: position 706,872 of record NC_063263.1, on the reverse strand, counting down.
GTACGAGGACATTTCTACCTTATAGATCCATTGTGTCGGAAAGAGTTCAAAGCACGCCTAGAATTCTGTATCCAAGGGTGAGAAAGTAGTGTCTTTGCATCAGGCCTCTGCCTAGCATCCTAAAAGGCCAAGAAAATGGATCATCATAAACAATAAATAGCAAAATAAATAATAGAATTCATCAATTAAGCAATTGAAAATTGCAGAATGCTAATAACTTTATTGAATTTGAATATACTTAGGCAAGAAAACTAGTGATATTGACAAGAGACCCTAAAATCAACAGAATATCCTACCAACCACTTCATCTGGGACTTTCCTTTGACTAAGTGCATCATGCACCCACAAGTTGGTGATCAAACAGAAATCCAAAGGTTACTAATTTCTCACCATTTTCTCATCCTGGTTTGAGCAGGCCTCAAGAATCATACAAAAAATGCTAACTTTCAATGTTTGTTGGAAATTCTTTACCAAATTCAAACATTAAGAAACCCAATTTCCCTGTTTGATGATAACAGAGAGAGAGAGAGAGAGAGAGAGAGAGAGAAAGAGAGAGAGAGAGGGGCAAATGATTAAAACTTCAGGATTGAATGATGAGTCTCCATTATGTACAACTAGGCAGCCTGCACCTTTTAGTATATATCCATGATAAAATCACTCCTAAGTCAACATTAAAATTGATAGCAATATAGCTTCTAGTATAACCATGGTAAAATCACTCCCATCTCCAATGATAATGGTAATCTTCCTCAAAGTCCAGATGCAAAAATCTGAGTCCCATTTCAACTGTATAATAACAGTATCAGTGTATTCCAATGCCCAAATTATTAAGTGCAATTTGTGGTGCACCTATTTGTCTCGGGATTTGACAAAACTCAAAGACAATAAATTTTCCAGTTAAAGAGCTTATTCACAACTACTTCCAAAAACTATTATCTAAGATATGCATAAACTGGAAAAAATCTCATATGGCCATACATTATAGCTACCTATCCAATTTACTAATATTGTTGATGCCTGCTACTGTATAAGACCCACAAATATGAGAACAGGATGGCTACCTTCTTGAAACATTGGCGCAGAAAGTCAGTGATATCGAGAGATAGGCTATCAGGTATTGGAGGATGGTCATCCTGGAGGGAAAGCACCTCTATAATTATCCAAAATTTATAAAAATAAACAAAGGAAAATAAATAAGGAAAGCCAAAGTATATTCAAAAAAAGTTCAAATAATCAGCCAGAGAAAACAGAACAAAAGGATATAAGCACTTCTAACCAAAAAAATTATGCAATTCCGTGCACTTCAAACAATAATAATCCACAAAGTAACCATGAAGAGAATTTACAGAGAAATGGAAAATTGGACCAAATGATTAACAAGAAGCAGTACTGCTGAACAAACCTGAACAATACGAAACAGGGCAGGCATAGGCTGTAAATCATAGTATGGAGGAACACAAGTAAGAAGTTCAATCACGGTGCAGCCAACACTCCATATGTCAGAAGCAGCACAAACTCCCGACATCTCAATAACCTGAATTTCACTTTAACAAGTCATTTAAACAGCTGCAGTATATATTAGCCGCACACCTTTCAGGCCATAATACTAGACAGGTTTGACCACTTAAAATTACATATATTTTGGACACAATATAAAAGACTCAAGTGTCTCAATTTGTTCATAGAGATACCAACAAAAACAGGCCATGCTAATGCCAAATGCATACAATTTAAATTGAGCAAAAAAAACCAGCATCATCAGTGCATGAAAGCAAGCACACAAATAAATGATACGAAAAAGGAATCAACTTCAAATAAAACTGCATACCCATGTTCAAAAAGATGGCTGTTCGAATCGGGCATCAAGAGAAAACGTATACTTTTATTCAAAAGAAGTGTCACAATAATGAAAATTATCAGTTGAGGCCTATTAAAAAGTAAAACATTGATGCATTATGATACTCCATGAAATACAGAGTACAGACATACTTCATTGTAAAACCTAGACATGGACACCGCCAAAACGTACAAGTGACATGTTCTCATGCATGCTTCCCCCCAACAGTGTACAAGCATCCTTATCAGATTCCTCGAAAACAATGAACTGAGAAAACTATCTCCTTCCATTACAAAATGCCTAAAGCAAAGCTAAAGAAAATGAGAAGCAACTCCCACTAAAGTGCACGAGAAAAAGAAAAAGGTAAGGTTATTAGAAGACTAAAATCAACTTAGCAGCTTATCTACCCAAGTTAATAATTAAGGTTCAACCACAAAGCTTCAACCAGAAAAGGAATTCCAAGGAAACCAAATAAGGAGATATACAGAACTTCAACCTCAATGGACTATTTCCATCTACAAATTCCCTTTTGGAAAATACAAAACCATCATCTCAAGCATTAGCTGAGCTAAATGATAAACTACTCAAGTATTGAAGTCAACAATGTGAGACCAGAATTATATTTAAGTTCCTTTACCAGATACCAAAACAACTTAACCAACAAATATTTTGGAAACGAGTGAGTATATAAGGAACATAGCGGTTTACTCGAGAGTCTCAAAACCTATAAATAAATAAGAATCTACCATATATAAATATTCAACAACAAACCATATAACCAAGAAGTAGATAACGAAAATGGATAATAAAAATCATCAATCTTACTCAAATGGCAACAGAAGCACACATCATCAACAAGACCAAAATAAGGCTTCTTCCTTAAAATAAACATAAAAAAAATAAATAACTCGTAAAGAACGCAACCAAGTGCAAAGTATGGTATCTCCCAGAAGCATATACAACAGAACATAGGCAAGGAGCATTTGGTATCTAGATGACAAAAAGCACCTATGAAGTCTACAAATGAAAACATAAATAACTAGACCAAAATGGGTTACTAAAGTAAAAAAATACCAAAAAAATTAAAAAACAAACAAACGAAATATTAATCAAGTACCTCAGGGGCCATCCAGTATGGTGTTCCAACCACTGAATGCGTATTAACATCAGCCTCAGTTAATTTTGTTGCAACACCAAAATCAGCAAGTTTTACAAGGCCCTAGAAGAAAATAAATCAAGACAAGCAGTTACTCCATAAACAGGATATCAGTAGAAGCAATATGAGAAGTACCAAACACAAGCAAACAGTTTAGCTTTAAATCAACTTATGAAAGGTCAATGAGTTAGTAACTGGCACAACTTGTTATATGAGAGTCAACACAAAAGTCTTCTTGTTCTTTTAACTCAATTCTTCTTTATCATCAAATGTCAACAATCACATAATATTTGCAATAAAGATTCAAATGAATAAAGATGTCCGACATGCTCTTCAAACTAGAAATTTGTATCATCATGAGCCCTGCCATTATATAGCGCTCGGACAGCATAGCTGTGACTTTTACATGTAAAACAGCTCATTATGGCGAGACTCAAATACACCTTATTGTTCAGAAAAATCAATTAGAGCAAAAAGTGCTTATATATCATGGCACCATTTGTATTTCATTCGTCATCAAAGCTGAATTGCACACCATATTTGTTGTTTTTAAAAATATAAAAAGCAGTAATATAAATAAATTTAGACGAAAATGGACCAACAAAGACAACATAAAATGCGGAACTGACCCTGATACAGATTTCATGAAATATGCTTATAAATATGAAAGTGTCAAAGGCACAAAAAATAAATAATTCCATCCCATCTCAAACCATATGTAACACACTCAAGAAGAAAAGTAAATCAGAAGAATCTGACCAGAAAGCAACTTGAGAATCTGGGAATTTTTCATTAAGCCTCAAAACAAAAGAAGAACAATTACTGTTCAACCAAAAGATATTTACTTCTCTAAACCCCCCGAACCCCCAACCCCCCTCTCTCTCTCTCTCCCCCCAAAAGGAAAAAAAACCTTCAAAACTTTACTTGTGGTCATAAACAACCAGAATCTGTTTCTAATCCGTTAATTTTTCTACTAATTATGCTATAGATATATTTTGGTCAAACAAACCAATGATGCCAAAGCCCAACAAAGCTTATGATGCAGATAAAGAAAACATCAAGAAAAATAAAACTCAAATAATCAAGATATTCAAAATTTTATTTTGATATTTACAATTTTGCTGGAACAGTAGTTGAAATTCATTCTAGGAGTCTTTAATTTGGTTTAGGAGTTCTAATTGATTTAACATTTCCTAGTTAGTATTGGTCTGTAATTTTCCTAGTTTAGGATTCCTAATCCAACTAATGTTAGAATTAGTTTAATCTATGAATATCTAGGCTTGTAACAATTCTTATTCAATTTTTTTTCAGATCCAATAAACAAGATTTCCTGCAAATTGCTGCTCTAGAATTGTGTGATTGGATTGATTCTCTCGAATCTTTGATCATGACAACTATGAGGAACTACTTAAGGTAAGATTTGAAAATTGCAATTTGATCGAACCTACAAAATTATGGTGGTATATTATTGAGTATGATATACAAGTAGGTAGGCACCTGCAAATTAAGACACAACAAGAGATGAAAATAAAGCTTAAAACCATATTATTGCCAAAGAATGTGTCCAAAGAAATTTAATTCAACTTATAGTTGCATGCCAATGGCTAATTGCTTGAACCAATTTGATAAGTAGAATTCTTTTCATCAAGAGCGTGAATCGAATTTTGATCAATTGAATGGTGAGATGAGTTCAAGGTTTGATCGTTGAATGCTAGGAGGGATGAGTTGATTAGAAGGTTCTCTTCAAACCCTACCAATCAAACTTCCAAAACTACTAGTAGTCAATTCTTTCTACGAAACCCAGCCCTAAGTCTACAAGTTGCGCCTAAGATCGTTGGAGTACAATGTCCATAAGTTGATTGAAGGATACAAACTGTAGCAAAACCAAACCTAAGACCTGACCTGCAAACTATGCCTACTCTTGGTGAAGGAACAAGAAATCTATTAGCAGAAAAAGCCGAACCAACAACTAGAAACTTCTGCGAATTTAAGAACTTTTAACATGTACAACTGGAATTTTCAAAGCTAGATTCACATGCTGGAATTTCAAGACAGCTAGTGGCAAAGCCTATTAAACAACTAGAGACACTTCCTCAACAAGAAAAAAGGGTGGAACAACAATTGCAGTTATTAAACAAGCCCATTCAACTCTATGATCAACATGGAAAAGGAACAGAAAGTCAAATCCTGTAACCACAAAGCGTCAAACCTCAAACACCGTGCCAAAATTCGCATGTCCAAGACATTGAATATAACGGCCCAATTCAAACAAAGGGAGAATTAGAAAGGCAGCGAAAGTAGAATCTTTGCACGATAATTATCAACATGTGGAAGAGAAATAAGCAGCCAAATTGTTGTTCAAGTTATGAAATATGCTCAAGATGCTGAACTTGTGTTGCCTAATGCTTGTGTTCAAAGGTGGACTTCATTATTCCTAATGAGTTCATAGATAAACATAAAAGGAGATTCAAGTATATCATCTACTACCAACTGTTAAGAAGCCTGAATTCAAGTCTAACGCATTATTGCTTTTGCTTCTTAGGCATATCAAAACTTGAGGCCAAGTTTTCTCCAATCAAAGGCAAATGATGTGGATAAGGAAAATATCAAGAAAAACAAAACTCAAAGAATCAAGAGATTCAGAATTTAGTTTAATATTTACAATTGTAATACCCAAAGGGTATTTCTATACTTTCCAGCTTTGCTGGACAAATAGTTAAGCTTTATATTGGAAGTTTTATTTTATTTTTAAGTGTGATTTATAAGTTTTAGTTGGTTTAGTTTGTAATTTTCTACTTCAGGATTCCTAATCCAAGTAGTGTTAGGATTAGTTTAGTCTATAAATATCTAAGCTTGTAACAATTATTATTCAGTCTTTTCCAGGTTCAATAAACATGATTTCCTGCAAATTCTGCCCCAGAGTTGTGTTTCAATTCTTTTTAGGGGCGACTCCTAAACCATTTAAGTCTTCACTCTTAGAAGTTTTCTTAAATCTTCTTTCCTCTTGATCTATTTCAGATCTGAATTTTTGTCAAATCAGACCTGAAATTCAATTTTAAAACCTTTCTTTTCTGCAAAAATTATTGTAGAACAGGTTATATAGATCTATCCTGCATCAGCTTAGTACTTAGCATCAGTTAATAACAAACAATCTGAGTATTCTCAGTATAAGGGAATAGTCAGGAAATATAAGGCACCACTCTAGTCACCTTTTCTAAGAATCTCACAAATTTTAAAATCATTTTACCTTCTTCAAAGCACCTACGTTCAAAATACTAAAATTTTTCCTATAAATTAAATCAAACTAAGTAAACCACACTGAAAAACCTGCCAGAGTATACCCTATAAAACTCACCAAGTAATTCCTTTTAAGATAACATCAAAAACAGACTCAAAAAGTCCAACATGAATCATCAATTTAAGCTTCAAAATTCATAACATGCAATTACAATTTTCAAGCTGCATAACTAGTAGGGTACAAATGAGTTGATATAGACAGAAAGCTCAAGGAAGAGATGACCTCCAAGATGATATTGATATTGGATTCACAAATTGAAAGGAAGTGACTTGGGATTAAAATTTCAGTTCAAATGTATTAAATATGATTTAATTGCTAGAAATCCTTCTTTTTTTTTTTAATTAAAACAGGGACTTCACAAACATGTTAAAAAATATAATATGGTTTATAATTATTAGAAGTTGTATTTATCCCTTATCGCTTAGTTATTGGACGGTTATGGTGTATACATGTGGATTGGGCACTTTCTTCCTTTGAGCTAGCTTTTAGGAATGAGTTCTATCTGAGCCCATTTATCATGGTAGCAGAGCCAGCTTTTTGTTTGCGATGATGGATTTGGACCCGGCCCGTTTGCATGTCACGCTAAGCGTGAGGGAGGGTGTTAGAAGTTTTATTTATCTCATATCATTTAGTTACAAGGCTGTTATGGTGTATATATGTGGATTGGATACCATTTTCCTTTGAACTAGCTTTTGGGAATCAGTTCTAGTCAAGCCCACTTATCAACAATAATTCTTTTACGATTCTAGTTTTTAATTAATTTAGGTTCCTTTTTCTCTTGCACTTAAGAAATCATAACGTATTTGGGTTTTTTATAGTAATCTAATAGTAACTAATTTTTCACACCTTATCAATAGGCTTCTCATATAGCTTTTTGGACATATATTCACCAACTTCAATAATGTTCAATTGTTATTAGTTCTCTAATGAATACATAATATGGATTCAGGAATTTTTTGGGGGTAAGGCACACTACCTCCTGCATACTATGAAGCACTTCTTCAACAACAAAGATTGCAAAGTGAAAACAACTTCAAGAGTGAATTCTCTTTTTGTGTTAAATATGGAAGAACTGCAATTCATATTTTTCTTGCAATCAGTCTATTCAAATAAACTATTCCTAATTTTAGAGGATTCTTATTTTAACTGTGATTTTTGAAATCATAAGTTGGTTCTTTTATATGGAAATATGTTATCATGAAATTGGTGGAGAAGAAAAGGTTTAACTAGCTTCTTTGAAACTCAAATATAAGGTATTTAATTCTAGGAGTGAGTGTTAGTGAAAATTTGGTAAAATTTGTTCATGGTCAAGACTGAAAAACTATTGACACAATGTTGCTATATTCATTAGATGATATTCTACTGTTTAAGTAAGAAGTTGGATAGGTACATTGAAGGTCCATGAATTCTTTATGCTTGTCCAACTAGGTCTTTTTATACTTTATATATATGTTTCTTAAGTAGTTTTGGAATGTTTAATTGTCAAATTCAAAAAATTTGGTTATATATTTCCAGGAGACTCCATATCCACTTTCCTTTTCACTTGTTAGGCATAGACATCATCTAACTTTGTTAACAATGCTTCGTTAGCTTGCATATGTGAAGGAATATAAGGAGAAGTGATAATCAAAATCTATTCCCTAGGAAATTGTTTTCTATAGGATTGGGAACTCAGGTGACACTCTGACTCTCAACATTTCAAAAAAAGAATTAAGTTTTTCTTCTTCGACCTCACATAGACATGAACAATTATTAAAAAAAGAAAATAAAATCATACCTCTTTGGTCGTCAATATGTTTGCACCCTTGATATCACGATGAATGACACCTTGTTCATGTAGATAAACCAATCCTTCTAAAACCTATCATCAATAGCACTTCATAAGTACAATTATTTTTACAAAAGAAAACAAACTATAAGGAAGCTGCATTTAATTACAGTGAATGAGACAACCTGAGCAATGTAAACAGCCACCAGTGACTCTGGAAAAGGCCCAAATTTATTTGGCTTAATAATGTTTGCAAGTGAGCCATTCTCCACATACCTGAACAAGAAAATACAGCAATTTACACCATCACAAAATAAAGGCAGATTTTCAAATGAACCCTGATTTATTTGTTTATTTGCAAGGATACATAGCTCACTTACTCGAGTATTATGTGAAGATGAGTCTTTGTCTTCGATGATCCAAGATATTTGACAATATTTTTATGGTTCAAATTCTGCATATGAATTATGACCGAGAAAGAGCATAAGAAACATATTGACATGACAAACACTGTCGAATGCAGATCAACATTTCTAATGTTATCAGCATGAATTATGAAATAAGCACAAAGAAAAATCCCATATTCGAATATAAAAATGCAGAGCATAATGCATGGAAAACTGCAGAAAAGAGAGAGCCAGTTGACATTTGTGAAGCAGTGGAAGACCTAAATGAAATCCTCCCTAACAGCATTCTCACTTGGATGGGCACATACGCATTTGGGACCCTGGATTTTTAACTTTGTGCCAAATTAATTCGTTTTGCAGAGGAGGGTAAGGACACTAATATAGGACTAATATAACTACATCCAATACAGAGCATCCAAAGAATACAAAGCTCACCCATTTATGAGGAGCAGGGGAGGGTAAAAAGATAAGATAATGGTGAAAAAATTAAAGGAAAAATGGCTACACTCATCTTTTAGTTACAAAACAGGTAAGTGTTTTAAGGTTAACCTGAATGCTTAAAGTGACACAAAAATACTCTGTAACATGCATTTTAATGGCCACAAGGACAGAGAAAGGAGAGTACAATAAAAGCAAAAAAAAAAAACTACCTTCAATAAATCAATCTCTTGCTGAAACATACATGCGTCCAACAGCAGAAGTGCATCCAAAGAAAGAACTGTTAGTCAAATGATGATAGATAGAAAAGATGTTATAAAGAGAAACCAGATGACAACAAAATCAAATCATTTTCTTCTGATCTTTTGCACATGTATTATCTAGCTTCAAAAGTTGGAATGCTAAAGGATTTCAATCATTGTGGTAGAATAATTGTAACAGGAAAGCATTGCAATAGATTTTTGCCACTCGCCAAAGAAATGAAAAACAAAATATCATTAAAAAAAAACCTTGTAATAGAATTAACACGAGAAAATGGAAGGTCCTATAGAACAAGATTCATCAAAATAATAATAACCCTAATTACTTGCATTATAAAATCAAGATGCCAATTTAACATGATATGTCAAGACAGACTTGTCAAAAAATCCAAATTCCCCACAGGAAATGGCATTTGTTTCCCTAAAGGTATATGGATGAAATTAGTGATAATTGATCAACTACAAAACTAAGTTTCTAAGGAAATGGCTTTCTTTCCCCTAAAGATCTAACAGTGAAGTTGATGATAATTGATAAACTAGAAAACTATGTTTCGAATAACCTGATAATTAGCTCGATTACTAATCACAATTAACACCCACATAAAATAGAAATTATACCATGGTAAATCACAAGTCATACGTGTTGCTTGAACCAGTTAAAGAAACTCCTTATTTTAGTGAAATGGGCAATCAAAATACTATTTCAGACAACGATGAGCAATGATCTATTATATGATAGGACGACAAATAGACATTACAACGATGAGCAATGATCTATTATATGATAGGACGACAAATAGACATCGTGAAGTTCTTAAACAAACATCAAAACTGAAAGGGGTTCAAATGTCACCATTCTTTTACCATTTGGATTCATTTGTAAGGAGAGAAAAAGTGCCTGCTCTATATTATCTTCATACACAAGAAAAATTCCAACAATATGTCAGAAATCAGGGGCAATACTAGTGTCTAGTTACTCAAATTGGCAGGCCTACATTAGATACCTGAAACTACGGTTTCTAAGTCCAGCACCATGTTCTAAAGGTTTAACCAATTTGCAACAAGTACCAGTAAAAATTGCTAACCTATAGTCACTTCCATCAAAAATAAAGGAAAAGGGAAAAACAAAAGATAAAAGAAAAGAATAAACAAAGACAGAAATGTCAAGTTTGGGATAAGGTTGGGAATTACAATCAATTTAACATAATAACTAAGACATGAACCTAAAAGTTCAATTTACGATCTTAAATGACAAACAACAATAAAATACTTATATAGTTCCACAATAAGCAGAGAAAAACTTAGAATCCGAACCATGATAATATTAAGATCCTCTTGAGCAATATTCTCCAAAGAAACTTGTTTGATTGCAACAAAGTCCCCATTCTCCAAATCCAAACCTTTGTACACTCGACCATATGCTCCTTTTCCGATCTCATCTCCAAGCATCTACATGAAAACAGACACACTAATAATTACTCTACTACTTTCAGTCCATATAAGATATAAGAGAAGGGAACACAGTACACAAATATGTAATTCTCCAATGCCTTGTTTGGAATAAATCATTTGCAGGAAGTTAATTCAATTATCTTTCCTTTCTTTCAAAATGGTTATTTTTTTCAAGTAACTTAGATAACTAAAGTTCTAGCAATTTTTTAGGTTTTGAATTGACGAAATAAAACTCAATTGAATAGAGTTCTTGCATTTTTATATTTTTCAAACAAGGTGCAACTAGTCAGCACACAACCAAACGAGCAGTAACTTAAAAGTACACGAGCAATCATTTCCTTTTAGCAGTCGAGCATTCCACCAAGCAGTTTGTCCACTAACGTTTTCTTAAACCATAATTCAAAATCTCAGTATCAATTTGACAAGTCCATGGAAACCAAAATCTAGCCCTAGAATGCAATTCCAAAACAAAAACAACAATCAATTCACAATAATTTAAAAAAAAATGTACAATTATACCATCAATTACCCAAAAGAAAACAGAAAAAGAAAAAGAAAAAAAAAAAAAAAGAGTGGAAGTGGCGTCTCACGTATTTGTTGTCGAGAGTCTTAGACTTGTGAAAGGCAGAAGTAGTTGTTTGGCGAGACATCTCTTTCTGCTGTGAAAATGATAACAAGAAACCTACAAATTTCCCATTGCAAACACGAAGTGTTTTGACAAAGAAAATGTCGCTTATGATCGACGCCTTCCAGCGACGGAGACCAGAATTGCGACGAAAAAAAGGCGCAGCGAGCGTGCGAGAGAGAGAGTAATAAAAGTAGAAGAAGAAACACAAATACGACGACTGTTCTTTCTTTAATTGTTATTTATTTATTTATTCCTATCGAAAAGACGATATATGTTAATAACGACATAAACATACAGGGACTACTAATAATAATAAGTTTGCTTTTTTCTAGGATGATGCAGAATTAAAATTTAGAAAGCGCTCTACAACTAAGATGCTATGATGTTAACCTTTTTAAGAGGAAACTTGTGTCAAAATCTTTCAAATAGACAAAAGCTCATTTTACTCCCCGTAATTTGAGTTAAAGCCTAAACTAGTACGGTAGACTTATACAACTATTATTATTATTTTAATTATAAAATTAAATTAATAAATATAGATTTAATAAAAATAATAATATTTTAAAAAATAATAGCAACTAATTATTTTTAGATATTCTTTTAATTTTAAAATTTTAATTTTATTAATGCAATAACATAAAAATTATCGTTAAATATTTATTTACTATCTTTTAGGATTAAAAATTTATTATTAAATATAATTTAGATGTTGTTTTTAGAATTAGGATTATTATTTAATTATAAACTAATGTATTAGTTAATATAATATACTATTTCTTAGAATAAAATTAGTATTATTATTTAATTAGAAAATTATTTATTAATTAATATAATATTAAAATATAATTAATATATATTAATTTTTTAGAATTGAAATCAGTGTTTAATTAGGAAAATAGACTAATAATTAATAAATTAATTAAAAAAACTATAAAAATACTCATAAACTTGAATTTCATATATCGAAAATAAATAAATATATCAAAATAAAAAAATTTATGTGTTAAAAACTAAATACACATGTCAGAAAAATTTAGATCTGTGGAATTTATAATATATATTATATAAATTGAAAATGAGCTTTTTGATTTTATTGATACACTACTTTTAATTCGAGGTCAAATAAACTAAAAATCTCATATATGAATCTCACACTTTCTTAGAAGCAGGATTGCCTTAATGAATCATTTAATACCAAATATTCATTTCTTGTAAATTGGTAATTTGGTGATTAAATCTTTCTTATAGCATTTTTAAATTTTAGTTATAATTATGTTCATTTAGTTGTATTCTTTCTAACAGTTTTTACTTTATTTTAGAGTTAATCATGGTTTTAAATTTGATTGGATCTTGAGAGGTAATAGCTAAAAGATCTTTGTAGATATCCACACTGAATTATGAATGAGGTTTTATCATGAAAATCTAGAAACTAAAGATACATAAAGTCTGATCATGAGAAAGTTTAAAATGGCTATGAAAAAGAAAGAAAAAGAGGAGGATTGTGGCTCTCAAAACCCTAAAAATTATTATTACTGATAAATGGTAGAAGTACTTACTATTGAGCTATTTTTGTGTTTTGATTTTACCCTCAACTGAGTTTAATTTGTTTCTTAAAATTTATTTTTCAATCCTTTTTAGATACTTTGAGGATTCTACATAAAGAGAGACTTTTAGCACCAAAAATATGAAAAATCAGGCTAAGAGAATGCATGTTTATGAAGGTTTGGAGTCCCACACAAGCATGATACAAGAAGCACTTGCCCGTGTGGTCTTCCTATACGAGATAAGAAGAATAGCAGAATGTGAGAAGGCAAGACACGGGAAGTACACGCAGTGTAGTCTTCCCGTATGAATCAAGAAAATAGGCAGATTGTGCTAGAAGTTCACACGAGGAAGGGACATGCGTGTGTGACCTTCTCGTGTGTCCTAGAAGGTGGTTCCAAGCTACGAGAAGCTAAAGATGTGTAGGAACTAATTTTCTTGCTATTTGGATTTTGATGAACCCAAATTTGTATTGTATGGATTGATTCAAAGTTAATGCAATTAAATCTTTCTATGAGTTGTTTTATTCCTTTGATTGCTTAATCATCTATTTCAATTGATAAGTCGACGTATTAATTTAGATTTATTTTTATAAATTGATTAGAGATAACTATTTATGAATTGATCACATCTTAAGGATTAGGATTGATTAGGATACTAGAGATAGATCTATAAGATTCTTTAGTTTAATAGTTCATTAATCTTAATGCATGACTTAAGTGAGTGGTTTGAAAAGAGATTCATTTTTTTCATCTTAGGAATTAGGGGTTTAATCACTTAAGAAAGGTTTTATCTAATTTTTTGGAATGCTAACTCAACTCATGGTTTTGATTTAATTGCTATTTGTTTCATGAAGTATTCAACTTATTAGGGAGATTCATTACTTGAATAGGTTTTACCTTTGATAAATATACTAATTATTTAATATGTGTTTTTAACATTAGTTCATTTTTAAACATTTTTATAACTAACCTATATTTAATTTTTAAATATAAGTATATGATTGAAAATAGTATTTACAATTAAGTCTCTAGTGGAATGCTCTATTTATATTACTTGATACGATCAGTGCACTTTGCCATGTGCGGATAGCGTGCATCAAATTTTTAACTCCATCACCGAGTGAATTTATATTGTGATATTATTAGTAATTAAAAAGCTAATGATTTGGTACTTTAATTTGATTATTTTAATTGTATTTGTGTTTTCTTCAGATACTTGAATCTATGCATGACCAGAGCTACTTCTATAGAACTATTCGCTTACGAACCAGCATTAAAAAAGAACTTTAAGAAAGCATCAAAGAGAAGAAAGAGAACAAGCTTTAGCCAAAACAATGGCAAAGTTATAGAATTAGAATCAAGAGGATCGGGAAAAATCAAACCAAGGAGAGGAATAGCTAAGAATGATAGCTCCACATAGGGAGAGGACCATGCAAGAGTATGCACACCCAACTCTAACTGGGCTACATTGAGTATTGTTATACTAAATGTTGTGGAAAATAATTTTGAGATCAAGCCCAACATCATTCAGATGGTGCAAAATAATTGCATGTTTGACAGTTTGCCAAATGAGGATCCAAACACTCATTTAGATAATTTTCTTAAGATCTGTGATATCTTCAAGATTAATAAGGTATGAGATGATGCTACTAGATTGAGACTATACTCATTCTTGTTAAGAAATAAGCCGAAGAAGTGGTTGAAATCGTTTCTAACTGGGAGATTTATAATCTGGAATTAGTTGGCTAAGAAACTTCCAGAGAGATACTTTCCACCGTCTAAGACGACCAAGTTGAGGAATGACATAGCAGGATTTCTTCAATAAAAGAATAAAGCTTTGTATGATTCCTGGGAATGTTCAAGGATTTACTGAGGAGTTTTCCCCATCATGGTTTACCTTTATGCATGAAAATTTAGACATTCTTTAACATATTAAATTACGCAAGTAAACAATCTATTAATGCAGTAGTAGGTGGATCATTAAATAATAAGACTTCAGAGCAAGCTATGGACCTTATTGAAGATATGACAGTCACGAATTACTAATGGCAAAATTCAAGAGAGCAGGTTCGAGTAAAAGGAAGTGGAATCCATGCAGTAGACCTCATGGTAGTTGTAAATATGCAATTAGAGGCCATGAGCAAAAAGATGGATACTTTGACTATGTTTTCATTTGGCAGACAGGCACAAGTTATGACTTGTGATTGGTATGGGGACGGTCATCAAAATTAAGTTTGCCAAAATGACAATACTTTTTCTAAGCCGGAGTAGGTTGATTATGTAGGAAATGCTCCTAAGCAGCAGAACAAACGCTATAGCAAAGCTTATAATCCGAGATAGAGAAATCACTCAAGTTTCTCTTGGAAAACTTAGAATCGGAAGACCTCTACCACCATAATTTCAATAGCAAAACTAGCAACAAGCTACTCCTAGGAAGAGTAAACCAGAGGAGATGATGAAAAAGTTCATATTAGCTTTTGAAACTCAGTTTCAATATATAAAAACCATTATTAGGAACCAGCAGGCTTCGATTCATAATTTAGAGAATCAAGTGGGGCATATTGCAAAATTATTGAGTAAAAGGTCTCAAGGAAGTTTGATAGGTAACACAAAAGCTAATCCTAAGTAGCAGCTTACAGTTATTATATTGAGAAGTGGTAAGGAATTAGGAACTTAGGCGAAAGAAGTAGAAGAGAGTTCAACTATAGTTGAAGAGACAGTTGAAGAAAATAAGAATGAAGAGGTTGAAGTGGAAGAAAAAGTAGAAGCATCACTAAAGCCTACCTCTTTTCTGAATGAGTATAAACCAAGGGTATCTTTTTCAACCCGTCTTTAAAAAGACAAAATGGATACACAATTTAGCAAATTCCTTGAACTTTTTAAATAATTGCATTTTAACATACCTTTTGTGGAAGCTCTATCGGAGATGCCCAAGTATGCAAAGTTCTTGAAGGAACTCCTCTCATAAGAGGAAGCTTGAGGAAGTGTCAATAGTGCAACTATTAGAAAAGAGCTTGGCAATCATTCAGAGGTGATTACCAAAGAAGTTAAAAGACCCAAGGAGTTTTATTATCCCTTGTTTTATTGGTAATTTAAATATTGACAATGTATTGGCTGACTTAAGGGCTAGCATTAATGTTATACCCTAAGAAACTAGGACTTGAAGAATCTAAGCTAACACTTATGAGCATTAAATTAGCTGATAAATTTGTTATATATCTTAGGGATATCATTGACGATGTATTAGTTAAGGTTCAAGAATTTATATTTTCTATGGATTTTGTAATTATGGATATGAATGAAACTATCGATGTTTCCCTTATTTTAGGAAGACACTTTCTTGCTATAGCTAGAGCCATCATTGATGTGCATGATGGTAAGCTTATTCTTATAGAACGGGAAGAGCTAATGACTTTTTAGATTCCTAATGCTATAAAACATCCACTTGTACTTGATGACCTAGACTTTAGTGATGTAAGATTGAGCATGAAACTGTTAATTTAATTTCATATATTGTTGTTAAAGACTCCCTTGAGTTGTGTTTGGTACAGGAATAAGAAAAATGCGAGATGGTGGACGCCTTAGAGCAGCTTAAATATCTTGAGGCAGGAAAACCAATGAGAAAGAAAGATTCGAGTCTATTGAAATGCCAAAAAAAAGAGGATGAGACGATCTTGTAAGGACCCACCAAACCTAAAACTTAAGCAACTCCCATTTTATCTAAAGTACACGTTCTTAATGGAGGGATCCAAACTACTAGTAATAGTTAGTGTTGAGTTATTAGAAGATCAAAAGTTAAGCTATTAAAGGAATAACCCTCCATTTCGCATACATAAGATCTTAATGGAAGAAGAATTCAAGACTGTAGTATAGTCCCAAAGGCGTTTCAACCCTAAAATAAAAAAGATAGTAAAGAAGGGGGTGATCAAGCTCCTTGATGCAGGGATAATTTATCCCGTTTCAGACAATTCTTGAATAAGCCCAGTACAAGTGGTGCCTAAGAAAGGAGGCATGACTATCGTGGTAAATGAAAGTAATGAACTTATACTAATAAGAACAGTAACAGATTGGAAAGTGTGCATCGACTATAGGAAGTTGAATGGTGCCATTAGAAAAGATCATTTTACATTGCCTTTTATTAATCAGATGCTAGAAAGATTATCAAGGCATAAATATTCTTACTTCTTAGATGGTATGTCATGGTACTTTTAGATTCTAATAGCTCTTGAAGATCAAGAGAAGACCACTTTCACATGCCCATATGGAACCTTTGCCTACAGAAGAATGCTATTTGTTTTATGTAATGCACCAGCAACATTTCAAAAGTGTATGATGGCTATTTTTTATGATTTAGTAGAGGACGTTACATAAGTTTTTATGGATGATTTATCTATTCATAGGAATTCATTTGAACAATGTTTGGAGCATTTGGAGAGGGTTTTGATTAGATGTGAGGAAACCAACTTGGTTTGAATTAGGAGAAATGCCATTTCATGATACAAGAGGGTATCGTTTTAGGACATAAGATCTCAAGGAAGGGAATTGAGGCGGATTGAGCAAAAATTAAAACTATTGAGAAACTACCACCTCTGTCATTTGTAAAAAGCTATTAAGAGTTTTCTTGGACATGTAAGCTTTTACCGAAGATTCATTAAAGACTTCTCCAAAATAGCTAGACCCTTTATCAGGCTTTTGGAGAAAGATGTTGATTTTGTATTTGATGAGGAATGTATGACAACCTTTTCCTCTCTAAAAGCAAAACTTGGTAATGCCCTAATAATGGTAGCACCAGATTGGAGTTTACTATTTGAGCTAATGTGTGATGCTAGTGACTTCTCTATTGGAGCCGTTCTTGGTCAAAGGATAGAAAAACACTTTCAATCCATCTATTACGCAAGTAAAACGATGACTGAAGTGCAAAACTACACTATTAAAAAATAATTGCTTGTTATTATCTCTACTTTTACCAAGTTTTGATTATACCTAATACTATCAAAAGTGATTGTGTACACTAATCACTCAGCATTGAGGTATTTATTTTCTAAGACTGATACAAAACTGAGATCAATAAGATGGGTTTTACTTTTATAGAAATTTGACTTAGAGATATAAGATAAGAGGGGAGTAGAAAACTTTGCAGCTGACCATTTATCACGCTTCGAGAACCTTCATTTAGAGGAGTTATATGAAAAGGATATTAATGATCATTTTTCAGATGAGCAATTATATGCTATGGTAAGCTTGGCGAGTAATTCTGATTTTTCTATTCCATAGTATGCTGATTTTGCAAATTATCTTATTATGATAGAACTTCCAAAGGATTATTCTTATCAACAAAAGAAGAAATTCTTTGCTGATTTGAAATATTACTTTTGCAAAGATCTATTTTTATTTATAAAATTCCAGGTTGTGTTTTCATATAAATAATTTACCTTTAAATTATTTCATATCTATTTGTTAGAGAGAGCGTTTGTCATTTTTTTATTTTTTTATTTTATTCAATTTGATAGAGGACACGAAATTACTCAAGTGTGAGGGAATTTGGTAAGTGTTAGAAGCACTTACAATTGAGCTATATTTGTGCCTTGATTTTACCCTTAATTGAGTTTAATTTATTTGTTAGAACTTATTTTTCAGTCCTTTTTAGATACTTTGAGGATCGTACATGAAGAGAGGCTTTTGGCACTAAAAAGCATGAAAAATCAAGCTAAGAGAATGCATTTTATGAAGGCTTAGAGTCCCACATAGGCATGACACATGAAGCACTTGCCCTTATAGTCTTCCCACGTGAGAAAAGAAGAATGGCAGAATGTGAGAAAGGCATGACATGAGAAGCACATGCCTGTGTAGTCTTCCTGTATGAAACAAGAAAATAGGTAGATTGTGCTAAAAATTCACACGGGAAGGGGGACATGCTTGTATGAGCTTCTGATGTGTCCTAAAAGGTGATACTAAGCTATGAGAAGCTAATAAGAAAATGCGTTCTTTATATCTAATTGATATATCAACCAATCTTGATTGACTGCGACAGATATAAGAATATGAATGGAGCTTAGCCGAGCAACAAGAGAGAAGGTTTTAAAGAAGTCAATACCTTGTGTCTAGGTATATCTTTGGCGAAAAATCTTACCTTAAACCTTTTAATAGAACCATCGGGATGATACTTTATAGTGTAAACCCATCTGCATGCGACTCGACAAGCCCTCTCAAATAAAGGTACCAAACTCCATGTGCCTCTACTAAGAAGAGTTGATATCTCCTTATCCATAGCCTTTTTCCAATTAGGATCACTAACTGCCTATTGGTAATTCTTAGGAATAGATGTAGATTACAAAGATAAAGCAAACCAATAAAAAGAAGAACCGAGATGATTAAAGGAAACAACATTAGCAATAAGACGCTGAGCACAAGAGCGCTTACCATTTCAAAAGGCAAATAACATATCACTAGAATCACTAGCAGAATACACTAGAGTATGAGACGGCTCTGGAGCAAAAGTTTACAAAGTTGTCACTTGATGTAACTTGAAACGGTTTTGAAGTTAGAATAGATGCATACACAGGTGTATAAAGAGGAATATATTGTTTGTTGGTAACAACTTTAAAAAATAATTCAGACTCAAAAAAGGTGTCATCGAAGGAAACAAACCTTTCTCTAGATGTAGGATCGTAATATTTGTACCCTTTTTGATTCCTAGAATACCTTAAGAGAATACCATGAACAACCTTAGGAGAAAGTTTATCCATACTAGTCTCAAAAAGATGAACAAAGCACACATATCCAAAAATACGAAGAGTAAGGGGGAAAAGCGGAGAGTTAGGAAAAAGAAATTTAAAAGGGATGTTACCTCTATTAGCAGAAGATGACATCTTATTAATAAGAAAGCCTACAGTAAGTACAACATCACTCCAAAAATATTTAGGTGCATGCATTTGGATCATAATGGTGTGAGCAACCTCAAGAAGATGTTTGTTTTTACGCTCTGCCACACCATTTTGTTATGGGGTATATGCACAAGATGTTTGGTGAATAATTCCATGAGAGGAAAAAGATTAGAGAAATCAGTCTTCATATATTCTAGAGTATCAGATCTTAAAATATGAGAAGAAAATTGAGTATGTAGCTCATTATGGAAGTTTTTAAATACATCAAGGACACATGACCAATCTCTTAACAAATAAATCCAAGTCATTCTAGAATAATCATCCAAAAAGGTAATATAATACTTATAGCCTCACATAGTAGGAAATGACAAGGACCCTATACATATGATGTACTAAATTAAAAGGATGTAAACTTAGACTTTCTCTAAAAGGAAAAGATATTCTATGATGTTTACTTAGTTTGCACTCATCAATTTAGAGACAAACTCACTAAAAGACACAATTTTCTTTAACCGAGAAAAGTGAGAGTGACCAACCAACAATGCCAATGAAAAGATGATATAGCCTCAACAACAACAACAACAACAGGTGAAGAGTTGATGGAGAATACTCCCCCTGACTCAAAGCCATGTCCAATCACTGTATTCATTTAGAGATCCTGAAAGATATAATTATTAAGGAAGAAAGATACTGAACAATTCAAAGATTTTATAATTTAATGAATGAAAAGAAGATTAAATGATGATTTTAGGACATGTAAGACTTTGTCCAGCTCAAGGGAAAAAGTATGAACAATACTAAAACTAGAAATAGTAGAAACAGAACCATCGGCAACAATAACAGATGAAAGCGATTGACAAGGTGTAAATTTATGGAATTGATGCTGGTCGCCGGTCATATGATTTGATGCACCTGATCTATTAACCAAGAATTACCAGAAGAATCAGCAAGTAAACCAATACCTGTTTAGACATGAGAGGCAACAAAATTTGGTTGAGAATGAATTAACCTTTTGTACTCTTTCTTAGAAATCTGAATAACATCCTTCAGGACAGCTGAAGTATATCCATTAAAAGCAAGTATAACATATGTTGTTGTAAGACTAGTGGATGCTTTTACACCTTTTTTGGCTCAATCAGGTTTA
Organism: Ricinus communis; assembly: GCF_019578655.1. Classification (NCBI taxonomy): domain Eukaryota; kingdom Viridiplantae; phylum Streptophyta; class Magnoliopsida; order Malpighiales; family Euphorbiaceae; genus Ricinus; species Ricinus communis. The sequence goes on along the minus strand of NC_063263.1, from coordinate 686,056 downwards.
CCATGTTTATCCCAATAATATCTAGTGTAATCTTTTTTCTATAAAAAACACATAACCTGTCACGACCTTTGCCCTTCCTATTGTATTTTGCATGTGCGATCAGAGCAGAATGTTCAAGATCAGTACTAGGAGCAGACCAAGTGAGAGAAGCAGATTGTATACGTGAGAAAGTAGACTGAAGAGTAGGCATACTGTTGCCTCTAAGTAATTGGCTCCGAAGAGTGTTCTATTGATCATTCAAAATCATTAAAAAACCACACACAAATAAATTTTTTCATTGACGTTTTTTAGTTTCTAAATTAATAGAGAGGGGCTGGAGTTCACAGAATTCATTAATATTTCCTTTATAGGCAGCAAAAAATTTCAAAAAGTGAACTCTCACCTTGTTTATTATCAACAAGTTGTTGGAATAAAGAAAAGATACATGAGTTATTACCATCATTAGAAAATATCTCCTTGATGACACTCCACATCTCTTTAGCAGTTGAAGCAAAACTAACAAAGGTTGCTATTTCAAATTCCAAGAAATTTAGCATCCATGTATTCATTATGCAATCAAATTGGCGCCATGAAGAATACTTCTTATCTGAATAATTTGGCATATTTTCTACAAGATGATGATTGTACCTTAGGAATCCAACAAGGTACGAAAAGCTTGGTAGCAAAGTGCATAATTTCTTCCACTAAACTTTACTATTGTACCAACATAAGCTTGCCGATTTGGAATAGATAGGCTATCTGTCATCTTAGATCACAAACATAAGTGATATAAAATACACAACCTCAAATGCAGAGACACAAGTGATCAATCACACAAGATGAATCTACCCTCATAACAAATAGGGAAAAAAAGAGAAGGAAAAAGGATTAAGAGGCATCTAGGGTTAGGGTAGAACATGTTCTAATACCATGTAATTAGTATAGAGAGTTTATATTTCACGTAAGTCTTTAGGTTACAACTTAGTCTTATATATATATATAAAGGAAGACAACTTATATAAAATAAATACAAATCAACCTATAGAAGAAGAACTCATTCTGTAGTCCTAATTTAATACGTCACTAATAGTTTATTAACTTATATTCATCAAACATGTACTAAATATTCATTGTGTAAATATTAAATGTTCATTATTTATTAATTTAATTTTGTTGAAAAAATATGTGTACCACAATATAAATATTTGTAGTATAATATTAACTTGATATTTTTTTATTTACTAACTGTAAAGGCGATTTATATTATACCTAAGTTATATATATCCATTTGAATGAATTAATGACAAATATCCAAACTAATGATGTTATGCCCATAAATGATGAATGCTTATGTCAATTACAAAAATGTTTCAATATGCATGCCAAAAATAATAAAAACTTTCATAAAGAATCAATATCTCATTTGAAAATATTGATAAACATTATATATATAGACAATGACCATTACAGTACCATATAATGGATATTAAGATTAACAGTAATGAATATTACATCTAATGAACATTATACATATAGAAAATGAACATTTTAGTACATGTAAATGAATAAAAAGCACTAATACGTATATGGTCCAATAAATTTTTTTTGACATGTGTTACTGTATTTTGACACATAGAATCTTCACTTTTGACACGTATATTTATTATTGATACATAGAATTCAAATTTATATATAGTTTTATAATTTTTCTATTAATTGATTGATAATTTTTATTTTATTGTATTAATAGAATCTTAAAATATAAATAATTAAAAAGATTAAAATTCTATATATAATTTTATTGTATTAAAGATATTTAATGTCTTATTATTTTTAAAAATATTAAAAATAATTATAAAATATTAAAATTTTATTTAATTTATATTATTATTTATAATAAAATAATTAAGACAATCGTACAACACACTGATAAATGACTATAAGTGGTGTATATAAAATTATAATGAAACATATTAATTAATAATGGACAATAATATATATACAAATAAAGAGGTTCTATAATTCAATTTACATAAATAAAACAAATAATTATAAAATATTTAAAAAAATTTAAACTCGTAATATAATTTAAGTAAATAAAATTAAAAATTAAATATACACTAATTAAATTTAATTACCTAATATTTTTAAGAAATAAAAACTAATTAATCTGGTCTAACTGGGTTAATTTTAACTAATTTAAACTAATCTAAAAATTACCTAATAATTTTAAAAAATAAAAGAATTGATTAATTTAGTCTAACTGGTGTTGGTTTTTAATAATTTAAACTAATCTAGAAATTCTATAACTTATTAATAGTTGTTCAGTTCAAATGAAAAAAAAATTACTAAAATTTAAAAAAAAAAATTAAAAGATCCAAAAACAAGTAAAAAGAAATAAGTAAAAGTTAAAGCTCAAAATAAAAAAACACAGTAACTAATAATTTCAATAGTAATCAATAATTTCAAATAGCACACGTAAAATAACACGTTTTTCCAAAAATATCATCGATAACACATCTTTCCAAAAACATCATTGTATGGACTCCTAAACCATATAACTGCATGATTCAGAGTTCATGCTATAATTTGCCTTCTCCCTCGCACTTTTATATATATTATAATAATAAAAAATTCTGAATTTAAATTAAATTAAATTAAAATATAGACAGGTAATACTCTTAGGATTTTTAGTTAAACTACTGTAAGATTGTAAACAGAACTTATTGACTGATCCCTGTCCAAATATGATAAGGTTAAAAAATGAATCAATGAATTGGAGTTCTTGGATAGCTAAAAATGTTAATACTTTTAAGAGCGTTGAAAGAAAAGAAATGAGAAAATAAAATATGTTGAAGCACTTCAATAACAGATCCAAACTGTCGATGAATTCCCAGAGGGTGCAACAACAATATAAGCAGGCTCAGGCAAGTTCTATAAAACTAAGGTGGAAACAAAATTTACTATCACTATTTTCGTGCCAATAAATTCAACTAAGGTGGAAACAGAATTTACATCACCATTTTCGTGCCAACAGATTCAGTGACACTCCAAAATAACATTTGGTAATCTACACTAAATTCTTTTCTATAATTTTCAGTTAATGGTTGGTTGCTCCTTAAATTATGCAGATTGAAAATTCCATGGAATTTTTCAATTTTCTAAAGCACAGTCAAAAAGCTCTATCATGCAAAGGTACAATACACTGCACCTTGTAACAGAACTTCATGGCCATTCTAAATGTCCTGTGCTGTTCACAATTATATTCCAAGCGCCTTCAGCAATCTCATCAAATAATTGATCCCAGCCCCAACTAGAAAACCCCAAGAAAAACCAATAGTCAGTTATGGATTGATTTCCTAATTTAAGCTGTTCAATTTCCTGAAGTGTGGCCGGTTGATCGAGAAAGTAGATTCCTGGTGCAACTTCTGGGTACTGATCTTCAACTGCTCTTCTAGTTAAAGCAACAAGAGGCATTCCACGTTTTATAAGTGGACCACCAAATGAAAGAGGAGCCTCTTTTAACAGTTCAAATCCTTGGTCCAGATTTTCCAGAGACTCCCATCTGATAGGCTTATTATATATCAGACCTTTAAAGCGGGTATTTTGATCTTCCTTCACAATAAGAATCATCGAGTTATCAAATGGCTGCATAGTAAGTTTTTCAGTAGCAACAAGGATTGAACCAACTGCCAGAGTAACTGTTTCGTGCAAATGTTTGGATATGTACGATCTGATCCGATTATTCTGAACAGTTCCCTTTGGTTTCCAGTTCTTTAACAGCACTTCATAGGATTTGTCCTTTTCAATCGGAGCTTCTTCAGAATATGTGGATGCCAATGCATCTTTAACATGATTCCGGCTTCTTTTATCAGCTGCAGGCCATAAAATCCCTACAAGACAAGAAAACAATCTTCTCCTGAGAAAAAGAAGCAAGTGCACAACATGACAATCTTAACTCCTTGTATACGGCGTAAGTAAAACTCAAAAGCGAAAGTCAAATGTTACAGCAGTGATTCTAAATTGAAGTCTCCTCAATATGATAGCTTACAAATAGAAAGATTTTAGAAAATGTTTTAATTAAATTACCAAGTGCCTCAATACAAACAACAAATTGTCACTGAACCCATTTAAAAAATGCAAAAAGATAACCGTGTTTCAATCAAATTTATAAAATTACTCAATTTTACTTCTGTTCTGAAAGGTCAACATTACCAAATGGCTTAATTATTAAATTATTTCGACTTTTTCATAATTAAACCCATGCTTTTAATTTTTTTTTTAAATACTTTCAGATGGTGGGTTTGACAATGACATGGCAAAATTTTTATTTTTTTAAAAAAGCTACATTAGAAATAACAGTCAGAACAGCAAACAACCGGCAATTTTACACACATGAAGTATTATATATCTTCCATGTGATATCACATTTAAATTGAACCTAAACGTGAATTAAAACAAAAAGGCGGTTACAATCTCAGATCTAAAAGCAATTGGATTACTTGCAGCACTGGTACGGCCACGGTGGTGGATGAGGAGGCAGGTGATTACGAAGACGAAAGTTGAGAAGCTGCTTCATGAGCTGAAGCTACTGCTACAGAAGGCAATGGCATCAGCTTTTGGAGTTATAAGAGAGACATAGAAGAATCAATCAAACAATGGAATGACTCAGTTTTGCTAGTGGGAAGAGAAGGGAAATTTCCTAAACTATCTCTCCTTATTTTTGGCTAGTGGATCTATTTAGTTACTATAGCTGATGCTTAATATCTTCCTTAGATTTCCTTCACTATTTTTCTTTAATTATGGCAAGTAGGGTAGCCTACCCTCTCTTGTAACTTGCTTAAATGTTAATTCTCTTATGGAATAAAACAAGCAAAAATTCTTCAAGGTTTGAGAACTCCTAAAGTTCAGAGATTGTAGGATTCTCTCTATTGAGCCCCTTTAAGTGTTATTCATGGCCACATATCTTTCAGGCTAAGGAATGGGAAACCTTTCTTCTATTACATGAATCCAATTTTCATTTCATCCGGGAAAAGCCATCTTTTTCTCAACAATGCCTTTGTCATTTGATCCAATAGCGTTCCGTTAGATAGGAACAGATTTGATAAATACTGATAACTCTCGGATAGAGTATTCGAACGGAGAAATCCATTAGATAATGAACTATTGGTTCTAAGCCATCTCTGGCGATGAATCAACAATTCGAAGTGCTTTTCTTGCGTATTCTTGATAAACCAGCATTTATATATAGATGTTCGAAAAGGTAGATATTCTAGCAAACATCCTTCATTTGCTTTCAATCCTATGGCAAATCATAGACCCATAACCCGACCCCAAATGTAGGACTGTAACAACTTGGTATTAGAGCAACCAGTTATCGGTGATTCCTGAAGTTTACAGCAGCAGCTGGAGGCGTCAATAAAGATGTATCAAGATGAAAAATTATGCGCAGCTGAAGATAAGGCTCATAAGGACAAGGACTTGACCAAGAAACTGGAGGATTTATCCCAAGAAATTGCAGCAAAAGACAAAAGTAGCGCGAGTGGAGGCAGAAGTGACAGACTAGCAGAGCGAAATGACAGTTTTGGCCAAACTGAGGGCCGTCCTTGTGTACCAAGGTATTCCAAGCTAGAATTTCCTTGAATACAGTGGACAAGATGACCCTCTAGGCTGGTTCAATAGGTGTGAGCATTTTTTTCACCATCAGCGCATTGTTGGAGGAAGATAAGGTGGGTCTGCTTCCTTTCATCTTGAGGGTGACGCACAATTGTGGTTTCTAAAGTTGGAAAGTGACCAACCTCATTTGAGTTTGGATGATTTTAAACAACAATGCAATCTAAAGTTTGGCCCACCTATTCATAGTAATAAATTTGGAGAACTAGCAAAACTAAAACAAAATGGGACAGTGATGGAATACCAATATTGTTTTGAGCAACTTACAGCTCGCGCGAGCCCTTCAGACACGAAGTGGAATAATTCATTAGTGGTTTTTAAGATTATATTGCAATAGAGGTAGAGATTCAATGCCTAACTAGCTTGACTAGTTCAACGAGTTTGGCCTGTTTATACAAAGGCAGGGAGGGTGGCGAATAGCCTTCCACCTATTCCACGAAATGCCAACACCACCAATCCGGTTGGGCTACATATGGTGAAACGTCTCACTAGGGCAAAGATGGAAGAGAGACACAATAAGGGGCTATGTTTCAATTGCCACTAGCATTATGTAAAAGGGCATCAATAAAAAAGGTTGTTCTCCATGGAAATTTGGGATAGAAAACGAGCTGCTCGAGGTGGAAGGAGGCTATGATGAGATAACATTTGAACCCAAAATTTCTATCCATGTTATTATAGGCATACGTGCTCCACAAAGTATGCAAGTTAAGGGCAGTGTAGGAGGATGGCCGCTGCTTGTGTTAATAGACTCCAGAAGCACCCACAACTTTGTTGATGAAGCTTTAGAGGAACAACTTAGGGCTCCTGTAGATCAATGGGACATCCCACAAGTATTGGTGGCTAATGGAGAACGAGTTTGCAATTTAGATAAATGGAAAAAATCTCAATTGCAATTGGGTAATCAGAAATTTAACATTGAATATTTGTGCTACCTTGTGTGGATTTGATGTTGTGTTGGGTGTATATTGGCTGCACACTTTGGGTCCAATACATGGGATTTTTTAGTTATGAAGATGACATTTACGAGAAGCTGGTCATTGGTGGAATTAGGAGGAATTAAGACAGCCGTCCTAACTCAATCAATACATGTCTTGCAGCATTAATAGAGATAGATAAAAAATTAGAGTTGTAACAATTGGTTGTTGAATTTAAACCAATATTCGTTTCCACCATCATAACTGCCTCCTAAGTGCAACCATAAATATTGAATTGTGCTAAAGCCAGGTACAAGTTTGATTGTGGTTCGCCCTTAACGCTATTCACATCTTCAAAGTATGAGATTGGGATGCAGTGTGCTTAAATGTTGCAAAAGGGCATTATCTGCTGAAGTCAGTTTCCTTTTTCATCCCTGGTGCTTTTAGTTAAAAAACATGATGGTACATGGCGATTTTGTGTTGGCTATAGAGCCTCGAACGCAAAGATCGTGAAAGATGAATTTCCAATCCCTGTAATTGAAGAGTTAGAAGAATCACATGGTGCCCGATATTTCACTAAGCTTAATAAGACTTCTGATGAGTCCAAATTATACATAGTTAATTTAGAATTTTTGGAGCTTATTTTGCATTATTCTTTGTTTAATTTGATGAATATTATAATTAATTAGCTCACTTTGATGTATTTGTAAAGTTTCAGGCAACTTTGAACTAAAAATGAAGTTTCGGGGTCAAAATGCCAAAGAAAAAGTTTAGGGACCAAAGTGCAATTTGTTAGACCAAGTCCGTTGATGGGCGGGAATCTCGCAAGCTGGTGGGGAGGGCAACCAAATTTCAAGGTTGTTGTGAGTGCAGAGGCCCCCCTTGGGCACTGGAGGTGTCGCTAAGGGGCTGTGTGACCTAGCGGGGATTGCCAGGCGGTTTTTAGTCTAATTTTCAGTATTTGTTTTAGGTATTTTTTTTAATTTTGGATATAAAATTAGGGGTTTTAAATGGGATACTATTTAAAAGATGGCGGAGGTGATAGTCTATCTCTATACACATCTCACAAATTAGTTTTTTCATTTTCAAATAACATTAATCATTTTTAAGGCACACTCTCATAAAGATTGAGGATTATTTGGAGTTTGGAGTTTGGAGATTAAAGACCATCAACCCTCATCCTTTGGAGAATTCTACTCTTAGAGGAAGCTTTAATTTAATTTCTTAATCATTAGGGTTAATTTACTAGAAATATCATCTATGTTTAACCTAATATTGAAATTAGAGTCTAATTATATCATTAGATTGAGTAATTAGGAAAAAAGAACATCACCATTTTATCTATTTCTCTGCTCTTAATTCAATTAGAAAAGGTTAATATAAGTGAAACTAAATACCATTCATTTCATATAGTTTTCACAAAATCATTTGCATAATTTATTTTCACTTTATTGCTTAGTTATTTTATAATTTTGAATCACATCACAAATTGGATTTGAGTGTTTAGATTTACAATTTTAGTATTGTCAATTTAAAAATTAGTTAATATAAGAGATTTGCTACAATTGGTTCCTTGAGATCAACCTTGGGGTGTCTTAACCTATATTATTATACGGTTTGTGCATTTACGAGTATTGATACGAGTCTGTCAACTTCTTTTTATCATCAAATACAAATGAATGAGGCTGATGTAGAGAAAAAAGCTTTTCGGACTCATCACGGACATTTTGATTTCAAGTAATTCCTTTCGGCCTTACTAATGCTCCATCCACTTTCCAATCCTTGATGAACGAGGTATTTTGTCTATATTTAATAAATTTTTCCTAGTTTTCTTTGATGATATCCTTGTGTGCAGCAGGACTAGGCGGAGCATATGGCACATCCCCAAACTATTTTTTCTGTCTTTTTGGAGCAGCAACTGTTCTTAAAGTAATCTAAATGCTTGATTGCTCAAAGTCATACTTGGGGCACTATTTCAATTGAGGGGGTGTCTGCAGAAAATATTAAGGTGGAGGCAATGCTCCATTGGCTAAAAGCCAATATCATCCAAAGATTAAGAGGTTCTTTTAGATCTCATTGGGTATTATCGCAGATTTGTGCAGGATTATGGTCAAATTGCAGCCCCATTACACTGTATGTGGCGTGGCATGCTTGTTCTTTGATCATATTTTTAAGTTGCATGGTTTATCAAAGACAATTGTTATTGATCGAGATGTTGCCTTTACTAGTATTTTTGGTTAGAATTGTTCCGTTTAAGTGGCACCAAGTTGTCCTTTAGTTTAGCATATCATCCTCAATCGAATGGTCAAACTGAAATGGTCAATCGTACCATTGAAATTTATTCAAGGTTGCTTTACAACTGACAAACCGAAACCGTGGGTTACTTGGCTTGCTTGGGCTGAATATTGTTAAAATACTAGCCATCATTCTTCTTTGCAAACTACACCTTTTGAAGTCGTTTATGGTCAACCTCAGCCTCGCCTTCTTTCCTGTCGTGCTAGTACTGCTATGTTGGAGGTTGTTGATCATGAATTGCATGCTAGGGTTATTGCTTTGGAGGAATTGCATGGCAGATTATTGCAAGCTCAACAAACCATGAAGGCTTATTATGATTCTCATCATCGAGATGTTTCTTTTCAGGTGAAGGATTTGGTTTTGATGAAGTTGCATCCTTGTCGCTTCCTTTCTTTGGTTGCTAAGAGGAATCGCAAGCTTGCTCCAAGATCTTATGGTCCATTTCGCATTTTGGAGAGGATTGGATCAGTTGCTTATAAATTGGAGTTGCCTTCCACTATGAAAATTTACCTTGTTAACCATGTGTCTTGTTTAAAGAAATTTATTGGTGAATTGGATAAAGTGCAGCCATATTTGCCTAAGGTGGATTCGGGCCTTAAACAGCCCTTTCCTCGGGCCATTCTGGATTTATGGGTCAAGGGGCAAACAACGCAAGTTTTGGTACATTGAGGTGGCCTTTCTCCAGCAGAAACTTCTTAGGAAGATGTGGATTCTCTAAAGCAGCAGTTTCCTTCACTTGCAATTGCGTATAAGTGCATTTCTAAGGGGGAGAGTGATGTTATAGCCGGAGATAGAGCCCCCTAACTCCCCAAAACCACTCTTGGTATACAAGAGATTCTCACATGGAAAGAGAAGGTAAATTTCCTAAACTATCTTTCCTTGTTTTTGGCTAGTGGATCTATTTAGTTTTTATAGCTGATTCTTAAAATCTTCTTTGTTTAGTTTTCCTTAATTATTTTCTTTAACTATGGCAAGTAGGGTTCATGGTTTGGAGACTAGTTTACCCTCTCTTATAACTATTTAAATGTTATTTCCTTATGGAATAAAACAAGCAGAAATTTTTTCAAGGTTGTGAACTTCTAAAGTTCAGAGATCAAATGGTTCTCTCTATTGAGTCCTTAAGTGCAATTTAACATAGGTCGGAAAGGTAGACTTTCCAGCAAACACTCTTCACTTGCTTTTGATCCCGTGGTAAATAGACCCATAACCCGATCCCAAACACAAGACCCTAATAGCTTATGCGAGATTTGATTCGACCAAACGATGTCATATGCTTCTTCAGTTAACTCAATGGTGAAGGAAAGATTTGAAGCCATTGGATGAACATGAGCTGAAACCATCTTGAACCTTTAAGCATCACCAAAGGTCTTGCTTGAAAAGAGAACATTTTGATTAGAGGAAATGCTGACTCAGTTTTCCTTTTCAAAATTTTTGCCATGTCATGTCCAAAACTCCACCTCCGAAGAATATTTTTGAAAAAAATAAATTAAAGTATAGGTTTGATGTTATGAAAAATTTGCAAAATTTGCTAGAATTGTTAAAACGTAGAAAGTTCAGGGATTCATCGATATCAGGTCGACTAGAATTTTGGATATTGGAAAAAGAATTTGTAAACCTTCTACCAAATAAACATATTATTTGACTAAAGTTTTTCTTACTAAATTTAGCAATAGTGACTTTATTACAACAAGCCATGGATGAGATAAATCTAGCACACAAGTACTGCTATCAAATTCAGCATGCAATTTGAATAAATTCATGATAAACAAAAAACAGGCAATATTCAAACAAAATAATATTCATAATTAACATTTCAGGAAGTTCTCCAAATCTGCAGAGCAAGCGCGTTTTAGTTTGCACAAGGCACTAAGGGATTGATTAGACTGCATGCAAAAGAATGCGCCAAAAAACCTGTAGGATAAATTATAACCTTGTTTACACAAGTAATTTTTGGCCCTCGAATTAGTGAGATTTTTTGGTTGATTGCAGGCGTGGCACTAGTGCGAGGCACCTGAACCATTGTTGAAAATTGAATGCGCCTTTCTGACTTCTAATCAAGAGATTGTGCGAAAAGACCTAAGGGAAATGACAATTGGTTCTTAGCTCAACTAATACTGCTTCACTTAATCCTAGTGAAATGAAAATTTTTTAAGCTAAAGGATTTCATATCTAATGAGCTGCGGAAAAGAGTGTTTAATAAGCTGAAGAATTGAAAATAAAAGCTAAGGAACGGAATCTAATAAAAGTGAAAGCTAGGAAATTGAATTAAGGAAAACTATGTTAAAGAGCTACTGGAGTAAAATTAATCAAAGTAAAAGCAACAATAAGCTACGGAAATTCTTTATGATTAATGGAAATAAATCTAAGCTAAAGAAACAAAGAAACTACAAGAAAATTGAAATAATTAATAAGCTACAGTATTTAGAGAGTTGTTATAGAGAAAGTATTTTGCTTTTTGTGATAATGATTGTTGGTTCTTGCTACTGATTGTTGGTCCTTTGATAATGATGGTGCAGAACTTGAGGTAAGCTCCTCAATTTGCAATTTCATGATGTAGCTACCAGGTTGAATGTGATTAGAAATTATGAAAACTCCATTCAAGTTTCTAAATTTCCATGTTCATAGCAGAGAAAAATATGGCCGACCTGATAAATACCTAACTAAATAGTCATGGCCATATAGAAAATTAATCAATTCCCTTCAACTCCCAAAAATCAATTTCATATATTGACATGATATTGAAAGTTTCTTCCTGACAAAAGAGAGTACCTTTTTCACTGATGAGATGTTGAGAGCAGCTTCCATTATGAGCTATAAACTTAATAATATTAGTTATTGTCATGTCTCCTTCATAAGGAACAACAGTCTTCCTTTCTGCCGGAAATAATAATAGAGTGGGATAAACTTCCCTCTGCATTCTCCCAACACACAAAAGAACAGTAAGTAAATTCACAGGTTAACTGAAAACTTTCCATAACTGATAAAATAACCACATAACAAAATTAAGGTTTCCAAGCAAAGTGAGATTATTAATTCATATTTATATAGATCCAGAAGTAACTAAGAAAATTAGCGCTAATAAAATGTAAGTAACAAAAATTAATGCCAACAAAAACAAAGTAACAATTTACAAACATAGGAAGGAAAAATAACATGTTAAATTTCACAATGAACTACAATGCCATTAAATGATGTACAGCATTCTTTTACAACTTCATCAAAATAGAAGTCAAGGGCTGAATGCTGTTTGCTTTGGTGAAGGACGGATTGACAGATTAAATCTAAGAGGAAATTCCTTGTAGCATATCGTCCACTTCTACCATAATTCTTAAAGAATAAACACAATAGTAGATAAAAAAAAAAGTTAGAGCAGTGGAGGAATTAACTTAAGGTCTCTTGTTTTGAGCTAAGTGGAACTACATGTATACAAATATAGCAATACAAGGGGCAGTGAGAAAAGAGGGATTTATTTTGGTTAAAGTACAGCTTTTGAAAAACATATTTTCAGTACCTAATGTGATACGGGAGAATGAGGAAAATATCGATCTTAGGATTAAATCAGGGGCAGGATTATAGAAACAGAAAAATGCAACAACAGTCATCAATAAGTAATACATGTTCATATTATTTCTTTTCTTATTAATCAAAGGTGACGTATTAAGAGAGAGGCCACAATATTACATAGTAAATGTTTGAAATCTTTGTGCAAAACTGTGGAGGTACTGGCTAAGAAGTGCAGAATACCAGTTCAACACTTGGATACAAGAATCATAGCCATTATTTTTGTTTTTTAGGAAATTGTTTTCGGGCTAACGGCCAAATATTCCAAACAATTGTGTTTTTCACTTTTTACCAGAAGATCTAATTTTGGCAATTTTAGCCTGATTCAGCTTATTGGTGGCAACCACATCCAATCAGTGAAAATTGGGAAAAGAAATTATCTTTAGAATAAACAAAAATAAATTATAACAATTGTTATCCTTTTTAATGTTCCTTTCCTATTCATTGTCCCCTCCTCTCATTACTTTTACTATCCCCTTCCCTTATCAAGGCCATGCCATGCACTAGCACATGCTATAAGCGGCCACTTCACTGGACCCCCTCCAATTAATCCATTTTCAATCGTCACATGAGGGAATACTTATTGCCTTGAGGTGCACAAGTGATTCGTTTTCCTTATCTCCCAATTCTATATACCAGAAATTCGGGTGACATTGAGAGAGGAGCAGCAATATTCTGAGCTTTGTGAAAGTTAAGCCATTTGGAGTAGCACCAATCAACTTTTTCTCTAATTTTCTCTTTCTCATTCTCCTCTTTCCTTACCAAAAGGACTCTTTTCTTCCCCTCATAACCTCACTAGAGTGGTACCTGATTCCACAATGAATCATAGTTTCATTTTTGTTCTTATTTGTTTTTTAATTCTCCAATCTTTTTCTTCTCTAAGTTTAGGGTATTGCAAGTTTTAGAAAAGGGGAGACGGAGAGAGGTTAGGAAGAGAAAAAGGAAAAGGATCGTCAACAAAGCCATTCAAGTGTTTTGCATATTCTTATCCAAGAGTTACGCATGTGAAGCGCCAGAAATATGTAAAATATATTGCTAACCCAATAGCATGAGTTTCATAAGGAATCTAGAGCTGGTAACTGGAGACAAAAGATCTTCTTTTTACAGAGATTAAATTCGAAAAGTATTGATTATTTCTCATTCTAAACACTAATAAAATATATTTTCTTTCTCTTTTTCTAATTGTGCCAAGTTGGACATAATTGCAATTTGCAACCAATCAGTAAAGTCATGATAAAATTGCTAAAACTAAAAATTTTGGTGAAAAGTGGAAGAACAAAAAAATATATTATTTTCCATTAAGGAGGAATAATTAATTATAGAATGGTCTTTATTAAATTAAGTTTATGTTAAAAGCTATGAGAGTAATATCATTAAATCTATTCAAATCACTTATCCTAGAATATCTGCCGTTTTAGAAAAGTAAGTCAAAAGAAAATGCAATCCAATAATTATGCTCAAATATTAAGAAAATGAAAAAGGTCCATTATCAGGGAATAACGAATTTAAAAGATATACCACCGGTAAAAGTTTGATGCAGATTCTCTCAGAGGCATACCTGATTTGTTGAATTTAGAATCAAACTGCAATCATTCAATGTACAATCCATTAAAAAGATTTTGGGAAGCTTCATAATGACATTCTTCAGGTTATCTGTCACATGTATAACAAGTTAACAACTTGTCAAATTTGTTATCAATTCATAAAAAAGGCATTTAACACATTGAACTTGGTTAAAAAAGGTTCAAAGAGCACCATAAAAAAGTAGAGGCTAGTTAACCATCTAAACTTATTTGGGAGAATATTTGACAAGGGGCGGAAGGTTAATGGAGGTTAACCATTTATAGCCCTTTAACTACTAATATCCAAGTTTAGTTCAAACAGATCATAAGAGTTTAACCAATATGCAGTTGAAGAGAGAAATATGAAGGGTTAAAGTTTTGCCGTGTACCACTTTAGCCTCTCACCTTTCCAAGATAGGAAAAGGTTAATCAACTAGCATTTACTTTCATCCTTCTAACTTCTCTCTCTATTAGAATGTCACTCCCAAAACTCCCATACAAAGTGTAAACTTCCTTTTGTTCCCCAATCAGCAAACTTTTTGGAAAAATAGCAGAAGTCTGTCACATAAACCTTAAATATTTTTCCATCATCAACAATTTAAGGGAGAAAAGGAAATTCCAAGATTTCACTCTTAACCAAGAGACATAATAGATATGGCCATACTTAATACTTTAGTTGGTTCTTCATATTTTATCTCAAAATTATCAACAGTTATAACACCTAATGCCTGCTATATATCAAGTAGACGCCTAGCTGCTCCAGCGATAATATACTTCAGAAGTATTCCTTCAGAAAAGCTCATATTCAACCTTATAACTTCTAATAAGTCAAAAGAAACCCTAAACCTTCCCTGGTCCAGTCTGCAACAGGTACTTAAAAACCAGACCGTCGTTTTCACTTTCCTACATAAAGCAATTAAATATACATTCACTTTCAAAACCAAATTCCAAAAGCATATCTAATCATGAGAAGCAATCAATGCACTGTAGAACAGGACTTACCACCACCAAGCGCTGTTTCCCCATTCCAAGTTCCTGTCTTCAACATGTTCATGTATCCTTTCAGGGCCCAAAATACTTCACGAACAACTAACTCCATTCTCTGGCAAAATCCACACCAGCTATTGCTAAAAAGGACCATCACATCCTCCTTCCAAGC
Organism: Ricinus communis; assembly: GCF_019578655.1. Taxonomy (NCBI): domain Eukaryota; kingdom Viridiplantae; phylum Streptophyta; class Magnoliopsida; order Malpighiales; family Euphorbiaceae; genus Ricinus; species Ricinus communis. The sequence goes on along the minus strand of NC_063263.1, from coordinate 670,913 downwards.
AGGGAAAGCATTGTCATTACCAGATTGATTAAAACCAAGAACCTTCTCAGAGAAAGTTTGAGCTGTAACATGAGGGATAGAATCTGCCTCATGGAAATCCTTATTGACAAATGGAGGACGTGTTCCTTCCCTAGGATTTTCAGGTGCAGGTTCCGAGCGTTGATATGGAATAAGAATTCCATTAAGAAATTTATGAAGAGCATCCTCTAGCAAAGCATAGCTGAAATTGGCATGCGCAGGAGAAACATAATGCTGCTGGGAAATGGGATCAATTATTACCAAAGATGGAATCCTTGACTCGCCAGTCAAAGCTCTCAATAACTGGTAGTTCCCATCAGAAAAATAAAAAGATCCCACAAAGCTTTGAAACTGAAGCTGTGGTTCCTCCAACTGATCCACTTCGGTGGAACTTCTTTCTTCAGTCTTTAAACTGTCTACAATACCTAGCCCATCATCTGACACAAGTTGGTCAGTCTTTACAGAAAATAAATGCATGTTTGTGTCAGTATATGTTTTCTTCTCTTCATCGTCCTGGGAAGAGTATTTAACATCTGTAGGTTGTAATCCCTCATTTTGATCCAAAGCAGAATCTTTCTCCAGATCGACACTAGTACTGGCAAGGGATTCCTCAGATGGTACAGCTGAAGTTTGCATAGACTCCTTAGGTTCTGATGATAATTCATCTGCTAGTTTAATGTCAATATCATCAGATAAAAGTTGGAAACCCACCTCCTTTGCAACTGAGCTTAATTTAGCTTCCTTCTTTTGCTGAAGAAGGTAAGTAAAGATTTCATGCAAGGAACTACCTTGCAAGTCTGAAGCTATATTATCTAAGATAGCATTTTTACCCTCATTTACAATCATGATAGACATCTGCTGCTGGAACTTAAGCTTTTGAGTCACTGGAGATAGCTTTAACCTAGGATGTGCAAATATACTTCTACGCTCTAGAAATGCTAGGGCAGAGGATCTTTCAGACTTGTCACCATTTTGCTGAGCCATCTGGTCTGAATTCTGATATGTTAGAGCTAATTTTCTTAATTCACCAAGAGCTTCCTTACTCTTCCTTTTAATTTCAGACAAGTTGGAGAATCTGTCCACAAATAGAATTACCGATGGTCTATTTGCAGGTATAGCAGGATCAAGATCTTGTCCGTTAGCTTCCAGCTACAAGGTGCAAAAGAAATATAGACAACAATAAATATTAAAACTCAAAATTAAAGTCGCAAATAAAAGAGAGAAAGGGAAACAAGGGAAGTACATGAAAAGCAAACATGGAACATCCAATGGCAATAAAATTCCCCTTATATTAACTAGTTTTTTTATTCCACATGTTATGCACGTGAATATCAACAGATGGACTTGTGATTATCCACCTATTAGAAAATAAAACAACTACTAAATTCAAAATAAAATTAAATATTTTTATAGCTACAACTTGACATAATATTTAGAATAAAAAATTTATTCAAATTTTAGTATATCTTTTACAAAATTGATTGACGCATTTATTGTTTGAATCTGACTGTACCCAACTCTAATTCTAATAATTATGTATTTAGTATTTTAATCAAATTGACCTAATTTAAGTACAGACATAGAAAGTAGTTAATGTAATAGAGAAATTGAAATGGTAATTAATTTTTCATAAGAATAATTTTCTAAGCATATACTATAAGTAAGATGGATATAAATATAATATATAATACAGCCAAACTTATGTTTTATTTATTTTTTTGACTTCTAGAATAAGACTTAATTACACTAATATTATTTATTATTAGATTTAAATTAATGATTAAATTAGCCCAATTAACTAAGGAATTAGTAAGTCCCTATTAGTAAATTTATTTGTCCCCTCCCTCCTCCCATTTGTACTTTATATATGTTAATATGTAATTCAAGAATAATAGCTATTTTGAAACTAACTTCAAAAAAAAAAATTAGACAGAGTATGTACCACATAGAGGCTCGTAGAATCATGGTTTTACTTCATAGCAAAGTTCAAAAACAAAAGTGTACAAAGATCATATTCCTTATGAATGGCCAAATCTACAATTGTGCCAACTTCCTTTAAATGCATTTTCGTGTCTCAGTTACACTATAGGCTATAGCAAAGGCATCAAATCCCTTACCCAGCAATAGCAAAGCCGTTAGCTAACCTCGCACATTAAACCTAATAAATATGATACTGAGCCTAAACTGCCTTAAGCCTTTTGCACAATTTGTCGTAATTTTGGGAGTAAATGCAGCAATTTTAATTGATAGATAACATGTAAACCGCTATAAAGTAATGCCCAAAAAAGATCCTGAAGTTGTTAATTTGGTGAAAGTTAGGATTTTTTTACCATTAGTTCCATATAGTATGCAAAAGGTTAACCAAAAGAAACAAACACGTTGGTTTCTTAAACTAAGAAAATAAAAGAGATAGTAACTGCTGCAGTAATCATGCAGCTCCAGTAAGTGCACTATTGTGTTTCTTTAACCAAGTAAGTTTTCCTTAAAAAATTAAGAACTACTAGACAGTCAAACCAACTCCTTTTGAGTGTAATTCATTCTCAAGAATTTTCGCAGACACAAAGGGTTTACAGCTAAACGGTTTACAATAAGAAAAAAATTTATAGTAGTAGTTTAACAATGAATTTAAATTGGCAGGGAAGCAAAATATATAAACATACCTCTGGAACTATTGATTCATGCAACAGTAGAGCAGACTTAAGGTCATCCCCCTCTTTTAGAATCCTTGAACAGCTTGGACATCCATTAAACCAAAGCATTGTTGACCATGAACCAGAATCTCCAATACCAAGAGATGAAAGCAATGATCTTTCTGAAACCAAACCGAACCTATACCTTTCAGAAAGCAGGAAGAATTCTCTTGCAACATTCATAAAGCCAGAAAAGAAAGATTCAAACTGCTGAAACTCTTCATAGGTACAAGAAGACGATCTAACATCAGGCTTTATATCCTCAGCGTCAGTGTCCTGGAGAAAAGCACTGGCATTTACAGAGCTAAACTCCACAAACCAAGGAACTTCACTGAACCCATCTTGGATGCCACATTTTGAATTTTCAATTTCTGTCTCCTGTACCTGAAATATAAGGAACTAAACTTTTGAGACATTTGACTAACTCACTGTACTCGCAAATCAAACTCATAAAAGGTATGCAATCAGAAACTACCAGCCACCTTCGGATTGTCCTTCATTCCAACTGCTGGAATTCCATCAGTCTCTCCACCAGATAAATCCTCTGAAAATCAATAGACAAAAATCAGACTATTTCCCACTTTTATCCTCTATTACACTCAAAAGACTTGTTTGGAGATAAATCATATGCAAGAAATCAATTATTCTAAAATATATTCGTTATGGCATGATTTAATTTCTTTCCAAGTGCATTTCTTTTTGAAGTCGAAAGATTTCAATTCAAGCAATTATAACCTTTCCAAGTATGAGAACTTAAATAGAATTCAACTCCAATGAATACTTCAAAAAAAAAAAAAAAAAAAAAGAAAACAAACCATTTTGAGTTAAATTCTTGTCCATAGCAGCCATCAACTTAGTAGTCCATCCACAAAATTCAAGAAGAAGCACAGCCTTATCACTTGACCCAACAAAACTTGTCAACTCCGCTTCACTATTAATTCCTTCAATAGGGATTTCTTGAGGTGAAACATTAAAATAAGGAACAATAGAAGAGAGTATATTATTAGCAACAAGCCTGCCATGATATTTATAAGGAACAGAGTAATGATAATAAACAGTAGTTGTCGTTCCATCATAAGCGCCAATAGCATCAGCCAACATCTTCTCTTTATTTCTATACAAATACATCAATTTAAGACAGCCGAACTTCTCTTCTTTATTCCTAACCAAAACGCTTATTTCCTTCATTAAAGATCGAGATTCGCCTGACCCTGTTTCGCCAAATGTATTAATGAAACAAAATATTAGTTCAAATTGTAAAACAGTCTTGATAATAAACACATAGAGAAGAGAAGAGAAGAGAGACTACAGGGAACTGAAACTAAGAGGAGGATGTGGGGATGCAGTCTGATCTGAGAAGAGAAGTTGTGTTTGGTCAGCATCTGCCATTTTCCTTTACCGTAGTCTGATTCGAGATTAACAGCTGATGATGATGATGCCAGGATAATGAGCAATGCCAGGAATAGCCTGTTCGGTCCTTTCATCGGTTTAAAGTAGTGTAAAGAATCACCCTCAGCTGTGTTTTCTGAGTTCTCTTCC